>NW_003020049.1:1146034-1786299 GCF_000006335.3 Candida tropicalis MYA-3404 | reverse complement strand
CAGTTTTACCCTTTTTACCTTCTCTTTGAACAGTGTCTTTGAAACCAACTTCCCAATGAGCAGCTTTTAAAGTAGCTTGTTCCATTGGGTCACCAACAACTTCCCCATCATTCAATTTAACCAAAGCATGGGCAGCTCCCAAAACATAAGAAGTAGTTTCTGGAGCATCATCACAAATGTGTAAATGATGAATATCATCATGTTTAAAACCAGCCAAACCTTCAAAGACCAAATCTTCGGCAGTTAAAGTACCAGTCTTATCAAAACAACAAACATCGATTCTACCGGCCAATGGGATTCTGAATGGTTCAGTACAGTACACATAGTATTTCAGCAATTTAGCCAAAGAGGAGTTAACAGCCATAGTCAATTCCATTGGCAATTCTGGAGGAACAACAGAAGTGATGACAATAATACAATCCAAGATCAATTTAGATTGGACTCTGCCCATTCTGGTACCTTCAACCCAAACATACCAAGAAGCAGCAATGGCAAAAATTAACAAGAATAAGATAAACAAAAATGCTTCTTTATTACCAACAGAGACACGTTCACTTGAGAAAATCATTGTACGAACCAAAGAACCTTGAGACGTTTCAAACCCAGTTTTAGTAACTACAGCCAAAGCACCTTCATCAGGAGCAGCATGAACAATTGGAGATTCAGGTTTAGTAACTTGCAAAGCCATAGTACCACCATGTAAGATAGAATTTTTATCAAAACCTTCTGGTTGTAAAATATCATCGGAAGGTCTCAATTTGATAGATTCTTTCAATAATGGAGTAGATTCACCGGACAACATTGCTTCATTAACGATGGCTGAACCATCAACTAATAGTAAATCACATGGTAATGCACTTCCTTCATTAGTTCTAGTAATAGAAATCAAATCACCTGGCAATAAATCCGTAGTTGGGATCTTAATCCATGAGCCATCTCTATGAACATAAACATCATAAGGTTTAATACCCATACTTTGGAACTCAGACATTGTGGTTCTTCTTTGGAACACAGTAGTCATTTCAAAGGAAACTAACATAAACAAAGAAAACAATGAATAATACCATTGTTCATCCATACACCAAAGAGCAACACAAAAGATTTGGAAGACAAAAAATGGAGCAACAGCATGTTCTTTGAATAATTCCATAAAAGTAGGAATTGGGATATCAAATTTATTTGTACCATAATTTCTAATCATCTTCTCTAAATCACCACTTAAACCTTTAGTATTTTGATAAACGGATAATTTTGGAGATTCATCAAAGATAAATTCTGGAGGAGAAAATTTTTGTAATTTAGAATGATACAAGTATCTTCTCTTTTGATACAAGAAACTGACTTGTTTTTCACCATCATGGAAAGTTTCACGATTAATTTCAGATATTTCACCAACACCTGAGTTTGGAGCTGGAGTGATTTTGATAAAAGATGCATCAGCAATCTTATCCACTTTAGAATAGTTGAACTTAGCATTAATGTCAAGATTCCAATGAGGCATTAACCAGAATAACAAGTTAAATGAAACAATAGTTATAGTATAAACAAAAGTCCATTCTTTACCACCGATGTACTTATCATAATGTTGAAAATAAATCTGGAAAAAAATCGGATAGATAATTGAAAATGGCCAAACGTACGGTCTTAGGAAATATGGTTTGGGAACCAACAATTCAGCTTTTTGAATTGCCAGACTGGCAACTATATCAGACATGATTATAGTTAATTCAATGTTGTTTTAAAAAGAACACGAAATGTAGTTGATAAAACAAACGGCAAAAACCTGAAAGCTATTTTTCCATTTTCAAAATTTTTTTTTTCCAACGAATTTTTTTTTTCCAGAGATTTTGTCTTTTTTTTTTAAGTTTTGTTTTTATTAAGCTTTAAAAAGTTAATGCAACAGATTCTCAACTTTAAGAGATGATCTGATCTTAACGGATAAATTTGAGACTTACAAGATTGTCACCTGAAGAAGACCAGCCACCTTCAAGAATTGTCCACACTTATAGATCTTTGAAAGTATCGTATTTTGACGTAGTGTGAATGTCATTTGTTGGGCCACGTAGGGTTCAATTAAATTTATTAAAGATATCGCGACACATTCACGTGATCTCAAACACGAGATGAATTAAACAAAACATTATTATTACTATTATTACTATTAGTATTAAACATATACACTTTCTAAGTCTACTTGTTATCTCTAGCATAATATTCTTCATCTTTAATATATTCAACATCAGATGATGATTCTTGATTACCTTCTAAATCTTCTTCAGCATCATAAGTTTTAACACCAAATTTACCTTTCCAACCTTGATCAATCAAGTAATTTTTAAATTTGACATCTTCTTCCATTAAATCTTCTTCTTTTAAGTGAGGAACAAAGATAAAAGTAACTAAAACACCAGCTAATCCACAGATAGCAGCAATTATAAAAGTCCATCTATCACCTAAATTTTTTTGAATTGGTGCAAAAGTTTTAGTACCAACAACAGCTCCAACTTTACCAATTGCAGCCGAGAGACCATATGCGGTACCTCTTATTGGAGTAGCATACGATTCAGAAGAAATAGTACCCATAACATTACCAGGACCAAAATTACCACAACTCATCATTAATCCATAAAATACAATGAATAAACCAGTGATTGGTTTGATTTGTTTATAAGCACAACCAACAACTAATCCAAAGACAATATAACCTGAAAATCCAATCATCATGGTGTATTTTCTACCAATTTTATCAATAACCATAGCACCTAAGAAAACACCAGGAAGAGCAATAGCACCTAATAATAAATTCCATTCAGCGATTTTTTCCAAATTATTCTTTTCCAGAGGAGAAATAACATTGGAAATGATACCAGCTGAGAAAATACCATTTGGGAAAGTAACAAAATCATACAAGAACCATGCAACACAAGTACCAATTAAACGTGGCCAATAATATTTGAATGCTAACCAATAAGGAGCTCTTTGTTTAATAGCTGATTTGGTATATAATTCAGAAGTGACCATTTTCAAACGGAAATATAACACAGATAATGGCCAAAAACAACCAATGGCAAACATTGTTCTCCAAGTAGCATCTAAGTGTTTACCACAAATTTTGTTAACAATTAAGAATATACTTAAAGCAAATGGACCACCAAAAGATAATGGTAAATTTGTTGCCAAAACAAAAGCACGACCTCTTTTTTTAACCGATTCATTTGCTGCTTCACTTGCAGTAACTGAAGATGATGGATATTCAGCACCAATACCAAAGCCAGTGACACCTCTAAAAATAGTCAACATCCAAAACATTCCTCTAACAGTCACACCATGAGATGCAGCACACATCATTGATCCAAAAATTAACAAGAATGTAGCAGTAACAATTGACCATTTTCTACCAATATAATCAACAGTTAATCCAAAACAAACTTGACCTAAAATAGTACCAACTAAAGAAGCATTAGAAACTTGAGTAGACATTCCAGAATCATAAACTGAAGGATATTCAATGGCAAAAACTTTATTTAACATTGACATAACATTATTTTGATAACCATCTGAGATTAATGCAAACCCAGCACATAAAATCATCATTATATCTTTTAATTTTGCACCACCTGCTAAACGTTGTCTACGTTCTTCAGCATCATATTTGAAATGTTTGGCAGTTGGGACTTCTGTAGTTTCAATAACTTCAGGATTCTTGGAATTTGTCTCTGACATGAGTGATTAGATATATTAATTGATAGTTGTTAGATAAAATCAAGAATTTTTTTAAAATTTTCGAAACTAAAAGGATATTGGAGACTATTTATATATTGCCAGAAACAAACAAGCTAGAAAGAGAAGATTTAATATGTGGGGGGATAAATATATTTGGATTCTACATGACTAAGCAAACAATGAATGGGGGAAGTTAAATCCCATTAATAAACAATGTATGGTATGGCTATAAATTAGTTGAAGCAATAATAATAATAAAACATGGGAGAATATAATAATTTCTGCATAAGTTGATTCTAATTAAGCATCAAAAAAGAATAATTAAAGCCTTGCCCTATGAATTGGAACCATATTCAGCACAATGACTTCAAAGATGGTATTAAACAATGCCCACGTTGCTATAGATCTATATTAATGATGTATGATAGGTCACTACACGGGTTAGTTCTTTTCATTTCAATTAAGCCCATGAGTATCATAAGACAATGATTCCTATTAAATTCCTTAAAATTATTTTGACGCCATGTCTATATTACCTTTATATTGTATTTAACCGGCTTTGCAGATTGCATAGTAGAGATAAAAAAAAAATAGTATAAAGAGATAGCAAGTGGGGACACGTGCGGAGATCTGATCTTTGTTCATTTAGAAAATTTTGAAAATGAAGAGAAGTTGTTCACACTAGTGGAAGATCTTTATATAATTGATACAGATGATTTGGTTTCAACATAAGATGAATCATGATATCAAAGATTATGTCATTCTGGTCAAGAAAAATCCGGAACCAAGAAATTTGATAGTTGACAGATATTGCGAGGGAATTTATTAATTTTCTCTTTTTCCCCTTTCTGGATAAATTTCCAAACCTCATTGCTTTTATTTTTTCTTATTCTTATTTGTAGTTGGTGATAATTTCAACACAGAAAACAATGAAATATCATATTGCATGTACGGCTAAAAAAACAGAAAGAGAGTGAATGAAAAGGAGGATATTCAACGGATATTCAAAATCTATTTTGTATTATGAAATATGCCGTTCAACGAATCAACGCAACACGTTTCTACCACCATAAATAATTCATACATTTTTATGGTGCTACTTTGAAAGAGTTATCCATCAGACCGCTTTTGACACTGGAGGCATGCTTTAAACTATTTAGAAAGAAATCTAACACTACTCCCTACTCTTAATATCGATAATCTTATACTTAAACTTCAAAAGTAACAGATGCTATTAGTAAGATTAATGAAATGCAAATAAAATTGAACGTTTGGTGAATCAGTATTAGAGCGCACATGCGCAAACCATAAAGTTCGACAAGAACGTGCCAACAGCACAATGGCTACATATCATTAAATTGAAGACATTGCACGTGCTACATCATGAATTTATTCAGAGAGAGGGGGGCTTTTGCTTGAATTATTGAAAGCATACAAGAAATCAGGGAGCACAAGAAAAGAAAAAAAAATATTAAAGATTGATTACTGATTCTATGAGAAATAGATTTCCTATAACCTTTGGGATAATATCATTTCCGCATAACAGTAGCTAATCAAAATCAATTATCGGATGGTTATTCCTACCAGCTAACTTCTAGAATATTACCATGTTTAGTTTGAAATGAAATCTGGAAAACAATGTGAAATTAAAGCAACAATGGAAAAACCCTGTGGATAAAATGATCTTAATTACTTTCTTTTAATCCAAATTATGAGACGAAATGAGATGAGATGAGATTGGTTATTTTAATCAGAATGTCCAGACTAAGAATAGTTTTCTAATTCTTGATTTATTTAAGGGATATTCAGATGTCGTACCACAGTAGTCCATTCGCGATCTCCAAACTGTAAAAAAAAAAAGAAAAAGAAAAGGAAAAATAGAAATCAAATTAATTGGCACATAACCTTTAATTAGTTGGCTTTCCACATTAGTTTTTAAAGTAATATAAACGGTTTAATTAATGAAGAATTAGAAAAATATTTTCATGGAACAGTAATTTTTTTTTGCAACCAGATTCATCTCAACGATGTTTAATTACGAATACTTTATGTGCAATTAATTAATCTGTCTTCAAAACTTTTTTTCTTAGCTTTGACTTTGCAGTCGTTTCATTTTGCTCTACATAAACGGTTCATATTTCTATAACATTTAAAATTGTCAGTACCAGAGAGAGAAACTAATGCTAGTTATGAGTTTGATTTTGCGTATTTAAAGCAAAAAGAAACAACGAGGACCAATTGTAGTTGCAATTAGTACTGAGTCTTTTCTTTTTTAGAATCTTGTGTAAGCAGCATTAAGAACGTGCATCGAGACTGATTTTCAAACTTAAGGCACGTGCAAAGTCAACAGATGTCATGACATCTCCCTATGTCGGTAATGGTACGATTAATTAGTAATCATGTCAGAACGGAGAATACTTAACGGTAAAGTAAGCCTTCATTTATTTTTTTGGGTTGTCGTTTAGGCGATGATCTGGAAGTATCGGAGTTGCACAAATTATAACAGGTGCAACCACAATTGGTAGCAACTCAGATGGGACAGTAGAAGAAGAAAAAATAAAAAAAAAATAGGAGATCGGAAATCGTTTATTTATCTTAAGGTATAATATCCGAGTCATGCGGCATTTTTTTTTTGCATTTTATTTTTTTATCTTTTACCACAGGCAAAGAAAAATTATAATCTTTTATCAGTAAAAAATATATTGAACAATAAATTACAAGTTATTGGTTATTGGTTTTGTTTAATTTTATTTTATTTCTTTGATAGATCTAAGATATCTTTTAAATGAATCCACAGTGTAATTAATGATAATATTAGATATATCAACAGGGAAATGATTAACCACAGTTGTTTAGCGGTTAACTGACGGTTTAGGTTCAGCTATTGTCTCCTTGTTTTTATGGTTTTCTTTGTCATTACATCACAAAACAGTGGTGGAATCCGGAGTTTGATCCGTCGCATGACGTAATCTGCGACACGCGGAGAACCGAGGGGAGAGCGAACAAGCAAGCAGAGCAACAGAAAGACACGATACACGTGACAGGTTGAGTTTATTTTCAATGAACGGCAATTGAGCAGCAAAATAGAAGACAAGAAATAAAGAAAAAATAAGAGATAATTTTGTACGATTGACAAATTTGTTCATCCCCACGTGTTACAAACCATCGCTTGTCTCAGGACAAAAACTTTTGACGCGCGGGGGCTCAAAATTATATTATTGGATGGGCATTAGCAAAAAAAAAAAAATAATACTCTTGAAAGAAGGACATCGCTCGTGTGAATCCGATGAATAAGAGTAAGATAGAAAATTGGCGGGAATAATTAACCGGATGTTACCCCGACTTTTCTCATTGTAGGGTTACTTCATACCCTTACGGATGACTATTACGTGAGAATATGTATTAAGGAGGGCAATTACAACAATCAGCAACCTGACAGTAACAAAACCCAAAAAGAAAGAAATAAAAAGCCGTAGACACAAGAGGGGAGAGGGGACGAGGAGGAGGGGGGAGGGACAGAGAGAAAGCGAATGTTGAATATGTTGGCAATCAAATTTATGTGTGTCTTTGAATTTGTTGGCTATTATCCATTACAGCGGAGAAAAAAAAATAGAGCGAATAAAACTTGGTGCTAAAATAATTTTCTTCGGTGGGCGGAGATGGACTAAAAAAAAAAAATCTCGTTACAATAATTATACATTTGATTGAAATGATTATTTTTGTCATTAATTATTGATTAGTGCTTATCAATTTCAGTAATAATAATCGCAAATTTCTGTAATTTATTCTAAAACGAAACAACAACAAAAAAACAGATGACCTTTCATTCCTTCTTTCACCATCTTCTACGAATTACCTTACAATTGGTTCTCATTGGCTATAACCATCTTAAAAATTGTGCCATTTATCACTTTAATAATTAACTCATTTGTAAACAGGACAGAAGAAAATTAATTCAAAAATGAAAAAAAAAGGTTAATACAAAAGGTTGGTTTTGTTACCGCTAAACCGATTGTTCCTGTATACTCTCTTTCAGAAATAAAACAAAAGGCACTTTCACTAACTTCATCCCTTTCCCTCCCCCAGTATTGTGTCCAGTTGTCCGTTCATTCGTTTTCTTTCGATCCACAAGTTCTTGAGCATGCATAATGATTACCGCAACTCTTCTTCATCTTCTGTTGACAATTCAAATAAGCAGTGATTATCTAATAAATATTAAATATTGCTTTATCTCTGATTTATCATGCCATTTTTTTTTTGTTTTTGATGTGGAAAGGATATTGATTTTAATTCTGTCCAACGGTTAATATCCAATATTATTATTATTATAACACTACTTCCTTAATACACAAGAGAGAGAGAGACAGAGATGCAAAAGTGGCTTTTATTAGTTTTATTCCAAATAACCTCAAGGGATATATTGGCCATGAGTCGTGTCCCGGTAAATTACTGGAAAATAAATGTCATTTCTGCAGGTTGAGCAACAGCAACCTGTAAAAAAACAAAAATGTCTCTCTTTTTCTCTCTCCTTTTCGGCGTGAGATTAACTAATTTGTGTTAGACAACGAATCCACACATTTCTTTTTTTTTTTTTTTTTTTTGCTTTAGTTCTCCGTTGTGGTGAAAACCAAACACCAAAGTAAAAGAAATAAAACTGTTGCTTCTTTGTTTTGTCTGTATGGGATTGAATTTTTTTTTTTTTCTTTTAATATTTATATGAAATCCACTTATTTCTTTTTTCGATTTTTTTTTTGACAACCACATGTTGCCAATTTTTCTTTTAATTACTTTATCTCCAATTAATTATAGACAACCCTATTTTGATATATATATTTGAACAAGTTCTAGTATAGCTACTTATGATTCTACAGCCATGTTAGTAATTGACTCTTCGCCATCAACTCATCATCATAATCAT
Source organism: Candida tropicalis MYA-3404 (assembly GCF_000006335.3). NCBI lineage: Eukaryota > Fungi > Ascomycota > Pichiomycetes > Serinales > Debaryomycetaceae > Candida > Candida tropicalis. The sequence goes on along the minus strand of NW_003020049.1, from coordinate 1,777,658 downwards.
CAAGCAAATTATTTACAACCAGATGATTTCTCAACGGATGTGATTTCTTTGCAAAATAGTGAAATGACTATTGAAACAACCAACAACATCAACAACAACCACAACCACAGTCACAATCATAATGAACAACAACAGCATAATCACTCCCATCATTTCTCAATATCATCCACAAAAAATCAAGAATCAAATCAACCACTGCCCCCAGATTCCCCTACTTTAGTCCGCAAAAAATCTACTGCATCTTCTATTTTCAGACTACATTCAAATAAAAGTACCAAATCTCAACATCAACAAGAACCAGCACCACCACCACCACAACAACAATATCAGCCTCCAACTTCACCAAGTTCTACGTCTCGTCCAAATTTAAGAAGTTTACTACGAATCGGTTCATTTTCAGGGAATGCTCGTAGACCATCTACTATTAGTCTTCTACCGGAAAGTAGATATTCCGTCATTGGTGAAACAACGCTAGAAGGTGAAGAAACCCTAGGAAATTCAATCGATGAAGAAGATGATGAATTAGCATGCTTGTCAGACCTGGAATCTGATCTCAACTATGATCCAAAGGCTGAAGAATCCACGGCTGATTATAAACATGGTGGTTACCATCCAGTTTGTAAAGGTGAGATTTACTACTCCAAGAAAATTCCTAATCGAGAATACATAATTTTACGTAAACTAGGTTGGGGTCATTTTTCAACCGTATGGTTAGCGAAAGCAAGATACAATAGCTCATTGGCTGATGTAGAAACCCATGAGAATTCCGACATGGAAGAACAGTATGTTGCTTTGAAATTTGTTAAATCAAATAAAAACTATATGGAAGCTGCCAAAGATGAAATTAAAATCATGAGTGCATTATGTGACCCAATCACTAATAATGATCACATACTGGATGAAGATAAAGAATTTTTCGGTGGTGATAACAAATCTCATCCTGGTTTCAAGCATGTGATGCAGCTTTTAGATGATTTTGAAATTTCTGGTCCTCACGGGGAACATATTTGTATGGTGTTTGAAATCCTTGGAGAAAATTTACTCAACTTAATTTACAAATACAAGAGATTACACAGAAGTTTAAGCACTGAGATTAAGCGTAAAGAAACTGAAGACTGTCCTGTTCAACAAATGAAATTCAACAAATGGGATTCAAAGAGCTGGAAAAAGAGTACTAAATCCATGTTGAGTTTGGGTCTTGGTAGTAGAAAAGATTCAAGTAATGGAAGTGAGCAAACACAAAATCCACCAAGTGTTGGTTCCACTAATTCATCCACCTCGTCGGGGTCATCATGTGCTCCAATTGAATTAACCATTGAACTGGAAGACACAGAATCCTCCACTACTGTTGAAACCTGGGAAGATGATTTGGACAGAAGATTAAGGTCAATGACTTCTGAATCTTTGGCAAAATTAATGGAAACATCCAAGACTTATGGTGGCATTCCTTTCACTCTTGTTAAACAAATTGCTAAACAAATGTTGATGGCAATTGATTATATCCACCATTGTGGAGTGATTCATACCGATTTGAAGCCGGAAAACGTTTTGATTGAAATCAAAGACATTAACAAGTTGATTAGTAAATTTGAAGATGAAAAAATTTCCAAATTCAGAGCTAATTCTGGTAGTAGAAGATCTTCATTGTTTAGAAGAAACCTGAGCAAACTACATGTACCATCCCGTAATCCATCTTGCCAACATGTTCGTACATTATCTAATAGCTCACAAAGTTACAAGATGCTGAAGAATTCTACTTCATCGACTGGTCCTATTAGATCATCGAAGCCAATCACTTCATTATCATCAGACTCTATTTTCAAGGATTTTGACTTTGATTCCAAAGCTAGGAAATCATCGTTTAAAAATATCAGTCCGAGAAATTTCTCGTTTGTTGGTAGTTTCCATTCCCATGAACAAAACAGAACTAATTGCCACAACAGCTGTGAAATTTCTGTCAAAATCGCTGATTTTGGTAATTCTGCGTGGGTTGATCATCATTTCACTGACAATATCCAAACCAGACAATATAGAAGTCCTGAGGTTATTTTATCGCTGCCTTGGAACTCCCTGGCCGATATTTGGTCAATTGGTTGTTTAATCTTTGAATTATTAACTGGTGATTATTTATTTGATCCAAGAGATGGTGGTTCATTCAATAAAGATGATGATCATCTTGCACAAATTCAAGAATTGTTGGGTGAATTCCCAAGAAAGTTGGTGTCTCGTTATGGTAAGAATTATTTCAATTGTCATGGTGAATTATTAAGAATCCGAGTATTGAAACCATGGGATTTGAAACTGGTTTTAATAGAAAAGTATCATATCGAAGTTGAAGAAGCTGAATTGATCACCAGTTTCTTGTTACCAATGTTGGAAATTCTGCCGGAGAAACGTGCCGATGCTGGCAGTTTGATCAATCATCCATGGTTATCTTCCTAATCAAATTAGAATATTTGTTATGTGTTTACGTTTGTATTTTATTATTATTATTATTATTATTATTATATTTGGTTTTATTATTATTTGGTTATTTTTGTTGATATACATTCATTTAATTCTTCATTAGTTATAATTTTTTTTTTTGTAGGTTTTTTGATGAATAGATATTGTTATTCATATGGGTACAATATGAATATGAAATTGTAGTTTTCTGTATTTGCAACCAATCATCAGAGAAGCATAAATATTCGGGCGAATTAAATTGACCCCTGTATAGAATTAGTAGCTCTTCTCTTGTTCTGTCATGTTGTCAAATACATCGCCCCTTTCCTTGTTAATGTATTCAAGAAATGTCAATTCAAAACAAGCCACAAAGAAATGACAAATTTCGGCCGAATGATATTTGATTGTGGATAAGTGTCAAAAAATTTTTCCTTTTTTTTTTTCTGTTGTGCAACCCAATTCTCGGATTTTCTAAATTGTATTGTTCTTTTTTATTCCCTCTCTAATGAATTACAAAGGGAATTTAGTTTAATAAAGGATAACATTATAGAGTTTAATTAAAAGTTAATATTAAGAGAAACTATTGCTAATAAGGATAGCAATGAATGAAATTGAGCAATTGAGGCAATTTTTTGAATTTTGATGGTTAGCTAGCATTTTAGTGTGGTTGACAGTGCGGATTATTTCCTGTTTAGGGTTAATCCGGCCGATTTTCACCAACCACAAAAAGATACGACGGATGAATAAGTGAATGAAAATTTCTTTTTTTTTTCTTTTTCCTTTTTCCCTTTGAATTCAGGAACTTCATGCTTGACCAGTGAAACCCATTACGTAAAGTCCTGGAATGACGAAGAACGATAACATCTATAAATAAGAGAAGATAATCCTCTGAAAATTGTCAATTCATTTTTTTTCATATTATCCAATTATTTACACAATCAATTAAAATTTATACATATCAAATCAAATCATAATGTCTTCTACTTCTGTTTTCGTTTCTGGTGCTTCTGGTTATATTGCCCAAGAATTAGTTAAACAATTGATTCAAAAGAACTATAAAGTTGTTGGTACTGTTAGATCTAATGAAAAAGGTGATTCATTAAAAGAAAATTTAAAAGCTGCTGGTTTACAATCTGAAAACTTCTCCTATGAAATTGTTAAAGATATTGCTGTTGAAGGTGCATTTGATGAAGCTTTGAAAGCTCACCCAGAAGTTACTATTTTCTTACATACAGCATCTCCATTCCATTTTAATGTTACTGATGTTGAAAAAGAATTATTACTTCCTGCAATTAATGGTACCAAGAATGCTTTACAAGCTATTAAGACATATGGACCACAAATTAAACATGTTGTTGTTACTTCTTCATATGCTGCCATTGGTGCATTTTTTGATCTTGCTGATCCTTCCAAATCTAAAGATGAATCTGACTGGAATCCAATTAATTATGAACAAGCTAAATCTAATCCACATAGTGGTTATGTTGGATCCAAAAAATTTGCTGAACAAGAAGCTTGGGAATTTTTGAAAAATGAAAAACCAAATTTCACTTTATCTACAGTTAATCCAGTTTATGTATTTGGACCACAAGCATTTGAAATTAAAGATAGATCACAATTAAATACATCTGCTGAAATTGTTAATTCTGTTTTGAAATTAAATAAAGATTCTCAAGTTTCTCCAAATTTAACAGGTTATTTCATTGATGTTAGAGATGTTGCAAAAGCTCATATTAGTTCATTTGAAAATAAGGAAATTATTGGTAAAAGATTACTTTTGGCTTGTTCTGCATTCTCAACTCAATCAGTTTTAGATATTATTCGTAATGATTTCCCAACTTTAAAAGAAATCTTACCAGTTGGTGATCCTTCTCAAGCTGATGATTGGAAAAAACTTGAAAGTGAAATTAAAAATGATAAAACTAAAGAATTATTAGGTTTTGAATTTATCGATTTCAAGAAATCTGTTGATGATACTGTTTCTCAAATCATTGCTTAAATTGATGTTTATAGAAATTATTTAATTAATATTATAGAGATGTTATAATATGTGTGTGCGATGTTACGTTAATCAATTTCTTGCAACCAAGAATTGGCCAAATCAAAATGTAGTTATCGGCGTTGATTAAGTATGGACTTTTTTTCAATTAACCTTGCAACATATGTTCTTAAAATTTCTATGATATTGTTCAATCTACTAACAGTCTATATGAAACTTACACCTTGAAGGGATTATACGAGGGAATGCAAAACTTAGCAGTTGAAGTGATAGTATGGAATCAGAATCCCCCGCCTCCACCACCACCGCATCCCCCTGAAATACATCCTACCGAGGAACCACAATTGACACCACCGGCATTACCAACACATCCGCCACCACCAACACACCCGCCACCTCCTCCACACGCAGCACCATTTTCTCCACTTCCACAATTACCACCGGCACCACAACCTCCCATATATGCAGCACCAATGAATGCACCTCCTAAATAAACAGCACCGATATGTGCACATGTAGCCATACCAGCACAAGCACCTGGAGTACCAGCACATTTGACGAATTGTACCACAGAACAATGTTCACCAACATGTGTCATACCTTCTCCATTCTGTAAGAATAATGGACTTGATTGCATTGTTTCTTGTTCAGCTTTCAATTTCTTCAGTGATTTGAATGCCCGGGATATTTTACTGCGTTTACTTGCTCTCTTAGCAACGCAATAGTTACAGAAACAAACAGAATACTCTTCTTTAAACTTCAATTTATATAACTTAGACGTGAATGCAAATCCATCATCTAAAGGTTTTTGTCCCACTTTATCATTATGATCAATCACTCTTTGGCATGGAGATGATTTACAGTCTCTAATATATCCATACAACAGTAACTGATGAGTGTGCCACATTAAGTCAATATCTAAAGTAGGCACCAACATACGATTCAAGGTTTTCTCGGTCAATAGTTCAAAAAATCTTCGATATCTAACCAAAGATTCAGATAACCCTTCATTTCTCAATGGTGAATTTAACCAATTAAGCTTATTCATCTTTTCAACAAAACTACCTTGACGAATGACACAATCCACTAAATCTTCACCAATCTGAATACTATTAGGAACAGTAAAACTGATCACATTGAATTTATAATATCCTCCTAAAATCAACCGTTGAGCAGCCAGACGATATCGATTATTTGAACGAACTCTTCGTAAGATATCTTGAAAAGATGGAACTGCTGGGTTAGGTTTTTTGGAAATATCGGCATGAAATTCCTGAGATGTGGTCGTGACATCCTTGGAAATTTCATCATTAATCCTATCAGGATGTCTAGTCACAAGCATTGGACCTACCATTATTCGTGAATAAAATTTAATCAAACCTTCTAGAATCCTCAGTTGTTGAATATCAAAATCTAGTAAAAACTTCCGCAATTCATCATGTGTGATATACTTTGTACCCATCCCTATATTCTGGAGATTTCTATATTTGAATCCCATGTTGTCGGTAATAAATCCTTCATCAATAAATCCAGTACCGTCAGAAGTGGTTAATGGTATATCATTGCTGATTGGATTTCCAGTGTAAGGACAGTATAAAATTACTGTATGTTCACGAAATGTAATCAAATCCGGATCGTACTGCAAATCATTAGCATTCCTGGTGAAGCCACCAATGAATGATAAATAGTTCTTTTTCAACTCATCAGGAACAACAAACTCAAAAGTTGAATCATTTATATAAGCATTGATTATATGCAATGGGAATGGGTAATTGATGAAATAATACATGTCGTTTCTGACAAATACATCATAAAACGTCAATGGATTCAACATGAATGCGTGCCAAACCATAATAACGTCCAATGGAGGAATCAATTGATTAGCCATGGTTGTAAATGCTTGACTTCGATTATCGATAGTTGTTTCCAAATTCCTGTCACCTCTTGTAAAACCATTACTGCGTTGTTTCAAAGCTGATATGAATATAATGAATCGTCTAACAGCAAGGGTGACAAACATTTTCCAGTCTTTATCATCTGAACTTTTAGTTGATTTCAGTTCAAGTACCTTCTTTTTCAATTCCCCAAAAGCTTTCAATAATTTTAAATGAGCAGTTGCTTCTGTTGTATTGGGCATGTGTTGAGGTGGTTGGGTCTGATTGAATTTGACCTCTTCGTCTCTTGGTAAAAAAGTATATTGATAACTTCGAAAACTTGCATATTCTGGGTTTTGAGTACGATTTTCCGTATATGTGGGTGGTTCATCCTCTTTGTAATCTGGTAATACGTTCATTATTCGTTGAGGAAGAAAAACTCGTCCAGTTGGATTGTTGAAATTCGATGAAACATGGATCTTTTTTATATCCCTTGTCAAACATTCAAACTTACAAACTTACGAATCAGAAAAAGAAAATGCATGGCGGGTGTACTCAAACTACGAGTTTCTTGGTTCATTCTTGACATGATTGGATAACACATGACTGCAACTATGAAATATGAAATTGGCAATGTATAATGAAATTAATGACCAAATATACACCGAGTGGGTAAGCTAAGGACAATTATAGTACTTTTACTTCCATATAAATTGAACAAATTTGTTGAAAGTACCAATTTGAACTTCCACACTACTTTTCTTTTCTCGGCCGAAATTCAAAGATGAAATTGGGCATGTTGTTCCAGGTAGAAATGCTAATTGTCAGAAGAAACTGGAACTGAGAATCATGTCAATGAATCAACTGTATTAACTTCTTCGAGAGTATATTCGACACATTCAAACACCTGCGTGGAGCAGACAATAAGTAATGGTAAATTAATTTCGGATTATTTCCCAATTAAGAAACAGCCGCTTTAGACAGCCGAATATTATTTCAGACGATTGATGAACAAACAATACAATGAATTTGGGATACTGGACTATACATACTACCCGTTAGTCGACTTTAAACCCTATTGTCACAAGACGGGAACATAATAAAATGGGAAGGAAAACAAGACGAAAAAAAAAATTATCTGCCGCGCCGTTTTCTTATCCGCTTTCCTTCCCTATCCAAAAATTTTTCACGATATAAATATAGCAATCATTTTTCTTCATTAACCTCCATTCCTTATTTTCTTTCTTCTACCCACATCACAAACAACAAATAACAACTTTACATAAAACATGAGTACATTTATATTAGGAGCTACTGGATTTGTTGGAACTCAAATTGTTAAATTTGCTGAATCTTCTTCAGTTTTCAATTCAATTGTTACAGTTACAAGAAGAACCCCAAATTTTAATGACCCATCTAAAAAAATCAAATCATTAGAAGATAAAAATACTGACAATTGGCCGGAATTAATTAAATCAAATGAATCAACAGATGCTTTTATTTCTTCTTTTGGTACAACTAGAGCAAAAGCCGGGTCTGCTGAAAATTTCAAAAAAATCGATTATGGTATAAACTATGCCGCTGCTAAAGCAGCTAAAGAAAATGGAACTAAAGTATATGTTTTAGTTAGTTCTATGGGTGCCAATTCTGGATCAAGATTTTTATATATGAAAACAAAAGGTCAATTAGAAGATGATGTCATTGCTTTAGGTTTTGATCATACTGTTATTTTAAGACCTGGTATTTTGCTTGGTCAACGTGAAGGCAGTCATGGTCTTGGTAATGATGTATCAGCAACTATTGGTAGTTGGGCTAAAAATACTTTCTTACAACGTTGGTTGAATTCAATAGATGCTAGTGATGTTGGTAAAGTTGCTGTTGATTTTGCAGCAAAAGGAGTTAAAGGTGAATTGAAAGAAAAAGTTTTGATTGTTGAAAGTGCAGAAATGATTAAAATTGCCAAGGGCTTGTAATATGGACATAGTATAGTTATATTTAATTTATTGGACATTCTTTTATATGACTCTTTATGAAATGTAGTCGATTGTGAGTTACCAAAATGTATACTCCAGTGTATTTGAATATTGAACAATAGAGGTGGAACTATTCCATGACCAGGGGTCCACAAATCCATACTGGCCACTACTAACCCCGCTGAGACAAACGGAACTGTTAAATACGAGATACCAATAGATCAGCATGCTAACCAGAAAATTCAATCATTTCAACTAGATATCTTTTTGTGGATCTATCCAGTATAATCATAAGCAATGGATGCCATGTAAAAAACTTGGTATATGCCATCATTAATTTATCACTAAAAAGTGATTAAGCTATTAAAGTAAATATGAGCTCGTAAATCTTAACAGACTATTTCTTGACTCGAAGTATCAACCGTTGCTAGTTTTTAGTTACTTGTACTGACACGCTCTAGTATCAACAAAGCAATTCTTACCACCTAAACGTATCAACTTTCAACAACTGTACCATCCTATTGTTCAATTGCCTCGCTGGTGGGTAATTTGCTTGCAACAGGTAACTATTGACTCATAATATGAACAAGACTGCAAGTTATCAAAAACAACTGTAATCCATCTCTAGAATCAATACCGATAAGTAGATCTCATCATGTTATCATTCAGAGTCGAAACCATATCTCGCGATTAACTTCCCAATCCATGTTTAAAGAACATACATAATTTCAAGGACGCCCATAAACACATGATCATACGGCGAATCCATTATAAATATGGTCTTATCGATATAGTAATTGACAACACTAATTGTAAGTTCCTAATTAATGAGCTGTAATTGTAGTACATATGATTTCTATTTCGTATAGAAGATATAAGAATCCGATTGTGTTATCTTTCGCAATCACCTGTTCCTACCAAAGCGGAAAGAGGGACTCACCTGTCAACCTAAATGAGAGAGAGAAAAAACAAATTGCACCTGTTTTATATTTCAGACTCCGAATTACGGATAAATAGAAATTTCATAATAAAGAATATCGACGGAGATTCAAGGATCCCCATATCCCGGGACCAAAATGTATATAAACAAAACTATTTACCTTCTACATAGTTTTTAACTCTTTTTCTTCCTTCTTTTACATTGTATTCCGTTTTTCTATTTTATTATTTCATTATGATTTCGTCATCCACTAACACTTCATCTTCATCCTGATTGTATCTGCCATGCCAACTTTATTCCATAGATATAATGAATTATTGAAAAGACGTCCATGGATAATGAATTCCATTGGATGTGGATTATTTTTCACTTTAGGAGATTATGTAGCACAATCATTATTTCCTAAAGAACCTAATCAACCAATAGATCGCAAGAGAATAATTCGAGCAGGTATTTATGGATCTTGTTTCTTTGCTCCGATTAGTGTTCTATGGCATGGTAAAACATTACCAAAGATCAAAAATCCTTTCATTAATATATTTCATAGACAAAAAATGAAAGAAGTTCCTCATATGAAACAAAAAATTCATTTTTATGATACTGTTTTTAGAATGGGTATTGATCAATTGATATTTCCTGGGTTAGTATGGATCCCTTTATATAATACAGTCATGGTTATTTTAGCAGGTAGAGAAGATCCATTTCTGGTTATTCAAGATAAATTATATAATAATTGGTGGAGAGTTTTAAGTGCAAATTGGACAGTTTGGCCAGGTTTCCAATTATTTAATTTATTTTTCATTCCTGTTCATTTAAGAATTGTTGCTCAAAATATTTGGGCTACTGGTTGGAATACTTTCTTGAGTTTTGTTCATAATACTAAAGGTCATGGTCATGGTAGTGGTCATATATTGGAAGAAATTGTGGATATAGAAGATGAAGATCAAGAGTTTTACATGTTCTATGATTGAGAACCATGTACAAGATATATATATTCTATAGATGATTATGCTTGTTATTATAACTGGATAATATATGTAATGTTTCTTTGATGTGACTCAAATTCTGTACATTTGGTAGTTCTGATCTCACTAAGACTCAGAATCATCTTCATCCAACAAAAAAGATCGCGAAAAAAAAAAATAAACTGAAAAGAATCAATTTCACAGCCATAATAATCTTTTCTCTTCCAACAATCCTTCATTCCCCCCAAGATGAGACACTTATTTACAGCTTATAATTCTTTATTAAAAAAGTATCCAATAACGACTAATTGTATTTCCACTGGTATATTAATGGGTCTGGGTGATATTCTTGCACAATATTTATTCCCTACTAATCAATCCAATAAATCATCAACTTTTGATTATCAACGAACTTTTAGAGCATTTATATTTGGTTCTTGTATATTTGGTCCTATTGGTCATACATGGTACAAATTCTTAGGTACAAAAATTCAATGGAAGAGTAATAATCGATCTTATACAAAATTGAAAACTACTTTATTTAGAGTATTAATTGATCAAACTATATTTGTTCCTTTCATTTGTTACCCTATATATTATGGTTCTATGACTTTACTTGAAGGAAAACAACCAATTTGGCAAAATTTAAAATTGAAATTTGAAGAGAAATGGTGGGATACTGTAAGAACTAATTGGATGGTTTGGCCATTTGTTCAATTTGCAAATTTTTATTTATTACCTCCTCATTTACGATTATTAATGATTAATTTTGTAAGCATCGGTTGGAATACTTTCTTAAGTTATATTTTACATAGAACAAAGTAAATAGATTAGAAATTAAAGACAAAATTTTTATTAAAATAGTAATGGAAGTTATTCCTTTTTCATTCACAAGTGTTTAATATCTCTATCACGACTTCTGTAAAAATTGTACACAAAAGTTCATTTCATCTTCAGTTAAAGATGAAATATAAAGACATTTGGATAATAACTCCAGTTGAACATCGAATCTATAATTTTTAGCCCATTCAATACATTGTGATAATGATTTAACAATTGCTACTGATGTTCTGAATTTACCAAAATTAATCAATCTATCATTAATCTTACCAACTCTTTCATTATTATAAACCAAATCATTAATGTATAATCCAACAAATGGAATACACCCTTTGGAAGGTTGAATATTATTAGTGGCTTTTCTAAGTTGATAAAAGTTGTTCAAAGGTGAACATAATTTTTTCAACAGTTCATCAACTTCATCATCAACATATTTTTCAATTTTCAGCGAACTTAAAGCAACAACAATTTGCATAGTAGTGGCGAAATTTTGTAATTGAACACAATGATGAGCAATATGAATAAATCTTTTAATCACTTCATCACGTTCATCTTGAGATAATAAAACCTCAGAGATGATCCAATTTACCATGAGATTAAACCTGTCAATAACTAAATTGACCCCCGCAAAATCTCTAAGAATAACTTGTAACCAACTTGTAACACCAGTTACTAAATGATTCCATTTCAATTCAATCAAATCTTTCCAATCTAATGACAATGAAAGATCAGCTTCAATAAGTGTCATGTGTTTGGCAATTTCCTCGGAATCATATGATAAAACAAAAGAAATATGCGCATTATTTAGCATAATATCATCTACTGACAATGATGATGAAAAATTATCCAACATAACACTTGGTGAATCAAGTTGACGTGATTGAGAGTGTGATTGAGAATATTGGTATTGTTGTCCTTGAGAATCATCACCTGTTATATTTGTACTATCATTAATTCTCTTCTTGATTGGTGTCAAAGGAGTTGCAGAAACATCAAATGCTTCTTCATCATCATCAAAACTGATGACGTCAACAGTCTTGGCATTATTTATCTCATTCAAGATATCTTCAGTATCATCCATTCTGTTGACTTCTTCTTCCTCTTCTTCAACTTTCTTCTTTAATGTCAGTTTAGATGAAGATTTACCTTCAAGCTTATGTAATGCAAATTGTATAGGATCTTCAGCTGATTGAATACTTTCATCTGGAATAGCAGCCAATTCTTTCAATGCAAAACTACTGATTCCTGGTATAGCAACAGAATTACTACTTGATCCAGTATACGCAGTAGAATGGAATGATTCCTTGTTGGTAGTTCTAATGGAACTCTTGCATGCCGATGAAAAAATAGAACTATCTGCCACATCAGCAGATGATTGTTTGGAAAGACGAGCCAATTCATGAAATGGTAACTCGGTTAAAGCACATAATACACTATACCTAATACTTTTGGAACTACTACGTGAAATCGAAGTTATCTGATTTTCATCCGCCCCTGCGGCAATACGAAGATTATTAAAACCAGTCTTCTTTTTCAAACCGTTGTATTCGGTATTCTCATATTTAATTGAATTGTGTTCGTTGAAAATCGAGAAAGCAGAATCATAACTCACATATGATTTGATTGAATCTCTTCTGAATACTGAACCATTGGAATTTCTAGACCACATGGAGAGTCTCTTGTTATGAGTCAAACTAGTGTTAGCATTCTCACAGAAACTAATTCTTTTCGGTTTTTCCAGATGTGGACTCATTGCAATACCAAGATCAGCAACTTCAGCATCATATTGCGTGATATTACTTGGGGTTGAGATAGAAGAATGACCTGTTGATTGATTCGGATTTTGGAAACTGAAACCCGGTTCTGAGTATTGTGAAGCTCTCTTTTTCTGCGGTTCTTCAGTCAGGAAATTAAATTCATCAAATTCTTCTTCCAATGGAGTTTTATCACCAATATTAATATTATCTTCGTCATTCCAATTAATACTGGCTGGACTCTGAAATGAAGATGAACCTTCTGAGTCATCTTGTTTCTCTTCCATTCCCTCCTCTTCTTCAAGGATGTTACTAGATGATATGTTTCTTGGAACTTTGACATTGTAAACGTTATCACTATCGTTGATTAAGTTGTCAATTTTGACAATGTTCAAATCAGATAAATCATTTATATCCATTTCATCTTCTTCATCTTTCTCTGGAACACCTTCTGTGGGTTTCAAATGATCTTCTTCTTTAAGTATGATGGGTTCCTTAACATTTTGGTCATCCTCTTCAACGTTTTTAACCTCATTTTCAGATGCAATTCCACCACTGCTAGTACGTACACTATCAGTATTACTCTTATTCCCATTTGAAGTTTGATCAGAAAATTGTGAATGCAGTTCAATAATTGCACTGCTGGTTTCACTGCGGATACAGTTTCTTATCAAATATTCCAATTCGTCAATGATTCTAGCACTTAAAGCATCAACTCTTCTTCCAACATCTTTCTTGTCATCCATAACATTGATTGCATCTGTTATTAACCTATTGAGATCTTCAGTCGAAGGTTTAGAAGTTAACATTTGATCAGCTGTAGTGGTGGTGGTACCGGCGGTAGCAGTAGACATACGAGAAGCTGAATCTTTGTGCACAACTAAGGTTTTCTTCCAACTGTCCATCAACTTTCGTATAGAGCCTCGTCTATTCAAACTATCATGGTCGGAAAATATAGATGAATTTGATGGAAGTTGCGGTGGGGCAAACGCTTTTGGTGACATAAAAGACTGTGCATCCGTGGAAGCATAATCCATAACTTTGACTGGTGTCGAAGGAACAATCCCAGCAACTTTAGAAGTAGGTAATTTAATATGACCATTTGTGGCAAACCCAGCTTCATTGAAATATTTTGTCTTTGTTGGTGTGGTTTGTGTTAGTGGTGGAAAGTTCTCTTGGTTATCATGCGACTTATGTTGAACTGTCTTCGTCTTCTTTAAATCCAATGACGAATCCTTGATATTCATATGATTATGCCTGGATGCCTGTTTCATTGTACGTCTTTCCTTGACCTGAGGTGCTCCTTTTGTTGGTGAAATACTTGTAGCCATAGAAAGAGGGGAACTTCTTGGTAGACTAAATGAGCTTGAAAATGTTGGAGACTTGACCAACTTCTTACGTTGTTGCATTTGATGGATCTTATTGTTGATTGATATTCTGGAGGAATCGTGTTGTAAAAACAAGTTATTAATGGATAATTGTGTACGTTCTGCTTGGAGATTGTTTTCGTCATCAAACATTAATGTTTTGTGATGGGTTTTTGAATCATATAACGAAAGCATTGCCGATCTACGGAATGATGGGTTGGTATGGATTGATATTTCAGTATTTGACTTGGACAATTTCTTGTTGTTATTCAATGAAGTTGCTAATGGTATGACATAATTGTACGCATTGTTACTATTCATAATAGCATCAAAATCCAAGTCCAATAACCAAAACTCATTGATAATCTTCAACCAATGAATCTTTAAATCTCCAAGAATTTTTGATGTGAAGATGGAGTTATTGATTGTGGCTTCAGTTTGTTCAACACCATGCTTTACCACCAAGTTTGACTCTAGGGTTATACTATTCATGGTTTTGGCAAACAAGTCACATAATTGATAATCATTATTGAAATCATCAATGAAATAATTAAGGATCCAATGTCTTAAAACAACAAATGTTCGCAACAACACTAGTTTTCCAATTTTAATATTATCTTCTACTGGTGAGTTAAGATATTGTAGAGCCCAAATCAATCTTGTCAATAATAAATCCATAACTTCACGACTATTGGAGAACAATCTATAAGTCAAAAAGAAATCACAGATCAAATCATAGTCAATTATTTCTGGGGATGTCATATGTACTATTAGTGCTTTGATGGTTGCTTGATTGATTAATTCTGGGTTGGTATCATCATATTTAACTAGATCGTCTCTGCTTTGTGTTGGTAGACAAGGAAATAATTCTTCATCATCAAATATAGATTCGTTGTGTCTATTGTAAAGAAAATCAGGATGCACACTTGCTGCATGAATGGCAATTTCTTGCTGTTGTTGAAAATTGTGGTTTGAAGTGGATGTGGAAAGTATATCATTTGATAAATTGACTAGTGAATTGTTGTCATCGAGATTATTCAGTAGTTGTTGCTCTTCCTCTTCTTCTCTCTGTTCCTCAAATTCTTGGTTATCCAGATCCTGTGTAAAATTGTTGTCACTATTGCATTCCAACATAGTTTCTGCTGGTGATGAATCTTTGTCAACTTCACCCGTAAGATTGGAAGCCTGTTGATGTTCGTCTGTCATTTTTAAGATGTGTGCAAAATTACAATTAAAGAAAGAATTGAACGTAGTAATTAAAAAATAACAAATTTAAAAATAAAAGGTAACGAATGTAATGAAATGAAAGTGATGTTCTATCCAAAGAATTGAATTCAATTAATATGGTAATGACAACAACAACAACGACGACGACGATAATGAGAAGTTGATAATGAAAACAGACAGCAATAACTTGATGATGAATGAAAGTTAGCCTAAAAAAAAAAGAGGTCGCTGTGATGTTACAAACTCACAACAACAAATGAGTTAAGGCAAGAAAAATTTTCCTTAGTTTTAACACTCGCACCATATTTGTTTACTTTAAAATTATACACACTGGACAAAATTATTTGACACCACATACAAAAGAAAAAAAAGCTTTTGTGATGCATAGCTGAAATAGACGACCCAATAATAAATGGAGAATGTTAAACAATGAATTAATGAGAAAATGGGACAGTCAAAGAAAGTTATAATACCCACATAGCATAAATAACCTGTTTCATCTATTGTGCATGTTCTTTCTGATTGTACTTGACATTTAGCCAGTAATGGTGTACAGGTTTTATTTAACGTTGGTCAAAATTCAACAACATGGCAGCCATTTGGGACAACCACAAACAGAAAAAAAAAAAATTGGCAACCCAGTGGAACAGATTTGTTTACATTCTTTAAACTATGGAGTGACACAAATTTATGAAATGTAAACAAACGCGAACAAAATTGTTGGTTTTTGTGTTGCCAAAATCTTTCTCGCTTTACTTTACTTTACCTTACTTAGTGATCTCTCTCTCTCTCTGTATGTGTGCGTGTAAATGTGCACAATATTTTGTTTCGTAAGAAAGAAAGAAAGAAAGTTGCTAATTTTGATTTGGCTTAGATTTTCCTAAACCCCAGCCAACTAACTTTTGCTAAATCTTTAGTGTCGAAATTAGTCGATACAACTCTAATGCATGTTTTTTTTTCTTTCCATTTCAAGATAATGACAATTAAATGAAGTGACATAGTTATAGCACTTGTATGTTTTTGACTTCTATTGTTATGTTGGTTATATTGCCCCATAGTTTACCGGTTACAGTACAACGCGTCTGGCAACAGTCTATTGAGAAAAAAAAGGCGGTAAATTAAGTAAAAAAAAATTCCCCTTTAATTATGTCGTTCAAACATTCCTTTAGCTAAACAAAGGATGATCCGCCACACACACATGAAATAGACTAAAGCATGTAATTAAACAGCCAATGAGATACCATTATAGCTTACTAATCAAGAAGAATGTTACCAACTCAACTAATCTTTTGCATTGCGCCACGGAAAAAATTTGGCAGCACTTTACAGAGTCCCTCGCCTGTATAAAGTCATCTTGGAAGGAATATTCAATAGAGTTGGTGCTGATGTTATATGACTTCGTAATGTCAAGTCTATTGATGGGCTCATAATTTTCTTGCTCTTCGTGTTTTAGTCTTTTCTGTTTCGTAGTTTTACCACTAACCGGTCGTCACCAAATGAAAATAAAGTAGTACATATCTACTCTATTGTTCTACTCTACTCCTTTTTTTTTGCAGCACAACAAGAGATACGATAGTGTATGATTGAACCATAACACAAGGCAAAGACAAAAAAAAAACATCTAAATCGTGTATTCTTACAAGTCTGTTATCAATTACTTAGAATTGTTTTGCAAGTTTTGTTGAATCATACTTTTTAATGATGCAAAATTTGAATCTCTATTTTGCAAAGCTGTTTTAAACATCACACTTTCCTGCTTTAAAATTTGTTTGATCCCACTTGCTTTGGTTGGATTTGGTTTGTTTTCACGTTTGACTTTATTTATAAACAATTTAGTATCTTCTTTCTTCGTACTACCAGTTTTATCATTATTATCATCTTCATCTGGTAAATTCAGTAACAAATCATCTAATTTTGGTTTCAATTGTTCTTTTGCTTTTCTTTTTCTTCTACGTAATGCTGATTTACTTATTCTTGTTTCTCCCAGAACCAATTTATTAACGAAATTATCACTCTTGATTTGTTGTTTTTCCTTTTTTGTACTTTTAGCTAATTTCAAAAATGGATTTTCATGATAATTTGGATCTGATTGTGTTGTTGTAGGTTCAGTTTGGGCTAGTTCTTGTTTGAACTCATTGACTTTGGCTAATTGTGATTTCTTGGATGCTTTATCTCTTAATGAACTCTTTTTCTTTATTCCTGCCTGATGATAACTAATGTTAGTAATACTCTCCAATCATAATAAAAGTACATGTTACAATATCAACATACCATTGTTTATGCTCTATATTACTGGTATCCCCTTCTTTCTCCTTTGATATCTCGCGATGATGTAAATTTTTTTTTTTTTTCTTTTTCCATACTCTTTTTTTTTTTGCTTGGTACTCATTTTTGTTTTTTTGGTTTAGCGGAATTGAATAAAATACACAAAGCTATGATCCCTTATATCTTTTGCAACCAATGGACAAGATGTGAATTGGATTTAAATAATTCCTTATATTAACAATATAGATACATATAGAATAATATTAACAATATTAACTAATTAATGGCAACACAGATAAAACATGCATGCATATATGTAAAAAAATATATTCACTCTTTTTTAGTGCAATAATAATTCTCGTTGAAAATCTCTACCAAAATCGAAAGAAAAGTAACAATGTAATTAAGAAATATTCAAATACACTTAGTTCAATATCAGTAATAGTTGTTTCATTCTTAGTTCTTGTCTTTGTAGTCTTAGCTTCTGTAACATTGAATTGTGAATCTTCACGTGATGAATTATTATCGATGTTAATATTCAGACTCGTAAAATTTTGTTCGTTGTTCATATGCGCGAACCTAAATAAAGGATCTGGTAGCATTTCTAACATGTTTAATCTTTGCATGTCCCAATCCAATGTACTTTCAGTTTTCCAGCACCAAAATATCCACCCACTTCCCTTTTCTTCATAAACATAAAATTGCTCTTGTAAAAATTTCATCACGTCCTCTTTAAACCAATTGTGATTCGGATCATCTCGCCCAAGACAAGATCCATTTTGTCTACTTTCGAATGTTCCTTCCCACCGTGAACCTTTTCCAACACCATTAATATACTTGGTACAATCAGTCAAGGCACCAGAAAACTCTCCCACAATACTCCTTTGTCCTGATCTCTCAATACTTTCCCCTTGTCTTCGAATGGTATCTAAATGTTGCTCAACACTAAGGGTAATTTGCCACTCAGAAAATATTTCATATAAATGATGATCTAGAATGTATTCACCAGGAAAATTTTTCCATGCTTCAATATTGAGAAAAGCATCATGAAATACAAGTTTTGCTTGAATATTTTTTTCAACAACCTGATCAAGACAATACGTATAAAAATTCATCAACTTTTCTTTGTTTAATATTAATCCCATTGGCTCGTTTACCAACTGAATCGAGTGCACCGTTGAATGATTACCATATTTATCAAGCACATAGTTCACCACTTCATAAGTCAATTCCATATTTTCTGGAACTTCTAACCATGACGGTGTAGCAGTAGAGTGACCTGAATTATCGAATCCATTTTGAGATCCTGGCATTCCATGTATACCAACCTGAACTTTTAAATTATGATTAGTAGCCCAAACTATTGCTTTGTCCAAATATTCTTCTTGTCCTTGAACAAATGGATCATCTTCTAATAAACCAAATGCCCAATATCCAATAGGAATTCTCACCAAATTTAATCCAAGGTTTGCAATTTCTTCAAAATCATCTTCTGAATAGAAATCTTCCCAATGTGGCTGCAAATACTCTAACGCAATGTCTTTACCCAAAGTTGCCGTTAAGGTGTATTCATCCACTGGCATAGGTCTAACGTAAATATTTTGTACATTCTCATATAATGTTGGTGTTATCCACGGTTCTGTAACTAACCAACCACCTAAGCTTACTCCGTATATTTTCTGTAACTCATCTTCATAAACAGAAGACATCGACTGGTACAGGTTATTAAAGTAACCTTGAAGTATAAAAGTGGTACTTAAAAACTCATCTTTATCGTTGACTCGACAAATTGCCATTTGAGGTAGGAATAAGATAATCAAATGTACAAGATTCATAGTGAGATCGGTTGACTTGTAAAATTGTAGATCGTATTTGCGTATATCAGTTGGAAATCAATAGAATCAGTAATCCGAAATAAGACAAACACTTAATTGATTGATTAGAACCAAAAACAAATCAATGCCTTTATGCGATAATCATCTTGTCTTTGTTCTCTCTCTTTTTTTTTTTTTTGGTTTGGTTTTGCAACAAAATAAACTTCGTGATACAATTTTTTCCCACTCTCTCCTTATACGACTCACGTGACATTCGCACAAAAAATCTAGGAAAGAAATTCTAAATTTTCAAAACTTTCTTTCGCTCGTTATAGAAAAATCACAACAAAAAAACGTTTATCTGCTCATCTCCTAGTATAGATTACACTAGTTGTACCGAACACTATAATCAACTGATAAACTATTTGATCACTCCCGAAAAGCCGTGTTCTCAATTTTCATTTACTTGAGTAGCTCTTGTCATAAATTTTTTCCCCTTTGTTATTGAATGATTTATTGATTTATCTATTCCCCCAGTCACCAAATCGGATTGAAGAAAAAAAACAACAACAACAACAACAACAACAAGAACAGAAAATATATAAACAACACAATTATAGCGTTAGAGTCGAAGGTAACATTTTACATATCCAACAAATATGAGTAGTACAGATGATCCTATCAATAAATCACTTAGGGAATCTCATGAATCATCACATTTGTTACAATCACCTCGAGACATTGACTTAACTTTGACATCCGAGATTAAACTTGAGGTACCGAATGTTATTTCCACATTAAGTCACGAAGATGAAATTAATCAACTATTTGATGATGCAACTCAACCTGCTTCTGGGGACTTAAAATCAACAGTTAAAACAGAGGATAAACCACAAGAACAACTTCATGAAGATGATCCTAAAGCAGTGCCGTTAATTTCTCCAATTGACGAATCGAAAACAGCAAGTACTTCAATATCACCAAACCTTTTTCCAGCAGATGGAAAACAAACACCGACAAACCAGAAGGAACTAAGGCGTAAATCAACTTTTGTGCCAGTTACTTCAGACACTAAAATTATGGACGTTTCAGAAGAAGACAATTCAAGAATTTCTGCCTATGCCAGATTGGATTTTGATAACTTTACATTTTTCGTACAAACTTTACAAGTTGTTTTAGGGAGAAAATCTAATGATGAATCTTTACAACAAAATGTCGATGTTCATTTGTCTTCCAAAAAGGCGATTTCTAGAAGACACGCCAAAATCTTTTATAATTTTGGATCCCAGAGATTTGAAATTACAATTTTAGGAAGAAATGGGGCATTTGTTGATAATGTTTTTGTTGGAAAAGGATTAACTGTTCCATTGAAGGATGGAACCAAAATTCAAATTGGTGATATTCCATTTCAATTTGTACTTCCACCATCTAGCGAATCAAACAAAGAAAGAGAATTCGAATCGTCATCGAAACAATTCAATCCTTCTGACGCAATCAATTTAAAATCAAATCTTTACTCAGCAACCCCTACCCCTAAAGCATCTCCAAAAAAGAAGTCAGTTGATGATTCGAAATCAAAACTTGAAACTGAACCACCACTAGCGAAGGCTAAACCTACAT
This sequence comes from Candida tropicalis MYA-3404, assembly GCF_000006335.3. Taxonomy (NCBI): domain Eukaryota; kingdom Fungi; phylum Ascomycota; class Pichiomycetes; order Serinales; family Debaryomycetaceae; genus Candida; species Candida tropicalis. Next base: position 1,756,575 of record NW_003020049.1, on the reverse strand, counting down.
CTCGAAAGTCTTCTGCATCTAATCAAGCAACAGCAAAATCAATATCACCAAAATCATCCACTACAACTACCAAAGCGGCAACTGATTCCGCTATATCCGCAACTCCAGCACCAGCACCAGCACCATCAACCCCAACCCCAACTACAACTACAACTCCAACCCCGACCAACACCACCACATCGACAACTGCGGCGCGCAAAAATTCCATTCAAAGAAGAAACTCACTACTAAAAATCAGACGATTATCCAACGCAAGAAGAAAATCATTAGCAGCTAATGATGAAATCAATGAATTATTGAAGGATTTGGGAGTGACATCAATTGATGCTATCAATGAAGAAAATTCTGATTTATTAGATGCTCAAATTCAAAGTTTATTAGATGAAGATAGTGAGAATTTGGGTGGATTAGAAGACAGCTTAATGAAATTAGCAGAATTTAATGAGTCTGCCATTGACGATGGTGACGACGAAGAAGAAGATCCTAACAAGAGTACAGCCGCTGATACTACTACCACCACTGCCACCAACAGTACGACCAAAAACAACAACAATAACAACAGCAGTAACAATAACAACGATAATCATGAGTTTGATCGTCTTGTCAAAGGAATTGAACATGATGCACTTGATGATGAAATTAAAGACATTGATGCAAGTTTGTCACTATTAAACCAAGAAATTGCGCAGTTGGAACCATTGATTGACGAACATAATCAAGGATTAATGAGAGAAAAGGAAGAAAAGAAGAAACAATTGGAAGAGCAAAAAAGAAAAAAGCAATTGCAACAGTTACAAAGGAAGAATACATTGGCAAAATTACCTTTGCGCTCAGCCCCACTTATGGGAAAACCAGCATCTATACAACCACCAGCATCATCATCCATCTATAGTCGCATCAATGGATTGGATAAAATTGGCAAAATTATTCCACCGAGACAACCACCCCCAAAATTGGTTGCTCCTGTATTATTAATAACTTCTGAACCTTCCGCAATTCGTTCACGACCACCACTTCGTGCAATAACTGTTAGTGATGCTTCATACCTTGCCACATTCTCATATCCAAAGACTATTGAAGAACCTTCCAAATATCCAAAACCTAAACTCAAGAAAGAACCTCATAAGAAATCATCCAAGAAAGTTTACACTACTGATGAAATCCCAACCCAATATCGTTCCAAGCCAAATATCAATTTCCAGACTATGATTACCAATGTTTTAAAAACAGAGGCAGCAAGAAATGGGTTAACAATTAGTGAGATAACAGAGGCTATTAGGGAAGTTTATCCTTACTATAAATATTGTCCGGATGGATGGCAATTTTCGGTCAATCATTGTATTAAGTTTACAAAAATCTACAAGAGGTTACTGAAAAGAGGCAATGAATGGTTATATGCCATGGATGAGTTGTATATCAATGAACGTGAGAACATTAGAATCAAACAAAGAGAATTAGCAAAAGCTAGAGCCAAAGCAGAAGCCATGAGACAAGAAGAGATTAGACAACGACAAAGGTTAGAGGCCCAGAAATCGTTGTCTCATAATATTGTTGGGAGAAACTTTGCACTGCCTTATCCTAATACAAGAGTTCCATCTAATCAATATGGTCAGTATGTTGCAGGTAGTGCCACTGGTACTTCTAACCAAGGATATGGTACAGGAACAACTGCTGGAACTTCTGGAGGTCAAAAAACGATTAAAGCTCAATTGGCAGCGGTTAGAGGTAACACCAATTCCTCTTCATCAAAACAAACTCTGCCGGGATTACCATCAATGGATGATCCTAGGACTCAGAAATCATTGGTTTATTTGCGAAAAGAATTATTTACTTTATATAAAGCAAGAAAGTTGACTTACGATTTACCTACTGCTACATCACTTATCACAAAAGCAGTGGCAACCACCATTGCTCAAGTCAACAGTATTGGTGCCAAAAGGGGAGCTGGGGACAATGCATTGGGATATTTGGTTGAACAAGCTCCACAACAAGTTAGTAAAATTCTAGGAATTGCATTGAATAATGCAATTAAAGAGCACGAGGGCCATTCATCAGGACCATCGTCTCGTTCTGCGACCCCTGCTAGTAAATCAACAACTTCAATAAGCAAAGTATCAACTCCTGCTCCTGCACCTGCTTCTGCACCTGTTGTTACACCAACATCAACAACTGCACCTGTTCCAGCTAAGATCACACAACCAGCAGCACCAATTGTCACTCCTGCTGTGAAAAGTACTACACCTGCCAAGATACCAACCACAACCGCAACACCACCATCAATATCAGCATCACCAGTGGTAGTTAAAACAGAACCAAAGTCACCTGCACCACAACCGCCAGCTAGTTCTACCACAACTAAATCATCTCCTACTGCTGCAGTTGTTGCTTCACCACCAGCACCACCATCAACTAAAGAGACAATTAAATCACCGCCTACTACTGCAACAACAACAACAACAACCCCTACTGTTCCAGCACCAGCACCAGCACCAGCACCAGCACCAGTACAAAAACCAAAACCAACACCTCCAACAAACTTACCAAGGCCACTGTTTGGTAAACCACCAGGTTTGAAACCTGGTGCTTCTTTAGGTCGTCCACTGGCATTTGGAAAACCACCAAGTGCAGCGGGTGGTGGATTTTCTAGAGCTGCACCTACATTTTTATCAAATAAACCAAGTTTCCAAAGTACTAAGAGAGAATTGGAATCAGATGATTCAGAAAAAGCGACTAAGATTCAAAAGACAGAATAAATATAAAGAAAAAGGTTATCAATAGAATATGTATTATTATTATTATTATTATTATTTAAGATTTATGTGTAGTTGTATTTTATTTTGCATCTATGATTTATTTTTTCTTTTTTTTTAAGTATTCGATCTATTTTTGTGCTTTCTCACACGACTTTATTACCAAAAGAAAAATGAGTGGCAACAACGACAAAAACAGAACACTGAGAAATATCGCTTGAACGATAAATAACAATAAGGGTCAATAATCACGACTATCTTTATTTACTTCTTCTTACTACATCAATTACATTACTTATCATCATAAACTTCGACATAAAGATATAATTCAATTAGGATGAATAGTATTGCTCAAAGATTTTCACATTCCCAAAACAATGATATTCTTAAAGAATTAAATTCTGTTAATGAATCACGTACACCAACATCAGCATCTCAATTAGAATTAGCACCATCAATTGCAGTTCCACCAATTTCTCAACCAACTGAATTTTTACGTGCTCATACTGATGATTCAGCTAATCCAGATTGTAAGATTAAAATTGCTCATGGTACAACTACATTAGCATTTAGATTTCAAGGAGGAATTATTGTAGCTGTTGATTCTCGAGCTACTGCAGGAAATTGGATTGCTTCACAAACAGTTAATAAAGTTATTCGAATTAATCCATTTTTGTTAGGTACTATGGCTGGTGGTGCTGCTGATTGTCAATATTGGGAAACTTGGTTAGGTACACAATGTAGATTACATGAATTAAGAGAAAAGGAAAGAATTTCAGTTGCTGCTGCTTCTAAAATTTTAAGTAATTTAGTTTATCAATATAAAGGTATGGGATTAAGTATGGGTACTATGGTTTGTGGTCATACTGCTAAAGAAGGTCCAACTATTTATTATGTTGATAGTGATGGTACCAGATTAAAAGGTGATGTATTTTGTGTTGGTTCTGGTCAAACTTTTGCATATGGGGTATTGGATACCGAATATAAATGGGATTTAACTGTTGAAGAAGCTTTGTATTTAGGTAAGAGAAGTATATTGGCTGCCACTCATAGAGACGCTTATTCCGGTGGTTCTATTAACTTGTACCATGTTACTGAACAAGGTTGGACTTATCATGGTAACTATAACGTCGGTGATCTTTTCTGGGAAATCAAAGAAAAAGAACAATCTTTTGTTAACGTTGATGGATAGGCAGTAAATACTTTTGTTAGATAGATAATACAAGGAAAAAATCATATTATAAGGAATTGATAAATTAAAAATGATAAAAGGCTTGTATGTTATGGATGAATTTTGTGTTGCAAAACAATTAGGGCTTCTAAATAGCCCTAATTGTTTACACGTGATTGAAAACCATCTCCTGCACTTAAAGTCGTGTATAACCAATTTTTTTATATTGGTGAGTGCAAGATTTTTTTTGTACTAGGAGTAGAGTATTGCGCGACTCACACGCACTTTCTATCGCACACACACACTGTACTGACAATTTTCTTAGTATAGAGAAAAATTCTTTTTGGAAAGTTTCAATAGTTTCATTCTAAGAAGACCATATACAGTAACTGCCAAAGATGGTATGTTTAGAGATAGATAATGAAGATATGGATAATTGGAGAGAATAGAGCAAGATAGAAATAGTTGATTTATGACATGGGCTATATTTGGAAAGAATGACAATAGTCAAAGCAAATGCCTTTGGAAAGTGAAAAATCGAAAGAATCTACTTAAACCAGAAATTTCTAAAAGTTGTTCAAGAGATACCTGTGAAATGTTTTTGATCCAATTCATATCCAAATTCAATAAAGAACCAATTAATACTAACTTTATTCTTTTAATAGTCTGACAAATCCCAAAATGTTATGCGTGAATTGCGTATTGAAAAATTAGTTTTAAACATTTGTGTTGGTGAATCCGGTGATAGATTAACCAGAGCCTCCAAAGTTTTAGAACAATTATCTGGTCAAACTCCAGTTCAATCTAAAGCTAGATACACTGTCAGAACTTTCGGTATCAGAAGAAACGAAAAGATTTCTGTTCACGTTACCGTCAGAGGTCCAAAAGCTGAAGAAATCTTGGAAAGAGGTTTGAAAGTTAAAGAATATCAATTGAAAGCCAGAAACTTCTCTGCCACTGGTAACTTTGGTTTCGGTATTGACGAACACATTGATTTGGGTATCAAATATGACCCAGCTATCGGTATTTACGGTATGGATTTCTACGTTGTTATGGGTAGAGCTGGTGCCAGAATCACCAGAAGAAAGAGAGCTAGATCTACTATTGGTAACTCCCACAAAACCAACAAAGAAGATACCATCCAATGGTTCAAGACTAGATACGATGCTGAAGTTTTGGAAAAATAAATTTAATGTATTAAGTTTGTGTATATTAAAATAATAAAAATTTATTAATCATTTCAGAGGTTCATTGATTGATTATTGTAGAGATTTTCCAATGATTGGGAAGTGTACGCATATGTAACATACCATGTGATACTAGTCACGTGAAAAAGATTTTTTTTTTTTTTTGCAAAACCGGATAAATGCCTTGTCATGATATGGAAGCAAATACGACAATAGGCAAAAAAATCTATCTATGGCATCAGAAGTTGTGTTCTATCAAAGTTGCATTTGTTTAATAATTCCGCTATCTTAGTGGACGTTATGGGCATTTATCTTACGGCATTTAAAGAGTACATTAAACCACGCGACTGCGCAATGTGTTGAACAATTGACCCGAATGGCATGGTTGAAGTACTCTGTGCTTGCGGTGATCACAATTGGAAGTAAAACAATAGCAATGATGGTAGAAACTCACAACTCCCCCCCACTCAAATCAGTAATAAAAGACAATTGGGAAAAAAAAGAAAAGGCGCACTTACATACAATCTAATTTCCTTGTTTCTTTTTTTGGAGCCACATGATAAGAGGGATTTAGCAGCGTAAACGCCGATTACTTACTTGAGGTAATATGAAGACATATACAGCCACCAAGGTTGATGGTTGCGTACGTTGTTCTAGAACCAACACGGACGGACTATATTCCAAAACGGGGGAATATGTCATTTTGAATTGGTGGGCCAAGGAATCAAATGGCAATGGTTACAAGGCGAAAAAAAATAAGCGGAATTGTCTCAAAATATTGCGAATAGCAAAGAAAAGCCTTGGGGGAAGAAGAAGAAGAAGACGAAGAAGAATGAATTACGAGTTTTAATTTAATTACTAATATACTATGATATCAATATACTCCACATTGAAAGTGGAAAACTTATCTTGATATTCATTAGACCGTTACAGGGGTTAGTTCCTCCAACACTTTCAAAGATATACCAAGATGAAACGAGCCACATATTTAGTAGGAAAGAATTAAACTCCACTTTTTGTACATTTTTTTTTTTTTTTGGAGAAGTAGTAAGCTTTAAGTTGAAACACCGGTTTTTTATTGGTTCTTCATAAAGAGTACAATATCAATCAATCTGTGTAGAACGTTATCTTTTAGTCAGTTGGTTAGTCTTATTAACCGAATGTAGAGCACACAGACACACAAAGAATAATTGCCACCTTCACACGCACGCAATACAATTTCAGTCTAAAATTTTTTTTTCTTTCTCTCACTTGTTATATATTTGTTGAGAGAGAACAGTGAACTTAGTATGGATAGTTAGTTTTTTATTTTTTTTTTTTTTCCCTCTTTCTTAATTGCCCTTTTCATTCCACTGGTAGATATATATTTATGTATATATAACCATTGATATTTTCTTATTCATAACCCCACAGTCTAGAATTTATTGTTGTGTTAGTACTAGCACTAAAACTACATGTTTTTAGGTGTATAAATAATTTATAATTTCATCCTACAAAATATTCTGCATTATCAACATTATCGACAAAATAAAAAGTAATGGTTACTATAAACTCAGAACCTTTGGAACATCTACCATACATCGATGAAAATATAAGTCCAGAAGAAAGATCAAATGTTGAGAATCTTATAAGATTAGAATTAGCCAACCAATTTAATAATAATGTTAATAGTATAACACATAATGGAAACATACTACTAGATGATTCTCAACTACTACAACAGCAACAACAACAGCAGCAGCAACAACAACAAGATAATGATATCATACCCAACACATTACATCCTTTAGTTGATCAATTATTACCATTAAATTCAAGTCTACATCAAAGAAGTTCTATCATGAATTTAACTTTACAAGATTATGAAGAGGAATCAGATGACGAAGACGATGATGGGGTTGATTTGTCAAAATACACTCAATTTAATATTACATCTCCTTTAGAAGATAATAACAACGGTAATGTTAGTGGTAGTGGTAATAGTGGTAATATAGATTATACCAATTTATATACCACTTTGGGACATGCAAATTTACAGCAAAGAAATTTGGAGTTTTTAGTAAGGAACAGAAATGATTTACAATATTTACAACAACAAGAATTGGCACGCTTGGATGAATTAAACAACGAGTTGTCCAAAAATATCAATAATAAAAGAAGTATGATTGATGATGTATCTAATTCAAGAAAAAGAAGACAAGTGAATGAATATCAACTTGCACAACAAGAACTTGAAGAAAGATGGAAAGAAAATATTAATGCCACAATAGAAGCTACTATTGAAACGGCAAAGAATTTATAAATAATATATACATAATGTATGGGAATGTATTATTTTTTATATTTATTTATATATGTACCAGTATTATCTATGATGTAGACTTTGATTTTTCTCTTTAGATTTCATATAAATCATATCTGTTTTATTTCCCCCAACATTTATGATTCTAGGACATCCTTCACGATGCTTTTCCATACGAACACATTCAAGACAATAATAAGCAGGTACACCATCATCATTGTTAGCACCTAAATAATTTGCACATAATATACATTTATTACGTAAATGACCTTGAGAACAATCTTGACAAATTTTGACTTTATCTGTTGGTTTAACAAATGAATCGCATATTGGACATCTCCCATCACAGTTTGTACATAGTAGACCTATTGATTTTCCTGGTTGTTTCATACATTGAATTAAATCATATTGATGTCGTGACATGATGATGATAGTGGCGTGTAGTAGAAGTTGTTGTTGTTGTTGTTGTTGTTGTTGTTACGAATGAAGAATTCAAAGAAATTATAAAAAATGCAACTAGTTTTTTTTTTTTGGTTGTCTGGTTGTCTGGTTGTCTCTTCTCTTTCTCTTTTCTTTTCTTTACTATTGTGTACTATTGGTCTCTTTTTTTTGCCCTTCAGTAGTAATCCATAAAATCCACAATTTTACAACCTAACCAACACAATAATTTGTCAAAATATAAAAATGAATGAAGAGAGTAGCCAGATAGAAGAGTGCTTGATTTGCCTTGAATCAATATTACCAACCAATAAAGTTGGTAAAATCCCGTGTTGTCCAAGTAAAAGATATCATGATCAATGTGTATTACAATGGTCAAGAACTAGTAATAGTTGTCCAACGTGTCGGAATAGATTTCATAAGATTGAAATAACTGATAATCAAAACATTTTGGAAACTGTTTCTATCCAAGATCGTTTATTGCCGAATCCTGCAATAAATGATATTCCCCTGCAATTTATTATTCGCGAACAACCACCAACAAATCCTGTGGTTGAAGATGATTTAAATGATGAATCCTGCTATATGTGTAGCAATTTTACATCAAGAAATGGGATTAGCTGTCAACAATGTGGATGCCATTTTCATTTAAATTGTCTAGGAGTTGAAACTATAGATGAGTCTATTTGTTGGTGTTGTCCGATATGTGATTATAACCAAGAATCTAACGTCCCACAAAGAGCTCGAAGAAGAAGGATGCAAAATAATTTTCCTTTAAATGTTGATTACACTGATAATAGTTCGAGAATGAAAAGAAGAGGACAAGAACAGAGAAATCGTTTGGTTATTCATAATGATAATGATGAATTAGATGTCGATTTCTTATATGAAGATGACGATGTATTACTAGAGGAAATGAATTATTCGCAACAGCATTTTTTACCTTATCATAGCCCGGTCATAAATGGTGGTGTTATTTCACGTAGAGAACAAAAACAAAGAGCAAAGTTGACGCAGGAAGAAGTTCAATCATGGGAAATGTTTGATGTTGCTAGAAAAGATAATGAAGAATATGCACTGGTGGATGCAGAAGGTGGAAGTAATTTTACACATCCGGAGAAACGTGGCGAAACGGGAGATGAAAATGAGAGTGACAAGAATAAAAGAAGGAGAAAGAGAAAGAAAGTTACTCCAATTGAAGTAGGCTCATCTTCATCAACATCATCATCCAATCCTGTTAATCAACCGGTTAATCATTCGACTAGTCGAATATCTCAATTAATTGATCAATTGAAAACTCCCGGAAGGAAACCGATCACATTAACCAATCATCAAACAATAATACAGCCTAATAATGCATTTCCACTACCGTCAACTAATATCATGCCAAGTGATTCACCAATGTCTATATCACCTGCTGCTAATAGTCCGATGGAACTGGTTTCGTATTCAAGTGATGATAATGATTATACAAGACAAGTTCAACTACAAAAACAACAGAACCCAATGATACAATCAAGACAATCAGTCAAGGAATTAACATTGGATCAAAAGATTGAAATTCAGAAACATATAAGAAATAAACTAAGACCAAGGTATAAACCAGGACAAGTTAAAAATGAAAACAACCCCGATGTTATAACAAGTGAGGAGAATTATATTACAATAAACAAGACAATTTCTCGAAAGATATACAATCATATTTTAAATCAATCTGAACCAATTGAAGAATTCTTCAAGAGTGATGATATAAAATTACGAGACATAATTGACAAGTATATAGAATGAGTATAAAATAATAGTTAATAACATTTATCTACGTCTTGGACCCCTTGGTTTATTAAATTTCAACCCAGCTTTAGAGGAAGAAGAAGCAGAACTAATTGATTCTGAATCTTCACCTTGTTGTTGTTGTTCTTCTTCTGGTTGCAAATCACTTAATTCTAATTCATCTAAATCACCAACTTCTAAATTTTTATCAATCGTCAAACCAGATTTTGAAAGTTTATCTTTTAAATGATTGATTAAACTATTTTTAAAGGAAGCATAAATCATTCTATCTTTAACAGCAGAACCAGAAGGACAAGAATAAATAAATGCTAAATTACCATTTTTATTATAGTTATAAATTGAATATTGAGGACTTTTAGATTCATTTGAAGATTCTAAAGTTTGAATTAATTGATTAATCAGAATATTTGATTTGATATTTTGTAATTTAACCAATTCATTAGATAAATCAATATTAAAAACAATTAATTTTTCATAATCATTTGAAGTTAAATTATCAATTGCATTTGTTAATTCATTATCAAATTTATATAAAATATCTTGATTATTTGATAAATCTTCACTACCTCCCATTGATGCTAATTTTTTTTTAAATCCATGATTTCCAAAACTTGATAAATTATTAATACCTTGTAAAATTTTTTCATCTTCAGTTAATAATCCTTCATTTGTATTATTACTATTATCATTTAAACATTTTAAATAATAATCATTTGTTAATTCATCTAATTCAGTAAATGAAAATTTTTGATTTATACCATTACTTAAATTATTAATAATTGTATTTCTAGTACTAGCATAAAGCATTTTTGATCTTAATTTAGCAACATCGGGAATGAAACTAATAAATGTTTTATCATTTCCATTTCCTTTTTCATTATTAATAATAATATATGAAGGATCAGGAAATTCTTTTGATATATATGAATTTAATTCTGAAAATAATGTTGATAATGAAGTTGAAGTTATCGTTTTTTCAGGAATTAATTTTGTTGAATCTGAAGAAATTTTAATAATTAATGCTGAAGATGATGGTAAAGATTTAAAAGATTCAGTTAATTCTTCCGATGATGTAATACCTGATTGGGTAGACATTATTAATTGAGTTAGTAGTAGTAGTTGTATTGATGGTGATGATAGTTGGTTGTAACTAAAATCGAGTTGAGATTTTTTGTTTGTCTCCTTGTTGGTTGTCGTCGTCGGCTTGTTCGTTTGATTGTTGGACGGAGAGTTGCGTCGTTGGTTCGGCTGGTCGGGTGAACCAAGGTCGGAACTCGGCTAATTTTCGGCCGAAGTGTAAATTCCTTTTTTTTTTGTCTTAGTTGCCAAATTGGTAGAGATCAAAAATATAACATAACCTTCATTGTACAATAATAACAAAGAACAAAAAAATTTTTTCTTTCTTCTCTTTCAGCCTTCTCTTCAATTGATATCAACCATTAAAGATAAGATTTTGAACAGTTTACAATCATTGGGCTATTAGTCTAGTCAGAGACAGGGAAGTTTATTCATTTCCATTATGGGATTATTTGATTTACTTTCATTTTCATCTTCTTCATCTTCTACCTCCACATCATCAAGTATAATACCAACTTATGATCAAAATCAAGATTCAATAAATCTTCAAATTAAATCCTTATTATATCTATTCAAAAGATTACAAATTGATAAACTATCAACATTACCAAATAAAGATGGAACACTTCGATATATTGTCAAAAAGAATGAATTGGTAGTAGATGATGATCCAACATTTAATAAATTGGATAAAATTTATGATGTTGATAAATTTTTAAATATTTTACTTAATGATGAATATAGAATACTTGTTGATTTTATTAAAAATAAGTTCCGTTCAATGTGTATGATTGTTGAATATCCTAGTAATTTATCATCCCGACCTTCATCTCCTATAAAAGGACAATCAACTAATAATCCCACTATGATTTTTCCAGATTTTAAAGATTATAAAGATAGAAATATGAATGGGAAAAATTTCAAATTTGTATTATTCCCATTAAATGATGTATCAATTGATAAAATTGCTCAAATATTAGTGAATTCAGATATTTATATTGAACATAAAGTATCATATTCTAAAAGATATTCAATAGCTTTAGAATCAATAAAATCAGTAATTTCAATTAATCAAAAACGGATAACAATAAATGAAAAAAATCAAATTATTAGAAATTATTTAATTAAATTATCTTTTCATGTTCAATTATTAAGAATTTATCAAGAATATATTAAATTAAATTCCTTGAATCCTACATCACCACTACCACCATCACAACAACCACCCAGTTCACCAACTAAAAAACCAATAACTTTAAGAAAATCAATGTCAAATTTAAATCTTAATAAATCTTCTCCAACCTTGCAACAAAATACTTCACCTACAAAATTATCTCATAAGAAATCTATTAATCAACTAAGTAAAAAACCATCAATACCAAGATTTAAATTAGATGAATTGTACAATCCTGTAACATCACCAAGAAAGCCAATTCCGGTCCAGAATAATAATAATAATAATTATAATAAACCAGAGAGTGATTCAAGTAGTAGCAATAATGACCTAGATCAAGAGAATTTAAGGGTTGATATTTATGAAAAATGTAAAATGGCAATTCTTGATAAATTAAACCATGAAAAATCAAAACTTTGTGTACAAGTCACGTGATGTCTCCAATATAAATTCATATATTTCGTATTACGTAATTGGACTCTCTTTTTTTCTCTCACCCGCATCAAATAACATAGCCAAAGCCAAAGAAGTAGAAGAAAAAAATATGACATCCCAAATATCAAAAACCATCATTATTTACACCATTGAGCAACGTTATGTTACGACAATTCATTAAACATCAAAGACAACTTCATAGTTCACCATCACCCATTTTAAGTTTATTTGGATCAGGTAGACCAATTAAACATAGACCATCACCAGAACAAATTTTAAGACCACCACAAAATAAATCTCAAGCACCAGCAAATCCAGCAGATATATTGAAAAAAAATGATATATTAATGTATTCAAATAAACCAATAAATTATATTGAAAGTGTTAAAGATAATGGATTTTATTTATCTAATAATTATTTAATCACATCACCTGATTTAAAAGGTAATAAAATTGGATTATTATTGATTCATTCAGAAACTTTTGAAATTGAATTAAATGAAGAAAATCAATCAGTTAATATTGAAAATGATTGGTATGTTACTTTTAATAATGAATTATTGAAAATATTTGAATTAATTCATCCAAAACCTGAAATTTTAGTTATTGGATTAGGTAAAAAAAGTCGAATGTTAAGTATTGAAAATAGAAAAATTTTAACTAATTTAGGTATACAATTAGAAATTAGTGATTCTAATAATGCTGCTCAAATATTTGATTTATTAGCTACTGAAAGACCAAATGTTATTGGGGCTTTATTATTACCTCCTAATATGTAACTCCCTTATGTATGCTTTTTTGATATTCATGCTGTATATAGTTTAACAAATTTGAATTTTTATTTATTTATTTTCGAAATTTATTTATTGTACATAATTACAAAGTAACAAAACTATGGGAGTTAGAAACGTTCCTACTCTATTGAATCATCAAATGGATGATGTCTTTGTTGATTGTTAAATGTGGAATTAGTATTATGATAAATTGAAATACCTTGTGGTGTAGTACTAGTATTTGTTGCAAAAGTATATAATGCATCCGGTGAAGTATTGTTATCTCCAGTACTAGAATACAATTGAGGATTATAATTTATAATTCCTTGATGTTGTGGGGTAGACATTGTCATTGTCATCATTGGCATTTGTTGTTGTTGCTGTGGTGGTAAATATTGTATTGGTTGTTGTTTATTTGATGATGAAATAATTATCGGAGGTGGCATTGAACCATCTTGCAGTGATTGACTTTGTGCTTGTTGTAAAGCATGAATCATTTGTTGATGTTGATGTTGTTGCTGTGTCATTTGTACCATTTGTTGTTGCTGTTGTTGTTGTTGTTGGTGAATAAAATAATTCGTTTGTGGTGAAGTTTTTTCAAATATTTTATCTAGTAGAAACTTTGAATTTGGTGTAGATGCAAAATTACCACCTAATTCAAATGATGAATGATCGGTGGTCATATTCAAATGACTTGTATTCATTGTGTTGTTACCTCCTGATATGATGCTACTATGTTCTTTTGTACTGTTCATGGTAATATTATGATCAGTCATATTAGACAGTTGTGCATTCAATTGTACTGGTGGTATTTGTTGTGACAGTGATGCTACAGATGATGATGAAGATGATTGGGGCGGCACTTGTAAAGGTGGATGTAGTTGATTGTTTGATGGTTGTTTACTAATAGATTTCTTATCCATTGTGTTTTTCAGTTCATCTTTAGGTTTCTTCTTTTTGGAATTTACCAAAGTATGAACATCAGTTAATACAATTTGAAATTTATTCATGCCTGCTTGCATTTTTGCCTTGTTAGCTGCCCTTCGTTTAGAATCATCAACATTAACTGAAGTATTATTGGATGATGATGAGGATGCCTGTTTGGTCTTTGGCTTAGATTTTGGCTTTGGTTTGCTTTTATTATTATTATTAGTAGTAGTGGTGGTAGATTTTGATTGACTAGAATTTTGACTCAGGGTAGATTTTTGAGTAGGTTGTGTCAGAGGTTTCTTTGAAGTTTCACCTTTAGTTGTAGTAGATGGTTTCTTTTCATTGAAAACTCCCATAACTGGTGTTATTGGTAAATTCTTTGCTGGTGTTGGACTTGGAGGTCCATTAATCATCATATCCATAGTTGAATCATTTTCTTTTCGGGAAAGAAAGCTCTTTTTTGGCTTAACACTACTTCCTTTTGTTGGACTCGATAATATAATAGTTGATGGTGAACTAGGAGCAAGTAATTTTTGTTTTGCTGGAGTTTGAAATTGAGTAGTTGGTGGTTTATTAGTTATATCTTTAAGTACTTTTGATGGAGTTTGTAAAAGTGCTTTTTTATCAAAAGCATCATTGTCATCATCGTCATAGTCATCCTCATCGTTGTCTTCATCATTAACAACGCCTCGGTTTTTTCCTGGTATTATATTTTCATCATCGGTTTCGTTTTCTTTATCATCTTTTTCAGCTTTGGTAGAAATACTCAATTTATGAGGTTGTCGAGGCGGTGTATCAAGTAAAGCAATTGAACGTTTAGTTGCACTTTTCAATGGATCTTGCAAGATTTTCTTATTTGCCACAGAATTAAGACTAAATTTTGAAGGAGTTATAGCTTGAATCTCATTGGTACTAGTATTACCAAATCTAATTGGAGAATCAATATAAAAATCATTTGAATTATGGAATATTTTCTCATGATAAGGTGTAAGACTATTAAATTGATTCATTGATGATGCACTTCCTAATACGTTTATGTTATGGTTTAGAAAAGGAGTTAAACCAAACCCTTGAAAATCCAAATCATTAACTCCTGATACATTGTTCATACTATTGTTATTATTTGTAGAATTTGAAGTTTGGAGTAATAATTTATTTGGAGTTGAATTGAATGACAAGATTTGTTCATTGGTATAAGTTTTAGATATCAAAGGAGTCCATCCCAGCAAGTTTAAAGGTTGATTGAGATATTTAGATGCTGACGCAGTAACATTAAAAAATTGTCCTTGTGGTGGTAGTTGACCTTGTTGTTGTCCAAGCTGTTGTTGAGTCTTTGAAGATGACTTCGTTAGTGGGAATGAAGATGTTGATATTTTATTATGTAAAGGAGTTTGAGTAGGCATCATAATGTTCATACTCAGATGATCATTTTTATGGGAATCCCCATCACCACGAGAAGGCGATGAAGATTGTAGGAATTCACTTGACATGA
Organism: Candida tropicalis MYA-3404; assembly: GCF_000006335.3. Classification (NCBI taxonomy): domain Eukaryota; kingdom Fungi; phylum Ascomycota; class Pichiomycetes; order Serinales; family Debaryomycetaceae; genus Candida; species Candida tropicalis. The sequence goes on along the minus strand of NW_003020049.1, from coordinate 1,741,055 downwards.
CCCACTAGAATGATTTGGTTTATTTGATTGAATAAGAAGAGATAAACAAACAAGAAAGTTAGGGATGGGCAAATCAAAAACTCAACAATTGCAAAGGGGAAAAAAAAAAAGAAAAAAAACAAGCCAGGGAACGACACAACTTATATCTTGTCTGGTATATAAATGATACTTGCTTGTTGATAGCTGATAGCTGATAGCTGATAGTTGATAGTTGATAAAGTGTGTCAATATGTAACTTCAAGCAAGAAGATAATCCAAAACAAAAAAAGAAATAGGATTAGAAATTGGTGATAAAGCAATGAAAGTTAAAGGAAAAGAAAGAGAGAGAAAGAAAGAAGCGTGTTTAATTGTAAACAAAACAATTTCAACTTCAACAACAACAAAAAAAAAAAATCAATTTGTATGGAGGTCGTGTGCAAGTTGAGAAAAACACCACAAAATGTAAACAAATGAAATTTTTTTTTTTCCTTTGTTTTGATTTCGGGTTTTCCGGTTTGTGTCATTTATAATGCGGAAGAATATTTCGAATCATCACATTACAACCAGGAACCACTTCACCAATACAACAGTACAATTTAGGTAGCAGATATTGAGAGATTGGGACTCAGTCGTGCCAAGTGTAGACAGAGATAAAGAGAGGTGGGTAAAATTATACCGTTACATCGTGATTTATCAAATGAGAAGGTGGTAGCAGAAAGAGAGACTACACAACAAGTGAGAGAGAGCCCTTAAGGTATTACAAAGTAGTCATGAAGTAGCACTGCCATCCGATACTTTATATTCAAATAGAGAAAGGGGACGAAAAAGACTAAGAAAACACAGAAATGAAAATTTCATCATCATCATCACTTGAAATCGCGTAAGTGTAGGGGACAAAAAGTTAAGGAATCAAACATAAATTGTAAACCTCTTGTAGGATAATACAACTGTAAATATCAAGGAGTCGCCTTAGTTGAATTCGAATCCCCGATAACAGAATTAAATAATATTCTTTAGAGAGAGAGAGCAAAACGAGTAAATGTAACAGTATTAAAGATTATTTAAATGGAAAAACTATTCTCCCACTATCTGTACTTCTTACGCGTTTTTTGTGTTATTGTTACAAAGCTATTCTTTCTTTCTTTCCATGATGGATTTGTATTTTTCTATATCCTATCATTATGAACCATCGAATTCGAACCTTAATCCGAGTGAAAAAGGGTAAAAGAAGAACAAGAACAAGAAGAAAAGAAATATTATCATGTAAAAGAATAAATATAATAGAAGAAAGTAAAAACTTTAATTTATGATTTATATTGTTTCTTGTTTGTTTCAATCCACACAGTATCGTCTTGCTCTTCGTAACTTAGCTTAACTCGTCTAACTATCTTATACTTTAATATCGTACATCCAATACTTTATTTTCTATCACCATCTCCATGTTTCAATTTTCATCTTACTTGTCAATGAAAATGATTTTCTTGTTTTCTTCTAACTCTGAAGATATTTCATGCACGTGATGCAATTGATCATTTTCACACGACTCTAACTCGTTTCAGAGAAGAATTATTCCTTTTCTGGCGGATTATTCTTTGCTGATGAGGAAATCCGAACAAATTCACAAAAACACGCCACCGGAAAAGCCAAATATAGAACCAGATCGAGTCACTTTGCTCACTCGAATGATTGTATCACATCTAAATTTCTAGCCCAGTAAAGTAATCAATTTTCAACAATATCATCGATAACGATAATAAAGATCATGATGGATGATGAGGATGTGTACCAATTGATAGTTCTCCACAATTCAGGGTCATCAAATTGTAAAATATAATATACGTATATATACATAAAACAAAAAGTAAAAAAAAAAAAAAATAACTTAGATACAATATAAAAAAAAATCACTTATATAAAAGACAAAGAGCTATACAAGTAATTAAACAAACAACAATAAAGTCGAAGAATTAGATAAAATGAAATGAAACAAACAAAACAAAAAAAAAATACAACTCATATAATTAACAATAATAGTAATGATAACAATTTAAGAATAATAATAAAAAAAAAGAATGAACAATAAATCAATCAAAAATCAATACTTTTCTCATAATTTTTTTATTTTAGTTTTAATAACGATATATTCAAAAAAAAATAGATGAGAATAAAACAACTGGATAAAATTCGTTTATTCAATTTTTCATATTCTTTTTCTTTTTTTTTTTTTTTTCTTAAACAAAAACACTTTCTCTTGTGGGTTTACATCCTCATTTAGTTAGCAACATGAGCTTCAACTTCTTCGAAATCTTTTTCAGCAATTCTCAAATTTTCAGCTTCATCAGCCAATTCATCATCAAGGTAAGCATCTTCTTCATCTTCATGAGCAGCCAAGGACAAAGTTGGACGAACAACAGCAGAATCAAAAGTCCATGAAGCCAAAGCATTTTCAGCATCAATAATGATTTGTTTAGAAGCTTCGTAACCATCGTAAGCTGGTCTGGTTTCACCTGGAGTAACTGGACTTTCATCCAATAATTCTAACAAAGCTTTACCGTAACCAGCAATCAAAGCAATCTTTTCAGAATGTTCTCTCATAGAATCAAATTGATAGTTGAAAGCAGTCTTTAATTTTTCTCTAGTGATGTTACTCAATTGAGCTTCAGCAACCAAAGATTCAGCTTCAGCTCTAACCAATTCTTGTTCTAAAACATTGATTTTTGGAGATTGTGGGTCCTTGTATTTCAAGTAAGCAATTTGGTCGGTAATTTTTTGTTTTCTTTCTCTACTTGGTTGAACAGAACCTTCAATGTCTCTAATGGATTTTAAAGTGATTCTATATTGATCATATCTATCAATGAATTGATCTTCCAATTCACCAATTTCAAAGATTAAAACACCCAATTTATCAGTGATATCAGAGATATCATCTTCATTGGTTTCACCCCAAAGAGACAATTGTTTGGCAACATCTTTTCTTTCTCTAGAAGTGATTTCAATAGATCTCATCAAGTTTTTTTCCATTTTAATCAAAATGGCCAATTGACGAGACAATTCTGGGCCAGTGGCACCAGCAGTAGCTTTACGGAAAGAATGACTGATGGAACCTTTACCAAAGAATTTTGATTTGGTAGAAGATGGTGGTGGAGGTGGAGCTTGTAATTGAGAAGCAGTTGGAGCTCTAGCAGATCTTAAAGAATATGTTCTATGCATGTTTAATTGATATTATTGAATTCAATACTTTTGGTTGTCAAAAAAGAAGAAAAAAAAAAGAAGAAGAAGAAGAAGAAGAAGGAAAAGAAAAAAAAAATATATGGAAAAAAAAGGAGGAGGAGGAGGAGTTGAAAATCGATTGGAAGAAAAAAAAAGGCTGTCCTTGGAAGAAAGTAAATGACGACAATGAGAAATGAGAATTGGGCAACACAGAACAAAACACAGAGAACGAAAGAAACAAAAAAAACAAAAAGTGAAAAAATTGCTATACATTTTTAGACAACAGCGACAAAATTGCGAGCAACCCAAATAAATCTTTACAACTAATTTTGGAATGATCAATCAAATACGCAGAATTTGGGGGAATGATCAGATATCGAGCACTCCACCTGACTCTCACACATTGGTCTCAGTATAACACTACTCAATCAAATTGTTGTTTCGACCACATTTCAATACGGTTTGGATATCCTTGAACAATGATTTAAATTGGTACATGGGGGGAGGGCTATTGTATTAATTTTACAACCAAATTGATAAGAAAAAAAAAAAATTGTCGACGTGTAATGGCTGGTCGTGTGCCCTGTGCCCAAAATTTGAAGCCTTACAAAAAGAAATTTTTTCTCTATAGTTTTTATTTTACGTCCCTCGTTTTCTTCGAGGAAAATTTCATCTTTCTTTTTTTTTCGCTTTGTTAAAGCCGCCTTTTCATTTTTTTTTTTATACAACCAACCAGCAACCATCATTGTAATGCCCACAGTAATCAATTTCAAATAACCACCACCACCACATGATCCATTATTCAAGATCGGCAATTTATTAATAAAATATTTTATTTATTTAATCAAATTGTGAACTCAACAATCACAAGATCACGTGGTACACATACATTATTTTTTGATGTTTAGTTACAACTCCTATTTGTAGTTTTTTACTAAAATCAAAAGACAGCCCGAAACAATTGTGAACTGGGTTTAATTTTCAATCTCACACAAAACTGTTGCACTTTTGATTTTGATTCTATACCCTTTGATCTAATTTCTATAGTCGTGTGCACGTGCACAATCATTAATTTCCCAGGCATCTCCGGATATTTGAACCAATTGTAATTAATTTCACCCAATTAGGCAATACAAAACGTAAAACCATTAGGTATCTCATCAAAAGTATAACCATTATCACTATTAGACACGCGTATGCGTTTAATAGGTTAGTATTAAAAGAGATGAATAAATACTATATTTCATTGAGTGTGTGTACGCCGAGGGTGGGGGTGATCTTGAGGCAACCACGGAGATTTAGTTTTCTAAATTGTTTCAGGTTGAAATTACCACTCTCCGCTATTCCCCCACCATAATCTACGCATTTACAACCAATTATGTATCATTTAAGATTTGCATTAAAAAAAATACATATTTTGCAACACATCTTATTCAAACTCTATTCAGAACTATCAAGCAACAGTTCAACCGAATCAATAATAGAATCATCTAAACCAATATATTTAAATCCAAGTATTGCTTCCGTTTTAGAAGTATCTGTTGTCCAACAATCGTTTTGAAGTTGTTCTTCACTTTTAACAACATCTCCTTTTGGAATATTAAGTTGTGGGAAATTAGAACTAATTATATGTGCAATTAATTCATTGGTGAATCTTTCATTAGTTAATAATAATCTTTGATTAATCGCTTCATCCTTTTCAAATGCAACTAAATGAGCTTTTGCAACATCTCTAACGTCAATAAAGTATCCTAAATTTTCTGGAATTTCATCATCTGGCTTCATTTGTAATAATGACTTAATTATACCTGATGTAAAATTTAATTTCGTGTTATCATCCACTTTATATGCTTGCGGTCCAAATACAAACAGTGGAAGTACAAATGATACTTTAAATTTGGGTTTTTCAGTTTCCATAAATTTCCAAACTTCTTTTTCAGCAAATGTTTTCCCAGCACTATAAGCAGCAAATGCATTTGCAACACCTTGCTCTTCAGTAATTGGATTAAAATCTTCTTCAGTGAAAACTCTAGCTTCTTTAGGTGATTGACCGGTACCAAATGGAAGAACACAAACTGTACTTGAAGTATAAACAAATCTTTCAACATTAGTACCATATTTCTGAACAGCGACTAATACATTCTTAGTACCTTCAACAGCTGGATCCAAGATTTCTTTCTTAACATCATCAGAAGTGAAAAATACTGGACTTGCAGTATGTAAAACAACTTTGATTTCTGGATTTTCTTTTAAAGTTTCATCAAATGCTCCTGGTGTTCCTATTTCTGGTACAATGGTATATTTGAAATTTGAAGAATTGATCAACTTTTCCAAATCTTGCCCCTTTTTTTCAGATCTAACACTTCCAATGACTTTATAATCCTTGGATAATAATTCTTTTATGATATTTTGAGCAATGAATCCAGTTGCTCCTGAAACAAAAACAGTAGTTGACATGATACAATTGAAAGTTGTAATGTTAAATAAGTGTAAGTGAAAAATAAAAAAGTCTATAGAAGGCTAAGGAAATCAGTGGACTTTTTTATATTGGTTTTCTGCGGGGGATTGCGATACGACAGGGAGGTCGACAAAAAATAAATAAAAAAAAAAATGTAAGGAAGATCGGGGTACGTGTATAAACCAGGTGAATTACTAATCATCAATTGCAACCAATTGTAGTCTACCGAGAGCAATATTGATGCCATTAATCAATAATCCATGCTTGGGCAGTGATGAGTGCTTAGTAAAAGTGACTAATTGTATAAGAAAAATTTTGCAACCAATGAAAGAATTCTTGAACACTGCAAATGATCATTTCTATTCAGTATATATTTCCAAGAATTAGACCTGTTTATCAACCAGATACTATTCTCTATAACTTAGAACTACCACTTTTGGTGTCAAGAATTTGTTTAACCGAGTCAACAACACTTCTTTCAAGCCCAATATATTCAAATTCCAAGATTTTCTTGGTAGCTTTAGTATTCCATTTATCCACCTTTCCGGTGATTCCCTTTGATGAATCACCTTTAGGTAAATTCAATTGTGGGAAATTCTTATTAACGATATCTAATAAATCATATCCATTATACATTTCAGCAACAAGTAATAATCTTTTCCCCTTTGCATCATCATTTTCAAATGCTACTATATGTGCTCTTGCAACATCTCTCACATCAATATATGTCCCTTCAAGTGAATTTATTTTATCTCCAGGTTTTAACTTTAACAAACTATTGATTTCTTCAGAAGATGTATTTAATTCTCTTGTTGAAGTAATAGGGAAAGCTTGTGGTCCCAAAACCATAGCAGGATTAACCGTCGATAATTTAAAATTTGGTTTTTCAGTATTGATAAATTCCCAAGCTGACTTTTCAGCAAATTTCTTTGATCCAAAATATCCATAAAATGGATTTTTCTTACTCGTTTCATAATCAATTGGATTCCAATCAGTTTCATTAAATTTATCATTAGCACCAGCATATTTCCCATATTTTCCCACAGCTACTACTGATGATGTTACCACGACATGTTTAATTTGTGGTCCATATTTAACTATTGCTTTTAATGCATTTGTAGTACCATTAATTGCAGGGATTAACATTTCATTTTCAATATCTTTGGCTCTAAAATGAAATGGAGATGCAGTATGTAAGAAAACTGTAACTTCTGGATGTTTCTTCAATGCTTCATCAAATGCACATTCAACAGCAATATCTTTAACGACTTCATAACTAAAATTATCAGATTTTAAGCCTGCTGATTTTAAGTAATCTTTTAATGAATCACCTTTTTGTGGAGATCTAACTGATCCAACGACATGGTAGTTCTTTGCAATTAATTGTTTGATTAATTCTTGAGCAATAAATCCTGAAGCACCGGATACAAACACAGTCACTACTGGCATAATCTATGGGTTGTTGAAAAGAAAGAAATGTTTACCTATCCGCTAGATTTTTTTTTTTGTCTTTTCATTTATCACATTCATGGTTTATATATTGTGGAGAATTAAAAGTCGTGGTTGGGGAAAAAATATCCGGCGCGGTTAGAACAGGGACATAGCGGTACGATTTATATATTTTTTACGCCGCGGTTAGCGCACAGTAGTCCAAATCAATTATTCGTATAATATCAAACTATACTAACATCCTATGGATTCATTTTTTTTATTGATATCTAATCTCTAAATTTTTATGTCAACATTAGCAGTTCATTTATAAACAGTCTTGTAGAAATCATGACCTTGTTTATTGGCAATTTCTTTTTCCAAATTAGAAACTTTTCTAGAACCATCAGCACCAGCAAAAGTACCAGCACCCCATGGAGAACCACCATGAACTTCATCTAAATTGGTAATACCAGGATGACCATAACCAAATGGAACGAAAACAAGACCATGATGAATCCAAGTACTTAAAGAATTAATAATGGTAGTTTCTTGTCCACCACCTGGAGTACCAGTTGAAACAAAAACACCAAAATATTTACCTCTTAAAGCTTGTTGAGCCCATAATCCACCAGTACGATCAATCAATTTCTTCCATTGTTCTGGATAATTACCAAATCTAGTTGGAATACCAAATAAGAATGCATCATATTCAGTTAATGTATCTTTAGTAGCAGTTGGTAAATCTGGTTTTGGTTTAGCATGCATTTTACCTAAAACTTCTTCAGATAAAGTTTCACCAACCAAGTAAAGATCAACTTCACCACCTGCTGATTTGATACCTTCAGCTTCAGCTAAAGCTAAATCATAAACGTGATCATATAAAGTGTAAAGAATAATAGCAACTTTTCCCATTGTAATTGAATTTGTTGTAGAGTAATGGTTAAAGAAATAGAAAGAATTGGGAGTTTAAAGAGAAAATTGTCGACATATTTATACAATTTTTTAATCCCTACGTTTGTATTGATCGGACTGATATAAGGAAAGATCATTTTTTTTTTTTTTTAACATTGCTATACTGTGGCATTGCTAACAGGGTAGAATCCCCTAAAAGTTGAAAAACTCCTTAAATGAAAAAAAAAAAAAAAAAAATTGACCAATTACACAAAATTAGAATGTGTATAACAAAATTTTTACTAATATTTATATAATGTAACTAAAGTAAACGAATAAATTTTGACATCTATTCAACAACGATGAAATTTAGCAAATTAAACGAACAACTTGCCATCAACAACAATATTACTCCACTTCTTTGTACTAATTATTTATGCCAAATTATGTAATGAAGGTTTGAAGAAATTGATTAAAACCGACTTGACCCATCCCCCGGAAATACACCATAACCGAGGGCGGATGGGGTGAAATATGAGAATCAAATAGCAAGAATGTAAACTTGAAATTGGCATTTTTTATGGAAATATGAAATTGATAACAATGAACAAGTCACGTGTTTCTATTCATATGATTAGACCCCTCTGTCCCCGGTAAACTATTCTTCAACCTTCCATTGACAGCAATCTAAAAACTTTATTTAAACATTTTAAAATAACCCTTGAAAATGGAAAATAAAGTTCCTAAACCACCAACCATCAATCATGGCTACAACTACTACTGTTTTCGTTACTGGAGCAACAGGATTCATTGCTCAACATATAGTTATTGAATTACTTAAAAACGGATATAAAGTAATTGGAACAGTTCGATCTGAATCCAAAGGAGATTCATTGATATCAAATCTTAAACAATACAATATTCCAAATCAAGAAAATTTTAAATATGAAATAGTTGCAGATATTTCCAAACCTGATGCATTTGATAATGCATTAAAATCAAATCAAGATATTTCAGTATTTATTCATACTGCATCACCATTTCATTTTAAAGCTAAAGATATTAAAAAAGAATTATTAGAACCTGCAATTGAAGGTACTAAAAATGCATTAAATTCAATTGTTAATTTTGCTCCAGAAGTTAAAAGAGTTGTTATTACTTCTTCAATAGCTGCAGTTCAAACTTTTGGTAAATTATCAAATCCAAATGATGTTCATAATGAAGAAAGTTGGGATAAAATTTCATTTGAAGAATCTTGTACTGATCCATTTTTAGGTTATATTGGATCTAAAAAATTTGCTGAAAAAGAAGCTTGGGATTTTATTAATTCAAATAATGTTAATTTTTCATTATCTGTAGTTAATCCAGCTGCTGTTTTTGGTCCTCAAGCTTTTCCTATTACTTCTTCAAGAGAATTGAATACTTCATCTGAAGAAATTAATAAATTATTGAAATTAAAACCTGATGATAAAGTCCCAGATGATAAAGGTGCATTCATCGATGTTAGAGATGTTGCAAAAGCTCATCTTGTTGCATTTGAAAAAGATGATGCTAAAGGTAAAAGATTACTTCTAGTATCTGGGCCCTATAATTCTCAAGCAATTATTAATATAGTTAGAAATGATTTTAAATCGTTGGATTTGGTTTTACCTGAAGGAAATCCTGAATCAGGTAAATTACCTATTCATTCAGATAGATGGGATAATGAGAAAACTAAAAAGATTTTAGGATTTGATTTTATTCATCTTGATGAATGTATTCATGATTCTGTTCAACAAATCCTTGGCGATTCCTTACCTTAGAGAAGTAGATATCTTTTGTAAACAACAATTTATATATATATATATATTTATATTCATCTCCTCGTAGTTAAATTATTTGATAATTTCTATTATAAATTCCAGAAATCAGTCAAATTTCCACCAGCGCCATTAAATGCTAAAATATTTGGTGAAGTGGAATCTAAACCAGTTAAAACCCCTTTAGTACCGTATTTAATCAATTTATTTTTTAATGTTTGTGGATCAATAGCTTGAGTGTAATATTCAGAAGAAACATCTGGTTGTAATGACAAGTAATAGGACAATAAACCTGCAATATGTGGAGATGCCATTGATGTACCGGACATAACAGTGGTATCTGACCAAATAAATGTTGATGTGATATCTTCACCAGGAGCAAACAAATCAACACAAGTACCCCAATTGGAGAAGCTGGCCTTTTCATCACGAACATTAGATGCACCAATAGTAATCGGACCACTGGCTCTAGCTGGAGAATATTGACAGGCATCAGCATTATCATTACCAGCAGCAACTGAAATATGCAAACCAGCTTTAGTACCAGCATTAACAGCCAAATCTAAAGCTTCAGAAATACCACCACCAATAGACATATTAACTGTTGAACCTTTGAACCCCTTCTTTTTGGATTTAACATCATTTTGATGTTGGTTAACCACAAATTCAATACCTTTGATAATATCTGAAGTGGAACCTGCACCCAACATATTCATAACTCCAACAGCAACAAGATTAACCTTCTTAGCAATACCATAAGTTTTTGATCCAATAGTACCAGCACAATGAGTCCCATGACCATTATAATCTTGTTTGATATTTGGGAATGCAATAGATGCACCCCATTCTGCACGTTGTTCAAAATCTGGATGATCAACTTTAATACCAGTATCAATAACATAGGCAGTGACACCTTCACCACCATCATCATCAAATAAATATTGACCATCATTGGTATTCTCACGATGACTTATACGAGAAATACCCCAAGTAGCATCCTTTTGAATATCAAATTCAACAGTATGGAAAATGGAATCCTTTTCAACAAAGTTAACATCCGGATTTTCCAAGATTCTAGCAATCAAATTCTCCGTAAAAAATCCAGTATAACCTCTAACAAAATTATCTATTTGGAAAAATTCCAATGGTTTTGTCATACCCTTTTGATTTGTATTAACCGCCATCATAGCAACATGTTCCGTTTGAATCCAATTATTGTGTTGGGAGATTTGAGATTCGGATAAGCCATCTTTCAACACAATGACATAATGATCAGGAATAATGGTATTTAAAGGATTAGAAAGAAGACCAGGGATGTATTCATCATCTGTCTGTTGTTGTTTCTGTGTAGATTCTTGATAATCTTGATTAACTAAAGGAACTTGCTTCTGTTGAGGAATTAATATTTGGTTGATATTGCTAAAGAACGAAGATATCTCTGGGATAACTAACGATGATACTGTTGAAGCCACAGCAGCAACAGATAAAGTAGTAGTGATTTTCATAATTTGTATTTGTTTATCATAAAAGAAAAAAAAAAGTGGTTCTAAAGATGGCAAATTGAAACAAGGAAATTGATAGCAATTTATACTCTTCTTTTTTTTGTTATCAGCTGGCTGTGGCTATGTATGTGTATGTGTATGTGGGCGTCACTTTGCGTGTGAAATTGAGCGGGGCTTCCGCCCAAAGTTCGCACGAGAGAAGCGAAATAAAAATGTGTGATGCACTGGCCGAAACAACGACACAACGAAACAAGGGATAGGGAAAGGGGGAGAAGAAGAAGGAGGAGGAGAAGGAGGGGCACGGAGAATGCGAAACACCACAATGGTTGTTGGCCAATCACACACGACTACATGGAAATAATGTAACCTCGACTGATAACCACCCATGAGTCATTGTTGTAGATTAATGACACACACACTTTGTATACACACTTTGTATATAAACTTTTCTATTTATCTACTTATTCATCTTTGTATAATGTAGGATCAACACCACCCCAAGTCAACACTTCATGGGAATCCGGTTTATTTAACTTTTCAATGATTGCAGGGTCCAAATCAACAATACCTAAATTAACATTCTCTTGTAATTCATCATCATCTCTCTTACCACATGGTAACACATCCAAATTTTGTTTAATTCTGTCAGGTTTATCGGTTTTAACTAAAACAATAAACCCTTGAAGATAAGACCATTTAAGTAAAATATCAATCTTGCTAATCTTGTATTCCTCCGCGAGTTGTAATAATTCTGGATCATTTAATTTATAACCTTGAGTAAGTGGAGAATAAGCTTCCACTAAAATATCATGTTTATATAAATATTCTCTTAATTCTAATCTAGGCAACCATGGATGTAATTCCAATTGGTTAACAACTGGTTTAATTAAAAATCCATCCCAGTTGAATAATTCCTCTAAATGAGCAACCCCATAATTAGAAACACCAACTGATTTCAAGTTTAATACTTCATTGTTTGGGTTCAATATCAATTCTTGTAAATATTTATACGTGCCTAAACGACGTTCCTTTGATGTTTTTGGAGAATGAATCAAAATCAAATCGACATAATCAATAAAAGGTTTGACTTCTTTTGAAATTAGTTGAACGGCTCTTTTGGTTTCCTCATAACCTTGAGATGGATTGTCGATCTTTGTAGTAAACCAAATATCTTCCCTTTTAACATCTGGGTGATCTTTTAAGAATTTTGCAATTCCTTGAGCAACTTCACCTTGATTTTGATAAGCAATCGCGGTATCGATATGACGATAACCATCTTCTAAAGCTTTATATACCAAATCGGAAGCTTTTGATTTGTCAATTAAATAGGTACCGAAAGCAGCAACGGGAATATGAAGACCGTTATTTAATTTATAAGTTGATTGTTTAGTTAATTGAATAGAAGATGTTAAATTAGACATTGTTAGTTAATTGTAGAATAAAAAAAAAAATATAGAAAAATAGGATAAATGAAAATTAACTCGAGGAGAAGAAAAGTAGAGGACCATCGATTGTATTTATAGTTTTCTTGCTTTATTTTATTTTTCATTGTTAGAGCAATTGGAGTATGTCGGTATAATGGCAATTACGGTCAACTGTGGCAATTAAAATTTTTTATTTTTAGTATTTAGTTTTTAGTTGGGTTAGCACCCAAATCATCCGGACTTTTGTCGGTATATTTATTACGTAATGCACGCATTTACCCGCATTAGGAAATTTCCCGCACACAAAATTTCATCTTTTCGATTGTCGTTCTTGGTGGTGGTGGTAGTGGTGGTAGTTAACCCGTGGGACAGAGGAGTGTCGATTTTCACATTTCCGGGAAATACTTAACTTTGGTTCCACTCAATTTCAACAAACAATTTTCTTGTACTAGTTCTTCATTTTTGTTGAGTAGTAATTAGTAATTTGCTAAACGTGACTCATGTCATGTTGTTTTGAATATGACGTAGTAGCAACTATTTAGAAGTTCTTATGTTGCATGCAGCTCATTTACCTTCCTTTCGTTCTGCCAAAAAGAAAACCACTCTCCACTAGACTGATGAGCCATTCACATCCTATGCTTATTATGTACTTCGTTCAAAAAGATAAAAAAAAATGAAAATGATAACGTCCCGATAACAACGACAATTCTTTCACAAGAGAAAAAATGTGTCGTGTGAACCTGCCCAAAAATTAATGGGATCCTGCACATAAGCCCGTCGTTTTATCGTCAGGAAATAGCCAAAAAAAAAAAAGACAGAATCTACTTTTACGCAACAAAGCAAAGCAAAAGCAAAAAAGCAAAAAAAAAAAAAAACATTAACTACCAACTATCAATAAGCGAAAGTACAAACAATCGTTGTCAGACTTGTTCTACGATACCAGTTCATTAGTAAATATCTACATCAATTTACAAATGTCATCATCAAGAAAGAAAACATTATTGAAAGTTATCATTTTGGGAGATTCAGGAGTTGGTAAGACTTCTCTTATGCAACAGTTTGTTAATAACAAATTCTCCCATCAATATAAGGCAACAATTGGTGCTGATTTCTTAACTAAAGAAATCACTATTGATAATAATAAACAAGTCGCATTACAAATCTGGGATACTGCTGGTCAAGAAAGATTCCAAAGTTTGGGTGTGGCATTTTACAGAGGTGCTGATTGTTGTGTATTATGTTTTGATGTAACAAATGAAAAATCTTTAAATAATTTAACTAGTTGGAAAGATGAATTTTTAGTTCAATCAAATGTTTCTAATCCTCAAGATTTCCCATTTATTATAATAGGTAATAAAATAGATGTTGACGACTCAAAGAAAATACCTTCCTTATCTAAAAAATTAAACAATATTACAAATAATCAATTGGGCGGTTTCAATTATCCAGTATTTGAAACAAGTGCTAAAGATGGAGTTAATGTTGAAGCTGCATTCGAAGTGATTGCCAAGATGGCTTTACAACAAGAAGAATTAAATGCAAATAATGGTAATGATGCAAATGATGACTACAATGATCCAATAAATATCCATTTGGACTCAGAATCAAGTGCATGTGGATGTTAGATACTTGTATTCTTGTCCCCAGTACACACACGCACCTAAAAACATATACACATATACACCTCCTCCTATTTAATTTTGTATCTACATTATTATTAAATGTTTTGTTTAATTCATAAGTAAGGAAGTGAAAGTATGAATGTACTACAATACTGAATATTTCTTACTTCTATCTAAGTTCGTATAATAAACGCTTTATTTTTTTTTTTTAAGAAAAGTATTCTATTAACTAATTCTACTTACTATTAATACAAGCACAAAAGACTTTAAGAACCAAGTCAAACAATCCATTACCGGTTTTAATGTCTTGTTGTCCTTGTTGTTGTTGTTGATAATGTTGTTGGTTATTACCATGGTATTGTTGTTGTTGTTGTTGTTGTTGATGGTTTTGGTATTGTGGTTGACCGGTTCCTTGGTAAGCTTGTTGTGGTTTAGTGATATTTGAAGTACCTTGAGACCAAGTATTAGGAAGTTGGTTAACGTTGACCCCTTTCAAATCAATCACCAAAACACCTGTATTTTTCTGATCAATATAATGTTTTAAACCAACTTCATCACATAATTCGTCAACTGCAGGTTTAATTTTTGCAACCCCATTAGCTGAATGTAAACCTTTACCAACAATAACATTTAAATGTGATTGATTAGTTTGAACAGCATAATATATTCTTCTTTGTAAAATCCATTCTGCTTCTTTAACATATAATCCATGCAAATCAATTTCATCAGGTCCACTATCTTCATTATTTTCACGGAAAACATATTCTGCAGCTTTACGATTATATTCTTCAGCTTTTTGTAATATTTGTTTCAGTTCTTCACTTAATTCATGAGCTCGTTGTTTATCTCCTTGTTTAAATGCCTGTTGTGATTGTTGACTTAATTTTTGTCTTTTCTTGTATAATTGATCAGCTTCAGCTCGGAATTTTTTGTATTCTGAATCGGTGGCATGGTTATAATCACGTTCAGTGGTGTTATCATCAAATAATCTGGCGCCTCTATCAATAATATCAGTCATCTTTAAATTAGGTTGGTCTCTATAAAGAAAGAGATGTTATGGCTTATTGTGAGAAATTTCCCTCATCGTAAAACGTGAAATTAAGTCGATGTGGCTGTTCTCTTTGGTTTGTTTACCCAAAGCCAGCAGATTTTCAGGTCCGACACACACACAAAAAAAAATAAGACGGCACGACAATAATTTCCTAATTAGGAATGTGATTGCAAAAACATATTCTATTCGTATAAATCTATACATGATCTTGTTCTATTCTATACTATACTATACTATATTATACAACAACAACCCTACCACATTCTTTCCCAGAATCCAAGTTGTGATTTGTTTTGTTTGTTTTGTCTCTCACTATTTGGTAACATCATCCAAAGGAAGACCATAGTTGAATACAATGCAATAAATACTGGTAAAACAACAAAAGTGCCTACTTTTTGCAGTAAAACACCTACAATGAACGGGAATAATGCACCTCCAGTTGATCCAAATGCTGTCATTATAGTTATTGAGACAACTTGGATTTTTCTAGGAATTAACCCCGGTAAAGCAGCAAATGTAATTAATAATGGATAATTTGGACCAATGAAAACACCAGCAATTGAAACAAACACTGCTTCAACTATAATCGTAGGAATAACCCATGTTAAAATAACCAATACTATTGATAACACGGACACAATAAATACTCCTCTTCTTAATCCAATATATTTGTGAATTGGTCGAGTTAATAATAATCTTCCTAATGTTAATCCGGCCCAGAGACCAGAAGCAACATAACCAGTACTGTTTGGATTTGAATGACGATAGTCTAATAAGAAAGTGACAATCCAGCCCGCTAATGAAACTTCTGCTCCTTGGTAACATAAACAGAAGAAAGCAATCAACCAAGTAACTGGATTTTTCAATGCCAATAACATTTCTGAAGGTTGATTATCGTCTGGTGTAACAGTGGTAGTGCTATGACCAGATGGATTCAATGTCAGTAATTCAACACTTGAATCTTGTACATCATCTTGATCCCAAGGTTTTAAATCTTCATCAGCATTTTGGAATGAAGTATATAAACTTACACCAGTAGCAGCCATCATTCCTAACAATATCAAATAAAAGTAATTCCAAGGAACTCCACTATTAACCATCCCAGTAGCAATTAAAGGACTAATAGTAGCACCAATTCCATAACCACCATGATAATATGCAAGATACTTACTTTGCTTATCCAATCTACTTAAAAAAATATTACATTGTGCCGCAACTAATGCTAATCCACAACCACCAAAAAAGAAACCCACAACAATAACAGGAAATTTAGTACCACTGGCTACCATTGCATACATTATACAACTTAAAAAATTGCCAATTGGTAAACTATTTTGTTTTCCAAGCCAAGGTTGAATTTTATGAGACATTGTAGCAATTAAAATAAATCCCACCGCATTACTCACCCAAATACAAGATGTAATGGCATAATTAATATTATAATAACTTTCAATATGGGGTAATAAAGCACCTGGAGCAGCATCACTAAATCCAGCTGTGAAATTAAATAAAATACTTGAAACTATTCTCCATTTATTTCTTGGTGGATTTGAAGCTGTCATTAAATTAGAAGAAGATCCAACATCTTGATCCGAATCACTTAATGCTTCAGATACAATTGGTTGTAATGGTGGTAAGCTATTAATATCAGAAAATGGAGAATTCTGTGGTTGTTTATCTTGAACCTGGGTTTCTGTTCCAGTAGCACTAAACCTTCTCATCTTTTAATTAATTTAACAATTGTTGAACAACATGAAGAAGAAGAAAAGGAAGAAGTAAATAAAAAAAAAGTGAAAAAAAAAAATGATTCAAGTGGGAAAATGGTCAAGAATATATCATTACCAAGATCAAGGGATAATTGATCCAATCGGTGAAAATTTCGGAATGTTTATGCAATTTAGCGATGTTTAAATGAAAAAGATCTAAATTAATTTGCAAATAAATGCCCGCCCACAAAATACTAAAAACAAAAAAGACTTGGAAAGCCTCTTATTGTGTGGGGTGTGTGGAGAGAGAGCCTACGTGAGGAAAATGCCGCAAGTATGACTACTATTTGATTATTAATGTGCATTTAGGGGCTGTGAGATGATAACAGTGTATAAATAGCAAGTTTTTACCAATGGTTACATGTAAAGTATCTAATCTCCGTTAATGTGTCATTGTTGAAGGACGACACATCTGCGACATATCACGTGATATATAAATGTCGTAAACGATACCACGACACGACACGACCAAGAGAAAAGAAAAAAAAAAAACTTTCCTAATAATGAAAATTCAACAAGGCAATATCAAACAACCCAACCACCGACCACCAAAGAATTAACTACAATCATGCCAGCACCAGATGTTCCAAAGTAAGTAATATTTGTATTGAGTTTTAACAGAAATGAATGAAGTTACTAACAATTATTTTTATTAAAGATCGGTTATTCAAAAATTGATGTTTTTCACCGCTTTAATGGTTATTTTCCCATTATTGGCATTCTTCATACTACAATATTTCACCACCAATTCAATTATTAGTGGAGGTGTAGCTGCATTGGTTGCAAACATTGTGTTGATTGGTTATATAATTGTTGCTTTCACTGAAGATACTTCCAAATTGGGTGATGAAAAGGTAGAATCAAAGAAAGATATGTAGGTCGTGTATTTCGTGATAAATTTTATTGTGTTTTATTTTTTTTTTATGATTTTTTTTTTTTTTTTCATTTCCGTCCGTAAACGTAAACTATCAACAAACTACTTTTACCAATCGTTATTATCAATTCAACAATGGTTCATCAGTTGTCTTTAGTATCATCAATTCCTCATAATAAATATTTACAAACCATTTCTACACTACAAGCGCTTACTGGATTAAGTCAGCCGCAATCAATTTCAACTTATACATTATTGACAAAACCATCATACGCATTTAAACCTAAATTTGAACCAGGGAAAGTAAACCAAATAGAACAATATTATATGAGATGTGTCTCGACCTGGACAGGACAAAATTTGGCAGATGATGGGAATGATATTGATATTCTGGAACCTATAATAACTGGAGAATCTAATATTATAGTAAGGAAATTATTTTCAGGTGATGATAATCAAATTGAAAGAGTTTGGACTTTGCAAATTAGTGATATTCCAATAGCTGGGAAAAATCAAGGCTGTTCTCAACAACAAATCTATGAAAGTACTTTGGTTCATACTCATACTAATGTTGAAGTTGAATCTAGCCCTGTTGAGAATGATGCAATGGATATTGATATCGTCGAAATTAAACAAGAACAGAACGACAACACTACTACTACTACTGAGGTGAAACAAGAACAAAAAGAAGACAATACTAATTCAAACGCAAATGACAGTGTAGATGATGTTCCATTATTGAAACTTGAAGAACATAAGTCAAATACAACAACAGAGGTACCAAAGGAAACTCAACCTAATGGTGATGATTCAGATATAATGGAGATTGATCCACCAAAAGAAGAACAAATTAAAGAGGAACAACCTATCAAGGAAGGGCCAAACACAGAAGAATCAAAACCAGAAGGGCCAAAATTAGACGAGCCAAAGTCAGAAATGACAAACACAGACAAGCCAAAATCAGAAAAATACGTCGTAAGAAAAGATTCATTTTTGGTGTTTCTTTCTGATTTAGGATATGAAGTAATAAATCAGTATTGGTTAAAAGGAATCAGATTCTTTTATGGAGATATAATTATTGAAATTTACAAGATATTTATTAGAGATGATACAGATTCTCATGTTTCAACCAACGGTATTAAGTTGAAATTATTAGATGAATCAAATCAATTTCAAATTAAAACTTATATTAATATTAATAAGTCTACAGAAATTGATCTAATCAATCTGGGAGTTAAAGAATTGATTAAATTACAAGATGCTCTTAAAAATTTGTTTGTTTTAGAAATACCTGATAGAATGTACATGGATAGTCGAGTTAGACAGTAAATATATACACGTAAACTACTTCTTGTTTATAACAAATGAATCACGTTGTAGATCTTTAATTCCAAATCCAATCTCCCCTTTTTCTTCACTTGGTTCCAACTTATTTATTTCATCCATTAACGTATCTAGATCCAATGGACGTTGAGGAATATGATCACTAGCTAGTAATCTGAACATGCAATTATTATCATTCACTTTCTTCTCAGCATTATTACCCAGTTTATCGTATAAATGATTTATAAACATCATTTGAAGGTTTAATGATTTTCTAATATTTTGAATATCTTGTGAATCACTCAATCCTGAAAGTTTCAACATTTTAGTAACCACATCAGAGGAAACTTCTTTCGTAGTTGTATTTGTTAAAGGTTGTTGTAGTAATTCTTTGATTGACCATGTCGAATTATTAAGAAATTTTTCAATATCTTTTGAAGTTTTTAATTCATCTAATAGTCTATTAGCAGTTGTTATTCTTCGTATCTGGTGTCTTAACATGGTTGTTGATCTATAACTTCTTGTGGAGATTTTTGATTCTTGAAATTTTTTTTCTTTTTTTTTTGACATTTTTTGTTTGTTCGCCTTAAACTAGGGACGACAGCTCTTCATCTACCGCCACAAAAGGTTGTTTCATGGCGAGTTTCGCCCTACAAAGTCCCATATTGACTATTTTACACATATTTGATTAACAAACTATATAGCTAGAACCTTTATTTGTTCAATTTCTTCAATTGTTCCTTCTTCTTTTCCAATTGCTTCTTCTTCTTGGTTAATTCTCTTTCTCTGGTTTCCTTCTTTTCAATACCGTATTGCATCTTGTTGTACAATTTCTTTTGTTTATTGGTCATCATGATCTTCTTCAATTCTTTCTCTTCATCAACTGGTTTAGTTGAGGATTGTTTAGCTTTAGCTTTCTTTTGCTTCTTCTTATCTTCTTCATTGACTTCGGAGAATTTAACACCAGCAGCTTCTAATTCTAATTCTTTTTGTGCTTTAAGATCTTCATCAACTTCTTCTTCCTCTTCTTCTTGATCTTTATCACCTTCTTGAACTTCGATTTCTTCTTCTTCTTCTTCCTCTTCCTCTTCTTCTTCGTCATCTTCTTCTTCGCCTTCAGCCTTTTTGATAACCTTACTTGGATCATAACCACCGGCATCACCCCATGGAGATAAATGAGGTGGTAAAGTTTCACCAATGGCATAATCATTAACGTTAACTAATTCTTGTTTGTTAATACAATCAAATACCCATTGTGGTTGTATATATGTTCTACCAGGGACTTTTTGTAAAATTTTTGGTCTATCAACAATTTGATGAGTTATATTGGATAAATTCAATTGTTTAAAAGCTTCTGGATCATTGGCTCTTAATTCATCAATTTGAATTTCTGAAATAACTTTACCACCACATGATAATATACAAAATTCCAAAATATCTAATGGAACTTCTCTACCAATATAAAAGATGAAATTTGAAAATAATTCTGAAGTTGGTGATTGATTTTTGGATGGTTGTAATAATGAATCTTCTTTTGTGCTGGTGAATTCATCTAATTCAACATCTTCATTACTAACAGCAGCACCTTCACTGTCCTTTTCTTCTTCTTCTTCTACATCACCTTCTTTATCGGCCTTAATGGCTTTTGAAATTTCCTTAGCTGACAAGTTTTTACCTTCTTCGTCATTTTTTTCTTCCTTCTTTTTCAATGGAGCATTTTTGTCTTCCAATACATAACCACTTAAACCAATTGATTTTTCAATAGTCGGAGGATATACTAAACCAGCTTCATTGTATAATTTATATAAGACGAAATGTAATAAAGTAGAATAAAATTCCAAAAATGTCAACATAATTCTAAAATCAACATCAGTTGGAATATTAGTTGGGAATTTATAAGGAACTAACCATCTAATTTCTTGACCTTTAACGGTAGCTTGATAATAAACCCCTTTAATAGATACGAAAACTTTTTTTAAACATTTTTCTTTAGCAACAAATGCTAACCATTGATTACATAAGTTTTCAGCATCAGTAACAATTTTAGTGGAAACTTTATCAGTAGAAGGCATATTGGCAAATAAAAACAACATATTTAAAGGATCATCCAAATCACGTAATGCATCATTGAAAGTAGGATATCTTTCTTTAATAATATGATTCAAAGTATATCTTGGTCTATGCTTATCTAATCTATAAGCGTCTCCAATTTCACCTCTACCTAAAGCTTTTTGTAATTTTTTAGCAAAAGTTTTATGTTGTCTAAATTTGGCCAACACTGGTTCATGTAATAAATATTGAATATCTTTTGAATAATAGAAAGTAACTGGAGCTGTTGATCCTTTATTAGCCTTCTTCTTATTTCTTGGTTCTCTTGGATAAATTCCTTTGAAAATACAAAGACGACGGAAATCGGCTAATGAAACTTGTAATTTTTTAATAGCTTGAGTTCTGGTAATGAAATTCTTAGCATTACCAGAGGTTCCCTTCTTCTTTATTCTACCCATAATGTCTTTCTGTAGTGTTATTTACTTTTCAATATAATAAAAGAAAAGGAAAACAATATAACTTTGGATAAAGGATTGGAAAAATGAAAAAAAAAAAAAATTCCCATCTCATCGCTTTGCCTAACAAAATTGAACTGAGAGAAAAATTTTGGCTGAGAGAGAAATTATTGGTGTGATGTGCACGACCATTTATTATTGATGATGATGATAATGATGGACGATCTTGATAAACTCTTGTTTGAACAAATAAGTAATGATCCACATCTCATTGTATCTGCAACGTTTCAGTATCCAGCTAATGGTTTCATTGGTGGTCTTACGTATTAATACCGATTCAGCTTGTTCATTTTCAAGTTCATCAATTATCCAAACAGGAATATAGAAAATTTCAGAATACATATCGGCAATCATAAAACTTAAGTATTGAATATTGGTTAACGGGTATAATTTCAAATCATCTAATTGCGTGCTGTAAAATAAATCTTCTGCCGCTGTGTGAATTATTTTGATAAGTTGATTGTAAACTATGTTGTGCAATGGGTTGTCTGAAGCAAAGTTGAGAATTTTGTAGATTTGTGATTCAGTGAAGTGAATATTTGCATTGATGATTAAGTAAGTTAATGATACGTTGTTTGGTTGATCGTGTAGTGTTGGTGAATTGCCAATTGGCATTGTTTTTGTTGAAAATGAATATTTGTTATTGTTGCAAAAAGAAATACTAGGACCAAAAAAAAAAATTGGAAACACAATTTACATCTCTTTTGGAATTACCCGCCACTTAGAATGTTTGTACTTTCATTAAAGGATTCCTCGATAGAATCTAAAAAATATTCATCATTGGTTGACTTGAAACATTTATATGGATGTTTATATCTGAAATGCTTTTCAACAATGTCACTTACTTCTCCAACACGATTACAAATACATAATTTATGTATGATCATGAATATCAAAATTGAAATCAAAAGGTTATTACAAGATTGTGGAATGTCCTATCAACAATATCAACTATTAATTCATAATAATGAATTATTTGGTAATGTTTATGAAATGTTCAATTTGAATTCCAATAGTGTTATAACAATTAAATTCAATGATTTTCCAGATTTTAGTCCTAAATCTATGCAAAATTGTATAACAATTGAAAATTTTGAATACTACATCAATAACAAATTTATTCCAGGTCTTGAAACCACTGATACCCCTGATGTTCGTTTGAGTTTTGAAGATTTTACTATCAATTATTAATCAAAGAAACGTGGTTCGCCCATGAGCTACCACTTGTCGTGGTATTAATCACGCCCACAAAAAAAAAATAATTTAAACCCAAAAAACTTCTCAATCGTATAAACCCAAAAAAAAAAAAAAATTTTTCAACTTCTTTGTTTTTTTTACTAATCCGAAATCAAGAGAACGTGTCTACAGTTATTACTATCCGAGAAAGAAAGACGAGATGTCATTTCAAGATGTGTTGACTAGAGGGGATGATTTTCTTAATGATTATCCCAGAACTCATCCATTATGGAATTTAGCATCACATGCTACTTGTTTATTCATGATTACTGGATCGAAAATTGTTTTAAATACTATGTATAAACCATATTTACATAATATAGAGAAATTAGATTATGCTTTAACCAAAGCAAGATTAGAAAATAGAAGTTTATTAACAGTTATGAATCATATGTCCGTTGTTGATGATCCAGCATTTTATGCTGCATTACCTTGGAGATATCATTTAGATGTTGATACTATTAGATGGGGATTTGGAGCTCATAATGTTTGTTTTAGTACTACTATACAAAGTTGGTTTTTCAATCTAGGTAAAATCTTGGGTACTAAAAGGTTTGGTGAGGGCCCATTTCAAGGTTCAATAGATGCAGCAATCAGAATATTAAGTCCTGATGATACTTTAGATCTTGAATTCACACCAGGAGTTAAAGAAGAAGAAAAACCTTTATTATTACAAACAGTTAATAATATTGGGGATGCACGAACTAGTACTGATTTAGTTAAATTTATTAAACCGACCCCTGAATCAACTAATGTGTTATTAAGAAAAAACCCATTTATTAGAACTAAAACATCATGGTTTCATGTTTTCCCTGAAGGGTTTGTATTACAATTACAAGAACCACATCATAATTCAATGAGATATTTTAAATGGGGGGTTTCGAGACTTATACTTGAAAGTACTAGAACCCCAATAGTTGTTCCATTATTTTCATTTGGTTTTGAAAAAGTTGCCCCTGAAGATAAATCTGACGTTGGATTTAAAAGATGGTTGCCATCTAATTTCGGAGCTGAAATTCATATTTGTGTTGGAGATCCAATTAAGGATGAAGTTTTAGAAGATTATCGAGAACAATGGAGAAAATTAGTCAAGAAATATATAAATAAATCAAATCCAACTGATCTTTCTGATGAATTAAAGCATGGTAAAAAAGCTCAGAAATTAAGATCTGATTTAGCTGCTTATCTTAGAGAAAGAGTCGTTGAAATTAGAAATCAAACAGGTATGTTTGATCCTGAAGATAAAAGATTTAAGGATCCACATTTTTGGAAACTTTTCACAAATACTGAAGGATTAAGTGAACCAAATGTTAAGTTTGTGGGTAAGAATTGGGCTATTAAAAGATTACAATCCCATTTACCAGAATACAGACCAGATGATGATAATGATATGAACGAAACTAATGATGTCAAAAAAACATAATACTTATTCAAAATTCTTTTAATTTATTTATAATTACTCTGTATATAGCTTCAATAAATATTTTCCTCACGTGCATGTATCACGTGTGAAAAAGATGAAAAAAGAAAAAAAAAATTTTTGCACTTTAAAAAGAAAGCCAGGTAGGAAGAGCCCAACAAAGATTTGACATTGATATCTCTATAGATCCAAGAGATGATTCCTGTTAGAGTATTGTTAGTACGAATACCAGTACTTCTATATCCCACGTCACAAACTTTCATTAGATCTTTTTCAAGTACAAGCCCCATACTAGCAAAATCATTATTGAAGAACTTTGTTGGATCCAAAATCAAATCAAAGAACAAGAATAAGAATAAGAATAAGAAGAAAAAGGAATATATAATTGAAGAACCTACTATATATCAAAATGAAACTATTCAAAAGTATTATAATGGGATATCTCCATATTTGGTAGAAGAAGAGTCTAGCGATTTAACCAATGAGTTAAAAGTGAAAATGATGAGTACAAAAATTGAAGAATTATTAAATAATGTTGAAGAAATTGAAGGAAATGATGAATTAATCGAAGTATTAGAATTAAGTATTAAAAACGGATTTAAGGATATTAATAATAATAATAGAACAAATATACCTATAGAATTATCAATTTTATTATTTGATAAATTATATAATGAAATCATTATTAAACAACCTGGATTTAGTAAACAAATAATTGAATCATTACTTTTAAATATTGAAAAATTACCAAATTTAACAATTATTCAATTAGTTACTTATATTCAAGATTCAAAATCAAGTAAATTAAATCAAATTTTGAAAAGTTTACTAAATAGAATAAATTTTGATTCATTCTTGAAGGATTATCTTGAATACTTATATGAAAAGAAGAAATTAAGTTTAGAAATATTTGAGGAGTTGATTGAATTGGAGATGATTAAAGATGATATGATTAAATATCTAAATAAACATATTGAAGATTTATTCAAGGAGACTACTCCAGAAGTTCATTGTTATTTAAATTTAGAATATAATATAGACAGAATTCAATATGTTATTAATCAGATGATCAATAAACTACAGTTTAGCGGGATTAGTTTGGATTCTTTGTTAACGATATTCAAATTAAATTGGGAAATTTTACAAGTAAATAAATGTCAAGAAAGTTCAGATAATAATGATAAAATATTGAATTATCTTCAAGATAAAACTAATCAAGTTAAAGATGAGATTTTTAGACAAAATTTAGATGATGAATCCTTAGCTGAGTGTTTGTTATTTACAAGTTGGAAATATAACAATAAGATGTTAGCTAATGAAATAACCGAGTTTATTAGTAAAGATGAGGTTAAATTCCTGCAAATGTTAAGATATCAATCAGAAGTTTACAAAATTGTGCATAATAGCTTGCTGAATAATGTGGTTGAACAGATCATTGCTAAGCTTCCTGAACATATGGAAAATCCTTCTGAAGTATATGAGAAATCAATTCAAGCAATTATGACATCGGATATTTCTCCAACAAGTGAAATCATTGATCAATTACAAATTCAATTAAGTACAGAAAAGTCCATTTACTCCTACAAGTATCTTCTTGATCGAGCCATTGAAATGAATGATTATGAAGTATCCATGAAGATATTCAATGCAAGTGTTTCTGATTTCACACCTTGGGCACAATATAATACTGATCCAACAATTTCTAAAACTATAAACGATTTAATTCAATGTGTTGTTAATAACAATCCTATGAAGCAAGCTTTTCCAATTTTCCAGTCTATAAAAGCTCAATTACAACAACAAATAAATATTGATACTATAAATTCTATTGTACCAAAGATTTTACAAGAAGATTTAACTGGTGATGTGATTGAATTGATGACTAGAGAATTACCTAAAATGGAACAAGAACAACCAGATAAATTCCCAATTGATAAACCATTTGGATATAAGTATTATAAATTGTATGATATGATTCATACTTATTGTATTACCAACACCAATGATTCAAGAATGGTTAATAATTGGTATTTATACGTTCATTGTTATAATTACTTCTTCATTCCTCATGAAAGATTATTACCAACAATGAAATTTTTTTGTGAAAATCAAAGATGGAATGCAGCTTTAAGAATCTTTAGATCACTGCTTGAATTATCGAAATTACATGGTGAACATAATCATAAACCGCCAAGTCGAGAAATGTATTTATATTTAATCAATGAATTTGGTGATAAATTATATGAAGAAGGGATCATTGAAATTCATGAATCTTTAAAAATGGATCTTACTTTAGATTATCAAGATAGAGAGTTGATTCATTCAATAATGAATGCATATTGTAATTTACAAGAAGTTAGTAAAGTTAGAGATTTATTCCTTACCATGAGTTTAAATCCTAAAGATGAAGGTGGAGTTGATGAAACAAGTGCAATGTTGATGATTAAAGCTTATACTTATCATGATTTGATGTATGTTGAAAAATTTTGGAATAATTTAACTACATTTGGTTTAATACCTGATTATAAATTATTAAAACAATATTTGATTGCTTATTCATATCATGGATTAATTGATAAATCAATTGAAATTGTTGAAAATATTGAGCAAGATTATGATTTAGAATTAAATGATGATTTATTAATTAATATGTATAATTATTGTTATGAAATTCAAGGACAACAAAAATTGCAAAATTGGGCTACCAAAAATCATCCTGAAATTTGGAATAATATTGTTAAATCAGGTAAATTAATTCAAGCTTCAGGTTATAAACCAAATGAAAATTTCTTAGTTGATGGTTCAACAAATGATCCAAAAAGATTAAATGAACCTATATTTAAATAGACAAACTCTTGTATATATATATACCCTTATTTATTTACTTATTAATTTTGGTGTTGTTCACTTTTGTAGCAAATCTTAACGAATTGATAGTTTCATTTAAATCCTTATTTAAAGGAGATATATTAACAAACATCAATGTTTTCGAATTCCCACCAAGACTATTCTTTAATAAATAAGTTAATTTTGAATTTCTAAAAGGCACATGAATCGAATCCTTTAAATTCAATGAATAAATAACATCTCCAAGACATGATAATGATTTATTTATAGCTTGAGTTTCTTTTAATCTTTCACCCTCAGCTCGTGAATTATTTAATCTTTCAGATCCCGGCTAAATCAATTAAATTTAATATTCCATTACTTGATTCACCAGTTATGGAATTATCTCCCTGAAGTTCAATTATGAAAATTGAATGTGATCTTGATGAATGATCATTTGATTTAGTAGCTGCTGTACTTCTTTTCTTGTTTGCCATTGTTAATATTTCATGTGCTTGATTAGGTGACGTTATTTCAATAGTGGTTATATTTGTCACTGTAGTTTTATTAACTGAATCATCGTGTTTAATTTCATGTTTCATGGAATTAGTAGGGTTTAAAAGATCTATAATAGATTCATTGTAAATTTCAATAAATTTCCCAAATATGGAATAACTCCAACCTTTCTCTTTTAAATCGTCAATATCTTGGAAAATTTTCATTATTGATAAAGGAATCATTCCATTTTGAGGGTGTGACATTGTGAATGTTTTACCTGAACCCGTTTGTCCATAAGCAAATACACAAACATTAGTGCCATCTAATGAACATTGAATTAATTGTGATAGCTCATCAAAGATCATATCGTTGGTATGTTCAGGTGGAAATATCTTATCAAACAGGAAACGGTATGTCGCATTATTGGTATTGTTATTATTATTAGTTTTAGTAATTAATAAATCCTGCTTAGATTCGTCATTTATATCTTGAGGTATTTGATATTTAACCAAATCTGAACTAGTTGCATTTCTAATACGACAAAATACTCTAATATTACCTTTTAAATCTTGCAATTTCCCATGAAGCTTTCTTCTTTTAGTCTCTTGGTTAATTAATTCGGATTTCATTCTAGCTATTTCAAAATTCAAACGTTTTAATTCTTCCGATCGCTCTTCTGAACTTTGATGTAATGATTTTACCTTTGACTTTTTATTCAGTATTTGATTTTCTAGATTATCAATTTCATTTTGTTTATGATTATTTTTTATTTTTAATTGTTCTAAAAGATTCATAAATCGTGCATGCTCTTTTTCCAATTGGGTGAATTTATTCAATTTTATATCATCGATCTGATTAGTTTTCACAATTATCTCTTGCGTAATCGTTTCAATTTCCGTTTTGGATTTATCACATTCATCTTGTAATTCACCAATCATTGATGATTCCTTCGTATGGTGGTTTTCTTTTAGTAATATCAATTTTTTATCCATATCCGCTTCAACCTTCACCTTCAGTTCCATCATTTCATTAATTTCTTTGGTTAACTCGTTAATCTCCTTTTCATACTTCTCTTGTTTCTTGGTTAATAAGTCATCAACTTTTTTGGTAATTTCTTCTTTAATATCATTTAATTTCTCCTGATGATTCATATTTAATCTTTTTTGTTCTAATTCATATTTTTTACTTAATGATATTAAAGATTGTTCTTTATATCCCATTAGTTCATTAATTTTAAGATTTAAATCATTTAAAGTAATTTCCAAATTCTGAAAATTTGAATCAATTCGATAATTTTCTAAATTTTGCAGTTCAATTTCATTTCTTAAACTTATTGAATTAATTTTAATGTTCTCTATCTCTAACGTTTTATCATTTATAAGTTGTCGAAATCTATTCATCTCTTCATGATTGCTAGAAGAAGAGATTGGTAATCTTGATGATGATTGGAATTTCCTCATTTTGTTCAAATTTGTTGAATCATCTAAAGGTCTCTTGCTCTTGTTAATGTTTAATGTTGATGCTAATTTGGACTTTAGTTTGCTATTTATATTATTTAGGTTTTCTTCCTCCATTATAGCTGTTCTTGTCGTTGTTGTTATAGTTGTAGTGGGTTGTTGTTCTTGTTGTTTCAAATCAATCTTCAAACAAAATCAAAACAAAAAAAAATCGCGATTAAAAATGACATGTGCCGATAGTCATGTGTATGTTTCCACGTGCAAGATGCAAGGATCAAGAAGAAGAAGAAGGGAAAAAAAATTAAAAATAAATTCGATTCTTCGATGAGATGAATTTAAATATATTCAAAATCATTTCATTTATTTAAAAACAACAATAACTACAGTAACAAGATATTCACCATGGGACCGACATTGAAGAAACAAAAGATTAATAAAAATGGAAAATCTATAAATAAAAAGACAACACAGAAAGAAGAAAAGAAACCAAAAGTAACAATTGAACAAGAAGAAGAAGAGTCAAGTAGTGAATCAGAGGAAGAAAAAGAAGAAGAAGAAGAAGAAGAAGAAGAAGAATCTGAATTAGAAGAACAACAAGATAGTGAATTGGATGAAGAAATAGGATCAGATGATGAAGTCGATTTAGCAGATGTATCCTCCTCTTCTGACGATGATGAAGATGAAGATGAATCAAATTTCCCAAAATTGAAAAAGAATAAAGGTAAATCAATAGATGATGGATCAGAATCATTTGCTACTGCATTGACATCTATTGTTAATTCTAAATTAAAATCATATGATAGAAAAGATCCAATATTAGTTCGAAATAAAACAACTTTAAAAAAATTAGAAAGTGATAAATTGGAATTAAAAGCTAAAAAAGCATTATTACAAGAAAAGAAAAATTTCCAAGATAAATATCGAATTAAAAATTTATTACCTATTGATAATGAACAAGAACCTGGTAAAGTTAGAGAATTGATTCAAAAGGAGAAAGATTTAAAGAAAGTTGCTCAAAGAGGTGTAGTTAAATTATTTAATGCTGTTTTATCAACTCAAATTAAAACTAATCAAGAATTAGGTAAAGAAGTGATTAGAGGTCAAACTAAAAAGGAAGAATTGATGAATGATGTTTCAAAAGAGAAATTCTTGGATTTAATTGCTGCTGCTGGTAATGAAGATTAGTGTTTATTTAGCAATGTATATGTTGATAATAAATAATAGATAAATTTAATTAAGTCGTGTACATTTGGTCAAATAATTTTACTTCTACCACCACGCGCCGCTTTGCTCGCACCAGTCAGGACGAACTAACGAACCAACTCACCAACAATCAAACAAAAAAAAAATTTCATGTTCAACAACAAGGACAACGACAAGAACAACGATAAGGATAAGGATAAGGATAGCAAGTCAGCCGTCAACAACAACAACAATGGTATCAATTGTACAATTATCTACATGTTTTGGATTTGTATTCCCAATTGTTATGGGATTTTCAAACACTGGTCAAGTTATGATTGACGCATTGGCTGGTCAGTTGAAAGATGACGTTAATCAAATTATTAAATTGGAAAACTTCAAGGAAACATTGATTGAAGAAACTAAAAAAATTTGTCAATCAGAGAATCGTAATAATGTTTATATTTATCAAGTTGATGATATTACAATTAAACCAGAAGAAGCCGTATTGGGTTTAAAATTTAATCAAATTTTATATCATGATGATAAAAGTGTTAATTTAACTAAAGATATGATTTTTGATGGATGTGAAATTAAAGAATATAAACAAGTTGAACAAATTTCAATGCAAGATATTTTCAATGAACGTAAATCTGATGAAGATCTTGTTATTGTTCAAGTTTTACCAAGTTTCAAAAGTAAAGGATCTTTAGAAAACATCAAGGAACAAGTTTATGATTTGTATAATGATGATGATATCGTTATTCAAAAGAGAGGTAATGAACAAGAACAAGAAGAAGAAGATGCAGTTATTGAAGAAGAAATTGAACATGATTTTGAAGAAGCTGAATCTTTGGCATCTGAAGAAACTGATCCAGTTAATATTTTAGCTAATAGCAACAAAGATAAACAATCAAATAATGGAACAACCATCAAGCATGACAATTTATTTACTAAATATCAATTTTTCACCAGTGGTATTTGGTCAGGAATTATTGTTTCATTATTTTTATTGACTATTTTATATGGAGCTTTGAGTTGGCTTACAAGTTTGGAAATTACTTATGCTTCATTTGAAAAACAAGTCGATTATGATAAAAAGAATGAATAGACTTATTTTAGCCCATACGATATGTATACATTGTATCTATCTATGTATCTTAGTAAATATATGGAATGATTTTGTATGGAACTAATTTTTCATAAGTTTCCCAATCTTTACCATATTTAGCTCTACATTTCATTTCATCTCTAGTTTGACGATGAATCAACAAGGATGCAAAATAGATAACGTAGAAATAAGTCAATGGGGTTTGAAAACCAGTTGGTAAACACCAAGATAAACCAATTAACCAATCACCAAAATAATTAATATGTTGACTTAAACCCCACCAACCTTCAATTAATAATTTTGAGCCGGTTTTAGTTTTAATTGATTTAAGATGAGGCAATTTACCTTGTCTGAAATCGGATTTTTGCTTATTTGCTGATCTGAAAATATAAAATCCCAATGCTTGTAATGCAACGATTGATAAACTCAAGAATAATCCAAGGTTGATTTCATTTCCTTCAATAGATAAATATCTACATTGTAAAGAATAAGTCCAAGGAACCCAAGCCAAATCACCAAAACTTAACATGAAACCAAAACCATCAGTTGTAATATCAATCATTGTTAAACACCCTTTCTTCATTCAAAACACCATCGAAAATATAAAATGATTGTAATAAATTAACCACAATGATTGAATCAGTAACATAGCCTAGTTTATGATATTGATGATGAGCACAACTAAGATTGATCAATAACCATAACAACATACCGGGACGTAATTCACAAAATAATTTAATATCCCATGAACCAATTCTTGGGTTTAATTCTCTACCAATGAACCAGTCGTAAAATGGATTATAAGTATTTCCATTAATACTCAAAATTCTGTCTCTTGTATTCAAACCATTTGGTTTAACCAATGGAATAAAAGACATGATATAGCATATAACAGCCAAAATAAATGAAAACAAGAAACAAACCATGATCAATTGTGCTTGATTTGAATAAATGAAATCTAATTCTGGTAAATAATAATTATCCAGTTGAATTAACCTAGCAGATAATAAAGTAACCAATAATAAACTCATACTTAATCCATTAATTTTGTAATTTAATGAAGTACCATCTCTAAGAGTAACACCATTTAATGATTTACCAGGTAAGATGAAATCAAATGCAACCAAGATGAAAAACCATAAAAGATAGACTGTCCAACAAGTTTTATCAAATAATAAGTTCATTAAATCATCGGTAGATGAAGGTAATTGTTCAATAACTTTGTTTAAATCAAGATTAATCCCTTGGATTGAATATGAATTATTACATATTAATTGAAAAAAATAAATCAATACAGGTAAACCAAAAGAAATGGCAATTGCACCAGTAGTACCATTGAACTCTTTATGAGTTGTAAAAGGATTTAACTTTGTTGCCGCCATTTATATTCGATGTTTTAGACTACTTTGGTGGAATTTGTTGACCAATTTCAAATTAGCATCAAGATCAAGATGAGGTTTTATATTTTCATCAAAAGGTGATTCTTATTCATCGTATAATTTTCGGAACGAGACATGGACACGTGACGCGATCGGACAAAAAGACTAAGAATATACGATTGTGTAAGTAATTCCAAAAATTACACTACGAAACAGCCGAGGAAACATCCTGAAAAGAATGACAACTACCGTCAATCGTCTGTTTGGTTTTAAGGATAAACCCTTTTCTTTTTTACTCGCTATCATTATTGTAGATTAGGTTACGGTTTCCGGCACGTGTTGTAAATCACGTGTTGTGTAGTGTGTCAACCAATTGTTTAATTGAGACACGCAATCAAATGGATTGAGGATAATAATAATTTGGTTAATAAACACGTACTATAAGTAATATATCAATGTGATATTTCTTGTTGTAGTTGTTTTAATTTGCTGATGTTGATGTTGAAATTTATTATGAAAAATTTTGTGAAAATATTCAGTGAAATAATTCAAAGTTACATTCATTTAAGTGATTAATATTGATTATTATTATTATAGACTACAAATTAACCAAGGGCGGCATTAAAACCAATGAGAAGTAATAATAATAATAATAATAATTTTAAATATTAAGGTTTATCATCTGCTTCAATATCATCATTATCATCATCACCTTCTTCTTCTTTTTACTTCTTCATTGTGTATGTTTGATCAATGGCGTACAAAATTTTAAACCTTTCCAATAATTTTTCCCTTTTAGGAAATGTAATTACCGAAAACAAAACATAAAAATATTAACCTTAAAAGAACACGTCTTCTATGTATGAGCACACATACAATAAACTATTATACATAACTTACATTTCTAACTACTCTTATATACTCATCAACCGTCAACTACCTTCCCTATTAACAACCCTTGTTAGTATACCCCTAATCCGTTGTTAATTACTTGCATCAATTGGTAGCAGTGCCATAGTAATCTGAAACCTAAAAATTTTTTTTTTTTTTTTTTTCGCTCAAAGTTTCAACTTTCAACAAACAACGAAACTTTTAATTTTAATTTAACATTTTGAACCAATCGTCTTCCCATTATTTCCCTTTGAAGTTCAATTGAATGAAAAGAACGGCTATTGCTTAATGATTGGATAATACTCAACTACTACTATATTTCATCTCACTATACTTTTTATTTGCTATTCCTTCTTCTTTCTTGGTTCACCTATCTATCTATTGACCTTCCCTCTCCTTCCCCCTTAAACTGAAATTATCTTTTATTTTGTACCATGTCAAATAATTATCATCAGAATCAACATCCTCCTCCTCCTCATGATCATCATCCACCTCATCATCCGCCGGCACTCAACCATCATCAACAACAACAACAACAACATCAAATGGGTCCATATCCAATGCAAATCATTAATCAACAGCAACAGCAACAACAGTACTATCAACAACCACAACAAATGAACCAGCACCAATTTACAGCCGTCATTCATCAACAACAAAATACTTTCACTGTTCCCCATGGTATTCCTCCTCAATCTCATCACCATCAGCAACATCAACAACAGGTTAATCAAAACTATCCTTTACCTCCTCCTCAAGCTATAATATCAAATATCAAAGATATTCCTAATCCCATATCAGCTTCAACTACTCCTATCAAATCCAGTCCTACTAAATCAAACAATAAGTCAGCATCGCAATTAAAAACTCCTAAAAAGAAGAGAGGTAGACCTCCAAAACCGAATTCATTGGCTCAAAAAATCACCACCACTTTAAATATTAGTATCAATACTTCTCCTCTGAACTCCAACCCCGCTGAATTAAATTCCAATCTGATGGTTAAAAGAGGTGCCCCTGATGCGTTCACACCATTGATGAGAGTAAGTCCTTCATCAACTCATACTTCTACTAGAAGAAGAAGAAAATCTTCAATTGGCAGTTCGACTTCTGGTTCTCCTCCTATTAAAAGATCTAAGTCATCCAAGAAACTAGCCAACAACACTACCACTGCCAATGATCCACCACATTTGGTTACTCCGTTGTCTTCTTCTTCTGATGGCCATTTTCCTACTTCAGAACCTTCCTATCAAATAAATTATAAGACTTTGGATAAATTATCAATGGTTACACAATCTGAAGGGTATTATAATACTCCTCCACCAACTTCTACCAATCCTTCCTTTTCAACTCCTAGTAGTAGTAGTAATAATAATAACCAACCGCCACCCTTCCCAACCATGGACCAACCAAAGAGCAGCTCCATGAGATCTCCCCAACTTTCCAAAATTAATGAATCTAAACAAGAATCTACTTCTCCGAGTAGAAATTTATTACCTCCTGTTTCATTAACTTCCAACAATTCTCAATTGAAAAGTTCTCCAGTTAAACAATCTTCTCCGGTAGAAAGTGTTTCTAAATCTAATGATGAATCAAGCAACAAACCAACATCAGCATCAGCAGACAATTTCCTGTTTAAATTAACTATTGATGATCTGGGTAAAGCTGTGTTATCTGGTGATTTATTCAATCCCACAAAAATTCCTTTGGAACTGGTTCCTTCTCATCCAGAATCTCCAAGAGAATCAGTTCTGCCAAAATCACCATCTCTGACTCGTGCAATTCCTATAAGTACAGGAACTCCTTTGGTTCATACAAATTCTGTTATTGGAATAGAAACTTATAATTCTGAGAATAAATCAAAAGCTCCTTTGAGAAGGCATAATTCAGATATTACAAATTTTACTTCATCTACAAAAGATTCAATTCCTTCTTTATCTTCAATTAACGAGGCCATATCAACCAATTCAATTAATAATCCTCAAACTCCAAAAGAAACATATACTTATGTTTCAACTGGGTTAACTCCATTGTTTAATTTGACTCCTCAATTCAATGCATTGATGTATTCTGTGATGAATATAAATGGCTCTCCACCTCCTTTTAAAAGAGGCAACAATCCATTTTTAGTTAATCAAGAAATATTTACTGGTTGTGGTGTAAATGAATCCAATTCTCACCAACCTTCATCTTCTTCTTCTTCACAATCACAGCAGTTAGAAGAACTTATTGAACAACCACATTTAGAAGGTCATCATAACAATAATGAACTTTCGTCAGATTTATTACCTACTAAAGACCCTCATCAGTACACCAAGGACAGTAATACAGAAATGGTTCAAAATAATTATCTGCTGACTTCATCTTCATCTGACGATTCCGGTGATGCAAGATTAGCTTTAAAGAAGATTATTCATGTTAAAAGAAGATAGACATTCTTTTCTACTTTCCTTTTCCTCCCACTCACTTCGTTGCTTTTTCTTTTTAATTTAGTTCGTTAATTGTTTATTAGTTTATTTTTTGTTTTTATATATATTAATTATTTATACTATTAGAATTCAATGTACAATATTAGTTTTAGATAGACAGAACTATGGTACTTTTAATTATTTTGCAATATGTCGATCATAAATCCGGGTAATTTATTCATCCTGCATATTAGTATACCACCACGCAATAGGAGCAAAGAAAGTCGTGTACCGACAAAATTGGAAAAAAATTTTTTTTTTCATCTCAATGGTTTCACACCAACTCATAAGGAAGAGAAGATTTTTTTATATCAACATTATCTTTACTGTTATTTTCTTCTTCTTCTTTTTCTTTTCTCCTCATCTTATATTTGATATTT
Source organism: Candida tropicalis MYA-3404 (assembly GCF_000006335.3). Taxonomy (NCBI): domain Eukaryota; kingdom Fungi; phylum Ascomycota; class Pichiomycetes; order Serinales; family Debaryomycetaceae; genus Candida; species Candida tropicalis. Next base: position 1,704,316 of record NW_003020049.1, on the reverse strand, counting down.
ACCAACAATGTCTCACAGAAAGTACGAAGCTCCACGTCACGGTTCCTTAGGTTTCTTACCAAGAAAAAGAGCTGCTAAGCAAAGAGGAAGAGTAAAGTCCTTCCCAAAGGATGTTAAATCCAAGCCAGTCGCTTTAACTGCCTTTTTAGGTTACAAAGCTGGTATGACCACCATCGTCAGAGATTTGGACAGACCAGGTTCTAAAATGCACAAGAGAGAAGTTGTTGAAGCTGCTACTGTTGTTGACACTCCACCAATGGTTGTTGTTGGTGTTGTTGGTTATGTCGAAACCCCAAGAGGTTTAAGATCATTAACTACTGTTTGGGCTGAACACTTGTCTGAAGAAGTTAGAAGAAGATTCTACAAGAACTGGTACAAGTCCAAGAAGAAGGCTTTCACCAAATACTCTGGCAAATACGCCACTGATGCTAAACAAATTGAAACTGAATTGGCTAGAATTAAGAAGTACGCTTCAGTTGTCAGAGTTTTGGCTCACACCCAAATTAAAAAGACTCCATTGTCCCAAAAGAAAGCTCACTTGGCTGAAATCCAAATTAACGGTGGTTCTGTCTCTGATAAAGTTGACTGGGCTAGAGAACACTTTGAAAAAGAAGTTTCTGTTGACTCTGTTTTCGAACAAGATGAAATGATTGATGTCATTGCTGTCACTAAAGGTCACGGTTTCGAGGGTGTTACCCACAGATGGGGTACCAAGAAATTGCCAAGAAAGACCCACAGAGGTTTGAGAAAGGTTGCTTGTATTGGTGCTTGGCATCCAGCTAATGTTAACTGGACCGTTGCCAGAGCTGGTCAAAACGGTTACCACCACAGAACTTCTATTAACCACAAGGTTTACAGAGTTGGTAAAGGTTCCGATGAAGCCAATGGTGCTACTGAATTTGACAGAACCAAGAAAACCATTAACCCAATGGGTGGTTTCGTTAGATACGGTAACGTCCAAAACGATTTCGTTTTGTTGAAGGGTTCTATTCCAGGTATCAAGAAGAGAGTTGTTACCTTGAGAAAATCCTTGTACGTTGACACTTCCAGAAGAGCTTTGGAAAAGGTTAACTTGAAATGGATCGATACCGCTTCTAGATTCGGTAAAGGTAGATTCCAAACCCCAGCTGAAAAACATGCTTTCATGGGTACCTTGAAAAAGGACTTGGAAAACTAAGTTTTTTCTTTTGAGAACTGGTGATAAGTAGTTATTGATCATTTTATAACATTTATGTATAGTTTTAAAGATTAATAATATAACTTTTGGAATTGTTTCTTAAAAATGTTGATTTTTGTTGTAAATGATAATTATTGATGATGTTGTAGAAAAGTGTGCGATTACCAATATTTTTATTTTCCAATTTTTGGTTTTGTTTGCGATGAGAAGCGAAGAAAAAGATTTCAATTTTTTTTTTTAGTTTCATAAACCACCATCACCATTATCATCAACCACATCACTTCACATCTACTACGATAATGTCATCTGCAAAACAAGGACTTCCACAAGTTAGAGCACCAACATTACCATCTAAAACAACACCAGAACAAAGATATTGGAGAAGTTATATTAATCCACAATTAATTAAAGAAAACCATCCAATTACAAATATTGAATTTAATCCAGTAACTCAAGATTTTGCAATTTCATCATCGACAAAAATTCAAATATTTTCAAATAAAACAAGACAGGTCATTAAAACATTTTCAAGATTTAAAGATACTTTAAATTATATAAATTATAGATATGATGGTAAATTAATAGTTGCAAGTGATGCATCAGGATTAATTTCAATCTATGATTGTGCTAAACCAAATAATTTATTAGTTTCATTTAAACCAAGTTCATTTAATACAAAAGTTGTTAAATTTCATCCAAATCTTGGTAATCAATTGATTACTGGTTCAAATGATAAAACTTTAAGAATTTTTGATATTTCTCAAACTTCTCAAGGTCCAATTTTAGAAATTAAAGATCAACATGATGATTATATTTCAAGTTTTGATTTTATAAATAATAATTTATTAGCTACTGGTTGTTATGATGGTAAAATTAGATTATTTGATACAAGAATTAATCCAAATAATATTATAACTACTTTCGATCAAGAAAATCCTGTTGAAGATGTTCTTTGTTTAACTTCAAATTTATTAACTTCTTCAGGTGGCTCTTATGTTAAGGTTTTTGATCTTAATAGAATGACTACAATTCATCAATTAAATAATTTCACAAAGTCAACCACATCTTTAAAGAAAACATTCAGTAGTAGTACAAGTAATAGCAGTAATGGATTAATGGTTGGTTCATTAGATGGTACTGTCAAAATATTTGATTCAAGTTCAATTAATTGGAAGGTTCAATTTGGTTGGAAATTCGGTGATGGTGTTTTATCATGTGGTGTTTCACCTATTAATCAAAAACATTTCGTTACTGGGTTAACTTCAGGTTTAATTACTATTAGATCTAAGAAAACTGAAAAATTGGATCCAAGCAAACCAATGGTTAAATCTGGTGGCTATGCTAGAATGATGAAAGGTAGAGATTATACAGGTGATGAAGAAGATCATATAATCAAGAACATTTCAAGCACTACCACTAGCAAGAAAATCACTGGGAATGTTGGTGACTTGATGGCCAATTATAAAAAATCATTACAAATTGAAGATATCAAACCAAATGAATTAAACCAACAAATCAATGAAGCTAAACAAGCTCAAGAAATCTGTGGTATGTTGGAACTTTTAGGTGTATAAAGACAATATTCAATACATGAAGCATCGATTCTCCTAAGAAATAAACAACTATATAAATATATCAGTAATTGGATGTTTCAATCTTTCTAAATTACTACGAATTCTGAATTTTGGTTCTAATTTATTATCTCTCAAATCAATCTCTTTAAGTTTTTCAAAGCCTTTAAAATTCCCAGTGATTTTTTTAATCCTATTATGTCGTAAATTTAAAAACTCAAGATTTCCACTTGGAAATATTGTTGGCTTGATTGAAATAAGTAGATTATCTGATAAATCAATTTCTCGTAATCGACGGAAATTTTGAAAATTCAATGAATGCAACTTATTCGATTTTAAATTATTACGTGCTAAATTCAAATACTCTAATTCTTCAGGAAATAAAGACCAGTCAAATGAATCTTGAATGTAATTACAATATAATGATAATTTTTTTAAAGTATATGGAAAATTATTGGCTTGTTCTAAGATATTCTGATTTAAATCTAAAATTTGTAAATTGCTGGGCCATTTAACATTTGGTTTGATCTCTGTAACACGATTTCCATACATAATCAATTCCTCTAAACCAGACGGTACAATCAATGTATCCTGGTCAATTATCGTTATATTATTTTTTGATATATCCAATTTCTTAAGTCTTCCCCCCGTAACGTTGATTCTACTAAGTCCACAAGATATTATTGATAACACCTTTAAATTATTTGACACATCAAATTTATTTTCATTCTCCAACGCAAAGCAATTAGCAAATTCCAATTCCTCCACTACATCCAATTGTTGCAAAATTTTGCAATCATATTTTTCAATAGTTAAAGTAACTTTTTTAAGCGATCGAGGAATATTTCCAATGAAATTTAAACTTGAAAGTGCTCTACCCTCAAAATATTCTAATTTAGGTAGTTTCATACTATTGAAATTTAAAGAAACGGGAACCAGCCTATCGTTGCATGTGCCTATTTTCAATAATTTTATTGATTCCCCAAACATAACTTTTGGTTCAAGAATCTTTCGTCGTTTAAATTCATCGATATTAATGCTAGTACTATCCTGGTCTCTAAAATATTTGTTACTCAATGACAAGTCTTCAATCCTATCCGAAAATATAAGGTCTTCCTTCACAATCATTTGAGATGCAACCGGAGAAAGATCAAGTTTCCGTATTTTTGGACAATTTAACCTGAGATCTTGCAAAACAGTTCTTGCATCTGAATCAATTTCACGAATACTCTGGGGAAAAATACAACTTAAAGCTAGTGCATTTCGTACCTTAATATACTGTAAGTGCTGCAAATGTTCAAATGATGCACTTCTATCCAAGAGCAGGCGAGGTGCAGCCCTTTCAAACACAATACTTAACCATTGCAAATTTGGTGGTAAACAGAGTTTGATATTGGTTTTATCTTCATTGTTAGGCGGTATTTTAATGCGACCACAGAATTTCAATAATTGACTTGGGATTAATTTTAATTCATCTAAAGTAAGACTATTACTATATTTTGTTAATTCCAACTTGCGTAATCGGGGAAAATCATGGTCGTGAAATGTCGCTCTCTCTACTGAAGACAACGTGCCCACAATAGAGTCACAATTTGCAATCACTTTAAGTATATTAGGAGACATCCTAGTAAGACCTTTTACTGAATGAATATTTTTTGTAAATTCTTCTAGTTTCTTTTCAGAAAGACCTTCCAAATAGTTAAAATCTGAATCCTTCAATGTGACTGACAATCGAACATTGCCATACTCTATAATTTGTAGCTTTAAAGCCAATAATCTATGGAGCATTTCTCTCAGTTTTAACAGAATTCTCTTTATTCTTGCTTCTGGAATTTCCTTTACCAACTTCTCTAAATGTAATACATCTTGTACTTCAACACAATTATCTTTAATTACACCATACATGCTCTCGTGTCTCATATCGATAATTCCAGGACGATACATGAATTTTTTAACTATTCCAGAACTATTTATCACTTCAGTAATAACAATATTAGTATACATAGATTGCAACGCGGGACCGCGTAATTCAGGGATATCCTTCAATTTGTACAACTGTGTATTGGGTACAAAAGTGAAGATAAGTGCTAGCAATTCATTAGGCAAATCAGTTAATCCCAAACCCGTCATCTCTTTCGTCTAGTCATAAATAAACACAACCCAATTGGTAAAAGAGTTGGTTGCCGACACGTTGAACTTTTGAAATTAAATACGTGTGTCTATTTTATTTTTTTCTGCTTTTTTTTTTGAATGTTGTTGTCTTTTGCAAACTTAGCAACAACGGGGAATGTGAAACTTGATAATTGATTAATAATTGAACCCTCATACACGAAAGCCACGTGTTGTAAAATCATGTGATTGATATCTGAGAATACACTATCATCACCAATTTACAAATTATTCATCTTCTAATAAATAATACATTCTAGGTCTAACTACTTATAATCCTACCCAAGAACGAACCAATTCTCTTACAGCATTGATACTGGCCATGATAACCATAACGGTACCAAAGACAGAGAAACTTAAACTGGACATTGAGGCAGCTCTTGGATCAACATTTAATAAATGAGCTGTGGCGATAGCACCACAATTAATACCAAGTGTTACTCCTCTAGTAACATAATCTTGCTTATCAACTCGCAATAATTTAAATAATGGTTCGTTAATTAAAACTCCCAAAATTCCTGATAATATGGTACAAACTGCCATTAATGATACTGATCCACCTAATGCTTGAATTAAGGGAGTACCCAATGCTAACGTAACTGAACGTCCAATAAAACCAATTGATCTACCTGCTTCGATTCCAATAGAATGACAAACTATTGGATAAATGAAAAATGTCAATCCAATACTTGCTAATATTGTAGGAGCTAATATGTGGAAATTATTAATGAAATCTCTACGATAACTGAACATTGGAAGTGATAAACTGACAATACTTATATCCATAAGAGAAGACAAAAAATCACCACATCCAGGCCATTGTGGAGTTGATGTTGGGTCTTTGGTTGGAACAGTATCTGATTTGCCATTATTATTTAAAGTCATTCCACTAAATAAATTTAAATAATTTTTACCAGTTTTGTAAAATTTCAAATCTTGTAAAAACCCATCTGGATGGTGGTGATAAATCAATGATCCAATAAAACAAATAAATAAAATGATTCCAGTTGATATGATTATCGGATGGGCAAATTTTTTTGTGACGGGGTATTTCTGTGGAATTAATAATGCAACATAATAAGATAACACAGTGATGCTTAAATGATAAGGTAGATATGTATGAATGGATGAGACATAGTACAATGGTAATGAAATAATAAATAAAACAAAGTATAAAACCCAATCAATATAATTGGTAATAAATACTGTTATAGGGGATAATTCTTGTAATTCTTCTTGTTGTTCAACAGCGATACTTTCTTGTTCTTGACTCAGATCACTTCCCTGTTGTTGTTGTTGAGCTGGTGGTAGTCGATGAGTTCTTGGATATGTATCCACATGGTGTGGCTTATGATAAATTGGTTCAGGCTCTGGTAAATTTGAACTAGTTGTGTCATCAAATGGGTTTTCATTGATGGCCCTTGGTGGTGTAACTTCTCGATTACTTCTATTAGGTTGTAAACTATCAAGATCAATTGTAGTAATATCATCCCTCATACTAGTGAATGTTCTTGCACTACTTTGAATAATCTCCATTTCAATTTCATCTTCTTCATCAGAATGGATTTTCTCTTCTTTGTATCCAAACTTTTCAAGTACCAATTTAAACACTCTAATCATTCCAACATCTGCCAATATCAAAGCAGCCAATCCAACCACAAACACACCAGCGATTTTCAAACATTCAATAAATGAAATTGGTTCAGATAAAGGTAAAATAACAAACGAGGGAATGAAGAAAACATTAATCCATTTCAATGTAAAATTCATAGATGGTTTAATCAATCGCAAATAGTTCGTCAATATCCATGATGATCCATTATTTAAACGTTTTATGAATTTAGAATCTCCTCTTAATTCACTAAGTACGCTTAAAACACATAAAAACACCAAATTTATCAATAACCCCAAAACCGAACTTGGGAATTTGATTTTAGCAATATCTGCCAATAAAATATTAAGACCATATAAGATGATTAATAGGATGATTATACCAATGGGAATTATTAGATAACTATGGATTAAATGTTGTCGTGAATACCATATACCTTTCCATATCAGATGCCAAATACTTTCATTCTCCATTGCTACTAAAATCTTTCTTACCAATAAGTGTTGATCAATGTTTGGAAGAAATAGGAATGACAAATGATTTGAAAAAAAAAAAGAACACTAATTCTAAGAAATATTTTTTTGTGGGGAGTCCTGGTGGTGGGGTCGACGCAATTCAACGTTACGGGTCTTATCTTTTGTAGTCCAGGCGCCGAGAAGGGAAATTATTACCACGGAGAAACGGCGCACGTAAAAAAAAAATTGACTCGACCCAGCTCGGGGCGAGATTATGGAACAAGAGAAAAATGCAAATCGGACATAAACTCCATGACTTTTGCACGTATACACAGTCACATGAAAGAACCCGATTATCGGAAATCGTATAAATCAAGTATGAAATAAATCACCTTTTTATATCTTTTTTTTTATTATTATTATCATTAATATACAATAAATTATGTGCTTCTTTAAGCTTCACCAGCTTCAATGGCTTCTTTGAATTCTTCTTTAGCATATCTTAAACCGCAGTAACCACAGGTAGCTGCTTTTGGTTGATCCAAATTGATGAAAACTTTAGGATGACCTTGTAAAGTGCTTCCTCTATTACCATCACAAACAGCAATATTACCTTCTTCATGAGTTAAGTATCTTATTGGTTCTTTAGCAATTAAATCTATAGCAGCATATGGTCTTGGTTGTTGTTCCAAATCTCTTTGAACAAATCTATGTGGAAATTTATTGACAACTTCTATTCTTTCTTCTTGAGATGGAGACCATGTTACGTTTCTGTTTGGTGCTTGTTGAACATATTCATTATTTTTCAAATCTTTGACATTTAATTGTGAAGCTTCTGGTCTAGCTAAAGTTGAATTCAAACGCAAAAATGAAAGTGGTCTAGCTGAAAGTCTAGTTATTCTCAACATCGTGATTATGATATATATGTATGATTATGAATAGATAATGATTGGTGGAAGAAGTTGAATTGTAGTTGTTAACTTTTGTTTGGATTTTGTATGAGAAGAACAAGGAGAAGAAAAAAAAATGGTTAAGCAAAATTTCTCTCGCTGTTATTGGGTGAACTAAAAAAAAGAGACAATTCTGTTGGTAAAGACACGACTATATAAAACCGTAGCAAATCTCTTAGAAAACATTATATATACTTTGGTGTATACTATCCAAAAGCTATAAAGGTTTACTTCAGCATGGTATATAGCTAAAAAACTAGTCATTAAACACAGAGAGTTATAACCACAGGAATTATAGACAATATCACACAAATGAAAGTACCAAAAGAACCAAATTTGATTGAATTACCTTCATTAGCAGCGGGAACTGCTGTTGGATATTCGACGGCTAGATTGGTAGCTGTTGACTCAACCGAATTTACAGTTTTGGTTGTACACTTGTGGGTTAAAAATTTTGTGTTAATTTCTACCTCAGTAATGTATTCTTCACACATGGTTTCCTCAGCTATGGTGGTCAGAATCATTTCAAATGCTCTTACATTAACAACACTGCAGTTAGTCAGACTATCACAATCAAAGGGGTAAATTGATGTGACTTTCTCCTCTATCGTATCATTAATAACAGAGATTAAATTGTGAAACTCAAACTCTGTTGTGATGAAACTAAGAACCTTGGAGGCATTTATAGCTTCTATGATAGGAGAGGACTCTAATTCAATGAATATATCTTCTTGCTTAAAAGAAGAAACTGATTTATCAATGGTATCGGGTTTTTCTTCCACTAATACTGTTTCTTCCTTTGCAACATAGTTTTGCAAGGTGATATTGTCAAGTTTACTGCATTTATCTTGTGAGGCATAAACGATCGACTTTCCTTCAGCATTAAAGCATGATGAAAACTCCACTAGTTCATTATTCAAAGCAAATTTATCATCCGTCAAACTCCAACCGGAAGTCGCTTCATCTTTTGTCCCAACAAGTATCATTTGTCCTTGCTCTGGTATAGTCGTCTCTTCATCATCTATCTGTATTATTCTAATCCATCTATCATCACCAACTTGTAAATAACCATCACTAATTGTAAACAATGCAATTGTTTCACCAGCAATAGTGATATATGTTCCATCAGTACCGAACCCAAGATCAAGAAATGAACTATGATAAGTTACTTTGATTGGTTTTTCTGAATCAATTTTACGGAATGGAATAGCAGTTTGGATCATGATCTGTTCTGATGAATCACGTTCAATAATGACTGAATTTTCATCTTTGTCAACACAAATTGGAGTATTGGTTACTGCACTTTCAAATACAAGCTTATTTTCTATTAAACTAATGCCATTAGTGATTTTGATTACATTATCATCAATATCCTCATCTTTAAAGTTATCCTCTTCAATATAATTTGAGGGAATGTAGTATTCATTAAATATTGCATTGCTCTCGCTACTATCTAATTTATTAGAATTTATTATTGTTGATAATGCTACTATATTCTCATTCATAACAATTTGTAAATCATTGATAGGAAAACATGAAACATCATCTTGGATCGAAACAACATATGGAGGCGAAGTACCACAGGCATATAATTCTTCAGAATAGGACAATAATCCATCATCTATACTCCAAGAAATATTATTGTCTTTAGTTTCTTGAACAGGAAAACCTTGTAATCTAGGATCATCAACTCCATAAGAAATAGCATATCCCAGTTGACTTACTAATTCTAACAATGAATCCTGTGTTAATTGAAACAAATCTCCTTTATGAGCTTGCAATTTGAGTTGACCATCAACTTTGAAAAAGTATTCAGTACCTTCAATATCAGTCTTGATTTTGAATTGATTTGCTAATATTGATGATAAAGTTAACAATATAAATCGTAAAATAGTATGAATCTTCATGAGGACTTGATCTCAGAACTAGTTCATTAATTTAAGATTTATGAACATCATGGGCATTATAAGATACTTTCAAAAATGACATCCATTGTCAAATACGATGTTTGATGCAATTTTCTGCAACATTATGTATGATTCTGTAATATTCATTCAGTTAAAGATTCTTAATGGAAAAGAAGATTATAATAGAATTATAATTATAAACAAAATGTAACCATTTGAAGATTCTAACTAAAATAAAACGGTTGCAATCTTACTATTGTACCATAGTTGTGCTTGTTGAATACACACGATGCATACTTTTGTGGGTAAGTCAACATAACAGTTATACAATTTTCATTCACAACACACCAGTTGCCAGATAATCGACCCTTAAGACTCATTTTAGATACGTCATTATACGGTTACATATCTCAAACCGTTATTGTGATGTCAAAAAGGTATGCCATTTTCTAAATTGATATTACTAGAAGAGGTAATTCCGTGCATATATTTCCGACCACCCGGAAATATAAAATATGGTAGAAAATCCAAGCCAACTCCACAGTTTGATTGACCGTTTATAAACGATGAGCGTCCTTGATGATTTGTATCTGCTACCTGCTCCTACAATAGGGGTCTATGAGGTACCCTTTTGTCTTCTTTTTTTTTTTACATCCACAGCATGCATACTACCAACTTGACAAATAATTACATAAAGTGAAACACCACAATTGTGTTCCAAACCCAAACAAAAAAAAAAAAGAAGGAGCAAAATTCATTTGAACAACGCATGCAATATGGATTAAGTTTGCTATTTCCAAAATATTTCCCATAGTTCATCAAACCATCGAAAATGGACGATTTCCGGTTGGTATTTATTATATAAAACTAAGGTGATTTCCCGCCTTCTAAAGAATTCAATTCTTCTTTAGTTATCCCCTTTTTTTTTACAATATCAATTTTTTTTTCTTTATACTTATAACTATTCAAATATAACAATGGCTCCACCAAGAACAGCAATTATACTCTACTCCCTTTATCACCATATCTATGAATTGGGTGTAGCTCAAAGAGCAGGTGTTTTAAAAGCAGGTGGTCAAGCTGATATTTTTCAAGTTCCAGAAACTTTGACTCCAGAAATTTTAAAATTAGTTAAAGCTCCAGAAAAACCAGATATCCCAATTGCTGAAACTAAAATTTTGACAGAGTATGATGCTTTCTTATTTGGAGTTCCTACTAGATTTGGTAATTTCCCAGCTCAATGGAAAAGTTTTATTGATGGAACTGGTGGATTATGGGCTAAACAAGCATTAAGAGGAAAATATGCTGGTGTTTTTGTTTCTACTGGTACTTTAGGTGGTGGTCAAGAAACTACTGCCATTAATACTTTGAGTACTTTAGCACATCATGGTATTATTTATGTTCCATTTGGTTATGGACATCCTGGTCTTACCACCTTTGATGAAATTCATGGTGGTTCTCCATGGGGTGCTGGTACATTTGCTGGTTCTGATGGTTCCAGAAAAGTTACTGACTTGGAAAAGGCTATTGCTGAACAACAAGGTCATGATTTCTATAAACTGATTACCAAAACCTGGTAATTATCATACATGTAGATGTAGGTGTAGATTATTTATTTACTTATTTGTATTCTTTGATTCATTAGCAACAATAATACATATTGGATGTCCCCAATTTGACAGTCGTGTGGAAACCGTTTTTCATCAATTGAAACCAAACCAAACCAAACCAAACCAAACCAAACCAAACCAAACCAAAAAAAAAAAAATTTGTGAGCGTAACGACTTTCAACAAAAACATCAAATTTTCATTGACAAAATCCGAACCACAAGCAATTCAACAAACAAAGAAAAGACAAAGGGAAATCATGTCGTCGTCAAATAAACCTCAGAAGTCAATGAAACAAGATTACATTGCTAAAGTTCGTTATACAAATAACTTACCACCTCCACCATTGAATCCAAAATTTATTGCATATAATACCACTGACCCAATATCAACAAAACAGGAAGGTGAATATTTAATGGCATCATTATTTCGTAAAGAAAATTTTCAAAACTTAATGGAAAGGATAGATGATCAACTTGGATTAAATTTAAATTTAATAAATAACCATGGATTTTTATCTGAAGAAAAAATCGAAGCGATTGGAAAATTAAAATATGATCAATTACATCCAAAGGATCGTATACTATTAAGAGATGCAGGTATTGGAAGAATTTCTAAAAACGAACCTGGAGTTTCATTTTTAAGAAGAACTGAATATATTTCTGAACGTCCATTATCTAAAGGATCAAGTGGGTTAAGTACTGCTAATGAAGAAGTTAAAAATAAAGAAAGATTATCAAAAGATGAACATTTTGATGCATCATCTCAATTACTTAAAGTTGAAGAAGGTTTCACTGTTGCTAATGAATCCTTAAATGATTTAAGTAAATTGAAACATCCAAGAAAGAGACATTTGAAAGCAGTTGGTGCTTGGCCATTATTACCAGATACTTCGATGATGGATAATAAATTTTTCAATTTAAAATTCATTGGAAGTGCATCTATTGAAAGAGAATTAAAACAACAACAAGATAGAAATAAATCTAATAAAGAAATAATTAATAAAGCTTTAGAAAGTTCACTTTTCAGACCAATTAAATCCGATGATGGTGAATGGGTTTCAATGTTTAAAATTGAAGATGAAGAACAAATTAAGAACTTGTATGAAAAATTACATTCTACTAAAAGAGAACAACCTATAAATTTATTAGATGAAGAAGAAGAAGTTATTGAAGAATTTAAATTTAAATATAAGAAAAACTATGACATGAGTTTCCAAGAATTTAAACAAGAGAATGAAGAATTGGCAATTAAATTTGTTCCTGTTGATGAGGATAATTCAGAACAATTGAATGGTAAATCCATTAAAAAGAGAAAAATTGCATATTATTATCCAATTAATGGTAAGATTGATTTGAAGAAACACAGAGCTTCAACTAATTCCGAAATTAATAAATATATTAAAGAACAAACATTTGATGGAATAAATTTCAAATTAAGAGAACCAACAACAAATGAATTGAAGAAAATGGATACAATCAGATCTGAATATGATCCTATGGAATATGAAGGAGAAGATGAAGAAGAAGAAGACGACGATGATGACGATGATGAACACGGGGAAGACAACCAAGAACCTTCTCAGTTACATACACAAGCTGTTACAGATGAAAAAGAAAGTAGTGTTGAAAATGGTGACAACCATGAATAATGGGGCATTACTTGTGATTAAAAAAAATGTATAATATTAAATAATAATAAATCATGTCTATGTAATAATACAATGTTTCTTCTTTTTCTGGGTAGTATCTGTTTTAATATCAGTCAGTTCTTTAAGCTTATGAGTTCCAGGATTAGTCCTTGACGAACTGGACTTTGATGGAGGTGCTGTATTATTAGAATCGTTTTTGGTATTGTTGCTGGGTTTTCTCTTGTCGTATCTTTTTTGTAATCCAGCAGCTAATTTCTGATCCTCCTCTTCTTGTAACTGCTTCAACAACAAATAATCACTGTTACCTGTATCTGGAGCAAAATTTGGTAAATCTTGATCAATATCCAATACGGGGTTGAAATCACCAGTGAAAAATAAATCATCATTTCCAGACACACTATTTAAAGATTGCCAAATAATTTGTGATGATTTATTGCTAGTATGACTAGATCCAACAAATGATGAATCAGTTAATAATAAATAAAACTCATTTTCTGATTTTTTAAATAATGTGTTGAAATGATTATTTCTGAAAAATACAATAAATTCATTGGTATCTAACTTATCATTCAATTCAGCAATACCTTGTTGAGTCAATTGAGTTTGATTTAAACTTAACCATTTAGAAAGAAATTCTTTATTTTGATGAATTTGTGGATCATCGTCATCATCATCATGTAATAAATAATCTTGAATCTTATCAAAATTCTCCAATGAATTAATCAATTCAACTAAGGTGTTATACTCTGCATCATTCCATAAAGTTGGCTCATGATTAGTAGAATCAACGACCCAACCATGTTTAAATTTCAATTCAAAAATATCAAATAGTTCCGTACCCAAATCCTGTTGGAATTCACTTGAATATAAAATAGGATTAACATTTAAACCGGTGTGTAATTTTGGTAAATTTGATAAGAATTCATCAATGGTGAATTTAAATCGATCTTCGATACCTTCAATATAAACCAATAATAAATCAGCAATATATTGTAAGACTTCATCTAAATTAATTTTACCTTGATTATGATACTTATTAATTAATTTTGATTTAAAATTATCCATCGAAATTTCCTTTGATCGTTCTTGATTATTAGCAAAATAAGTTGGATCTTCATCCAGGACAGATTTGTTATTTGTTTGCATATCATGGTTTAATAATAATGTATTGCATAAAGCAATTAAAGGACAAGGGCCGTTCTTCTCTTGTAATAAAATAGGTGTTGATAATAAATCATGATTTGAATCTAATTTCCAATTTATTAACTTAAGTGGGAATTGCACTGAATCTTGCGGGGTATTTGCTGTTGATAAAGAACCACTTGCTTCAGGAAGTGGTGGTGGTGTTGCTGCTATATCTGACATGATGATACACTAGTAATGACGAGGAATAATTGAGTGTTGTACAAATATGGGCAATCAAATAGGTATAAATAAACTCGAAAGGGTATTTTTGAAATCGGCATACGGGGCGAAGTTATAACCGTTGATTAATTACAATGAACAACCATGGGGGACCGAGAGTGAGAAAAAAAAAAGTCACGGTACTCGGAGATATAATTTTCTTTTTCTTTTGAACACAGCCCGAATGCTACCATTTGATTCAGTATTCTTCAAAGCGCAAGGATAGCTTAAGCCAAGGGAATCAACAATTCGTTTTGGATAGTGGATTACCAAGAGCTAAAGCTTAATTTTAAAAGTACTTTGAGACCAATAAAATTGAATAGTTTTCATCAAATAAAGCATATATAAACTTAATTTACAAAATTAAAAAAGAAAAAAAAAAAAAAAAAAGAAAAAACTATAAACTCAACATGGACATACTCTCTTTGTCTTACTCCTCTTTGTTTAAAAAAAAAAATAAATCAATTACGGATGAAGTAAATCAAACCAGCAATTAATACACTGATACTAAAGAATACAACATTAAAGTTGAAGTCTTCTTGTTCAATAATTCTCTGTATAGAGTTGTCAACTTTTTCTCTAGCAGCAATAGTTTTGGAATATTTATTTTCCGGAACAGTGGTCATAGTTGATGGTAAAGCATCCTTGTTTGGATACAACATTTCACAGCATTGTTCAATTTGACCACATTTAATACCAATCTTCAAATAGTTTGGATCCCTTGGGTGTGACTTATGGTTGATGACTTGAATGTAATGTTTAAAGATTTCAACAACTCCTGGGAAAGTTCTACTTTGTAAAATCAATTTACAAGTGGTTCCCTTTCTGATTTTAACAACTCCATGTAAAACTTTTGGATTATTGTAAACTTCAGCTAAAGTGGCAACGGCCATTACTTGTGGAATAGCACAGAATGAGAAACTAGATGGGTCTTTAACCAAAGACAAATATTCAAGACAATCAGTGACATGATTTAATGCATTTAAAACCAATTCATTAATACAGCTCACACCATCAAATTCTTTTGCTGGGTCATTGTGGAAAGCTGGCAATTTATCAGTATATTTACCCCATATTTCTTTTGGCCAGAAGCTTCTTCCATCTTCCAAATCCTCATGATAATCTCTGATAATATTGGTTTTTTGTAAGAATAATCCCATGGATTCAGCTTTTTCAAAATTGTTTGCGCTTAAAGATTGATCACCAAATTTAACTAAAACCAAAAATTCAGTTAATCCTTCACCAACTAAACCAGCAACATAATGACAGTACAAATCATAGTCCTTAACAGTAACAACACCGTTGACATTGAAATTTTCATCCAAGATATAATCGGCCATACCATTACCCATTTTCTTGGTGATGTCTTTGATGATAGCTTGGTATTCTGGTTTAAATCTGTGATATACACGTAAAATCTTGTCAAATTCAACCAAAACAGCTCTATCCTTTTCATTTGGACCATTTCCATCAAATGTCCAATCTTCAGTATCTAATTTATCATCAAATGATCTCAATAATGGAACTTTGACTGCTGGTTTAATAGACATATCATCTTCAATAGTATCCAATGCTCTCAAAACAAGGTAGAAAATCATGATAGCATCACGCAAATCAGGATGTAATTCTTTAATAACAGCAGCGAATGATCTTGAAGTTAATTTTAACAATTCATAACATCTTATCAAGTCAGTATCATTTGGGTCTATTTTCTGTGGATGTAAAGTTTGTCTGAATCCCAATATCTTTACGGCAGCAACAAATTCAGTTGGATGAGCTAACAATTGAAATAATTTACCCATGGTAAGTAATCAAAGTCCAGATAGTAAATAAAGAAAGAAGAAGAGAAGAGGTTTGTTTGGTAACGTTTAACTGTCTTTTTTTTTTTTAGGCAACCAAAAAAATAAACGAAAATTTTTCTCTCTTGAGAATACGAACGTGGTAGTAGAAACTTTGCGGGTGGTGGCCCGACATAACAGGTGAGGTTACTCTCTGCGTCGTCGACCGCACACCACGAGCAGAGAAACAGAAGAGAAGAAGAAGGTGACAAGAAAACGATCGCCGATTTAAACGAGACACACCTTTAAAAAAAATAAGCGTATTCTATACGACGACGAAGAGGATAATGCTATTTTACAACGTCAGCAACTATAGAATGATAACGACAGTTTCAGATGAAACTAAGACTCTATCACAAAAAGGTACATTTACTTTTCAATAAACCAAAGCGAAGATGCTCATTTCTCTATTGAACTATTCATTATTCTCAATCTTTTCAAACCATTTCCTGGCAGCTTTTATGTTGTCTAAAATTAATAACTCTTCATGTTGTTGTTGAATTGATCTGTTTCCCTCTTTGTTGTCTTTTAATACAATCATGATAAACATGTTGTCAGTGATTATATCAATGTAGAAATTGGTACCATCACTGCCTCTAATGATTAAATTCTTAAAATTGGTCCTCAATTTGGTTATTGATTGTTTATATGTTTTGATTATATTGGAAATTTTTTCAAATCTTTTAGGATCCAATTCTTCTAATTCTGATTCTGGCTCTTTCATGTGGTTCTCCAGTCCATTTTCAATTTGTTTCTGTTGACTTTTTATTGATGCTGTTGAAGAGATGACCAAAAATGTTGTCTTTTCAAACAAGATGATTTCTTCAGCATCAAGAATAGAATTGAATTTAATCAAGTTATTATTAAACAAGTTGATATTAGGAATTAATGAGCAAACTATTTGTGACCAAGCTTTATATAAACTTTCATCCCAAATAGATGTGGGGAATCCAATCAATTTAAAATGATAAGGATTAGATATTTTTTGTAATTTCTCCATCATAATTTGAAACAATTCTTGACGCTTATCAATCTGCACCAAATCCATCTTGTGTAGTAATACAAAAACTTTTGCTCCTGGCAGGTATTGTTGTAAATTAGTCAATGATTTGATGAATATCTCGATATCTTTATTTATCAGTTTACTTTCAACGTCAAAAACATGAATCAAAACCTGAACCATTTTAAATATATGATCTTTTTGAGATGTAAAATAATTATCCATAAATACCGTTTGACCTCCACAATCCCATAAATTCAATGTCATATTACCCAAGAATCTCAAATGCAGTAATTCCACATCAATAGTAGCGCCCAATCTTCTTGTATCTAATGCTGAATAATTGGAAAATATAATTGACCTCATCGAGGATTTACCGGAACCAGAACGTCCCATTAGTAATAATTTCTTCCTTGAAGTTGTAGACGATGACATAATAAACGTGTTATTCTAAATTTAGTAGTGGATGCTTAATGGATTGAATCTAATGATAAGGGGCGTTCTTGTTATTTATCTGTTACTTGTTTTATTTTTATTTTTTTTTTTTCTTTGCTCCTTCTTCCAAACGAAAATATGAAATCTCTCCCTAGATTAAGTTGGTCTTTCATTTTACTTAGTTATACGTGTGATTATCATCGTGAGGTTCCCCTGTTGGTTGAATACAACAAGTAACCAGCCATCATAGTATAGTGGTCAGTACGAGTCGTTGTGGAAAAACGCAACAAATCCGACTAGACCCAGGTTCGATTTCTGGTGATGGCATTTCTTTTTTGTTTGTATTCTCTTTAAACAAGGTAGATTTTTTTTTGCACCAATTGCAAATTTAAACCATTGTCTCTAATTTTTTTTTCTCTTTAATCTACACCAGCCATCTTTTAATCACCTACATTATTGTTCGTCAAATGCATTCAGAAACTAAAATTTCTACAATGTTAATTTTAAATTAATATGCGTTTAAATAAAGCAATATATTACAGAAAAAAATGCAATCTATATAAAATTGTACAACCGAAATCATACCATACCTGGTATCCGAAATATGGTCATTGAAATAACTGACCAGGGAAAAATCAATATTAAATGAAAAGATTAATAACCTAATAGAAATAACCTCTATTAAAAATCACCGAAAATAAGAAAAAAATTAGAATATTCAAGCAAAAATCGAAAATGCAAATAATTATTACCACAAGAAATTGAAAAAAATGAATAATATTATAGTTAAACCATTAATATTAATAGGCTTAGAAGAAGTAAGCCAATGGGATCATAGCCAAAGCTAAGAAAGAAGCACCGTTGACGGCAGCGGAACCTTCGTAAGTGGAGATAACACCGGTTTCTGAACCAGAAGCAACAGCGGAACCAGAAGCAGAAGCAGTGGTAACAGTGGTTGGACCAGCTGGAGTTTCAGCAGCTTCAGTAGTACCTTCAGTAGCTTTAGAAACGGTCTTGTAAACAACGGTTTCGTAAGTAGAACCTTCAGAGGTAACTTCAACAGTTTCTGGAACGTAGACGGAACCTTCAGAAGTAACAACTTCGGTAGCAACAGTTTCACCTGGAGCAGTAGTAACTGGGCAGTAAGTAACGTACTCGGTAACTTCGGTTTCACCAGCAACAGTACCAGAAGTAGTAGATGGAGTAGCTTCAACGGTGGTTTCGTGACATTTGTCTTCGCTACAAACAACTTGAGTGATGATCTTGGTAGATTCAACAGTTTCAACAGAAGATTCTGGGCAGTAAGTAGTGTAGACAGTAGTTTCACCACCTGGAGCAGCAGTAGAGACAGTGGTCTTGACAGCTGGGACGGTAGTAGCGACACAGACGTCGTTGGAACAAGAAGTAACAGTGACGATCTTGGTAGATTCTTCTTCAGCACCTTCAGCACCAGAAGTAACTGGACAGTAGGTGACGTATTCAGTAGTAGTACCTTCAACAACAGTTTCAGCAGTAGATGGAGTAGCTTCAACGGTAGTTTCTTCACATTTATCTTCAGAACAAGAGGTAACAGTGATGATCTTGGTAGATTCAACAGTTTCAACAGAAGATTCTGGGCAGTAGGTAGTGTAGACAGTGGTTTCACCGTTTGGAGCAGCGGTAGAGACAGTGGTCTTGACACCTGGGACAGTGGTAGCAACACAGATATCGTTGGAACAAGAAGTAACAGTGATGATCTTGGTAGATTCTTCTTCAGCACCAGAAGAAAGTGGACAGTAAGTAACGTATTCAGTAACGGTACCTTCAGTAACGGTTTCAGTGGTGAGTGGAGTAGCTTCAACGGTGGTTTCTTCACATTTGTTGTCAGAACAAGAAGTAACAGTGATGATCTTGGTAGATTCGACAGTTTCGACAGAAGAAACTGGGCAGTAAGTGGTGTAGATAGTAGTAGTACCAGAAACAGTGGTAGTAACAGTAGTTTCAGCACCTGGGACGGTAGTACCGACACAAATATCGTTAGAACAAGAAGTAACAGTAATGATAACTTCAGATTCAGTGGTAACAGTAACTTCTGGAGCACCAGTAGTAGATTCTTCAGCACCGGAAACAGCAGAAGATTCTTCAGCACCAGAAGTAGCAGCAGAAGATTCTTCAGCACCGGAAGCAGCGGTGGAAGATTCTTCAGCAGTAGAGGCACCAGCAGCAGAAGAAGATTCAACAACATCTTCAACTTGTAAGATAAGGTCACCACCTTCAACAGCGGTACCTTCAGTGTCTTCAATAGAAGCAATGAAGTCGTCAACTTCATCTCTCTTGGCAATTGGGACTTCCTTCATCAATCTCTTTCTGATAGCAGCAGTAGAGTTAGAAGCTGGTTCTTTTTCCAAGTGAACTTGGAACAATGGAGCACCTGGTCTACCGTACAACAAACGGGCTGGGACGTTGATAACTCTACCAGCGTTTCTGATATCAGTGCTGTATTTTTCGTTGTCGATACGGGTGTAGTACCATTCAACATCGTAATCTTCTGGAGAAACAAATCTGAAGGAAACTGGGTATTTTTCTGGGACAGTAAATGGACAAGTACCAGTTTCTAAGTCAACAACATCAACTTGTTTGTTATCAACAATACAAGCGACTTGTTTAGCTACGGCAGAAGTAGCAAATAAGGTGGTAGCAAAAGCAGCAACGGTTGAGAATCTCATTTTCAATCTTATAGTAAGCGAGTGAATAAAATTGACAATTGGTTCACAATGGTTAAAAAAGAGAATAGAACAAATGAAAATATACAGGGGTTATCATATGTTTAAATACTTTTTTTTACCAGCCGTCGAGTGGATAGGATAAACCAAAAAAAATTTTTATTTATATTTTTATTAATATGATTTTGGTGTGATAATCACAAAATACTATTGTTTATGACGTACAAAGCAGGTCGGTATTGACTATACCGTAGCTTTGTTGATTATAAATTTCTTTTTCTTTTTTTTTTTTTTTGCAGTTTTCCATTTTAGCACTTTGCACAGATGCAAAAACAATCAAAATGTATACAAACACAACAATCAACAAGTACAAAACCAGTCAAAATCCCAGATTTGAGAATTCCAGATTTAATTCATATTTGCATGTTTTTGGATCGTACTGCAGACAGGAAAGATTCGGAGAATTACCAAAATAACATACATATTTAAAGGAGGATCGCGACAGTATATATATGGTTCGATAGAAATGAATTCAAGTATACCTACATTTGATGAATATAAGATTAGCGTTGATTGAGAGTACATAACCCCCACACCAGGACGATTGAACTGAAAATTAGAACAAAAAAAAGGATTTTCCTGTCTCCACGAGTTTGGAGCAACGACATCTTGTCTATAATCAACGCAATGGTTACAATAATTTTCTGTCTCTTCCTATTCTTTCTGCCTATCATATTTCACCTCCTCTCCCCCTTTCACCACTTTTGAACACAAAAAAGTGACGTAAACAATGAAAAGAAGGCTTACCGAACTTGCTTTTTGAGTACGTTGGTATATGTTTGTGGTTTAGACAATGTATGATCTAACTGTATTTGTGCATCAACACTTTGGCCAAGAAATTGCAGATGAGATCTTCAAATCGGAGTGATTTTTTATCAGAATTGGTCATCTTAGACACTATCAGAATGGCTATGTACAGTTGATATCAACTATACTACGTTACCTCTTGTCAAAATGACTAGACAACTAGTGAATGATATGTATGGAAGCTCATTACGAGTGTTAGTAACACTGAAGAGTCTTAGAATTGTTGCAATCAGGGTGAGGTTAATTGAGGTTCATATCCATAATGGAATTGCAATCTCACAATCTATTAAAGAATGAAATAATGAATTACAAAAGTAACGTTAGATAAAAGTAGTTGATTTGTAAGCTGAAATTATATATTGATTGGGTATTTCGGATCGAATATTTCAGTAGAAATGGAAATTTCAAAACCTTTTTGATTTATCTCCTGAATGAATAATCTAAATATAACTTTTGGTATCATTCATTGCTCTTCTTCCCCCCCCCCCCAAAGAAAAATAAGAATTTCAAACTTACTAAAAAAAAAGCATTTCTTTGTGATGATAACCACTCGTTTAGGCTCCAAAAAGATATTAGAAAGATGGTGGAACGATATCAAGGTACAAGTGAGTCAATTGTATCGTATTAATTGGTTTGAGATCGATTTGTATTAGGTCAAAGAATTACCAACAGTCGGATTCAATCACCAACAAAATTTCCTCTCTGTATTACGCTAATTGTTGCTCCCAAAAAAAAAAAAAAAACGAAAAATCTTGATCAGCGACGAAGGTATTCCTATTTCCAGATAAAGGACGGCAGTGTCGTGCTGAATTATTTATGTAATCATTCTTAATATTAAAATGACTTTAACGGTAACAGAAACAGCGACAAAACTAATGTAAGGCCAAAACCTACCATTTCTAATTTCAATTTGTTTCATCTGAATATCATCAACTTTCGAATTTCAGATCGACTAATCATCGGAATCTAGTGTTCGAACTCCTATCACTAGAGATACAGAGTTGCATAAACAGTAGTTTTGCATTTTGTTCCTCCCCTCCCCCCTCCTAATATCTCTCAATATTTCTCCACTGGTAGCTTTGCGACCATCTGAAATGTGATCTAGCCCTTGTGAATTATTATATTCTTGTACGTATTGTTTCATTTGGGAGGGAGTGAGTAGACAGTGGTTTTGGGGTTGGGATTAGTGTACGTAGTTGATTAAGCGAATTAAGTTTGTATGCATATACAATCATTAATTGTTCGGTGTTTTATGAGCTCCTCCAAAGCCTTACTGTCTAGATTTATATTAGTCACCTGGTACATCAATGGTTTTAATATGTGCGAATATGCATTGTTTAATTTGGAATTTAGTTGGTTTTAAATATTTTTCTTTTATTTCACTGAACGAACCGGTATTCAATGCAGTCTAATATTAACGAATAAAATCTGGTGATATCAGTTGGTAGTAGATATCCCTCGCTCAATAATTGTAATAGACTAGATTGTATATCAATGCTTTAAGCTAAGGGACAATATGCTAGTTTTTCTATTTTATCTTTATTCTCATCTGTAATAATTCTTGTGACAAGAGTATTATTCTTCATGATTGCTACTTCATGAATGGCCCCCTATTGTTGACTGCTGATATTTTTATTTATCACATTTATTATTTAAAGAATACAATGAACATTCTATTGACTGTAAGATAGTGCGCGTAGTTTGTGCAATTATCTATAGTGGTGGGAGCATGTGTACGTATTGACTATACCCCTAGATAGTAAGTACGAAGTAAAAATAGCAAATCAATATAAGCTTCACGAACCTGACTCCACCAAATGCAAGCTAAGAAATATGTTTGCAGAGTAAACCGTACGATACAGTTACCAGAAGGGAGAAGAGAGAAAACTAATTAATAGGATATGATTAGAAAATGCATGAAATTCATTAAAAAAATATATACATTATGGAAACTAAAGGATTGTTCTTTGACTATTGTTTTTTGATTATGCTATTGTATCTGCGAGTGATCAAAAGCAGTAACGCACTAACCAGATAGGTTGAATCATGAAACAGAGTTGAATGGTTTATCAATACAATCGTTGGGTTATTCAAGTAAAAAAAAAAATAAAGGATCGCCAAGACGATAAATTAAGCAGAAAGAGTTTGCTTATACTTGTACATTTACATGTACTTCAGCAATTTGCGAGTCGAGGTAATAGACATTCACATTACCCAAATTGAAAACTGATTAAATTTCCGTCCTATTAGTGGGCTCCCATTATGAGCTCTGTTGTTTGTGAAAGGTGAATGTGAGTTGCCTCCTTGTTTTTATCTACATTATCCTTCCTTCTTGGCTACGTATTGCATATATATTAAATAATTCTGATTATAAAGCATTGTTCATTGGCGACGAAGGAATTTTGTATTGTTAATAGTCAATAGAATGTTTTTGTGCAGCAATTGCAAATTGTTTTTGAGTATTGTTCAAATTCTCAACCACCCACCCAACTGAACGTCGGACTGGATTTCCACTTTCTTGAGTGCTAATTTCAAATCACACCATCGTGATGGTTACAAACGCAGAACATGTTTGTTTTCAAAATAAAATATTCCCATTTTAGTCTGTGTGGTTCATGAAAAATAAAGGTTCACAAAGAATTGCATTTTGGGAATCTTTCTAAAATCCGATACAGATTAAAATCACTAAAGAAACAAAAACAAAAAATGAGGAAATGAGAAAATGAAATTTTCAGATTTTTCTTTGTACCGTTAATCTGTTTCTGTATCTCTTTTATTAATCCTGATCAGTGGTTTTCACTTCCTATTTCATTCATTCATTCGTACTAACAATTCATCATGTGTACGTTTCATGCTAAATTAAGAGATCACGATGAAATTCACCAAGGGCTTAGTTCATTGAATGTCATTTATTTCACATATCCCCAAACTCAAGAATATTTTGGAACTCTAACCCTCTTTTGAACTAACTAAACTTTATTCCATTTGATGAAAAATCATCCCTTTCTCAGATAGAGGGTGTTAGGGTTATTAAAACCTTTGTTGTTTCTAACCTACTTCCCTACTTCTCTCCCTCCCCCTTTTTTATATTGTAATTATTATTTTTCTTTTACTAACCCTGTTACTTTTAGTTCCCACGTTGACGATTAGGAACCTAGCTATTGTACTGAGAAAATTATATATAACAAAATATAACGCTCCTCCTTCTATGACTCTGCATAAAGTATTCATATTTTATTAGTGTCATGCATGTACCTGATTTCAAAAGAGTGTAGAATTGTGAGACTCTTCTTTTGATAAACGGAATTTTATCTTGATTTGTGTATGCAATACAGACATTTTTCCGTTTTCTTTTTTTTTTTTTTTTTTTTTTTTTTTGGAATTTATCTTTCCATTTCGTTCTATTCAACCACTAAGAGAGCACACATATCGAAATGTTGATTACAAATATTGAAATCCACAATCTATTGTAGTAAACCTAGACTAAGGCCGCTCATTAAAGTAATTGGACTTTATCCATTTGTCAAGTCACGTGAACCTCACACTAAAAACAACAGTAAAAAGTAAGTTTCCTTTTACTTTCTTTTTCCTTTTCTAATTTTGTTTAAAACTTTGTTTGATTTCGCAATGAAAAAAAATTTTGCAACTAACCAGAATGAAATTAATCCAATATAACCATTATGACCAGTGTAATTAATTGAAATTCAAAATTAATCAGTTCATTATGTTCGTAACTATTACAGATAACAAAATATTGGTTTACAAGGAACCGACTTATCCAGTTATATATTCTCTGTTTATTCATTGGTTAATTTTTTTTTGGTTTAGTTTGTGTAATTCGCATTGGAATTGTAAATCGTCAACACAAAGTACATACAAAATCCAATTTTATTTCATACCCTTATCAATCCTACATGATTAATCGGATTGACGACTGATTATCGTCTTGAGGACCGTATCAATGGTTATAATTAATTACATAAAGGATTTACTATGGGAAATCTTGATGTATTGTGAATCCTAATTGAGATTCGTGTATTGGTCTACATAAACAATTTTAAAAATCCAAATATTCTTTTATATTTATTCATAATATACTTAAATTCAAAAGAATATATCTATAAATATAATCGAAACCGAAAATGAAAAGAAAAATATCAAAAACAAAAACAAACACATATTAATCTATATCAAGATAAATAATAGTGAAACCGAAACAATAATAAAAAATCAAGCAATTGAACATGCTTTTAGATCTATGAGATATACAATATACCCAATTAAAGATCAACCGAAAGTAATGCAAAATAATAATAAAATCAAGCCTTCTATAATTCAAGATATGAAAAACCTTTATAACCGAAATATTTGAATGATAAACAATAGTAGAACAAAAATATTAAAAGCAAATTCTCTCAAAATTAACATAATTGAAACAAAAAAAAAAAAATGGGCAAATGAAAATTCAAGAAAATAATAATAATAGAAATGGTCAAAACAAAAGACACTCTTTACTACCTTAGATGAAATATCCCAATGGAATCAAAGCCAATGCCAAAATGGAGACACCTCTAGAAGATGCGCTACCAGCATAACTTGAAATTGCTGGTGAGGAGCCAGTTGCAATAGATGATGATTGAGAAGCTAATGTAGTTCCTGGTGTAGCAACTGAAACACTAACATAGCTTGTAGAAACATAACTAGATTCACCAGAGGTAACAACAGTAGATTGTGGAACATAAGTGACACCTTCAGAGGTAACCAATTCAGTAGCAATAACTTCTCCACCAGAAGCTGAAGATGGACAATAAGTGACATATTCGGAAGTTGTACCTTCAATAACAGTATTGGTGGTAGATGGAGTTGCAATAGCAGAAGTGGCATAACATTTATCACCACTACAAGCAACGACAGGAATTACTTTGCTTGATTCAACTGTTTCAACAGAAGAAACAGGTTGCATGGTGCTATAAGTAGTTTCAACACCATTAACAGTGGTTGTTACACCAGTAGAAACAGCAGGAACAGTAGTTCCAACACAAATAGCTTCACTACAAGAAGTAACTGAAATGTAATCTTCAGTTACGATAGTTGTAGATGGTTTTTGGAATTCAGTACCAACGGAAACACTAATCAATGAAACAGAAGTTTCAACTGATTTACCAGATGAAATAACAGTGGTTTGTGGAACATATGGAACCCCTTCAGAAGTAATAACAGTGGAAGCAAAAACTGGACCACCAGCGCTAGCTTCTGTATTAGCGGATTGAGTTGGTTTGTAGGTAACATATTCATTAGTAGTACCTTCAACAACAGTGGTACCAACTTCTGGAGTGGCAACAGCGGTAGTGGCGAAACAGTTATCACTACTACAAGCAACAACAGTGATGACTTTGGAAGATTCAACGGTTTCAATTGAAGAAGCTGGGTAGAAAGTAGAATAAGTAGTTTTTGCGCCATTAACACTAGTAGTAACCTCAGTCAAGGTAGCTATCACAGTTGTTGGATGACAAATATCATTGTTACAAACAGTGACAGAAACAATTGAGCTTGGAACTTGTTCATTTTCACCAGCAGTAGTGGCAGCAGTAGTTTCAGTGTTAACTGTAACCTTAGAGACACTGACATAAGAAACAGTACTTTGGGTCTTACCACCAGAAGTAATAACAGTAGGTTTTGGAACATAGATTTCACTACTTGAAGTGATAGCACCAGTAACAATGGTTTCACCACCAGTCAACACACTGGTTGTTGGACAGTAAGTGACGTATGTGGAAGTAGTACCTTCATAAACAGTTTCAGTAGTGGATGGAGTAGCACCAACAGTACCGGCATGACAAGTTTGTTCATCACAAGCCCAAACAGTGATATCTTTTGATGATTCAACAGTTTCAATGGAAGATGCTGGACCGTAAGTAGTGTAAACGGTGGTTTCGCCTCCTGGAGCAGTAGTAGTAACAGTAGTTTTAGTACCTGGAACAACGGTTTCATGACAAACATCATTATCACATGCAGTAGCAGTAACGACAACTTCACCACTTTCAGTTTTATCTTCAGCACCAGAAGTAACTGGACAGTAGGTGACGTATTCAGTAGTAGTACCTTCAACAACAGTTTCAGCAGTAGATGGAGTAGCTTCAACGGTAGTTTCTTCACATTTATCTTCAGAACAAGAGGTAACAGTGATGATCTTGGTAGATTCAACAGTTTCAACAGAAGATTCTGGGCAGTAGGTAGTGTAGACAGTGGTTTCACCGTTTGGAGCAGCGGTAGAGACAGTGGTCTTGACACCTGGGACAGTGGTAGCAACACAGATATCGTTGGAACAAGAAGTAACAGTGATGATCTTGGTAGATTCTTCTTCAGCACCAGAAGAAAGTGGACAGTAAGTAACGTATTCAGTAACGGTACCTTCAGTAACGGTTTCAGTGGTGAGTGGAGTAGCTTCAACGGTGGTTTCTTCACATTTGTTGTCAGAACAAGAAGTAACAGTGATGATCTTGGTAGATTCGACAGTTTCGACAGAAGAAACTGGGCAGTAAGTGGTGTAGATAGTAGTAGTACCAGAAACAGTGGTAGTAACAGTAGTTTCAGCACCTGGGACGGTAGTACCGACACAAATATCGTTAGAACAAGAAGTAACAGTAATGATAACTTCAGATTCAGTGGTAACAGTAGCTTCTGGAGCACCAGTAGTAGATTCTTCAGCACCGGAAGCAACAGAAGATTCTTCAGCACCAGAAGTAGCAGCAGAAGATTCTTCAGCACCAGAGGAAGCAGAAGCAGAAGCAGTACCTTCAGTCGATGAAACAGGTTCTTCAGCACTGGTAGATTCTGAAACAGATTCGAAAGAAGTGGATTCAGCAGATGCAACAGATTCAGAACCAGAGACGGAAGAGACAGCTTCCGATGAAGCAGCAGAAGAACCAACAGAACTGGAAGCAGCGACAGAAGATTCTTCAGCAGAGCTAGAAGCAGATTCTTCAGAAGCAGCAGAGGAAACAGCAGAGCTAGAAGCAGCTTCGGAACTAGAAGCAGCAGAAGTTTCTTCAGAAGAAACAGGAGAGCTAGATGCAGCAGAAGTTTCTTCAGATGAAGCAGCAGAGCTAGAAGCAGCAGCAGAAGATTCCTCGGATGTAGAAGACACTTCAGAAGAAACAGAAGCAGATGCGGAATTGGATTCTTCAGAAGAAGTAATAGCGGAAGTTGATTCTTGAGAAACAGATGATTCAGAGGAAATTGGTTCACCTACACTGATATCAGCATCAGGAAGTTCTTCTCCTTCAACATCACCAATTTCACTGAGCCAATCATCAATTTCATCTTTTTTAACCAATGGAACATCTTTCATGAATCTTCTTCTTAAAGCTTCAGTAGAATTAGAAGCAGGTGTTTTTTCTAAATGAACTTGATATAATGGAATTCTTTGACCATATAAATCACGGGCTGGGACTTCAATGATTCTACCTTTGTTTCTAATATCGGTATTGTGTCTTTTACTATTAACAACACTGTAATAATATTCAACATTATAATCATTTCGGGAAACAAACGAGAAAGCAACAGGTAAATTACTAGGAATTGGGAATTTACATGTTCCAGTATCATAATCAACTATTTCAACTTGTTTGTTATCAACAAAACAAGCAACATCTCTACTTGATACCGCAGATATCAAGGTACCTGTCAAAAGTGCCAAACTTGCGGAAAACTTCATAGTTCTTTAGTGGTTGTCAGCAAAGAAGAATAAAATTGTTGGTGATTAAATAAAAATCAATATGAATTCTAAAAGTGGGAAACATGTTCATTAAATACCCTTCTCCAGGAGAGTAATGTGAAAGGGGGAAGAAACTTGGAAATGTTAAAAACCAAAGACCACTGCAATTATGAAATTTTGAATATGTATTTCTCAGCTAAACTCCCCCCCTGTAATAATAGCGCAAGTTGCAAAAATAGAATTACATATGGCATCTAATGCATTATGCACGATACAAAGAACAACGCCAAACAACCAAATCCAAAAGTTCCTATTAAGCTAAAAAAATAACAATAATTATACTGAAATTAACCATGGAACACTTGAAATTCTAACCATGTATTATTGATCCCAATACAAAGTTAGTTCGGATCTCTTATCCGTTCACACTGGCCCTCTATCTTTGAACCCTGTGGCCAGAGATAACCAATCTTCATCTTGATATTTTCTTTTTCATTAATCGTAATTATTTGCAGTATACGAGTAATGTATCATAGTCTCAAAATTTCAAATATAATCATTCGTTTGTAATTATTAGAAAGAAAGGTAACAGTTTCTAATTCAACATTTAGTGCTATCATCATTTCTGCTAGTAATGGTAGTATTTCATCTTTGCCCAGGTCATATTTTGAACATTGATGCATATTATATTTTTGCATAGAAGGAGATGAAATTTTCTCATGTTAGTTGCATAAGGAATATATGATTTTTTAAACAACACCAATTTGTTCACAAATTCACCAAAAAAAAATATGAGATGTGTTTCGATATGTTATGCATAAAAATCAAATTGAGACCGCTAATATCAGAAAACTGACTGTAATTGACCGCCTTTGCACATAGTGGAAAGTATTGTGATAGTCTGTTTATATACTGGTTGTTAAAATGCGACTCCCTTTGTACTAACCTTTTTTTTATTTTTTGCTCTTTGGTTGTCTTGTATTTCCTGTTGTCGTTGATTTTGCGCTGCATTATCAACAAAAAAAAAAAATGTGGTGGTATGAAAGTTCTAAAATTAGAAGAAAGAGGATTCGTCAAGACAACTAATTCAATTCTGTGCTGGTTGGTAATCAAGGAAGGTGGAGAGGGAATGAATGGGATAATTTATCCGTTCAATCCTTATACATTCATTTAATTCTCCTGTATTTTAGCGAATCATTCTAACATAAAATAGATGAAACTGCACCACAATTATCAAGATCATTTCGTGCGTTTCAAGAGATTCTCAACGACAAGCCAGCTAGCTAGCATTTGTTGTAAACCGATCCTCATTTACAAATGTATATATATAAAAAAAGTTCAATCAACTGTAACAGTGAATCAGTTAGAAATAGAGTAACTTGATTTCTAACATTATCAACAGGGTTGGTTTCTTCTGATTATGATCGTATCAGTGTCACAATTAAAAGAAATTACCGTTGTAGATACGTTCGTTCCCTCTTTCATAACCTCAACAAGAATTTTACACATTTGAATTTGTGAATCAATTCTTTTTATCTCCGCTTAACCCTACCTCCCTCTCCATAGTTCGTAAGATTGTAAATCCCTGTAGATCACATTTAATGTCTATTGTTCAATTTTTATTAATTGAATGTAGAATTTACATTTATCCAGTCTCTCATGGAAGTAGATTAGAAAGCAATTTGAGCCTTTTACTCAATCACCTGTTATTCTTTTTAATGTATGCTTTCATGTTGTACTACTTGACATGCACTGCTAGTAATTTTGTAACCAACGCACAACACAGTCCAATATTATATAGATTATGCTTGTAAGAATAGAAATACTTGAGCCATTTGTAGAGGGGATGTATCCCAATGAGGAGTTCCGATAACTTCAATCACTTGCATCTTTTAAATATTTGATTATGACCACTATAATACCCCTTGAACCTCATATTTGCTCGTTTAATTATGCCTACAATGAAAAGGTATTTAATTTTGCATTTTGCATTTTCATAAAAGAGTTACGATCATTGGTGTAGAAAGTGTTTGGATCATCCTATTTCTCCTACTACTCCTTAAACTCATGTATGCCATTAATTAAGTGATATTCAACATCACACCTTTTTTTTTAATTAATATTATTATTATTGAAGTTGTCAAGTATACTTCATATATTGAAGCAGATTAATGCCATTATTTTCTCGACAAACAATAGCAGTAACATTTCATAACCAAAGCAGACGATTCTAGACTACGTATATGATTTCTCATCATTCATCGAGTCAATTCAATTCAATTCATTTGTAATATTACAATTGATTACTATTACTAAATAATTTAGAACAATATATGTGTATACACATACATATATAAAAATAAACCCTTTCTTTAACTATGAACAAAAAAAAAAATAAAAACTACTAATAACAATAATAATAATAACAAATGATAACAAGAATCAGGAACCCAGTTTTAAAGAAGGACAATTAGGAGATATAGATGTCTTTTCTTTTCTTTTCTTTTCTTTTTTTTTTATTTTTGACCTATCTGATCTGTGCTATGTTTATGGATTGAAGTCAGCTAATTGCTTGCCATCTTTCAAACTTTTATCTATATCAACATCATCAACACCTGACCAATCAACATGTATCTTTCGTACATTATTCATATCTGTGTTCTTTAAGAATTTATTTCTTTCTTTATTCCAAACTTCTTGAACGTCTTCAAAAGCTTTGTTCCAAACTTTATCATAAACTTTTCTAATCTTGGCTTCTTCTTGTTGACGAACTTCTTCAGAGGCCATCCATTCCATATGTTTCAAATCATCAGATGAAGGTTCATAGATATGCCATATGACGTAGTGAGGTAAACCAACAACTGAATATCCCATTCTTTTACTTAATTTACCAAATGCTTCAGTTTCAGCATGTTTTTCAAATGAGAATGCAGGGAAATGTGAACCTGTTCTAAAAACTTTTGCTTTGGTTAAAATAGAGACACCACCAATACCATCTAATTCCATTTCAACTTCCGGATCACCATATGGATCACGCAAATAAGCCAAATGAGGTCTCCAAGTTTGATATTCAACATAACCTTCAACAATACAAGCATCTTCGTCTAAAGTTTCAGCCAATTGTAAACCACCTTCACTTTCTTGCCATGAATTCAAATCATAAGGTTGCTGGTTACCTAGCCAATCAGGTAATGGACGCCAAACATTTGGAACAATGACGTCTTTATCATGATGCATCAAATCTTCCAAAATAGTTGGAGGAACGGTTTCAACATCTGCATCTCTCCAATAAACAAAGGAATGATGAGGCTTCAAAGCTACTGACCATAACCAATTTCTTGCTCTAGCCATCAATTTTCTTCTTGGACCTTGTGCAGCAAAACCATGACGATCAGAAAAACCTTGACCAATAGATTGACCAAAATCTTTTTCAAAAATTTCAATTTCTCCAAATGCTAAATTTGGATCCTTTTGAACTTCATTCAAATGTTTTTTCAATTCTCCCATTGTATCATCAGAGGAATCAGAAACTAAAAATGCTAAATCAATTAAATGATGTGGATATGTTAAATTCTTCATATGACCAAAAAACATTGGTAAATGAGCAGCGGCATCTCTCAATGGCACACAAAATAATACTCTTTCATCATATTGCCAACCATTTGCGGAACCTTGATAATTTGCTAAATCAAAGAATTGAACTTGATTACTATCAAATTGTGATAAATTTGGTGCGTAACCATATTTTGAAGTAATCATTTGATTAATTATTGTAAATAGGGATATTATACCAAGTACCACAATGACGATTATAGTTCTTAGGTTATAAAAAAACCCAAAATAATTGGTTGGTTTCAACTTCTTTTCATTATCATCATGATAATCATACGGTGTCACCAGTTGTATAGGATGTGTTGATGTCATCTATCAAATGCAAGAAAATATATATATGAATGTGTGTATGTGTTAAACCAAATCAAACCCAAAATGAAAATGAAAATGATATTACAGTGAATATGATCTGAAATAAAATGAATCAGGAACTAAATGGAGATGATTATTGAAAATGTGAATGATTTCGTTTCTGTCTTTCTTTCACTCTCACTCTTTGATTGTTTGATTCCTATTTGTTAGATTTTTTTTTTCTTTATAAATATACTTCCTTCCACTTCCAAAAACAAGTAAATAGTAGTGAATGAATATTTCTCTTTTCCTGATTTCTATATGAAATGACTTAATGTTTTCAAAAGTTCAACTGAGTAAATGTAGTATCTCTTCTTCCTTGATTGAAAGGAACTAAAATTTTTAAGAATGATAATTGAAAACTTTTGTTGTTCTTTTTTTATTTTTTTTTTCTTTCTTTTTTTTTTTTTTTTTCTCCTGTTCTTCTTCTTCTTCTTCTTGTTCATCTTGGTGGTAATCGTCTGTGTGTGTGTGTGTGTGTGTGTGGATGGGTGTTGTTGTAGTAGTGTGTTAAGAAGAGCAGGCGAAAAAAAAAAGAAAATTTACTCTGAAATTTTGTCACTGGCACACGACCCACTTTACACAAAAGAAAATTTTTTTTACAATACAATACATATCAAGAGGTTATTCACTTGGTTAGTGTTATAACTTGGTGTACCTGTAAAAAATATATATTTCTTTATGTAGTAGTATTGATTTTGTGACCATTCATTTCATTCAAATGTACTGCCTGTTGTTATATTGTTGTGTATTACTCTTGGTAAACGCGTCTTAGTACAACTTTTTTTTTGTTCTTTTTGTCGTTGTTTTTCATTTAAGTGTATATATTTGTTTCTTCTACCCACTTTAAGTAATCTAATAAATATTGACTTACATGACGGATACAACAGATGTACCATCTTGGAACCTTGTTCGGAATACTCTATTGGCATTAGTAAACATACCTTCTTTCAATGAAACAACGATAAATTGTGATCCTTTGAATCTGGTCTTGATAAGATGTCCAATATTTTGGGTATGCGAAAGATCCAATGCTGCATCAACTTCATCTAAAATATACATCGGAGCTGGTTTAAATTGCAACAATGCCATGATTAAAGATAATGCAATTAAGGAACGTTGACCACCAGACAACTCGACTAAACTCTCTTTCCAAACTTCTCCTAATTTAACTTTAACTTCAAGACCTTGAGTAACATCCATCATATTCACCGGAACCAACTTGGCAAATGACCCTGGTAATAAGTCAGAGAATATTTGACCAAAATCAACTGAAACCTTTTGATATGTTGTGTTTAAAGTATCTCTCTTGTACCCATTTAATTTATTGATGGTATTAACAATCTTACTTTTATCCTTTTCAATTGTCTTAACCATAGTTTTCAATGATGCCTCCTTTTTCTCCACATTATCAATCATACTCATGATATTTACATTCACTTTACGTCTCATGCTTTGGAATTTCTCTTGCAATACACTCAACTGTTCTTTACTTTCATCAATGTTGATATTTGGATATTGTTGGATAATATTGTCCACAATAAGACCATCAATAACCCATTCATGTTCACTAATGATTTCATCTAACCTTGCTTTCAAATTCTTCGTGATCCCTTTAGATTTTTCCAACTCATGAGTAATTTTCTGAATCTCCAATTTTGATGAATTTACCACCTCTGCTTTGTGTTTGAGTATGTTTGTTAGCTCATTTATTTCTTCATCTAATCCCAACAATTTGGTTCTTGCATCATCCAACTCGGCACGAACATTGGATAATTCATCTTGCAATCTATCATGATCCTGTTCTTGACTCTTCAATTTGTTGGTTAATTCCTCAATTTGTCTTTCACTATTGATAATTGATTCTTGAACATTAACGATTTCAGCCTTCTGTTGCTCACTTTCAACTTGTGCTGCTTGGAAACTATCTGTTTGTCCATCTAGTTCTTTTTCCTTTTTACCAACCTGTTGTTTCAATTGTGCAACTTGTTTCTTTAAATCATTGATTTTTGAACCCTTGTCACTATTGAACTCAGAAATATCCTTTTCAATTCGGGCAATCTCTTGTCTGAACTCATTACATTTTTGTTCATGTTCCTCAATACCATTTGTCAACTTGATTATCTCCTGTTGGTTGGACTCGTTTTGTTTTAAAATCAAAGAAGCTGGATTACTTTCTAATCGTTTCTCTAATAAAGACAATTCATGCTTTTTAAGATTGATTTCATTTTGTATTGTTGTAGTGGAACTAATCAACGAATCCATATGATGCAACTCTCGCCTTACATCATCTAACTCAGCCTCCACTTGTTTCAATTCACCAGCAATTTTATTATACTGACGAACTTTTAACAATATTGTCGAGTTATTTTTTCTAGAACCACCAGAAAGATTCCCTTCTGGGTCGTAAATATCACCTTCCAAAGTAATAGATCTCTTTTTAATCTTGGGATCAAATGTGACGGCTTTGGCCGAATTAGGATCATCACAAATAAAAGTTGACCCAAAAATATAGGCCATAGCTTTGTACAACTCTTCTTCAAATTCAATCAAGTTAAGTGCAAGCTCCACTTTATTTGGTGCTACTTGTTTAGCATAATCAATGACTTTTGGATCAATAGTGCGCGACGAAATCTTATCCAAAGGAATAATAGTTACTCGTCTTCTTAATCTACCCTTTTCTAATAATTGTGAAGCAACAGCACTATTGTCAACAACAACATTATATAATCTGCCACCAGCACATACTTGTAACGCAAGTGCTTTGTTATGTGCACTATCAGGTAAGTTGAACAATTGAGCAACAACTCCTCTCACTAATTCATCCTTAAAATCAGCAGATGGTCGACTATATTGGAAATCCAAATTACTGATATCTCGTTTCATATAATTCAAATCCAGATTCAACTTATTATGTCTTGTAATCAAATTTGATTCCACGTCTCGAAGCTCACGGATTTTCGATGGCTCAAATCCTAATTTCGAATCTATTTCCGTTTGCTTATCCAAAATAAATTCACGGTGTTTTTCAATGGATGACAAAAGGGATTCATTTTCTGTTTTTGCTTTGACCAATTTCACTTGATCACTGCTAATCTGTTGATTGAGATGCTCAATTTTCAATTTGGAAGTTTTGATATAGTTTTCAGAAGAATTCAAATTTTCCTTGGCTTCGTTAAGTTCACCAGTATAGGCACCAGCTGTATTACCCTTTGATGATATACCAGTAGACAAAGTGGATAACAACTCTTGTTTCTTCGAAAATTCCTCTTTCAATTTATTTAACTCAGCTTGATGCTTTTTATACTCTTGTTCATGATTGCTAAAACTATCTTCATTCTGTTTTAGTTGATCCTTTAATTGTTGTAGTTGTTTTTGCAATCTTTCATGTTTCTTCCTTTCATCCTTCAAATTTTCCAAGGTTATATCCCTGGCAGTATTTAGTCTTGTCAACTCGTTTGATAATTGATTTTCTTTACTTTCTAAGTCAGCCAAGTTGCCATCTGTTTTCAAATTTTCTTCCTTTTTAGCTTTTGCTTGGTTTAAATCCTCATTCAAATTTTGAATCTCGTGGTTCAATTTATCAATTTCCAAATGCAAGGCATTAACTCTATTTTCATGTTGATTCAAATAATTTGATTGATCCGTGAAATATTTGGATAAAGATGTGTAATCATAAGCAGCTATTATTCTGGACATTTTCTCCAAATCGATTTGAGTTTGTTGATATTCAAGGAAATTTCTCTTTTCATTCCTAAGTTTCTCTAGTTTTGGTTCGATTTCTTCTTTCAATAAATTCCTAATCTCTGTCAATTTTGCTTCCTTTTTAGCCATGGTTTTTTGAGCTTTATCTTTTCTCTCTTCAAATGTTCTAGTACCAGCTGCTTCTTCAATTAAGGATAATATTTCTGAAGGTTTCATATTTAAAACTTTGGTGATTTTCCCTTGCATAATAAGAAAATTTGGATTATTGATATTTAATTGGACTGATTGGAATAAATTCAATACTGTTTGTTGTTGAGCTTTATGACCATTAATTAAATATTTAGAAGTTCCTCCAAGAATAATTTGTCTAGTAACACTTATAGTTGGACAATTCTCAAATCCAATAGGAGATTTAGATACTTCACTATTATTGAAAACAATAGTAACACTTGCTTTAGTAACACCAGCTTGACCTCTTTTATAAATTAAATCTTGTAAATTAGAGGCTCTAACAGTTGACATTGATGCAATACCCAAAACAAAACAAATGGCGTCAAGAATATTTGATTTCCCCGACCCATTCAACCCAGTGATGGCATTAAATTGTGAATCCCATCCTGAAATCACGGTACGGGCCGCATATGATTTAAACCCATCAATAATCAATTCCTCAACCTTCATTTAAACCGATTATTGATCTCGTTGTTTGTGTTGTCTGTGCGAGTTCGATTGATTTGTTTTGATTTGATTTCTCTTAATTTTTTTTTTTTCTTGGGTGTAATCGCATCGGTGGTGGTGGTTGTTGTTTTTTTTTGGAAGGAAAACAAAACGCGTAAAAATTGTACAAGTCCGACATTCACGTGAGAGGAATATAAGCACTTGTAACATAAACTTTTATCGTATATAATAAAGAAAATTGATGAACCAGCAAACATGTAGTAATAACTATGAAGCTCTAAATAGTAAATAAAAGTTATGGTGATTATAAGTTATTGTTGAAAGAGGGTGAATCGCTATATCCCCAGTTTATCAAGTCAAATTGAACTACCAAGGAATCACTTTGATCATTATCGAGCTCTGTAAGCTATACTCTATTATTGAGATAATGATAACTCGTGGTCAAGGAAATATCATCATTGCTCTTAATAAACTTACTGCCTCTTTAGTAATTTGGTACAATATATCTACAAAATCAAACAAAAAAAGGTTTATCAATGTTCTATTTTAGTAAATACAATGCTTAAAGCTACAATAGAAATATAGTTAAGCTTTCAAACACGATTCTTCAATCTTTATACTTTCATCTTCTTCTCTTCTCCTCAACATAAAAGAAGAAGAAGAAGAAGAAGGCGTTTTTAAGGAGAATATCGTGTTTTTCTCCAGACGTGCACGACCACCAAAATTTTTCTTATGAGAAATAGACTTGGAGGCTGTACTTTTATTTATTCATCTACTTATTCTTTTTCTTATCAACAATAAATAAGAATAGCAATCATACGTGGAACATGTTACATTGAGTGTACTAATTAGGAAGAGATTCATTCAAAAGTGGTTATCTATTACTTATTTGTCAATTCATAGTGGAGTGCAATAAGCTTCTTAGCTTTTACTTGGCAAGTACGTAATGGAAACCTATGTCAATTATCAAAATCTAGATTTGGGTTTAGTTTGTAGTCTGTTATTAAGGTTATTGGGATTATGTAATCTCAATTGCATATCAAAAATGGCAATGCAAAAACAGTACTCTTGTGCATATTCCAATGACTAATCATTTGGGAAAAGTTTTTTGTACACCTATTTCATTAGCGACACTCAAATATTATAAGGTCATTTCAACTTCTCCTCTATTCTCATCCTCCAGAACCATCTGATTTCAGAATTGCATGAGAATTTCAAATTTATCTGCAAGTGATGATTACACGATCCTAATTAGATCTAACATGCATCGTACATGACGCATATGCAAGTAAGGACATGAACAAACTCTTCCGAATGCCAAGATAGATGAATATTTCAAACTCACAAAAATTGCAAATTTAAATCCGAATCCGAAAACTACAAAAACTAAAAATGGTTTAGTTCATTTCACGTGAGTTATTTTTTATTTTTAGCTATGTCTATTTCCATCGTTGAACTTCATCTTTCTTAACGATGACTAGTTTATTGTTATCCACGTGGAATAAGTTTACTACTGGACACCAAGAACGATCGACCATTGTTTCCCCGTAACTATATGCTTAATTGAAAAGCATTATCTACATATACTTGAGATATATATCATTCTATGCATATGTTTATTCTACTATCAACTTTATGCCTATACAAGCGATGAAATTTCCAGAGGTCATACTATGCGTCAAAGGCGACTATGCTATGTCGGAGATTGAACAACTTTCTCCAATTTTTTTTTTTCATCGCGGTGATTGTTTTTGTGAACATAATATTGTCCGATAGATTCCTCCATGATAGTGAAAATGAATGGTTTGATGATAGAGAAGCGATGGTGACATATTGAGAAAGGAACACAGTCGACCTCCACAGTAGTTGATTATATAACAATAGAACTTCTTCAAAATTAACTTTTCTTGTTCATTCTACTTGCAAAGTCAAAAATATCTTTCAACTAGTAGTGTATTAGTAATGAGGAATGGTTACACATTTCTTTGAATCTTAAAAAAGTGTACAAATTTACAATTTGAGTTAAACTTTAAACAATTCCAATTTTTTTTTACATTTTAGTCAAGTTTAAAATAAAAATCTTGAACGAATTGAATGAAATTATCATTACACTGGCATTTTTGTGTGCGTATACTCCTCGATGGAATCTAAATTTGCAACTATGTTAAACTCGCATACAATGCTTACATGGATTGGATGATATGATCAAATATCCTCTTCTATTTTTTTTTCAACACTATAGCAAATATTTAAACGATTCAAAATCCTTCACCTTGTAAATGATGGTTCTTTAAAAATTTTTCAAAAATAAATTGATTTTGAATAATACCTATTGTCAAGAATATAACATATTTTTTTGATAATGTTACCTTCACTTTTATGGGCATTTCTTGCCACAACTTTCGCTACAACTGTATTAGGTGCTGATGTTGCTTGTGTGTTGAATGGAGAAACTGTTGATATTGTTGACTATGATACTGGTGTTTGTACATTCACCATTCCAGATGAATATCCAGCTTATGTCAACTTCTATTCTGATGAAGAATTCGATGCTTACTACTATTATATTGAAGTTGGTGAAAACCAAAATACTACTGACATTTATGAAAACGGTAGAGCAATTGCTATTGATGCTAGAGTTTTAAATGGTGAATCTGCTCAAATTGTTCAAGTTTATGTTAATCATCTTCAAAATG
The DNA here is from genome assembly GCF_000006335.3 of Candida tropicalis MYA-3404. NCBI lineage: Eukaryota > Fungi > Ascomycota > Pichiomycetes > Serinales > Debaryomycetaceae > Candida > Candida tropicalis. The sequence goes on along the minus strand of NW_003020049.1, from coordinate 1,664,211 downwards.
AAACTGATTCCAGTGAACCATTAAGAACTGGTAGTGAATTGACTGATGAAGACAAACAAATCTTTGAAAACCATGATGTTGCCGATGATGACACTGATACTCCGCTTGATCTTATTGTTAGTATTCAAGAAATTGCTGAAAGCTCCACTGAAGAAGCTACTGAAGAACCAACTGAAACTTCTACTGAAGAACCAACTGAAGAACCAACTGAAGAACCAACTGAAGAACCAACTGAAGAACCAACTGAAACTTCTACTGATGAACCAGCTGAATCTTCTACTGAAGAAGCTACTGAATCAGATGAACTTTCTGGTGTCCCAACTGAAGAGCCAACTGAAGAATCATCTGCAACACCTTCTGGCGAATCAACCGAATCATCTGAAGAATCCACCATTGCTCCAACTGAATCAGATGAAGAATCTACTGAAGAACCAACTGAAGAGCCAAGTGGTGAACCAACTGAAACTTCTGCTATTCCAACAGCATCCGATGAAGAATCTACTGAAGAAATTTCTAATGCTCCAACAGCTTCAGATGAAGAATCTACTGAAGAAATCTCCAGTGTTCCAACAGCATCAAATGAAGAAACTTCTGGCGAACCAACTGTATCCGATGAAGAATCATCTAGTGAACCAACCGAAGAACCAACCGAATCAGATGAACATTCTACTGCTGAGACTAGTGAATCAGATGAACAATCTACTGCTGAACCTAGTGAGTCAGATGAACAATCTACTAGCGAACCAACTGCATCTGATAACGAGTCAACTGAAGGACCATCTGAAACTTCTACACCATCTGAAACCCCATCTTTGGTTGCATGTTTGATGAATGATGAAACTGTTTCTGTTGTTAGTTACGCTACCGGTGTTTGTACATTCACTATCCCTGATGAGTACGAAATTTTCTTCAACTATATTTCCAATAATGAATTTGACATCCAATACTACTATGCTAGAGTTTCTGGTAACCAATACACCAATAACATTCGTAATGCTGGTAGAACTCTTTCAATCCCAGCTAGAATATTGTTCAACTTAGTCCTGCAAGTTCATCAAGTTCATTTACAAGAACCAGCTTCAAGTTCCTCATCTGGATTTGAAAAAAGAGATGAAATTGATGATTTCCTTGACTCTGTTCTGGATACTGATGGTACTCCTGTTGACATTAATCTTTCTGCTGTGGCTGCAGACGATGAATCTTCTGTTAGTGAATCTGGTACTGAATCTGGTACTGAATCTGTCACCGATGTTGAATCCGAATCTGTTAGTGAAACTATCCAACCATCCGAATCAGTATCTGAAACAGAAGACCAAACTAGTGAAGAAACTTCATCTGAAAGCAGTGAACCATTTGAATCCGAATCTGAAACTGCATCTGCATCTGAAACTGAATCTGCATCTGTTTTTGAAACTGAATCTGCTACTGAATCTGATGATGAAGTCACCACCATTAGATCTACCAGCATCATTACTGAATCTGTTTGTTCAGATGAACATGTTTCTTCAACTATTGAAGATAATGCTGCTGAAGCCACTGGTACTGATGATGCCGATACTGAAGCTACTGGTACCGATGATGCCAATACTGAAGTCACTGGTACTGATGATGCCGATACTGAAGCTACTGCTACCGATGATAACAATACTGAAGCTACTGGTGCCGATGATAACAATACTGAAGCAACTGGTGCCGATGATGAAACAACTAACAAAGGTACTGTTGCTGGTACTACCCACAAAGACACTTCAACTGTTACTGGAACTGAAATTGTTACTGTTACATCTTGTAAGAATGATGCTTGTCATGTTACAACTGTTCCAGGTACAGAGACTACTGTTACTACTACAGTCAATGGAGTTGAAACCATTTATACCACTTATTGTCCAGTTTCATCCATTGAAACAGTCCAAGAAAGCAAAACCATCACTGTTATTGCTTGTAAAGAAGACAAATGTCATGAAACTACTGCCGTTGCTGTTCCATCCACAGTTCAAGAAGTCGTTGAACAAACCACCACTGTTTACATTACCTATAAACCAGTTTCTACTCCTGCTGATGAAACAATTGCTACTAATGTTGTTACATCTGGAAGTGGCATTTATGTTCCAGTTCCAACTGCTATTACCTCAGGTGAAACAGTTGTTGAAAGTACTGTGTATGTCACCGTCACAAAAATTTCTGATACACATCCATCAACTATTGGTGCTCCATTACCTCCTGCAACTATTGCCGAAAATCCAGAACCAGTAACTCTTATCTCAGAAGGTACTACTATTCATACCACTGCTGTTGGTGAAGGTATTTCCCCAGGTAGTACTGTATACACTATCCTCACTGGTGAAACTTCTGTCAGTCAACAAGTTCCTAGTGAAACAATTGCTTCTATTTCTACATTCACTGGTGGTGCAGCATCTAGAAGTGTCTCATCCTTATTGGGTATGCTTTTGATTCCAATTCTTTACCTCATCTAGGGGATTGATATAATCTTTCTTTTCTTTATATTATTATTTGATTTCATTTCAGTTCATGTGATTTTATTTTCTTTACTGTGATTTTTCTTATTCACATTGTTTATATTTATACCGACCATGGTCGTGGTCAAAGAAGTTGTTTGCTTTATTTTCGGTTTCGTGCTTCCTATTTTTCGTGCTAAGATTCTAATATATTCCATTAGCTCATCAACTATTTATTTTCGGTCTGTTAGGTATACCTAATTATATTATTATTTCGGTCTTAATTCTGTATTGTAATTTCAATATATATCATTATTTTTATATGTTTTAATGATTAGAATCTTCTTCTTTAAATTGCGTCATATCAATATTTGAACACACGTGACGCGGCAATTTATTACCGACATCCATCTCTTTAAAACGAGAGGTTTTTTTTTTTGGCATTGCGCTAGATTTCCTTTTTTTATCCATACTTCATTATACAATACAGCAAATATAAGTACATACAACATAGGCAATCATGCTACAAATAAGACGCATCCCTAAGGAATATACAACTATTGTACTTCGAAGTAGCTATTCATCTTCAACAAAGAAGATACGAATACCAGACTGGAGAGCCAGGGAGAAACAGCCTTCAAATAAAGCACCAAAGATAAACCATTCATTCAATGGGGATGACTCTTTCTTCAAGGACTTGTTTCAAAACCGACCAAAAATAGTAAGGACAAATATAGGAGAACAATCTAATGTTGAGGCACTTAGGAAGCTTATAAAGAATAAGCCAAAGATAACTAAACCTACAGATATGTCAGAAGTGAAACTTGATCTTTCAAAATCAAATAAACAATTGGTGAAAATGATTCAAAATAAATCACAAAAGAACAACAAAGAAAGATACGATATTCCATCTGAAGATTGGTTGAAGAATTTTTCTGAATCCGAAATTAAGGAAATTAGTAGGCTTTTCAAGAAATTGGCAACAACTGCAAAAGTATCAGGTAAATCTATGGACCAACCAATAAGTATTGGAGATTTGGTTACTTTGGGTACGGAAAATTTAAGACTATATATGGTTGTTGGAACTCCCAAAATCATTTGATTCAAGGATTTGTACATTTTTAAGTGATAAGGGTGAGATTATTTTTACTACTTTTCACAGTATCGGTTATAGATTTTCAGGAGTTATCCCCGAGAAATTTCATGATATTTTGAAAAAGTTTATTGTTTTAGAAAAGAAATATCTAGATACTACACCAGTGGGTGTTCCAGATGCAAAGTTTTCTAAATCGAATGATGCTCTTCCAAAGGAATTACAAGACGAAAATGCAAGTGGTATAGTTGAAGAAGGCGAAGGAGAGGAGTCTGAATATGAACCAAATAATTTAATTGTTCAGCAGGCATCTTCACAATTGTTAACAAATACTGATGTTAGAACATTTATTGTTCCTCTTGTTGCCAGATCAATTTATAAACAAGCGTTGATTGATATTTCAAATTTATCGTCAGATAAACTAGGCTCAATGAATTTGTTATTGGAAGAATTACACACCGAGTTGCAATACGATGACCATGGTCAATTAAATGCACCACGAACTATATCAATATTTGAAATTCTTTACCGATTGAAGTATGTTGGTCCAGATAACAAGACAGACCTGAATCTAGGTAAATCACTTAACAATGTCAAAGATTATGAAAATATGGAATATCCAATAACCGATGTTTTGGCATTACTTGCATTATTGAAGGTTCAAAGCAAACTTTGGAAGATCATACCAGCCAAATCATCCTTCACACCAACAAAAGTAAGAATTTCATCTGTTGCACAAATATCAGAAGAAGATAGACTTTCGAAATTCTTAGCATCAAACAAAGGAATGGATGAAATAGTGAAGAGTTTCAAATTTTCATTAACTGGAAAACAAATCAGCAAGAAAAACATGAAACAGTTTAAGGATATAGTAGCCTTGATGAAGGAGTATATTAACGATAGATTCAAAGATGATAATGCTATGTCGACTCAGGTAAATTCAGTGATTAGAAAGTTAGACAAGTTGTTAATTGAGTTAAAAATCCCAATTGATGAACTTTACAAGAACGAGTACTCGAGTGGAAGAGCATATGATTTACTTACAAAGTTAAATAATGGTACAAATTTTAATCCATTATTGTGGTCCAAAGAAACAGGAATTTCAAATAAATCACCTTCGGTTGATGTTTACTCCAAACAAAAAGTATACGAATACTTTGATTCTAGAGATGACTGTGAGGAAGATAAGTTACTCAAAATCAGCATGGAGGCAAATTTTTATTCAACTGATCCTTTGAAAGATGTCCGAGAAGATATGAAGGACACCGCGATCTACTGTATTGATAGTCCAAATGCTCACGAAATCGATGATGGTATATCCATAGAAGAAGATGGTGATGAGTATGCAGTGTCGATTCACGTTGCTGAACCGACATCTTTCATCAAGCCAGATTCAACTATAAGTTCAATTGCATTTGAGAAGGCTTCTACTACATACATGCCTGATGAAGCATTTCCAATGTTGCCAAAGGTAATTTCAGATATGGCTGGTTTGGGTATACCAGATAAGGATACACGTACATTTGTAGTACAATATCGAATTGAAAAACAATTGCTAGATGAATTTATAAACAAAAAACTCGAGTTGGCAAACTATACACCATCAGAAGAGTTACTCCAAAAGATTGAAAAACAAATAAACGCAAAAAACAAGATTTTTTTTGCAACAACAAGGAATTATCGTCAGGGATTTACTTATGATAAGGTTAACGAGGTGCTAGCAACTAAAGAGTTGAGAGAACAATACAAATTGACCGGAGAAACAAAAGATTCTGATTTCAACAATTTAATCAAATTGGAACATATTTCTTCATTACTTATGTCAATCAGAAGATCAAAGCATGCATTTATCCATGCAAATTCTAATTCTCAAGTCTATGTTGAAAAATCAGATACTTCTTATACTGAATCAAGTTTTGAACGTACCGACGAGAATAAGCTTATTATTGAGCTTGCAAATTCCCTGGATGCTATTATTATGAGCCAATCGTCTATAACCGGAGTTTCAACCTTATTGGTTTCAGAAAACATGATTATAGCCAATTATTTGACTGCCAAATTTGCTTCAGACAATAATATCAAGATACTTTATAGATACCTTGATCCAAATTTCAATGAAGAACTTGTCAAGGAGTATAATGATATTATGAAGGAACAAGATTCTACAGGTACTGATCAATTGGTTCAAATGTATTCATTTTTTACCAGAGGTGCAATTACAGACAAGCCAAGAAAGCACTTCCTTATGGGATTATCAATGTATTCTAATATCACATCTCCATTGAGAAGATATATCGATTTAGTGAACCAATGGAAAATTCAGGATTATTTTTTGGATAGGGTTACAGTCGCAGATGAGAGTATTCCAGGAATTGTGAGTTACTTGAATGGTCAAAATGAAGTAATTAGAAATAACCAAGAAAGGGCAACATCCTTCTGGCAAGGTTTGTTTTTAAGAACATATCGTGACAAATTGAATGAAGGTGGTGTTGATAAACCAATAGATTTTAAGTTAAGACTTGTTACCAGTCCTAAGAAAGGAGCAAGTGTGAGTGTCTACATGCCAGATTTCAAAGGAATCAAGGCACATGTTGAGGTTTCTCCAGAATTGTTAAAGGATGTTGAAAGTGAGAAACTCAAAGTTGGTGGAATCTTGGATTCCAATAGATTACGCATGAAACAAGTTGATTTCTTAGAAAACGAGGTAATCTTTGAATACAAGTAGAGAGAGAGAGAGTTAATATTTAGAAATGTAAATAGATTGTAATAATAAATTTAATTTGTACATAAGAAACGTCATTATGAAAAAGAAAAAAAAAATAAAGATATACTAATAATGATGCAAAAAAAAACAGTAATAAACAGGAGTGAAAAGAAAGTGTTTTCAAGTAACCAGGACTCTACATTAAACCTAAGCCCATTTACCAAGGAAAGCCATAATACCTGCTCCCAAACTGAACAGTAAAAGGGCCAAAACCAATAATTTCATATCCTTGTCTCTAAATTCTTCAGAATAAATGAAATCGGCAGCCATTAATTCAGAAACCCCACTATAGATTAAAACACCAGCACAAGCAGCATTGAAAACACCAGTAGTAATCAACCCAGTTCTTGATTCAACAGAATAAGTTTTTCTAACTCCTAAACCTCCAGCCATTGCAACTGGGGTAGCTAAACTAAAAATAAATCCCAGCAACCAGGGGACATAGTTATATTTCTTTGGCCATTCAAGACTGGCAAATCGTGTACCCAAACCCATACCTTCAAAAAATTGATGGAAACAAATAGCTATATATAATGTGATAAATTCATTTCCTGACATGGCTAAGGATAATCCAACAAATACTGAATGAAATACAACACCGGCTTCAAGAATAACACAATTCAACATTCTTTTCATTAAAAGTTCTTTTGTGTAAAATTCATCAACCATATGGGATGGACCATTTTGTTTTTTGAGATCCAGCTCTAAATCTTCATTAAGTTTATGGTCAGTAACATCAGTAATAACATCAAGATTATCATTGGATTCACTTTCACTACAACTACCGTCTCTAAGATCACTTTGAAATTTCTTGTGGGCAATAACATCAAAGACAAAAATGGTAAATAAAGACATAAGCACTATAGCTTGAGCCCATGGATATTCCACCCAGGTACCTCCCAAACAAGGTTTAGTTAAAGTAGCACTTGTATCTACTAATAAATGAACAAAAGCAGTTGATACAATAGCTCCACTACCAAAATATCTAGCAAGGAAGAAAAACCAAGTTGGTAATTTAATTCTTTTCCATTTTGCTGCAATTAATGGTAAAAGTGCCCCTGCAGCAGAAAGAGCAAGTAAAACAAAAACGGCAGAAATTCTAACCGACATATGACTATCAACATCGACACTGCCATACTCCAATAAGCAAGCATCCTCTTCTCGTGGATTAATTTGAACGTTCATTGATATTGTTTTGTACGTTATAAAATGATTATATTATTGTGATTAATCAAAAATTAGCAATTGATAAATATAGTTATATACAAATGAAATCTTCCAATATTGAAAAAAAAAATTCATTAATCATGGCCATTGATCTTGATTTATATAGATAATTCGACAATTAGATAACCGTCGCTTTCCTAAAAGGATCAAATATTAATCAAAAATCTTATAATTGATATTCTTCAGTTATAATTAATGATACAGAAGTATTGCAACCAGATGAGATAATTTTATTATTTGTGGTATTTAAATATCACACCACATATTGATATAATCAGATTGATCAAAATTATGACGAAAATTTATAGACAGAATCAATATGTTACCAGCCGTATATGAAATAACTTATTCTATATTTACGTCATAATGAGAAAGTTCAATTTTTTTATTTGTTTGTTTTTTTTTTTTTTTTTTTTTTAACAAAGAAATCATCAACTGCTTCAGGTCTAACTTATCATTGAATATATTCTTTGACTAAAAAGCGAATCCCGGAAAAGTCAGCCGTCCTTGGTACACTTTCTATTTCTTTCTTTTTATTATTATTTGATTAATTTATTACCTTTATAATTTTTTTTTTGCTTTTTTCGTAATCGGTAGTGTAGAGGGTCGTGTCCTGTGGTCAATTTCTGCGACAACAAAACTGCAAAATGGTTAAAAGGAACAATTAAAAGTAATGAATCTACAATACATATTTGCTTTAGAATTTACCAAGAAATATTTCCATTTAATTAATTAATTTATTCAAAGAACAATAGAATTTGTAATATTCTAGGCTATTTAAAATAATAAATATACATTCAAGAAGAAGTAAAAGAGAGAGAGAGAGAATAAAAAAATAGAATAATAATAATATAATATCACGCCAACTGATCATCATCTTTTATGTCCAATTTCCGATGATGGCCATAGATAATGCTCCTAATCCTAATATGAAAATACCCAGCAACATAGATCTGATGCTTTTAAACTCTGAGGCGTATATGAAATCGTATCCCATCAATTCGGCAACACTATTATAGATTAATATCCCACCGCAAGCTGCATCAAATATACCGGAAGTTATTAATCCGTTTCGTGACCCAATAGAAAATGAGTTCCTAATTCCTAAACCAACCCCAATGGCCAACGGAGTTGATAAACTGAAAATTATTGCCATAATCCATGGAAGGTACCAATACTTTCTTGGCCATATTATATCAGCAAATCTTGTACCTAACCCCAACCCTTCAAAAAATTGATGAAATGAAAGGGCAATATATAACGTAGTGAACTCTGAGTTTGAGACGGCTAAAGATAATCCTATGAATATAGAATGAATTACAATACCACATTCTAGAATTATACAATTTAACATTTTTTCTTTGGATATTTCAGTAGTTGTAGTTGATTCCGCATTAGAAATTTCTTCTGTGTATATGTCTGGGGACTTTTTCTTTATTAAAGATGGACCAGTCAGAGCATTGCAACAACCCAATAATTCTGATGTTTCCTGAACTTTATTCATTACTGATTGATCCTGTAACTGTTTATGAGCCAAAGCATCAAACGTAAACACCAGAAATAAACTCATCAATGCAATTGCTTCTGCCCAGGGATAATCTTCAAAGGTACCTCCTATACAAGGATCAGTTAATGATTCCAGAGCATCAGCTAATAAATGAATAAACCCAGTAGAAAGAATAACACCACTACCAAAGTATTTGGTGATAAAGAAGACCCAATTGGGAGGTTGAAATTTTTTGCATCGATTTGAAATTAATGGGAAAAATGAACCAAGTGAGGATACAACAGCTATGACAAAAATAGATGAAATTCTAATTCCCAAATCATTATTTATATCATGGTTATATGTATAACATGTGTCTGTTCTTTCTGTAATTAATATTCTATCCATTATTAGTGTTGATGTATGAAAAATTCCATTGATCCTATGGATTTAGCAATGACTTTATATGTAGAATAAAAAAAAATGTTCTATAACCATTACTGTTACAAACTAGAATAATAAAAAAACAAGTTACAGTTATACATAAACATTCAATGACCTTGAGGAATAACCATTACAAATATTAATGGTTACCACTGAGGTGTTGATGAATTTGATCACCAGGGTGTCTTGAGAATTACACAAAATCATGCTTACGTAAGAACACGACATAGTGCGTGTAAACTGTACCAATCCTTAATAATGGAGAAAAAAAAATAACAACAATAAACTACAAATCAAAACAAGCAAGATTCTAACTAATTAGTCAATACAATCTAATCATCATTATCAATGACAGACGAGGAAACGGATTTCCCATCGATTTCACTTCAGAATTCATTTATTTCCACACTAGACCATTTACCATGTGATATTGTACGATCTTTATGGCTAATACAATCATGTAATATCAAGATTGAAAATTCCAAGAAAGAGATCAATGAAATACTATCGCAACGCTATAACTTAACACCAGGGAGTCAAAAACTAATCAGATTGTATGAATTAAAGAAAACAATACGGCATTTATCCAATGAATCAATACAGGAAACAAAAGCAATGAAGAATCAATTAATTACTCATAAATTGAATTTATTACAAGAAATGGAACAATTAACTAAAATTGAAATTTTCAGAACCAACAATGATCAAATAGATGAATGTGCAAGAAAAGAGTTAAGAGAACAATTAAAGAAGCATTACCTTGAAAATCCATTAGCTTCACAGGTGGAAGCAGTTAGGGAACAGAACAAGGAGAATGAAACAAAAACAGAAATAGAGACAGAAAAGGAAAATGAGAATGAGAATGCTGATGAAATACAATCAATATTAGAGATTCCACAACAGGATAAAGTAGAAAAACCTACTGATAAAAAAGTAGTCAAGAAGATTGAAACCAAAACAGAAACAAAGGATGAAATCAATCCAGAGACCAAGGACGAAGCGGTACCAAAGACTAAGAAAAGAAAATACAAAAAGTCAAAGGTTATTTCAAATGAAGACGACGATTCTGACGAAGATGGTACATTATACTGCTTCTGTAAACAAAAATCCTTTGGTAATATGATATCGTGTGATAATGAAGATTCTTGTATTAATGGAGAATGGTTCCATTACAAATGTGTTGGTTTATTAAATCGTGTGGATGCATTGAAGTACACCACTGGGAAGATTAAATGGTATTGTTCAGATAAATGTAAAGAGATTGCCGAATCTAAATCTGAAGAGAAGCCAGTAAAGAAGAGAAGAAAACGTAGAAAGAAGTGGTACAAATAGATTTCAGATTCTGTAAAATTCGATCGCGTTTATATAGATGAAAAAAAAAAAATATATATTTAGCGATGGATCGTAATTAACAATAAAAGATTTCTATTGACTACCAACAACGACTTTACATTTCCTCTTATGTGTGGGATATTATTGAGAGTTTCAAATTCATCAGTGGAGACACCATCTTGCATTTCATGTTTATCAAATGTTGATGGAAAGTATGAACAATGGGATACTCTAGATCCCGAGATAATTCAAAGTTTTCTTGACAATGGATCAAAATTATCACCATTGACTGAACAACAACTATACAAACTTGATAACCTTCCTCTTCTAAGAGAGTTGAATAATCAATTACTGAAGATTAAAAATAATGTAAAAGCTGACCCGGTTGTTAGACAACAACAAATTGACGAAGTTCAAAATCAAATCGACGCTATTTCAAAAGAAGAAGAAATAATCATGGAAAAAGATGATATGAACCAATTAATTTACAAGATTTCAAATCGTGGACCTAATTATTTAAATTATACCGAGTTTGAACATTCTGGATTTACATTTCAATCATTTCTGGCAATTCTTTCATTAAGACAACCATTTACTAAACAACCAATAATTAAAGATCAATTTGTATTACAATTTAACGGTGAATTATATAATGAAGAATGTTTGAATAAAAATGATACACAATATATTATTGATAAATTGCATGAAAATTTGCAATCCAAATCTCGAAACATGGCAATTTTAGAAACATTAAAATACCTCGATGGTGAATTTGCAATTATTCTTGTTGATTTAGTTGATAACAAGATTTATTTTGGTCGTGATTCGGTTGGGAAAAGATCATTATGTTATGAATTGACAGATAATGATCTTATTATCAGTTCTGTTTCAACTGTGGGATTTGTTAATTGTAAGAATGAGATTTATGAATATGATATAAAATCTCATACTGTGGTCAATCATGTTTTACATAAACTTGCAGAATACCAGCAAAACATAAATTCAGAAAAACAGATTGTTATACAGTTATATGAGGAACTCAAAAAATCAGCATTCAAGCGCCAAGATGAAATTCATCCATTACACGAAGAAGAAGAGAAAGACAGGAGTAAATTAGCTGTTTTATTTAGTGGTGGATTGGATTGTACAATAGTAGCTGCTTTAATTTGTGAACATTTGTCTAATCAGTCGATTTCCTCAACTATTGATTTATTAACAGTTGGGTTTGAGAATCCAAGAACAAACCAGAAGAGTAGTAATAGTCCTGATCGTCAGTTAGCTGTTAAATCATGGTTTCATTTGTGTAAACAATTTCCTAAAGTTAACATCCAATTGATTGAAATCAATGTTGATTATAGATCATGGTATTCACATAAACAAAGGGTCAGAAATCTAATGTATCCTTACAACACAGAAATGGATCTTTCAATTGCAATTGCTTTTTATTTTGCATCGAGTTGTTTACCTGATCTAACCACCAAAGTTGTATTAACTGATAAGACTATTTCATGGGACGATTTTCAAACTGATCCATTGAAATATACTACTCGAATCGAAGGGTATGAATCTAATGCAAAGGTATTATTCAGTGGACTTGGTGCTGATGAATTATTTGCAGGATATTCACGCCATGAAGCGATATTCAATTCCAACGGAGGAACTCATGATAATGATGATGAACTTTATCAAGAACTTCAAGAATCATTAAATTATGACATTACAATAATCCACGAACGAAACCTTAGTCGTGATGATAGAGTGGTTAGTTGTTGGGGCAAAGAATTAAGATATCCTTACTTAGATGAAGGATTCATTAATTGGGTGGTTAAAAACATCCCACCACAATTGAAATTCAAATATGATTATATTCCAAGTAAAAAGAAAGCCAATAAATTGATTTTCACCGCGGTTAGAAAATATATTCTAAGACAATTAGCGGAGTATCTAGATATGGGATATGTATCTCAAGAATTGAAAAGAGCTATTCAATTTGGAGCAAAATCAGCCAAACTAAATATTGGAGATAGTAAAGTGAAAGGAACCGATAGTTTATAAACAATTGATGGTTTTTGATGATGATCCCTGTGTGGCGCGTTAAAACATTTCCTGATTTAGAAAATTTCTTCTATGGGTAAACAAATTTTTTCTCTTGTTCCCCAACCTTAATATAATCATCTTGTGATAAAGTAACACCAGAACAAGGGGGGAGGGATTGGAGAAATAGTATCAAGATTTATAGATAACGATGTAGAAGTATAAATAGACAAGTGAATCAAAAGAAGATGTATTCTTTTTTTTTTTATTTTTACATAATATCATCTTCTGTATAATTTACTACGTATTTTCATACATATTTTTGCAACCATGAGTAGTGGACGTTCATCATCATCTTCATCCAGTCTTGTTTTAAATGATTATCTTGCTGCACTAGTTTTAATATTTGTTGGTTTACTAGTAGTGGTAAAGAAATTAGATGGTATTACTAATGAGTTACAAACATTGAATGCTAATATAAAAGTGTTAACAGCATCAAATTAAAGCTCCCCATAGACAATGACAAATGTTAAATAAATAAATAAATAAATAAATTGAATACACACATGTTATATAAACAATTCTATTCTAATCAAGCCAATTTATCAACCCATTTTGGTTCGATTACTAATACTTTACATTGGGCTAATAAGTTTTCTGGTTTATCAATAGTTAAATCGCCATCTTGTGGAATACCTTCATCAACTTTATAAACTTCACCTCTAACCCAACATTTTCTTCCTTTTTTCTCTAAAATAGTACATTTAACCATCATATATTGATCAGCTAATGCAGGTTGTTTATAATCAATATTTAAGTTTGCAGTAACTCCTTTACGACTTTCAAAATTTAAAAATGCTAATCTACAAGTAAGTTCATCACCTAAAGTAGCAGTTATACCACCATGAAGAACACCTAAATGAGACGTTAAGCCATTACCTAAATGGAAAAATGTAATTGAATAATTATTACCTTCATAATCTTGAGGAATATCTTTATAAATTTCTAAAAATTTATCTTCAATGAAATACATTGTTGGAGTTCTAAGATTAATCTTATTATCACCAACCAAAGTAACTCCTGTAAAATTTGGAGTTAATTTTTCATTAATACTAAGTTTTTGAGTATGAGTATTAGTGAAATCAATATATTCTTTTTGAATTTGAACAAATCTTGGATTGGATTGTAATCTTGACTCAAAGGAGATATCAGGCGAGTTGACTAAAGTTGGTGGGGCAGTCATGATATAGATCACAAAAAAAAAATATATATATAACGGTTGATGAAATAATGAAAAATTGATGCAAACAATTAAATGATAATAATAACAATAATGATAATAATAATAATAATAATAATATTAAAAAAAAAAAAAACCTAATCAGTAATCAAGAGTGGGAAACGGCTTGTATTTATGTAGTGTTTGTGGTACGGCAGATGAAAATGTAGTTTTAGTATTATCAAAAATATGATTTGATATCAATTTTTTTTTTTTTTTTCACTCTGCATTAAGATAAACAATACAAATGTAACCCTTTCCATTTTAAATTATCACCGAATATGTAATACATTCTATGCTTGATTAAAGATGGTATGGGGAAAAGGAAGATATTTTTCTTCATTTTAAATTATGGCGCCATCTTTGTGGCTACCTCGGTAGGAATTCCTGGCAAGTTGGTGCGGGTTTGGACTCAATATCCCCGGATATCTTAAATTATACTTGAGAGACTCAAATGACTAAGCAACAAGCTTTCTCTGGTTCCGACATCTACAAATTTAACAGGATTAAGTAAAACCGTATCAAGAATATAAATAATAATGGGGTAAAATAAAACTAAAATTCTAAATATCAAATTATTTACTATATATATAAAAAGGGGGAAGATCGAATAAAAGTAAAAGAAGAAAGCAACATATAGAAACGTATAAACTACCAGATTGTATCATTTTGAAGTAATAATTTCAAATGAAATTGTCATAGTTAATTGGTATTCCTGTTAGTATTTGTAACTCCATAAAAGTTATCTATACAGGTAGTGAAAAATTCAAATATTTCTGAAGTATTATAAAACTTCAATAACGTTTAAACAGTAATGAAAAACAATTCTTTTTTTTTTTATTTTTCTATAACGCAATCATTAAACAATAAAATCACCTACTCATTACCAAAACCTAGCGTTTCTTCAATAGCAAACGTTAGTTTCAGTTTCAAAGTCTCATAATCAGTATATGGTGGTAAATCAACTCTATTGAAACATGTATGAGATTTAGGTAATTGGTTAGGTTCACCAGCTTTTTCAATAGTGAATCGTCTTGGACCATCACTACCTTGTAAATCTTTGAACCCATTGACAGGTATACGGGAAGTACCTGTTGTAAATTGTAATAATCTTGCCTTTTGTTCGGAATCCCATTCACCAATACATTTCCAGAACCATTGAATAACTTGATCACTTTCTTGGTATCCACGGTAATCAGTATGCTTCTTCCAATCTTCACAATCAATATCAGCCAAACCACCAATTAACAATTCCAATTCACGTTCATCAAAAACGTTAACCAATTCTTGAGGAATCAATTCATTGAAACCATCAATAAATGCCTTGAATTGCTCTTCCACACGTTTACTGATTCTCCATTCGGTTATCAATTCAACATATTCGTGTTTATTTTCTTCGGTAACTTCAATATCTCTGCCACCTGGTTTCAAATCAACTTCAACAATCTCACCAAATGACTCTTCTTCTGCACTGAATGTCAATTCCAAAATATCAGTAATATCATTGTCTAATATCCATTTCAATGATCTGTAAAATTCGGCATCAACACCTTCCATATCTTGTAAAACAACTTTCTTATGCAACATCATCTTATACAATGCACCAACAAAGAATGCATCTAAGAAACGTCTGTGGAAAACACCCAAACCGACAACACGACCAATGAACTTGAAGTAGTTCAAATGTTCTGGGTTGATACCGGAGTTTGGATTGATTTGTAAAGTATAATTGTCATGGGAAGAATATTCGAACAAACAATAGAATGGGTTAAACATATCATGGGATAACAAGAAGAAGAATTCACGAGAAACACCACCATAATCCAAACCTTCTTCACCATCGAACTTGATCATTAATCTCTTCTTCAAATCTTCTGGTGTTTGTCTCATGATTTCTTGGTATGAATCTTCAAAGATATGATCTCTTCTAACCTTGATATGACATTGTCCAGGCAAGATTCTCAATGCTGGTTGTGAACGGAAATAAATAACTTTTCTTCTGAAATCACGTTTGTATTGTGGAACGTTTTGGTCCAATGAAGATGGCAATCTTGGATCATCCCAAGTAGTGGTCTTGGTGTTATGATCAACGAAATATACACGGGCAGTATTTGTCAATCTCATTTCCCAACCAGAAGGCAATGGACCCAACTGACTAACAGGTTGTTGTTGAATTGTAGTGTTTTGACCATAAGTTCTAATATATTGTTGTCGTCTTGGATCAACCCAAGTTGTTGTTCTGGTATTGTGATCAACAAAATATGGTCTTCCTTCAGTTGTAAATCTTTGTTCCCATCCAGAAGGTAATTCACCCAACCCACTTGTGGTGGCACCAGAGGCAGCCATAGATACTGCAGCAGCTGGATTAACTGGTACATTTGAACCAGTAGCATTTACAGTAACATTACCGGTGGTCACCGAATTTCCAGTTGGAGTCGTTGGTAATGGTGAGTTTGGACCTTCTCCTGGCAATGTTCTACCACGATGTTGTCTTCTTTCAGCCTCAGTTTCAGTTTGTCGTTGTTGACCTCTTTCAGTTTCAGATTGATCTAATGTTGGACGTTGCCAAGTGGTGGTTCTTGAATTGTGGTCAACATAATATGTTCTACCAAAGTTATCGGTTCTACGTTCCCAACCTGGAGGTAATCTACCAAATTGATCTTCAAATGATGAATACTGTCTATGACTTGCCGATCCACCAGTAGAAGTGGCCGCAGCGGCAGCAGAACCAGTAATGTTTGAAGAAGCTGCCATAGATCCGTTAGTTACTCCGTTTGAAAAATCACCAACAGCAGATGCAGCAATAGTAGATCCATTCATGGCATTGCTGTGAATAGCTGCTGAAGAAGATGATGCACCGGTGTTTGGAGCACCTGTTGTGTTGCCATTTGAGTTGTTTCTATTGTGTGATATAACAACGATAATTTTACCAGAAACAGCCAAGTTTTCATTTGATTTTTTTAAATCTCTGGTGATGGTTTCTTCAGAATTGTTTAACGATAAATCAATAACATCACCAATTCTGACATTTATAACACCAAGAAAACCTTGATCCTTCTTTTTAAATTTCTTTTGATCAAATACTTGAATAACCAAGATAGAATCTTCCATTGCTTGAAAATTAAAAGTTTCGTTCCAATAAGGGTTCAATGTCTTTTTGGCAGTGACAGTGGTTTTGGTTTGAGATCCGTCAACGGTGATGACAGCAAATGGATCTGGTTGACGAAATACATCCCTTTTATATAATGACTCAGCAGCCACTACTTTAACATTGATAGTAGTACTCCCTGATGATGGATTAGGTGCCATAATTATACTGGGATATCAACTAAATAAATATATATATATATATGGTAGTCTTGAGGAGGTCAGGCACAAATGCTGGATAACAAAAATGTATGAATGAAATTAACAGGAAAAAAAAAAGGGAGAACGAAAAAAAAAAAAAAATAATAATGAAAATAAAAAAACGAAATTGAAAACGGATTAGAAATCTAAGAATGCTTTCAATGAAACAAGTGGTTAGTTGTCCGTGTTTTTTTTTCTTCTTGATAAAGTAACAGTATTGAATATATGAAGGGTGAAGTTGATAACAATGAAATCAAATATACACCTTATATATGATTGTGTAGATTAAAACAGATAAAAAAAAGTCACTGTTGTAAAATAGTGGTGGTAAAAAAAATGAACAATCAAATAAATGGATACTATGGGAAAGCAAAAAATGTTTGGAATTGTTGATTTTTTTTTTGTCCTTTTGCTTTTGCTTTTGCTTTTGCTTTTTGTCTCTCTCTCTCTAATTCTTCTGCTTGTTGTTGTGTGATGCAATTTTTCGTTCTTCTCGCAAACAGAATTGGGCAAAGCCAATTTTTTTTAGTGAACACACACTAAATTGAGAATCACTGCCACTATTCTCTACAATCCGATTAACCAATATGGTTTATATAAATTCGCCATTAAGGGAGGGGCACGAGAGAGAGAGAGAGGAAATTTCCTATATCTACTTTGATTAACAGATTGAGAGAATTATAATTAGTCCTGTTCTTCTTAATTCTTTGCAGAACCTAATATGTACATCATCATCCAGGAGAAATAGACAACAACATGTTCAACGTATCAAGTGAGATCAATTCGATTGGAGAAGTAATCGGGGGAAAATTGGTAAGTACACGATTAGCTGTTTTTTGAATTTGTAAACCATATTAGTCATATGGTTACATTTATGTGAATAATATATTACAATGAGAGGATTATTAATATGCGTATCCTTTTACAATTACGACGTATTCATTATAATCGACAATAAACTCCTATTTTAAACAATTAGGTTGTCTGAATATTTTATTTTGTTTTGTTTTGTCTATTCTTTTGCCTTCCAGGCTGGTTGTAACTTTTTTAATTTTTTTTTTTTTTCATTTGTCGGCTGGCCTGTATTACTATTTACTTGCATTTCCGATCCTAAATTTTCGGTTTTGTGCACTACGATTGATTCATATTCTGGTGATTACATAAAAATTCATTAATTTTGACTAATAACGTCAATCTATCTATTTATATACTTCATTAGAAACAATACATATACTTCTATAGTAATAACAAGTTATTATTATGATTATTGGTGTTGAGATTTAAATCGTGATTGAAACTAGGCACTAGCTTTTTAAAGTGATGAATAGGACTTTCATTACCAACTTCCGTAGCATTTGTTGATAAAGTCTCAGTGGAGTTGTTCACTTGACTTCTATTGGAGGACATACTTGACAAAGAAGAATATCTTTCATTTCTTGGTTTTGTAGTATTAAATGTGAATTCATCATCACTTTCAAAAGTGGAAGAAACCGATTTAGTTGGGCTATTGACCAAAGTATCATTGGAATGATTATGAATGGAAATAACACTGTTGTCTCCAATAGAGTTTGATGGACTGTGACTTGATTTGATAGGAATTGGTGTTGTAATTGCAGTTGGCTTTCTTGAAATAGTCAATGGCTTAACTAAACTGTCAGTAGAGTAGTTTTGTAAATCACCAACCAATGTATCATTAGAAATACCACAACTATTACTAATTTCACTTTGTATCAACAATTGTATGTCTTCTTCAGTGTAATAAAGCTTGTTGGTATTGATATTGACGTTAAATGATTCAGATATCTTATTGTGTACACCCAAGAAGGAGGAGCCATCAATTGACATAATCTTGGTATCAGCATCATCTTCAGTCTTAATGGAACACATAGAAACAATGTTTGAATTAGATGCTGGTAAAACAGTACCACATTGTCTTTGGTTTAATTTAGCCTCTAGAGCATTAGCTTTACCATTAAATTGAACACTATCAAAACCATCCTTCAAACCACATGAAATACTATTGGTATTAGATAAATCATTCAACGCCAAATCTGAAGACAAATCCCAATGGATAATATTACCATCTTTACCACCAGTGTACAAGTCATTTTCACTCCATTCAATGCTAGTGACAGTGTTGGTGTTATGACCGTCAAGTTCAGCAACAAATGACTCTTGCTTTCTAACATCCCATAATCGTACGACTCCATCCCCATGACCAGCAGCTAAGATATTTGTGTTTAATGGGTTCCATTTAACAACATGAGCAGACAATTTCTTGTAGGATTGATTCTTTTCAGAATGATCTGGGATATTAAATTTGCTATCTCTTAAATCAAATAATGAAACACCAAATCTACCACAGATAACAACAGAAGAAGAATTTGTATCTTGTAAAACATCAAAATTCTTAATACCAGCAACAGAAGTAATTGTAATAGGAGAAGGTCTAATTTGTTGTTCACAATTATTAATATCCCAGTAAAATAAAAAATCATTGTAAATAGACATTAAATTTTCATAATTATTTAAAAAATTCAAGTGTCGAATTGGTGATGCAGCAGATACGTCATCATAAGACCCTTTTTCTTTCAAATGCTTTCTGTGATTAAATCTCTTGCATATTTCAGCAGAATTACCAGATTCATCGTCGTCATCATAACTTTGACCATCTTCACCATTGAAAACATCACGTGTTGCTAATTTTGGAGTGGAAACTAAATGTGCATAACCTTTGTTGTTACCAGTCACCAAGTATCGTGTGTTATTGATCCATTTCATAGCATGGATATTTGGCAATGTGATAGTATGGTGGTGAATCAAGTGGTTGTTAAATAGGTTCAATTCATATATGTACAAGTTTGAATCTGTTTTAGCTGATGAAATGGCCATAATAGGATTGGATCCATGATTAGAATTAATACACATTGAAGTCAAATTCATACTTTGATCAGGTATTTTCCAATAGTTAGATTTAATATTAGTACGATTTAAAGAACATGATTGATTCAAAATAGCTGTGTCTTTTGGATTATAGTTGTTTAACAACCATGATGAATTGGAGTTTTGATAAATGGAAGAATTGGAATCTGTTAATGCTAAACTCTCAACACTTGAAATTGGAGACAAACTTGGACTGAATCTCTTAATGGCGTTTTGTCTGAACAATAAAGTAGGTTCGTAGTATTCTGACATTGTCAATATTAGGGATAAACAGTGAGGAACTAGTGGGAATTTGAACAAGAAAAAAAACAGGGGTCGTAGGGAAAGTGGCTTCTATTTATAATATGGAACAATTATGTTGAATTGCTTAAATTAAGAATTAATGAATGAGTGGTTGTAAGGGTATCTTTTGGAATGTTATAGTGAAACAATAAGTTGCTAAAAAATTCACAGTAATTATCAACACTTGGTAGTGAGGAAAAATAATAATAGATTTATGGGGAAGAAAAAAAAAAGGAATGTAAAAACGAATGGAAGTTTTATTAATAAAAAGAACTAACTTTGAATAAATTAAACAAAAAATTCAAATTAAAACCATATAAGGCTGTATTTATATAAAAATATAGAATATTCAAAAAAGTAAAAAAAAAAAAAAAAAACCTATCCCCCCAAAGGTTCCATTGATTAGTAAAGATTTAATCTTGATGTGCTGGTTGATGCTTCCAAATTGAGGTCTATTACTGCCAATTTTTCCGTTCGCGACTATTTTTTTTTTCTCTCCTAGATTTTGTGTTGCATGCACGCATTTTATTTGGGTTGTCAATTTGCAAGTAAGGTTAAATTTTGTGCGTTAATCATTTCACTTAACTAATTAATTAATTGCATTTGCTTCCCCCTTTTGAATTTTTTATTTTTTTTTACAACCAACATTATCTAAAAGATGAACGCAAAAATAATTCATGGAATTCACATTCATCAGTTTTTAATGCTGGATACCGTCATGCTGGCTCAACCAACCCGATTTAAGGAATCCTGTCTTACCATTTACTGGTTCAAATCGTGTTGTTGAAAAACTTTGATTGCAAGATCTACGTCATCAATCGGGTCATCGCTAATGCTCTAAATCAGTTTCAAATCAATTGAATGCTACTTGTTAAACTTCAGGCGACATCATTCTATGGGAATGTGTTTCTAAAAAAGAAAATCATAGCATCTTACCTGTACATGGTAAAGTTATGAATTTTCCGGTCATGCAACTATCTGTATGTTTATGTGTTTCTCCATTTCAGCTCATGTTGTCCATAAACTAACTCGTCGTTTACTTGATTTTACTCAATTAGTTCTTGTATTTAGCCTTGATGTTTTAGACTCTAAAAACTAGACTTTAAATATATCACTTTAAATTATTGAAATGGACTGCTAGTTTTTGTTTTTGTTATTGTTGTTGAGTTTTGTTTTTCTTTTTTGCAAAATTATAAATATCGACGTGTCTGTGATCGATTTTGTTTAATTAAAAACTAATGAGGACAAGTGATTTATCTGTACTGTATCACGCATTGTATAATTCAATTGAACCATTTGCTCCTTGCACTTCAGTTCACTTCACCTCTCCCCCTTTGGCGAAACTAGTTAGTATTTCGACATTAATTTGCAATACACTGCAATTGCAAGGGATGAAACGGAACGCAGAAGATCTAATTCAGAGGTAATTTGGCACATGACCTATGACCTTGACTACAACAGTTATTGCTCAAGAATTTTATAAATAAACTTCGTATTTCCGTATTGTACTGTACATAATTATACACGTTATCTATAAATAATTCCATCATCTCCCTCCCCCCCCCCCCCACACACACACACACACACAAAGGATAGACATGAATTATCTTCTCTTGTATATACATGGTTTCAACAACCATTCACCTTCAGCTTTCTCATTACGTTTATTTTCCAATTTTTCTAAATCAGTTTGATCATCTTCATCTTCAATAAACTTCTTTTTCTTTCTTTCCATTTTCAATTGACGTTCTTTTAAAATATCTGGAGGAGGTTTGAAAAACTCAAATCTAGTAAACATTTTATTGGAATTATCTGTCAGTTTATGGAAAAATCCAAATGCTTTTAATGAATTAACAAACTCTTCACCAATTTTTTCAGAATCCTTGGCAGTTGAAGATTCACCAAATCTAGATTTAATTTCAGCTATCCATAATTCACCTCTTGGTATTAAAATCCTCCATGCTTCTTTAATAAAATCCAAGAAATTAGTTCCCATTAAAGCCAAACAAAATATCACAACTGAACAAGATTCATCTGGAATTGGAACATTTTTAATATCAGCAACAGTAATTCTTTCATTGTGTTTTTTCAAATCAAAACTATGAACTAAAACTTCCAAATTCTTCTTTTTGTTTTTTTTATTATATTGATTGACAAATTTACTAACATCTAAACTTAATTTAGCTTCACCACATCCCATATCAGCAATAACAACTTGCTTGTTTTTCAATCCAGGTAATCCACCAGGAGCATTAACTGGTCTAGCCTTGGCTCTTGTTTTAATTTGATCAACAAATACGTCAACTGGATTTTCTGGCCATGATGCAACTTGTTGAGTAAATCCTTGATGATATTCATCAAATAAAGATGGAGTATCTTTGATCAATTTCAAGGCATCTTCTGAACTAATAGTATATAATTGTTCATTTATCCATCTAAATCTAGATCCAGATAATTTAGCCATCATTTTTTGTTGTAATGGAGTTAGTTTCTTACCAGAAAACAATGGTTTCACTGATTCTTCTCTCGATTCTTCAGATTTGGTTTTCTTTACTGGCTTTTTATCTTCATTATCTTCTTGTTTTCTCTTTTTATTCTTCAGTTTCTTATCTTTTGGCAGTTCTTCTGCAATTTGTTGTTCTTTTGGTTCTGGGACTTTAGATGCTTGTTCTTGTTCTATTTGTTCTTGTTCTTGAATTCTTTGAGCATTTTTTCTTTCTTTTCTCTTCTGGGTCTTACTTTTTTTATCAGGCAATCCACCTATTTCAATCTTTTTGGTCTTTAAATTCCAACCATTTGCTTCAAATAAAACCATTTTATATTGTTGTATGAATAGCGATGAGATGGATTATTGAATTTTTTTTTTTTCCTTCGTAATTTTTTTTTCTCCCCCTTCTTTTGCAAGGAGATGGGTCGAGCATACTGTTGAATTCTTATTAAACACTGATTGAACCTGATGGACAAGGAAGTAGACAGCTCTGTGGTGAGTTTACAATTATCACAATAGCATGATACCTCACTTTTCAAGCAAACTGAAAAGCTACATAAACTTGTTGTGGGTAATGACATTTCAGAACTCCATTCCCCTATAGAAGAGCCAATACAAACAAACAAGCAAACTCTCCGCCAAAAGAAAAGTAACACGATTTGCGTCACAAATTTTTTTTGTTTCTCTTATGAAATCAAAACAATACACCAATCGATCAACTTATCTCTCCACATATCACATTACACGGATTATGATAACACTATGAAAGATAATCGATTACTATATCCAAAAACCAAAATAGATTGGGGTCCAGGAGAAAATCATATATGTTTGAAAACACCATTTAAGAATTTCTATGTTATTGAATTATTTCATCAAGCTCCTACCTTTGATAAAACAATCCCTTTATTTATTTCCGACATTAATAATTCACCTAACTTATATGGAATCTACAATTATATAGCAGATCATTTACGTCATGTTGTTCTTGTTAATAACTATCCGGTTAATCAAATCAATATATTTGGGAAAATCGTGTATGAACAATATAAGGAAAAGGAATTCAATGGAGTTGAAGAATCATATGTTATTCTTGTAATATCCGATTTCATTGGAATAGATTCTAAAATTAGAGTTAGGTTATCCCAAGAACAATTTAAAGAAGTTGGACTTACGTTAGATAAGAAGAATTATGGTAAAATTGTGGAACTTGAAGGTGAAATTTACAATTGGTATGATTCTATTAATGTGAGTAAGAAACCAGATCGTGAACTTAAAGTTAGTAAAATAACGGTATTGTCTCATAGACCAGACGGATTGCATTTTGAATTTGAACAATGGAAGAAAAGAATGGAATTTCGAAAGAATAATTTGGTAGAACCATGGGTGTTTATTCCAACCCCACAACGTGAAAACAGAATTATTGATTATAAATTTACAGAGGATGATACAAAGAAGAAGCAACAACAACGGGATTTAGATTTGGGAGTTTATTCACTTAAAGAAATTGATAATGTACCCGTTGAAGAAGACAGTTTGCTTGTACATGCCATACATAAATCGGATTCAAGAATTAAACAGGATCTTCCTAGTCCATCATCCAATAAATTATCGTTGGTTAAATCAGTGGATAGAATTCATACTCAACGTTATATAAAACCCACTGATCTGGAAGACACTCCATTGAAAGTTGTCACTGATTTCCAATTAACTACTGAAATAATCAAATTTATAATTAAAAAAGGTTTCGTCAAGGTGAAATTATTAGATATTTATCGAGATCCACGAATATCGGAACTACTCACGAATTATACCAACTTACAGTTAGTAACGTTAGAAGCAATACCAAAGTTTAAGAACTTATCATTCAAGGACTATAAGTTAATTATATTTCACAGACAAAGACACAAACTACAGAAAAATCTTCAATTAATTACAATAAGTAAAACTCAACTGGTTCGACTGGTTTGTTTGAAAAACTTGTATTCAAGTGTTTTAAAAATTCTTAAATCATTAAAAAATTCCAAAACCACTTCTCCCTTTAATGTTATGGATTATTTGGACATGTTAAAAAATAAGAAATTACTATTAGGAGATATTAATTATAAATTAATGAACTATATAATTGAGTATATACTTGAAAATGTTTTATTTGATGATGATAATTGGCATTATGACACCAATTCAATATCTTGGTCTTATATAGCACCTGGTTAATGTACACGACTTTCTTTTCCAAGATTTCGGTTATCTGCGATTGATTTAATCCTTTTATTTTTTTTCTGCCGCTTGTTATCAAAAGTATAAATACCAAACGCAAAATCCTTCCCCCACGGTTTTATTCCAAAACCCTCTGACAGAAAAAGTGGTAAAATACACCAACCAATAATCATATATATATATTCAATAATTAATATGTCAGTGGCACCAATTACATGTCATATATTAGATACAACAAGAGGTAAACCAGCATCAAATGTAGTTGTACAATTATATCATATATCTTCAAATCCAAAAGATTTAGATAATTCATCAATTCCAATACATTTTGCAAGTTCAAAAACAGATTCTGATGGTAGAATTAAAAATTGGATATTTGATCCTAATCAAAATCTTGAAAATTTAGGTATTATTGAACAAAATTGGGATGATTTAAAACCAGGAATTTATAAAGTTAAATTTTTAACTGGGAAATATTTTTTAAATTTATCTAATGATAGAACATTTTTCCCATTTGTTGAAATTATTTTCATTATTGAAGATCCTCCTGATAATCATTATCATATTCCTTTGTTATTAAGTAATCATAGTTATACTACTTATCGTGGAAGTTAATTAGAATATATGTATGAAATTAGTTTTATTGAAAATAGAAATAAAAAAATAAATGTCTAATTAAAATATATATATATAATTTAAATACGGTGGTGGGAGAAAAAGAATATATAAAGATGGGAAGAAAAAAATAGATAATTAAATATTGTTACAAATTGTCTCTAGTAAAAATCTAGTAAAAAAAATGGGTATTGTTTTGGGAACTTTCATGAACCAACATCTCGTTACATTTATAATAATTCAATTCGTTCTTAATCTTGTTGATTTCTTTTGGATCATTTAACGAGTATTGTGTTACCGCCTTGTTGTATCTCTTATACATATCACTTGCAAATGTTTCATTGATAGAAATCTTATTGGAGAAAACAACATTTCGAGATCCTTTTTTACCACCATCAAGCATGGATTTTTTACCACTGCCACCTTTTCTACGTCTCTTTAAAATTGGTGCACTCTTACCATTTTCATCAACAGAAAATTCAATTTTAGATAAATCTTCAAATTTCTTCATATTAACTTCAATTGATTGATAATCTTTGAATTGACGAATATACTTCAAGTGTGGTGGTAAATTTCTCTTTTCATCATCAGTCAAATTGTTGAAAATGTAATGTAATTCTTGATTTTCAATAACAATAGATTCACCTTCTTGACTGAGATCATCATCAACAAGTACTGGGTCAATATCTTCATCAGTAATAGCAGCATTTGGACCACGAAGTATTTGTGGTGGTCCGACTAATGGTTGGTTAAATGAACTATCCACTGGAGTAGACACATCACCTTCAGAAGATGCCATAGAAATATCTGGGGCAGCAATACTGGCAGCTGCCATTAATTGCTCTCTAAACTTTTTAATCTCTGGGTTATTTTCTTCATCAATTGTGTACAGATTCTTGTCAATATGTGATTTGATAGCACCTTCATCCATAGTAGCCCAATACGCTTCGTTTCGAAGGAATGCCATATTTTCAGCATAATTTTCATCATTGATATTCACCGAATATCCTCCAATCGTATCTGTTCCGCCATTGTTATTGCCAAGATCATCATCCTTCAATTGTTGATCTTTTATTTGATCAATTGATAACTCATCATCTCTTAAAAATGGTTCATTCATACTACTTCTATTGGTAGAAATCTTGTGTATAAATACTGGAGGTGAAGTTGGTGTTAATTCACTTTCAAACTTTTCATCAAATGTAATCATCATTTCTTCCAACAATCCAGTTTCTTCCGGTTCAAAATCAGGTAATGATCCCAATTTAATAGATGGTGCAATTTCACTAAAAACAGAAATTCTGTTACTATTTGCATTAGCAGCAACTGGTGGTCCTAATTTGGATTGCTCAACAATTATTGGCAAATCAGTCAAATCTTGTTCATCTTTCTTGGTCTTCATAAATTTAAATATTTTTGAACCACTAGATCCTGATGATGACAATGATGTGGTAGAATTGGATTTATCCATTGTTTTCTCATGTGGATGTGGTTTAAACATTTTAAAGAATGATTTCAAGTTTGCACCACCTCCGTTTGCACCTTTCTTGGAATTATTGTTACTATCATCTCCGATTTTTGGACTGTGATAAACGTGACGTTTCATATTTGGTTCAGGTGATTGAGCCTGTGTCACCGGTGGTTGTGCAGATAAGTTTGGTGAAGATTTTTGAGCACCTTGTGTCTGAGAGTGAGGAGGAGGAGGTGGTGGTGGTGGTGGATGTGGAATAGGATTGTTGGTATCAATACGTGGTCTAGACGTGGGTGGAAGTGGTGCTGGTGCAGATGCTGGTGCAGATGCTGATACTGGTGCTGATGGGGCTACTCCAATTAGTTGATGGGTGGTATTTACAGCAACTCTCTCCTTGTCATGAATTTCAGGTGGTCTTCTTGAAGGTTCAAAACGGCGATGGTTTGTTGAAGTTTGGTGTTGTTTATCAGATGATGGTAATAAGGAATCGGAAATCTTTTGCGGCTTTTCCGGAGCCATCGTCGGTAATGACGAAGTTTTTTTAATTGTCTTCGCGTTATTTGGCGGTTCAAATTGTGGACCCATGGGTAACTTCTTATTTTGAATGCTTTCATCCTGCAACAACAACGAACGAATTGGTTTAGCTGATTTCTTCACTGGAGTGGTTGGCTCCTTTTCTTTCACTTGTTTATTCTTTTCCTCGAGTTCACGCATTTCCTGAGCTTGTTGTTCTTGTAAAGTTCTTGGTGTATCATACAAAACCAGCTTTGATGGACTTGGATCTCTTTCACCGTCATCATTCTTGAAAATCAGGTTTGGCGCAGCATCAAGAACTGGTGTGACTGGCTGTTCATTGACCTTTCTCTTAATTGGTTGTGTTTGAATTGCAATTGGTATAGTGAATTCTTCAGTCTCTTTCTTTTGACTGTGCTCAGAACCCTTTCTAGGAACTGCCGTATTCTCATGTTCTCTTGGCTTCTGCTCCACAGAGGCAGCAAGTTTTGATTCATCGGGATTTGATTTCTTCTTATCGGATTTATGTTCACCATCTTTTCTTGGTCTTCTCTTTTTTGGTCTACCTTTGACTCTCATACCTGGTGATTTCTCAATTGGCGGTGGAGGTGGTGGAGATTCAAGATTCTTTGGTGTGACAACCTCCTGAATTGGACTTCTCTTTGGTGTTGATGGACCAGGATTGGCAGGGGTATTGGTATTAGTTTGAGAATTATTAGCTGAGTTGATGAAAAAATCATTGGCAGAGGACGTAGATGATGCATTTCTGCTATGTTTTCTAATCTTCTTATTATTGACAATCATCACATCTCCTCTAGGAGGAATATCCGGTTGTGTATCATTCACAAACTTATTAAATGTAGTTGAATCAATGTCATAATACCTCGAACTTCTTGGTGTATCAGTCTTGGAATTAGTAGGAGATGACACAAATTTAATAGCCTGCTCATCAGTAACTTGAATAACATGCTCCTTTGGAGGCAAGTGCAGCTGATGAGTCATTTGGAACAGCTGGCGTTTCTCATTGATATGTTTCGTGTATTCCTCTTGTTCATTAGCCATTTTTTCACGTTCAAGTTGTTGTTGTTGCTGCTGATGGTGTTGTCTTGTTGGTGTAGTATTCAAGTTAGAAATAATCTCACTCAACTGATACAGCTCTGGAGATGATTCGTTAAAGTATTGCTCCACAAATGATTCAGTGTCTATTGTAGGCTCTGGTAACAAACTAATCTGACTCTTTCTATTACTAGTTCCGCCACTACTGCTAGAATTAGTACTACTGCTAGTGTCGGTATTCAGTCTCTCAAAATGTAATAATGATCGAGCACTTATACGAGGAGGACGGAAAGTATTAATATTATTCGGTGGAGTGATGATTGGTGTAGCAGTTTTCACAGAAGTTGGAGATGGTGGTGTCATTGTTGGAGTACCTTTAAATTCTTTAAAAACCTCCTTGTCTGGTGTACTAACTGGAGTTCTAAATATTTCTTCTTCACTCGACATCTCAGATGATCTTGATATATCTCTCAAGATAGGTTTCATTGGAGCACCTAATCTGTGGATACTTCCTGGGTTGGAGCTGTCATACAACGAGTTAGGTGAATCGGAACCAGAAGTGTTCGTTGCTCTTTGTTTGACAACTTCCAATGGGGCAATTGAATCATACATTGACGATGGAGTATGGCCGTATGTTGATGTTGATGTTGGAGTTTGACCATAGGCGGATGATGAAGGAGTGTTCTCATAAACTGATGATGGGGTATTCCCATAAGCTGGTGAGCTTGGTGAATCAGTACTAATTGCCGGATTCGGAGAAGACGAATTAGCTGACATCAGTTGTTGATTTTGTAAGTTTCTTGTTCTCAAAGCATGTTTTCTTTCACTTGGTGAAACAGAAGAGTTTGATTCCTCTCTGATTAAACGATGTGGTTCAGGTGTGTTTCTGTTGTCCCATGATGAATTTGCTGAATGGCCCGCACTTGAACTGCCAAAGTTTGAAGCCAGCATACTTTTGAAAGTCTCTTCACTTGTTTCATTCAACGTACTCAAAGCAGTGTCATCAGTGATTGTTTCTACTGGTTGGTTACATTCATCGGAGGATGAACCGGTACTATTTCGAATTTCATTGGACAATCTGTTATGGTCGTCACTTATAGATGTTGAAGGAGTATTGGTGGCTGATCGATTAACATTTGAATTGGAATTTTCGTCATCGTGATCGGCTAATAAATCAGATACATTAGAAGCATTTGAAGTTTGTGATGAAAAAGATGAGGTGTTGGAATACTGCTCGGTCTTGGTGATATTTTGTGATTGAAACTTGTGGGAATTCTTCAAACTTGTACTGCTGTTGCTGTTACGGTAATTTTCATAAGGAATCTTTGGGGAAGTATCTTCAAGGACAATATTTGTTGTGATATCGCCTTTACTATTTCTAATGTTCTGTACTAAACTCTGTTTGTTCATGAGCTTGATGTTCTGAATTGAAGCAGATTTAGGTAGGGAACTATGAGAATTATTGGAATGAATACTAGGAGCAACAACTGACCCAGCAGTTCCACTATTTGTTGACGAGTTTGAGGATGAGTGATTTGATTTAGGTGAATCAAGGGAAACGTTGGGATTTAATGGTGGTGGAACTGGACTGCTTGCTCCACTATCATTTGGGGAAATATCTTGTTGAAGTTTACTTGGCCTGTTTCTCTTGGCAGGGGTTGTTCTTGGTCGAAACACTTCACCATTTGGAAAATAGTAGACACCTTCCTTTGCATAGAATGCGCTTCCTGGGCTGTTATTATTACCAGCACCACTGCGTAAAGTTGAATCGTTGATAAGCTTTGGGGAAATCCCATTACTGTTGGGAAATTTCTTGGTTGGTTTCTTGACAAATTTACTATCCACAGCTATCAAATTATCAGTTGACAAATCATGACCTGAAATATTATTTTGTGATGACGTGGTGGTATTAGCGGTTGCTAGCGAAGTCATTGAATTTCTTCTTGATTGTGGGCCTGACATGGTTGGAATATATTGAAGAATTAAAAAATACGTCTAGGTGAACTGAAAAATAATTGGAAATCTAGGTACGATGATATATTTACTGTCTTGTATATGGGAAACTTTTGGGCATAAACTCGGAAATATATGAAAAAATAAAATTAGAATTAAAATAATTAAAAAATAACCAGGGTCTCCCGAATGAGATGAAGAAATATATCTATAATCACAAGTATCTAAGATGAAAAGGGGAGTATTATCCAATACAATCAAATAATTTTAAAAGTTATTATCCACTAACAAATTAATAATACTTGAGAATAATTTCTAAAATAAAATAAATAAACAATAATAATAATAATTGACTTCTCTTTCTTCCACTTGCTGATAAAAAAAATGTGTGAAATCTAGTAAATTGTTCTGTTATAAAGATAGCGAATGGATTGAGTTAAATATGATAAACAATGACTGTATTTGACCTGGCTGTTTGGGGTTTGTTTATATTCAATAAATAATAGACAACTTTCAAATGGGAAACAAAAAAAAGAAGCGGTTCTTGTTTTTCTTTTTTTTTTTGGTTGTGGTTTGGAAATTTATCAAGGGACGGGGGTAGAAAGGTAAAAAAAAATATGTTTGTGTGTGAATATTTTTTTTTCGTTTTCTTCTTATTTCTCTCTAGTAGTAAAGCCTGTGTGTGTGTGTGTATTCTTGGTCGCTTCGGGATGGTTGTATGTTGTTAGCTTTGTGCCTAAAATTTTCTTTTGATACGGCGTCGTAACGAGATACTACGGCTAGTTTTGGATTGAATGATACTGTTGATTAATTCAATTGAAAAGCACCAATGATGATTAATAGAATACAAAGGTTGTTGTTGTTGTTGTAAAAAGAAGAAACAAATGAATAAATTTTTTTTAAAAAAAGGCAATGGTAATGTTTTTCTTTTTGGGAGGAGGACAGAGAAGGATATTTGAACTGATATGCATTGAAGTGAAAAAGAGACTTTCAATGAGAGAGTGAAAAGCATACATTATTTTTTTTCTCTTCTATGTATATTTTTATTTCGGTTGTCTTTCTTTCTGTGTGCGCTTTTTTTTTCGCTTCACTAAAATTTGTCAAATACTTTTGTCCATTCAAGGGTGTGTTGTCTACAACAATACAACCAAAATAAAAAGAAGGAATCAGTATTCAACATGAACATTAATTGACCAATTAAACGTTTTATGGGTAATCATCTACATTTAACTTGCTAGTTGTGGATCATTTTTGTTTGTTTGACTTGTTTTGTTTGCAAAAACAAGAAGCTAACTCACTGGATAGTGGTTGCTTGCATTATTTGGAAGATCAGTGGATGGGTTGTTTTTTTTTTGTTGTTTGTCGTGGGACGGGCGGGCGGTCGATGCACTGGATTAATTTATTCGCTCAATTTTCATTTGAAACACTCACATACTTTGAACAATAGAATGTTATTTACCTTTGCTATAAATCATGACAAAATAAATTGAACCTCACTATATGCATCAAGGCTTAAGACTTCCTTGTGTTAATCACACAAACATCTGTTATCGAACGGGAATTTTATATACAGCAAGTTTTCCTCCCTGTGAGTATAGTATGCAGTAATGAAAGAAAAAAAATTCAGGCAACAAAATCGAAAATCTTAGGGCAGCTAGACACGTACAATTTGCCCTGATCCACAACTTACAAACTTCAAGTCTTGTTGCGTAACTCACTTTCCATGGAATTAACCTAGAGGTCATATTTTTCTGTTGTCGTCGTCGTCGTCGTTATCGTAAGAAATTAATGGTGGGCTTATAGTTCGTGTACCTGTTAATAACCATTGTCTTACTGTTAATTGTTTGCATAATTTTGTGTCAGTAGCAAAGTTATTAATTATAACTGGAAGGTGAGAACAATAGTAAAAAAGGAGAGTGGAAGAAAAAAAGGACGAGATAAAATGGAGAATAATTTAAGGTACCGAGATATCTTGGGTAACACTGAATACAACCACAAACAATCAATTAATTTGGGCTAAAGGCGGTATGGTACCGTTAGTAGTGGCTTCTACTGTACCAAAATAAGGAACATAGTAAATATGGGAAATTCTGATGAAATACAAGAAGGCATTCAATTACAAAACTTGTGTCACATTACAGTTTGTTACCAGTGATACTTGCAAGCCATGGTGAGTAGGGAAAAAAAGCCATCCATGGAATATCAAATTTTAATTTTTAATTTTGTTTGTTCTCCTAGGATGAATCGGCATTAACCTGCCTTGAAATAAGCCCAATTTAGTTGTTGAAAATCTTCGTTTCTACAGACACATATTAGGATCTAGATTCACTTAATTAAGAATATATTTTCGAGAAAAAATAGAAAAACCAACTGTACCTTACATTTCAAGTGTGAATGTGTTGATTTGGGTTCTCTTCTTCAAGCTGATCATTCATGATGAAATTAGTTATGAACTGAAATTACGCTTTATTAATAACGACGCGTTTATGAAATTGCAAATAATTTTCACCTTTATATTTTGTAACTAGGATTTTTTCTTGTCATACGGACCCTTTATTTTTAAATTTTAGTAGTTTTGAATCACAATACATAGTCTTTTCTTGCCTTGTGGTGCATTATCTTAGTATTTAGGTTTTGAATCTCATTGGTTACTTGCCCTATTTGAACCCAAAAAGAAATACATGAGGGATTCGCGAATGTAAAATAGTGCATGCATGTGTTTTTACCGTGAAAATAATAATTTCCGTGTTGAACCAGAATAATAAACAAAAAATTTTTTCTCAATATTGTTGTGAAACATCAAAACAAAAACAAATGAAATTAATTTTTTCTTGATTAGACCACGACTAATTATTTCTTTTGTGATATACACCATCGTATTGGATTCTGTATATGGATATGTGTCTTAACGGGCACGATTTCCTTGTTCATACCTAAGATCCATAATTCGGTGAAATATTTGTGTAAAGTGACAAAGTTCGTCTAGTTTACGATTTTAGGGGTCTAATGCTATGCGACAACTTATTTTTTCCGTCGGTGAAACTTTCTGTTATGGTTGCAAAAATATTACAAACCAAAGGTGTGGAAATAAAATAACAAACTATGTAGTGAGAATGTCATTAACTTGAAAAAACACAATTCTCTTGATTGAGCTATATAAGTCGTTAATCATGAAGATATATCTCCTTATCCCAATTATATGGCTCATTGTTTTTCTCCAACATACAACCGCAGTGGAATTGACTATAAACGATGAAGAAATCGATAATCCTGGATTGATCCTTAAATCAAAATTTAAACAATATTTACCAGAATTACAAGAAAACTTAGAAATTCCCGTTAATGAAAAACAACAATCAATCAGAGAATCATTTATTCCTAAAAAAATCAATTATCATCATTTTGGCTTACGATCAAGGTTTAAAAAAGATGTATCGGTAACAACTACAACTGCGATTGTATTAGAACCAACTTTAGCAAAATCAAATCCCGAGAATGTTGACTCAAACCACACCGATACTGATACAGATTCTGATTCTGACGTTAATGAAGACATCTCTAGTTCAGCATCTTCAACACCAAAAGTTCATTCACGTAGATCATGGATTAAGGACTTCTTAATGTTCAAAGAGCAAGACACTGGCACATCAGACAAATCCAAAAATAAGAAGAAAACATCCAAAGAAAAACATGAGAATTCAAAACTACAATCTAAAATCACAAACTACGATGATACAGTTAGTGATCCGAGAGATTTAAAACGTTGGGTCAGATTGATTGCTGATGAAGGTAAAGATCAACCATATGTTCAATCCAAATATGTTTATAATAACGAGATTGAATTAGATGTTGAAGAATTCATCAAGTATTTGGTAGAAGAACAAGGTTTTAATGTTACAGATTTGGAATTCTTAAGGTCAAAAAATTTGGATTATGGACTTGGTGAAATTGAACAAGAGTTGAATAAACTTAAAGAAACAAAAGGTTCACCAAAAGTGATAGATATCGGTGGTGAACATGATAGTGATGGTAGCGATTCTGGATCAAGTTTGAATTCATTCAAATCTATTACAAATGCTTATTTTGCTATCGTAATTCTGTGTTTATTTTTCATTTAGTAATAATACGATTATATACTCTGTCTCTCTTGTCTTTTTGCTTCTATTCATCTAATTTCTCCAATACTTCAATATTGGTGGAACTTAATCTCCATAAAATCATCATTAAAACCGTTCTATATGGTTCGAATGGTCTAGCAGCATATTTAACATATCCATCATGAATTGGAGTCCAAGTTCTTTTCGAATCACTCTTGTTGAAAAACTTCAGTTTCTTCTTTAACAACAACTGTGTCTCATCATCATTGGCACTATCAAGTTTAATTTTTTTTAACAAATCTGGTCGTTTATTCAAATATCTTGCCATGCCCCGAGCAATACCTAAATCATCTTCAGCAAATACATCCATTTCTTCCAATGTAAAAATTGCAAACATTTTAGCTGACCACATTCCAATTCCTTTCAATTTACACAATTCAACTAATATTTCATTCAATGGGGATTTTTCATAGAATTCCAAATGAGTTAAATGATTATTCGGATCATTAAACGCTTCACTAATACTTTGAACATACTTGACTTTCATATTAGATAATCCAACTGCTCTCAAGTCCTCGGCAGAAAACTCCAATGTTTTACCAGGAGTTGGTACATCACCGTTGAATAACCCTTCGAAACGCGTCTGTATGGATTTAGCAGCGGCACCACTGACTTGTTGTCCAATAACTGATCTAATCAATGAGTACCAATAAGTATGAATTTTATTCTCTTCATTGTGTTTCTTTTCAGTTATTGCACTGCCAAATCTTGTAAAATCTTGATGTACAACCACGGGATATAAAGAAGGATCAATTTTCAAGACGTGTTCAATTCCTTTAATAAACTCTTCTGAGTGATTATCTATATATTTCTGTGGGAGTTTAAGATCATCAGGTATTTTTATATGTGTCAATAAGCTTTCTAAATCCAGGGTTGATTTGGTTAACTTTGGTTTCGATTTTGTTAATTTAGGCTTGGTGATTTTAGGTTTAGCAACACTTGGTTTGTCAATAACTGTTTCAACAGATGAGGTCTTCACCACAACTTTGGTTGATCTAGAACGCGTAACTGGAGCCATTCTTGTTAATAATACACGTGATGAAAAAGAAAGAAGTTTATTGAATATGTTGAATGAATTTATAGTATGGAGTAAAATCATGGAAATATGAAATTGCTTATAAATTATTTTTCTCTTTCTCCCTCCCCAATTTTTTTTTTGATTTCTTAATTTTGTGACCATCAATGAAAAATGTGCTGAAAAAATTTAGCAATCATATTTCCGGTTCCAATAGGCATGGGTGCATAAACTTTTGCTCCAAAAAAAAAAAAAAGAGAGAAACCGAACTTACTGATGTAACTGATATGCTCTCGAATCATTAAACAACCATTCCCTAATTCAAAAGGGTGCAATCCACCACATTTAATGTGTTTATATTAATCCATCATTTAAATTTCGCATGATGTGTTTAAATTTTGGCAACCAAACGAACGACGTCATTCTTTAACACACTTGTTTGTTTATTTTTTTTTCTCTCTCTTTTTCCTTCATCTATTTTTTGGCAACACATTTATATCAAAATTCTTATCCCTTATTCCAAATTCAAATCAATAGAAAGTGTGTATTTCTTTTCTAGTTCTAATCTATTCCATAATAGTTGGTGATTGTGAATTATTAGAGTAATGACATATTCTTCAGAATGGGAACGTTATTGTCATGAACATGAATTGAGAATTGATCCATCAAATTCAAGATGTGCCATATTGGGGTCTCCTTCTCCTATGTCATCAACTGAAATTTATACATATGAATCACAACTTTCAATGGTATATAATGAAAATCACAATGTAGAAATTTTAAAGGAATCAACCATAATGACAAGTATAAAGAGATTTTGGCCATTTAAAAAATTGATTAAACCTATGTGGTCAAAATTTAAAAAATCAAAATTGAAATTTAAAAGGAAGAAAAAGAAGTCTAAGAAAAAACAAGTTCTTGATCTTAATGATTTTAAAGATCAAACTACTGCTGCGGTTCCTGCTCGTCATGTTTCAACACCATTGGCTATCCCATTGTTTGCTAAAAGTTGTTTGAAAAGTAAAATCTCACAGGATTTTAATCATCTTTTGGCGATATCTAAAACTTCATTAAGTTCACAAAAATCATCTGTGAAATCGGTATTTGATACTAGTTCAAATATTCATACTAATGCAACTACTCCAAATTGATATATCATTGTTTGTTTTTAATTCTTCCCATTACTATAGAAAATGTACTTATTATATATGTATAGAAATCTCATAATTTGCTAGGTAATTCAATATCTCCAAATAAATCCTTTAATACCTCAGTTCTTAACTTTTGTTTGTATTCAGAACCATATTTCTTCTTAAAATCATCATCAGTTGTTTGTTGGTTCTTTTCAAAGCAATCCAAAACAAAATCATTAACTAAATTCATAACCAAGTCTGGGTTTTCCGCATGCATATTATGATACATTCCTTCTAAAAATTCAATGTTTGCAAAACTCAAGTCATCATCCTTATATAGATTGATCAATGCCGACATTCCATCATTGGTACCACATAACATCTTTGTTGGCACTTTAACTTGTTGATATAATGCTTTGGTTTCTGGAATTGAAAATCTCAGATTATAATAATTAATATAATCTTCAAACCCATCATGTTTCAATTCAACTGTATCATAATGACTCTTTCGATCATAAAACTCAGGAATTTCATCTTCCAACATATTACGCAAAACAATTGGATCAAAATTCTTATAGAATGAACGTTTACTGTAATGTTCATAAATTTGATGGTACCAATTGACATTTTCTGGGATTTTATCAAAATAAAATTTCACAAAGCCACGTTCAAACCAATCACGATAAGTCCTGTCAAAGTCTTTGTTATCACCTGGTACAGTTACACAAACAGGATTTATCAACACTGAAGATTGGAACAAATTTGGTTCAATTGCCGTCATTTGAATAGCTGCAAATCCACCCATTGAATGAGCAACAACAACATTGAAAGCATTTGGATGAAGAAAGCTCTCTCTTTCATGAACTTTGGTTAACATGATAGCATCTTTTGCAAAATCATTCCAATCACTGACATGACCCAATTTACCACGATTAACATAAGCAGAATCTCCCATGTTTACGTGATCAGCAGCAATAATTGTATCAATATGTAATTCTGGGAAACTTATTTCATAGGTTGCAAATAATTTATCGATTTGAGAATGCCAAATACCTTTATTCATCCCATTGCCATGTAAAAACAAAAAATTGATACGTTTGGCATTATGTGGAATTACTCTAGTTGTGACATACTTCCGATAAGCAATTTTCAATTGATAATCTTCACGTAAAGTACTTGGCTGTGACAACACAACTGATCCAGGTGCCCTGGGACTAGCTGCATCTTTAATCTTTAATGTATGTTCATAAAATGGAGAAGTATTTGGTGTCAATGTCATAATTAAAAATCAAAAAGTCTGTGGATACGTCTATGAATAACTGAAACAAAAAAAATGGCATAAAATTCGTCAAGTTTATATATTGTCTGATCTCAAACAAACACGGGGGGAAGATTCAATAAATGCTCCACTTTTTTTTTTTTCTTTTTCGGATTGTGATATTTTTTGGCGGGAGCTAATTTCTAGGGGGGAAAGAGGGGGGACAGAAGAAGTCTAAACTTTCGCACAGTCCGTGGGATACTTTGAAAAATGTGGGGTCATCTTTCCATTTATACCAGATTAACAATGATTGAAACAACTTGTAGATTAATGGAGGTATTATTCATGATGAGTTGGTGGTTGATTTTGCACTGAGGATGTTGGATGTGTAATTGTAGCTTGTCTGAGTTGGTTGTCAAATAACGAACGATTCGTGTAGTCCTCAGCAGTTACATTCTTTTCGTTCCTGGTGAATCCGATAAACCTGTAAGCTGGTAATTCTTAATAGTCATCTGGAGGACGGCTAGATGGTTTATGGAATAACTGTAGTCTATTTCGGACTTCTTATCGAGTTTCACCAGATTGGGAAATGCGTATCTTTTTTTTTTTCTTCTTCTTTGAATTGATTAAACCCGTTACAACACACGCGAATGTCAAGATTGTTAAAAAAAAAAAAAATACAAGAAAAAACTTACTTCTATCATAGAAATATTTACATTCTATTAACCAAACAATAGATCGCACCTACATATTCATTCATTTGTATCATCATCCTATAATTACATGTACTATTAGATTCACTGTATTATTGACGTACAAGAATGACAACTTTTAAACCCTTAGCTGGATTGGCGTTCTGTTGTACTGGAATTGATGCCAAAGAAAAACGAGACGTGGTTGAGAAAATAAACGTCCTTGGAGGGATCCACTATTATGATTTAATGACAGATGTTGATTATTTAATTGTTGGTAGTAGATCAACTGAGAAGTACATATTTTCTGTCAAGAATAGATCAGATATAAGGTTTATTGGTACTGATGCCATCAATGCAATACATAAACATTGGCTTGATGGAGTGGATGAAACACTGGAAAATCTAAATATCAAAAATTATCTCCTTCCTATATTCAATGATATGACTATTTGTTTCTCACGAATACAGATGACATCAGCACAAATAAATCATCTTATTCATAACGTCAACTTTCGACCGAAAGATGACCCAGAAGAATATTATAAACCGAAGAATTTGTACAAATTATTTGTCAAACATGGTGGAAGTGCAAAGGAATCATTACTGAAAACACATAAAATTATGGTTACTACTGATCCTCGAGGTACCAGATATGAAAAGGCAGTCGAATGGGGAGTTAAGATTCTTCATCCAGTTTGGATCGTGGATAGTATTGTACGAGGTGCAGCAATGTGTCCTGAAGATTATTTAATTACTGAAAACCCAAATGAGACATACGAGAAAGGATGTGATGTTTGGAATGAAATAAAAAGCAATGAAGATATTGTCAGACAAGAGTCAAACCTTACAATTCGAAGGTCGGAGTCAGCTGAACCTGAACAGAAGAAGAAAGCAGCTGTCAACAAAGCCAACGCTGATATCTGGCATTCGATTATGGATCATACTGAAAGGCATAATAAACAGTTGATTCGAGATAAAACCTGGGATGAAGAAGATGATGAGGACGAGGACGAGGATGATAATTCGTATACTCAGTCTCGTGATATAGATAGTGAAGGTAATGATGGAGGTCCAATTCTTGCTGATAAACGTGAATCCTCAACTGCTCTGGAGAGTCAACTTTTTTTGGGATTTAATTTTCTCACTATAGGATTTGATTCAAGACAGTTTGATTTGTTATCCAAAACGATTGAGAGTTTTCTGGGTGAAGTTGCCAATGATCCAAATGATGATTCAATTACCCATGTTGTGATGCCATCGATTAAAGGAAGTCAGTATATAACTGTGTTAAAAGTATTACCATCTGAATTGAAACTGCGGATTACCAATGGGTTTGTCAAAGTAGTAACGGAATTTTTCATTGAAAGATGCATGTTTTACAAGAAAATCGTTTTAGATAGATGGGGTCAGCCAATGAAGGGGCTACTTTCTTCAAAGAAAATATTCAAGATTTGTATAACTGGTTTTACTGGAGTTGAGTTGATGCACATTGAAAAGTTGATGAAGGCATTGAATTTTGAATATTGTGAATCATTGGCCGAAGACAGAGATTTGTTAATTCTTAATATTAATCTATTTAAACCTAGTTTCATTAAAAACTCTCCGAGATTATTCCAATACAAATGTAAGGAAATCGTCAATTGTCCAACAGGTGGTTCTGTGTCCCTCATGTCTGCCAAAAACAAAATTGATGCAGCAAAACAATGGAATATCCCAGTCGTTTCTGTTGCGTATCTTTGGGATATAATGGAACAATCAGCAAGCAAATCACATATTGTCATGCCAGACATCACTGATTTACAATGGTGTATATTCGCTCCTAGTAACTACAACAAGCCTAAATCGTTATTGGAGTATGTGAAGAATCTAGATAAAGCCAGTCGAGAAGGTTCTGTTGCAGACACTACCGCTGTCGCTAATGAAGATGGAGATAATGACCAGGAGACACACACCACAACAAGCGATAATTCTGCGTCTACAGCTCTGGTTAAATTACCATCACCAAGACGAACAAATGCCAAGAGAAAGTATGGGAAATTGATAGCTGCTGATAAATCACCCAAATCAATACGATCAAAATTGTTAGAGGCTGCAAATACTAAATCTATGGATGACGATGAGTCAGAACAAAACGTAAACCCCGACGTCACAATGGAAGAGGATATGATGTCACAGATAAGATATCAAGATAATGACTCATTGTTTAATCAAGAAAGACTACTAGAAAAACTTGAAAGTTCTGTTCTCCCAAATAATTACTCACATAAACGAAGAAGAAAAGAATAAATGTAAATAATTTTATATTAGTGAGGGTTGTAACCCTAATTTAATGTATGCGAGAATACTTTTTGCACGTGCGCAACATTTTTGTATGGAGTGTTAACATTTTGTATGGGCGCACTCAAATAAATTTGCCCGCTATTTTTTCTGTATTTGCTCTTCGCTGTTATCAGCCAATTTTGGTCATTTCTTTTTTGTTTGTTTGTTGGTTTTCTCCCGTTTTGGGCTGGGCCTCCCCAATTCTCACGCATTCTCTCACTTACTCACTCTTGCCTCTTCAAAAAAAAAATTTTTCTTTCCATTTTTTTCTTCTTGATTCTAACTCTTTTTTTTTTCTTTCTTCTTTTTCCTCTTCACATCTATAGAAATAATCAATCATGGGTAAAGAAAAAACTCACGTTAACGTCGTTGTTATTGGTCACGTCGATTCTGGTAAATCTACTACCACCGGTCACTTGATTTACAAGTGTGGTGGTATTGACAAGAGAACCATTGAAAAATTCGA
The DNA here is from genome assembly GCF_000006335.3 of Candida tropicalis MYA-3404. Lineage (NCBI taxonomy): Eukaryota > Fungi > Ascomycota > Pichiomycetes > Serinales > Debaryomycetaceae > Candida > Candida tropicalis. Next base: position 1,622,164 of record NW_003020049.1, on the reverse strand, counting down.
AAAAGAAGCCGCTGAATTGGGTAAAGGTTCTTTCAAATACGCTTGGGTCTTGGATAAATTGAAGGCTGAAAGAGAAAGAGGTATCACCATTGATATCGCTTTGTGGAAATTCGAAACTCCAAAATACCACGTTACCGTTATTGATGCTCCAGGTCACAGAGATTTCATCAAGAACATGATTACTGGTACTTCCCAAGCTGATTGTGCTATTTTGATTATTGCTGGTGGTACTGGTGAATTCGAAGCTGGTATTTCTAAAGATGGTCAAACCAGAGAACACGCTTTGTTGGCTTACACCTTGGGTGTCAAACAATTGATTGTTGCTGTCAACAAGATGGACTCTGTTAAATGGGACAAAAACAGATTTGAAGAAATTATCAAGGAAACTTCTAACTTCGTCAAGAAGGTTGGTTACAACCCTAAGGCTGTTCCATTCGTTCCAATCTCTGGTTGGAATGGTGACAACATGATTGAAGCTTCTACCAACTGTCCATGGTACAAGGGTTGGGAAAAAGAAACCAAGGCTGGTAAGGTTACCGGTAAGACTTTGTTGGAAGCCATTGATGCTATTGAACCACCTTCAAGACCAACTGACAAGCCATTGAGATTGCCATTGCAAGATGTTTACAAGATTGGTGGTATTGGTACTGTGCCAGTCGGTAGAGTTGAAACTGGTGTCATCAAAGCCGGTATGGTTGTTACTTTCGCCCCAGCTGGTGTTACCACTGAAGTCAAATCCGTTGAAATGCACCACGAACAATTGGCTGAAGGTGTCCCAGGTGACAATGTTGGTTTCAACGTTAAGAACGTTTCTGTTAAAGAAATTAGAAGAGGTAACGTTTGTGGTGACTCCAAGAACGATCCACCAAAGGGTTGTGACTCTTTCAACGCTCAAGTTATTGTCTTGAACCACCCAGGTCAAATCTCTGCTGGTTACTCTCCAGTCTTGGATTGTCACACTGCTCATATTGCTTGTAAATTCGACACCTTGGTTGAAAAGATTGACAGAAGAACTGGTAAGAAATTGGAAGAAAATCCAAAATTCGTCAAATCCGGTGATGCTGCTATTGTCAAGATGGTTCCAACCAAACCAATGTGTGTTGAAGCTTTCACTGACTACCCACCATTAGGTAGATTCGCTGTCAGAGATATGAGACAAACCGTTGCTGTTGGTGTCATCAAATCTGTTGAAAAATCCGACAAAGCTGGTAAAGTTACCAAAGCTGCCCAAAAAGCTGCTAAGAAATAAACAACTTGAATATTTTGGTTAATATCGTTTAGAGTTTTTCTTTTGTATTCATTTATTTAGTTTATTTTCTTATTATATTTGAAATATAATATATTATATTTTATAAAATTTCGAAATTGTAGATTTGTGTTGATTTTGATAAGAATGCATGGTTAAGGTTGCTGATCCAAAATTTCAGTTCTTGCATATTTTTTTATCAAGATTTTCGTTGAATAAATATTCTATGAAATTATAGCCAATATAAAAACATTTTAGTAATATGCAATTGTTGTTCCGAAATGAACGATATGTGTAATTTACGAACTTTACACCCACCTTTGTTTACTCGGATTAAAGTTGTTGATGATAAAAGAATGAAGAATTAATATTTTTTTTAAAACTATTGATGATGGAAAGTTGGATCCGATAGATATTTTTTGATTAGTATCGAAGTACTGTCATTCTTCCATTAAATCAATAATTCAATTTGTTGGTCCAATTTAAGTCTAAGCATCGTTTGTATTATTCAATTTAAGGTTAGTTCTTGTTTTATAACCTGCCATATAAATAAAAGAGTTCTTACGTAATCGCAATATCTTCATGCACTTATTAGATTGGCAAAATTAATCATTCCTAAATATATTTTCTCCCCACGAAATATAAGCCTCTTCGATATCAAGGTAGAATAAGCTAAAACATATAATAGAGCCACGAAATATAATTCTCCAATTGGACAACGGTATCATTCATACTATTATCCCCCCTCCCTCCCTCCTTTTTTTTCAACATATTCAACTGTCGTATAAATACAGTGATGATGATCTTTAATTTCAATACAAAAATTTGATCTTTCTTTTTTTTGTTTGTTTGCTCTTCAAATTATTCAGTATTAATCTTCTTGATGAATAATTTTATCTCCAAGGTCTCTTTGCCTGATGCTTCACTTTCTAAACGTTCCAATGCTGATCATATAGGAGTTGGTATCGCCAGTTTTGTGTTTGTTGTATGTTTTATGATATTTCTTATTGTTTATTGTCAAAGACGAAGAAGAAGAATGGATACCAAAAAATGTGATGATCTTGAAGGAATACAACAAATGAGAAGATCACTTGGTAATCAAACTATGAATAATGGTAATCCCGAACAACAAAACAATCTGTCTAGGTCTTTAAATCCTATTCAAAGCATCTATGACTTTGTTCCTCCTTACAATGTTACAGCTGATGAAAAAATCGATCTAGGGTATTATGATTCTGACTGGAAATTTCATTCTATTGACAATATCAAATTGCCAAGCACACCAGAAAAGGCACAAGTTAGACAATGACAGTTGTAAAGTGCACAAACTTATAGTTTAATTACATTTAATATATGATTTCCACTAGCAGCAAGTTTGTGTCTACTTAAATTTTGATTATGTAATCAAAAAACAGCCGCAAACATATTTACGAGTTCCACAGTAGCAAAATGACAGTAGGTAAGAAAAACTCCAATGACTACATTGTGAGTCTTTCTTGGCACTAGACAACTTGGAAGTTATTTTGCATTACTATAAATACAGACACTGAATCCCTTTCCCAGGAAACGTTGTCTGTTTTTTTCCAATTGATTATTCACTTTTCAATGCTCTTATTTTATCATGATCAAAACCATGCTACCTATAATAATCTAACAAAGAGGTCTATTTCTCATTCCCCTGGTTCAATCATTGCGATTGTAAATATGTGTGTAGGATGGAGTATTGCTGGTATAATGAGCATTCACAAGTGGCAACGAAACAGAAATGTTCGTCGTCGATTACAAAATGATACTATTTGTGCTGTATCTTCTACAGAAAACCGAACATCTGTTGTTGCTCCACCAAGTATAGGAACTGTTCCCAGTGAAATAACAATGGAAACTACTCAATATAATCCACCCCCATCTCAACCAAATGATTCTGATGTTCCAAATGATTTTGTACCTCCTTATAGTGAAACACCACAGCATGCCAACGATATGGGATATTACGATATAGAAGGAAAATTTCATAGAGTTGATAGTTTCAAACCTCCTTCTTCTCCTCCAATTGCATATACTAGATAGATAGATATATTATATAACAACAAGTGTATATAGAATTAATTCTAGATTATTAATATTGTTCTATTAATATGAGGCGTTTCGTTCTCTAGAATGTGTGATGATGTTAATACATATTCATTTGTTGTTTAATTTATCGGCGCAAGACTTGCAATTCTAATAGAGAACAATTTACGAATTGAAAGCCCAATGAAATTTCACTGTCACGAATGACACTTGCGGTGGGGGATAATAAAGAAGCAATAATAATAATAAAAAAAATCAATTTCGAATAATATATAAAGCTCATCCATTTCTTTGCTGTAAATATCTTGTAGTATTAAAGAATAGTTTTTAAACCGATATCTATTCAGAAATGTTTTTATATCACAAAGACGAACCCGTTTTGCATCTTTATAAACGTTCCGGTAGTGGTGTTGTTGCTGGTGCTATTATAACTGTGGTTGTGGTTACTATCATATGGGTTTTATTATTTGTTTCCGTTGTAAAAAGACATAAACGACTTAGGGAAGAACATAGACAGGCTCAAGGTCGACAAACTTATGTATTAAGACCTCGAAGAGCAGGTTTTGTACCGCGAGCAAATAATACCAGTTATCCCACTACTGAGAGGCCAACAGGTGCGACCCGTTCAGAAATTCCGGAAGAAACCGTTCCACCTTACAGTGAGACAGCACAAGATTCAAATGATATGGGGTATTATGATCAAGATGGAAGATTTCACAAAATACATCAAAACGTACCAATATCACCTCCACCAGTTGCTCGTGTATAGATTAAAATTGATTTTCTACTTTTAAAATATACATTCATTCAATCTGAACAATACTAGATTCTAAACTTACCATTGTTGTTTCTTTTTTTTTTTTTTTTACAGATTTAATTCCCCCCTCTCCCGACTCCTGAATTATAAATTGCAAACCATTTCTTCACATCAGGATTAACTGGATCATGTATCCAAAAAAAAATAACTATTAGTTTGCCCTTCTTAGGATATTCATCGAACAGTCGAATTCAATTCTTTTATCAATCCTAATTGATTTTTTTTGTTTTATACAAGCAGTGCCTTACCACGTTACCTGTGTTGTTTAATATTATTGTGATTCTTCAGAGTATTCCAACATGTTTTTGTTCCATGAAAACCGAGATATAGTCCATCAAGTTTTAACCAAAAGAGATGGAACCATTGCCGGAGCTATAGCGTTTCCCATTGCACTTTTTGTCATTGGAATTCTAGTTGTTATTACCATTATAGTCCAGAGGAATAAGCAAAAGGGGGTACCACATGAACTACCACACATGAGGAATTCTATCCCGGTACCACAACCATTGTCACTGGGACGAGTCATACTGTACCGTGACAGACAAAGACAAGGACTGAGAACTAGTGAAATGACTGCTACAAGTATGATATATTCAAATCAATCTGAACAACCGGATGATTTTGTTCCGCCGTATACGGCTAATGTTAATGAGAATGATATGGGATACTATGATTCAGAAGGTAAGTTTCATGCTATAGATTATATAAAACCACCACTTCTGCCACCACTTGCTTATACTAGATAGTGTTTATAGTTTGATTAATATATCTACATTTTTACATTTGATATTGATATTAATTACACTCCGGCAATTATGGGGTCACACAAGTGATTGTAAAACAATAAGAAAGAAAAAATAAAAAGGAAAAAAAAAAAAGTTGCTATTTTGTTTCCCCATTTTTCTGTTCATAATAAAATAAAGAATACATTGGTAACACTAGCCTACACTTGAATCGTCAAGAATGTACCTATTTAACAAATATTGTATTGAATATGTTCATTTGCAGAAAAGAGATGCTAGTTATGGTATAGGTACCGGGCTCATACTTGCTGCATTTATAGTTGCAGCATTAATTGTATTTGCCAGTGCCAAAAGGAAACAAAATGCAAGGAACTTTGTTCAACAACAACAGCAACAACAAGAAGAAACCACAATCTCACAATCTCATGGACAAACAAATCATTCATCAGGAACTGAAGTTCGATCCCCTCCAATAGCTCATCTATCTAATCGTGATGAGAACCCTAACGATTATGTTCCTCCATATAGTGCTACACCAGATGAGAAAAACGACCTCGGTTATTATGATCAAGAAGGTAAGTTTCATCCAAGTACAGGTAATTCAAGATTAGTTTCCCCTCCTCCATTACTTTATACCCGTTAATATATGAACTCCTATGCGTCACGTTTTTTTGAGTCCGTGTATGATGGGCTATGTAATAGTTGCAACAATCAACGGATTTTTTTCTTTTAATTGATTTTGTAACTGCATCAACAATGGATGATAAATCTCCTGGATAAATTCATATATGTATATATAATCTACATGATTGTTTATAACTCAGCCTTTAATGAATCAAGGTTCTTCTCTCTGGGGTATTTAAATTCAATACTATCTCTCCGTGAATAAAAAAAAAAATAGAACAACAGAGAGAGAGTTGAGAAGAAATTTGTTCACTATATCCAATCCCCCCCCCCCCTGAATTCTGGTTATTATGTTTGCTATAATTTTTGCAATTGGTGCAATTAAATCAAGAAAGAAAACAGATAATGATGAAACTCCAATAGATCGAGTCTTGAAAGATCATAGACAAAGAGCAGAACGTCGTGAAAGACGTCGGGAACAAAGACGTACTCGTCAAGCACGTCAGTTTGAACAGCTGCTTCGTTCATCAGGTACAACACAACAAACCGTTCAACATTCTAGACGTAATAATCAATCCCGCTCTAGAAATCGTAATGAAAGAACTTTACCTACTAATCAAACAGAGTATCCAGATGATTATGTTCCGCCTTATACAATTAATGCTAATGAGAATGATATGGGATATTATGATTCACAAGGAAACTTCCACTTTGTTGAATTTACGCCTCCTGAATCATATGTAAAATAGGTTATAATAAATAGTAAGTATCAATTTTTCTCATATAGTTTATTCTATATCGTATTGATCGTTAGATAATTGTAGCATTTCTAGATTGATTATAGACATTGTGTGACGCAAAGTTGATCCTGGCACGGCTAATTATCACTCCCACAGCACCAACACTTTATTTTACCGAAAGATCCACAACGGTTTTCAGATATCTCAGCAAGTTATCATTGAGAGACAGTCATTCTATAATAAATGAGTGACTTGACAGTCTGTTTAGAATCATTAAATACTAAAACTAGAGGACGTTTAAATAATTCATATATGACAGTGGTTTGCATTTTTTTTTTCTGACCTATTTTACGACGCTGGTCACTACGTAATCCAAGAAATACCAATTACCGGAACTAGACTAAGAGAAAAATATCGACCTTATCTCCTATGCTTCATTGACTAAATTTGATGTAGGGATTAATGGTAGGCACGTTGTTTTCACTTTTTTTTGGTGGTAATTTCATTACCTACAATTCACTCCTGAGCTATAAATACAAGTAATAGCTAGTTATTCTTTTTTTTATATATTTTTTGATTAAACATGTATAAATCAAGGAAAAACTCGTCCAACATTCAATGTACCTTTATCAATCAACAGAAGAATTATCTAAATTTGTTAATTTGCAAAAACGATCCCTGGGGGTAATTGCCGGTGCTGCAATTGGAATAATTGTACTTGTGTTATTTATATTTTCCCTTATTATTGCATATTGTTGTTCAAGCAAAAGACTTGATGAACAAGGTGAACGAGCTTTATATACTAGTCAATATCAAAGAGAAGAAGAAGCACAAATGCAAGAAAGACAGCAATCTGCTTTGATGAATACTTTTCAAGGTCCATTAATAATATACAATAATGGCGCTGAACATAATATAACTCCTGTTAATCAAACTGAGAATCCCGAAGATTTTGTCCCACCTTATTCAGCTAATGCAAATGACAATGATATGGGATATTATGATCCAGAAGGGAAATTTCATCCTGTTGATTCAATGAAACCTCCATCTAGTCCTCCAGTGGCATATGTTAGATGAATCTAAGAAAATAGAAATACACATGTATTTATTTGAGTAATCTACAAGTTGTAAATTGTATTGTCTATATTCTTCAGTTTGCAGGTCACACAATAGTCAAGCAAGCTGCCATTGAAGAAAAACTTCTGTCATCTAAGTAGTGTAACAATTATTATCAACTCGCACGTTTTTAGCTTCACAGATGATCGCATTTAGTATAAAGACGTTCAATCCCATTTGGAAGTACCGACGGGAGGATTAATCCATAGATGTAAGATAACCAGTTATTCTTACAAATGATTATGATGATAGATTTACAATATATCAAGTTCACGTGGCTTATTGTATTCTACGAACTACGAGGTGACCTTATTACATAAGCACCAAGAACTAAAAAAATTAAAATGAATGTTCCCATTGTCAAGTCATAACTAGTTTTTTTGAAGGGGTGTATGGGAGTGAATGTGGAGCAATGTCATTCTCTCCTATAAATACAAAGGATGTGTTTTGGTTTCTTTCCATCAATTGATACAATTGAATAACTAACAATTCCAACTTTATCTAATGTACCTTTATCAATCAAATCAAGAACTGGTAAAATCTGTTAATTTGGAGAAACGAGCCGTGGGATCAGCAGCTGGTTATACAATTGCAATTATTTTTGTTATTATAGTGGTATTCTTCACTATTGGTCTGGCAGTGGGTGTTTCGAATAAAGCTAAAACTAGAAGGCTTCAGGAGGAAAGAGAACGGGAAGAACAACAAAGGCAGGAAACTACACAATCAAATGGTCTAGTACCTAGGTCAACATCAAGGAATAATGAACCAAATGAAAATGAAGATCCTACTAATCAATCAGAATACCCTGATGATCTTGTACCTCCATATACAGCTAAAACAAATGAAAACGATATGGGATATTTTGATGATGATGGTGTTTTCCATGAAAATATAGATGCTCTTCAAGTACCTCCAATGGCATATATTAGACTGAATGAAAGATCTTTTGGTGAAGAAAATGAATCACTAGCTAGTTCTCCAGTTCTGCCTGATCAACAACAACAGCAACAACCGCCACCACCAAGAGTCACACCAATGATGTTACGTACTTTGCGTTACTGAATGAATTTGCAACATGTCTCTTTTCATTGATAGATTCTCTAAATTTATACATATATTAATATAATCAAGAAAACGTACTAAAAAAAAAATAGAAACCTTTCGATATACCAACCTGACTAAACATTAATTAACCCTTCACCTTTTGATCTTAAATAACTAATCAATTCATTATTTTCATACATTTCAATTATTTCTTTACTAGTACCAACTGGTAATCCACCCAAGAATAATCTTGGAATATTCTCCACATCCGAATGATTAATATTTTTCAAATATTTCAAAATATTGAGATAATTAGGATGTCTTGACAAGTTTATTATTTTTGGTTCTGGACTAATATTCAAATTCAAAAGAATTGTATTCAATTTATCTATTTGATTATTCAATGATAATACAATGATTGGATTAACTGAAAATATTTCCTTTAAATTTTCTTGAACTAAAATATGCATGTCAGGATCTTGCTCTAGATCATCATTTTCTTCTATTATTGCATCTATATTTGATTTGCTATTAGAGATATCATAATCATTATCGTTTTCTTCATTATCATCTTTTTCTTCTTGGGAACCACTATCAACAACTGAACCTTCTTGTGGTTGTTTTTGTGATAATGGTGCAGAAACTCTAGTATGTGGGGTATGATGTTGGTGCTTTAATTCTTCTTGAACTTCATTAGAAAGGGATAAACCAGTACCCCCATTGTTGACATCATCATAATTTGACATCAACTCATCTTTTAAAATAGAAATCTCTGGTGAATTTGCGTTTGAAGTAGATGAAAGTAATATTGATTGATCCAATTGTAAGTTATTGTTCCATAATGAACGATAATTATAAATAAAATACACTGAACACATTATACAAAGTGAAAAAAATGTAACTGTCAAAAAATTTGATTTCCCATTGTTGATTTTCAGCTTGAAATGTTTATGTTGTTTATCATCATATGGTAATCCATTTTTCTCAATATCAATGTAGAATGATCCTACTCTAGATTTTCTTTGAGGCATATTCTTCTTCTGTTAAATAAGATAAGTGTTATCTAATGTTGTTCAAAGGAAAGGATAAGTGAAATAAGTAGTCAAAAAATAAATAAAAAAAAAAAAATTTTTTGTTAAATCAAGTGGGATAAATGTAAATATATAAACAAGGGATAAAAATTATTGGTGTGGGTAGTTTGTGAAGTCAAAAGCCAAATATTAATGTGCTCTACACGACAATTTTCTGGTCTTTTTTTTTTGTTCTGTAGAATAGGGCGGCACCTACACATGCACCTACACATGTACACATTAAGTTTATCGACATTATTAAGAAAATTTAAAAGATCCATTCTAAACTAATAAGATTACTATTATATTTAACTATTAAGTAATTAATTCTCTATTAATAACATTGGTAATATAATAAAATAAAAAGTAACATTGATTTGTAATAGATTATCTGCTTTTGTAAATCATGTTGTATATCTAAATCTACCTATCTCCCTACTTCTACCCCTCTATATCCCCCCGTTTCAATTTAAATTATGTAAGATATTTTTACAATCATTACTTTCTTTTGTTTGGGGTTACATTTTCACTCCTGTCCAACAAATTGTACAGTACAGTACATCAATTAATTAATTAATCAATAATTGGGCGTGTAGAATTGCAAAAACAAATTTGATTTACGAACAATTTCCATTTGGTAGCGTGTGCATCTTAACTTTAAAAAAAAAATTGTGGAGATGTCCAAGAAAAAAAATAAAAAGCCGGCAGTTTCAACTGTGAAGTACAAAAATGCAAAGCAGACTTGGGTGAAAATGAAATGATGTTTTGATATGACAACATCATTTATAGGTAATAAAAATGGATTGACAACCCTTTGTTGGTTAATTTCAGGTTAACAATAGTAACAGTAGTCTCGAATTGGATTGTGCATCGTATAGTTTTAAGATTCATTGATAATGAAATTTTCGATTATTACCGATTTTATCAAAATCAATTTTTTACTTTTGATTTTATTCCAAAAATAGATGAAAAATTATTTCGGTCATAATTGTGTTAATTGAATAAACTGCCGTTATTTTAAAGTCTTGTGACATAAATTTATGATGGGTTCTGTTCTAGTTCAACAATATCTGAGCTGGAATATTTGCCATACTTGTGGTTAAAGTTGTGTTTCAACCAGCTATGAATGTATAGAAATGAAGATATATGCTATGTACTATTTATAGAAATCACAGTATTATTTACTGTGATATCATACAACGTGTGTTGACTCCCTACTATATCCAGTTCTTCATTCATGGCTTGTTTTCTATTGTCAGTTTACAAAACCATCAATTTAGAGATGATTTTTAACACGCGACACGTTAATTTTTTTTTTCTATCTCTCTAAAGTATGCGCTTCTCACTTAGTTCCAGTTTCGTCGGTTCCTCCATCGAGAAGTGAACGAAAAAGAAAGAAAGAAAAAAAAAATGTACGAAACCAAAACAAACACCAAAAACAAAATTTTTTTTTTTTTTACAAATAAACGTTGTATCTAATGCACATAGGTTATTCACACAAAACATAACAATGCTAATATGAGTAAAAGATCAGATTTAATAAATTTAGGAGATCCTTTACCGTTGAGTTATAAGCCTGTAAGGCAAAGACCAATTCCTAACCAAAATCAAGATCATCAACAACAACAAGAACATCGACAAGTTTCGAATCCAATTCCGATCCATAATACTAATATGAATACACTGGTATCTTATAATACTAGTCTACGACTGTTCACATCGGGAAACAGACCATATATACGATCGAATCTTACCACTAAAGAAAGAGTAAGAAATAAGTTACGACAATTGATACATGAAGTAAATGAAATTGAACAAATCAATGAGATCCAATTACTTGAATTAGAGGAAAGGTTAAATGGATTATTTGAACTTTTACACCAGGACAATGGAAAACAATTGGAAATACTCGAACAAGAAGTAAACGATGAAGATGAAATGATAACTGAATTTGAAAACGCAAGGTCAAGTCTACAAAATTGAAACAGTTAAATAAAATGAACTATAATTTTATAAATAATTGGAAGTATTGGTTCATCATTGGTCTAGTAATATCTGTGGTATTTTTTTTATTAAGTTCATTAATCATGGCTGATTTCAAATATCAATATTGTTATTACTTTTGTTGAACAAATTATAGTACATTCCCTTATCAATTATTTATTTACTTCTCCAACAGTATTATTATTATTATAATTATTATCATCATTATATACAAGATTTTCTCTCCAATTTCCACCCAAATTAATAGACAATTAATAATAATTATATATCATAATCATTTTCTGGAGGTGGTGCAGAATCACTGTTTAAATACATATCAATAGCCAAACTGAATGCAGCAAAACCGGCACAACCCATAAATGCAGCATGAGGACCAGCCTTGATAGCCAACCCAGCACCAGTTATACACCCAGCACTGACACCATTATAAATATCATGTTTTGCTCTTAAACTTTCGACAGTACATTCAACACCCAGGTATACCATACCAATATATCCGAAATTTTTAGCACTTGAATAAGATCTTTTAGCCATATCTGTAAATTGTAATTTCATTTGTTGTTTAAATGGTAATTCAGAAATACCTTTAACAGATGCTGTTCCTATAGGAGCATCATATGCCATAGATGCCATGAATAAACCAAAGAAAGCACCCAACCCAAAACCAGATACAGCAGACATGATGGTTTTTCCGGGACATGATTGCATAAATGAAATCATCTGTCGAGCACCTTCTTCTGCTTGCTCTTGTTGAGTCATTTCTTGAATAGATTTCTTAGGTGGTGCTGGACCAGTATATACTCCCCATAAACTCATGATATATATGTAACGGTATAATGTATAATGATGGAGAAAGACTATTGAGTAAGTGAAGTACTAGTTGAACCTCTCATAATGAAAATTTTTCTCCCTTTTTTTCTTCAGTTCTCATTTTTGCTGTACTGTTACTTTAGATTATGAAAGTTTTTTTTTCTGTTGATTTTTTTTTTGGTTGGTTGCCTCTCAGTGACTTGCGAAATGGTTTGGCATCAAGAGTGGTTGCAAGATAATCAAAGAAATCCGATCAAGGAAAATTCGCAAAAGAGTATATTCAATGATCTGTAATGGTTTAGATATTGTTTTAAAATACAGAAGAGATATACTATTGATCTAAAGTCAGGTTCCATTATTCGCAATTCACATTTCACAATTCACAATCGGAGTGTGCATTATGCATCAACTAACAACACCATCACAATTACTACAAAGATATAGCCAATTCCATGTTCTATATACGACCACGGAATAGTGTTTTCCACAACGTTATTTGAGAGGATAGAGAGAAAATAGGGGGAAGAAGGAACATTAAAACTTGGCTTACACGTTTCATTTTCCTTTATCAAAAGTTACTCAAATAGTTAAACCCATTATTTATCGGGAATGAAAACGTTTTGTTGGAGAAGCTGGTTGGGGAGAAAAAGGGGGACAACCTGAAATTAATCTGTATGTAGTATTTCGTCTCGTCATAACCATTTTCATTATTTGACAGCATTTGTTTAGTGACACCAGGGTACGTAATAATCCGGAGAAATTATTCCTCTACACTCAAATCCCGATTACACCCATGAATATGTAAACATATGGAGTTGAAGTATCATGATCCCATATTCATCACCAAACTAAAACATAATAAATCGAATAATTCTGAATTATTTGATAAGCAATTACAAACAAACAAACAAACAAACTAAAAAGTGGTGTTACTCTTCGTTCTCCACACAGAACTTTAGTAAAATTTTTTGGGGTCACAGTATTTCTTCGTGTTCATCAAATCTCACCCCCCTCCCCTTGATCAAACGACTCACAAAAAAAAATACTGTACAAGATGAGACACACTCACACATTAATTTCCTTGGTAATTACACGCCATCTATAGATGAAGCTATTTTTCCGGTTCCTCTTTTTGAATCTTTATATTACGATATTGGAGTCATAGAATATCAAATTTTTCAAAGATCATAGTCATCTTGAAAAAAAAAGAACTAAAACCCTAACTGTTTGGGCATTAACATGAAAAGAAATAAAAAGAAACGAAATGGAAAAAAGAAACGAAATGGAAAAAAGTTGTTGAAATCAAGGTGTTGGCTTGAATTAAAATTAGTGGAGAGATTTTTTTTGAATTTGGGGTCATAGAATTTTTAATCAATTGGGGTGAATCACACGACTATATTATTTTTTCTTTGTCTCTTTGTTTCTTTCCCCCCTAGAAATGCAACAGTAGCCAGTAAGAATTAATTCGCATACAGAAAAAAAAAAAGAAAACATAGCAAGTGTTGGGTGAACTTCTTCTTCTCCTCCCCCCTTGGTTCATACAAGATCTCCTGCTCCCTTTTGTCTTTCCTAAAGTGAAATACGATAAAAAAAGAGTATAAATACACCCATAATTTCCCTTGTAGAAATTTCTCTGATTTTCATATTTCCTTTTCTCTTTTCTATTCACTATCAAGCAATCAATCAATCTAAGATTACTACTTAGTATATCAATTCAATAGCTGATTAAATTTCATTTGTTTGGTGTACTATTTTAACTGCGCTCAAATTTTTTTGCAACCACTTTTTTTTTGACAACACTTATTTATTTATATCCACGTTGGATTATACATTTACATAACACTAACTTACATTTTCATATAACACACGATCATGGCGGGAAAGAAGAAGTCTAAGTCTGATTCAGTACCATTAGATTTAGGCAATATTAAACCATTAGAAAAATTACAACCAGTCCCAAAGACTAGATCATCCTCAATTACTTCAATTGAATCTGCTGATGAACCAGGTACTATGAAGCAAGTTTTATTACCTCCTACTATTAGAGAATTTGACGAATTGGAACAATTTGAAGCTTTTGTTAGAGATGAAACTTGGGATAATGAATTTGATTATTTCCACGGTAGATTACATTACTATCCACCATTTGTCATGAAGGCTTGTCATGATGATGTTGAAAAGATCAAACCTACAGTTAATAAAAATTCCAAAAAGTTTAGACGTGATTTACAACATCATATTCAAAAACATTTAATTAAAGATTTGGAGAAATGTTGTGGTTATGAATTAAATTTCGGTAAAGGTGAAGTTGTTGAAACTGATTCAAAAGTCACTTGGAAATTTAAGGATGAAACTGATCATGGTTTTAGTAAAGAAGAAGAAGATATGTATGATAGACATTGGAGATTAGAATTAGATGTCACTTGTACTAATGAATCAGCTATGGTTGATGTCGAGTACAAGTCAATTCCTTTGTAATTAAAAAGGGGTTTTTTATTTCTTCTCTTATTATTTTTAGTTGCTAATTAGCTAAGTCTGGTTTCTTTTTGCTATTAGTTTTTTTACTTTACTTTTATGATCTATGTTTCTGCTATGTTTCTATTTTTTTAAATAATTAAATAATGTTTTACGAATTGATGAGAGAAAAATTTTTTTAAGAATATAAATGATTTTTATTTTTACTTTCAATTGACTTGTTCTTTTACTTGTGTAATGGAATTGATTGTTTATATAAATATAATAGCAATTACATTGTATATAGATTAGACAGCTATTTGAATATACGATTTCATTTATTTAAGTTCTAGCTAATCGATCATATTGTGGACTAGTGTAATCATAAGTGTTTTTGTAGATATCAATTCTATTCAGTAGAAATTCAGCTAATTCCTCTAATTCCAGTACCAAGACAGTTGTAGATACACCATCCATTGTAGTTGAACTAATTAAACTTGGTAATAAAACAATTAATCTTAACAAATGTTCAACACCATATACTTTACTTTGAGATGATTCAATATTAATAGTATCTTCTTTT
Source organism: Candida tropicalis MYA-3404 (assembly GCF_000006335.3). Lineage (NCBI taxonomy): Eukaryota > Fungi > Ascomycota > Pichiomycetes > Serinales > Debaryomycetaceae > Candida > Candida tropicalis. The sequence goes on along the minus strand of NW_003020049.1, from coordinate 1,606,843 downwards.
AAAAAATTCAAATATTGCAAGTTTTCAAATTTATATAACAAAATCAAACTTAAAGATTTGTTAAAATAAGTTTCCAATCCATTTAATATTTCATGTAATTTTGAAAGTTGTTTACTTGATAATTTTTTTGTTCTATATGATTTATAATCTTGTAAAATTTGATAAATGGTATATTTACTTGGTAAAGATATTAATTTTCTATCTTTTGAAACATTCTTCCAATCTTCAACCAAGATAGTCTTCAATTCATCGGGAATTTTTAATTGTATGGATCGACGAGGAGTTGGAGTTGTTGATTTTTTACCATTGACAGTTTTTTGTTTCTTTGACGGGGTTTGACTATTATTATTTGTTGTGCTAGCCAGTCTTTTTGAATTCGATTGTCTAGTTGTTACTGTTGTAGTTGTTGTTGTTGTTGTTGCGGTTGATGATGAAAGTGATCCAGCAGGTGCTTTCTTCTTTTTCGTCAACTGATCTAGTTCTAATTTCTTAAACTTATTTTCATTATTAAGTTCCATAATTCTATCAATTCCTACCCATTCATCCCATTTTGCATTCCAACCTTGATAATGTAAATAATAACAATTTTGATTTTTCCATTTAGCTTTATCAAAACGTGGTTCATTAGATTCTATAGTTTCTTGCTGTAGATCATGGTTTATTATAAAGGATTCATTTTTCTTCTTTATTTTCAATATTTTAGCTTCATAAATCAATGGTCCATGATAGGCATATACTAATTGATTTGGCTTATACTCTACTGTGGCCACCATTTCTATGTTTGATATTCTCCTCTTCTTCTACGTTGTTAAGTATTGGTTGCAAAGAAAAGACCGATTATAAAAGAAATAAAGGACAAGGGGGGAGCCAGATAATATGAATTAAGAAAGCCTAATTTTTGTAAAAGTTGTTTTGATTTTATTGTTTCTGCGATTTTTGGTTTTTTTTTACAACTCGTTTTCACTTGCACATTTTCCTGTATCCAGTAATAAAAAAAAAACAAGAGCAAGAAAGAGAGAGAGAGAGAAAAACAAAAAAAAAACCTCTCATGTTATTTTCTTGCTCTGATTTTTTTTTTTTTTTTGATTGTTTAATCGGCGGAGGACGACTTGCACACTAACACTCACACAGAGTAAAATTCTCAAAAACAACATCAAACTTGAAAGAGTTTTTTTTTTGTCTTTATCTCCACCACACCATCCAACGTATCAACAAACACACGGATAAGTACTGGTTCAGAGATTTAAAAAAGAGATAAATACAGAGTTTATATTATTGTCAGTATACAAATGCCATGTCTTCGTCGAATAATAGTATAGTTGGAGTACACTACAAGGTTGGAAAAAAAATAGGAGAAGGTTCTTTTGGAATCATTTTTGAAGGAATTAATATATTAAATAATCAACAAGTTGCCATTAAATTTGAACCAAGAAAATGTGAAGCACCTCAGTTACGTGATGAATATAGAGCTTATAGAATATTGAATGGTACTAAAGGGATCCTCAAGCTTATTTTTTTGGTCAGGAAGGACTTACATTCAATTTTAATTATTGACCTAATTGGGTCCTTCTTTGGAGGATTTGTTTGATTGGTGTAATAGAAAATTTTCTGTTAAAACAGTAATACAAGTTGCTAAACAAATGATCGAAAGAGTACAATCTATTCATGAAAATAATTTGATTTATCGCGATATTAAACCTGATAATTTTTTAATTGGTAAACCCTGATACCCCCTGAAGCTAATCAAGTTTATATTGTGGATTTTGGAATGGCTAAACAATATAGGGATCCTAAAACCAAGGTGCATATTCCTTATCGTGAAAAGAAAGCATTGAGTGGGACAGCAAGATATATGTCAATAAACACCCATTTGGGAAGAGAACAACTGAGACGAGATGATTTAGAAAGTTTGGGTCATGTTTTCATGTATTTCTTGAGGGGATCATTACCATGGCAGGGTTTAAAAGCACCTACTAATAAACAAAAGTATGAAAAAATTGGTATGAAGAAGCAAACAACATCAATTAATGAATTATGTTATGGATTTCCAATTCAATTTGCACAATATTTGACATATGTGCGTAATTTAAAGTTTGATGAAACACCGGATTATAAATATTTGATAAATTTAATGGATAAAGCTCTGATTTCAATAAGTGTTGAAGAAGATGGACATTTTGATTGGATGGATTTAAATGGGGGTAAAGGTTGGGATGCTGCATTAAATAAAAAAGCTAATTTACATGGTTATGGCAATCCACATCCTCCTGCTCATTATAGAAAACATCAACAACAACTTCAGCAGCAGCAGCAACAGCAGCAACTTCAAAATTCTCAAAATCAACCATTACTAGGAAGAAGCCATTCTAGAAATAACTCAGCATCATCACCTAGAAATAACAACAATAGATTTGGTTATCAATCTATACAACAAAATCAACAAGATTCACGAAATATTCAATTTTTAAACAATAATAGCAGGTTTACTCAACAACAATATTTACAAAATGGTATGATACCAGTAAGAGACAATGAAGAATTGCATTCAGATACATCGAGTTTTAATAGAAAGAAAAATAGAAGTTGCTTATCTTGGATATTTTGTTGTTGCTATTAAGAGGTTTTTATTCTATATATATATATATCAATTTTCACCAAAGTTTTACAACACCCACATTTATACATAGATCAGAATTATCTTTTTATACTTCTTTAGTTCATTTTCAATTCATCATTACTACATTTTTCATTATCACAAACTTGAATAATATCAAATTAGAATTACATACATACATATATACATACAAAATAAGAGAAAATAAAAAACGAATTTCAATAAAAAATAAATATATTTATGTATATATATAAATGGAACTATAGAAGAGAAATAATTTGCAACACTATCAACGATCAACGATCAACGTCTCTCTGTTTCTGATATTAGACTATTCACTAACACTACTCATTCTTGATCTATCACCAACATTCTTCATATCAGCTTCTTCACTCATTGAAGAAACACTCATTTGCCTATCAACTCTAATATCACCACTAGTCATTTGATCATCCTTATGTTGTTGTTTAGGTAACCAATAATTATTATTACTTGCACTACTGGTATAACTATAAAATTTACCAGTATTTACTTGTGATGCACCACCATAATGATGAACTGATTTACCACCATTAATTCTTGAACCGATTTTATTAAAGAAATTATCAAATAAGTCTGGCATTTTGAATTTATATTGTTTATTATTAAAATAATCAAATGAAATGAAATGAAAAGATTAAAATATAAATTTGAAAAATTGTTTTGATAGTGATTCGTTAATTGGAACCTGTTTATATATGATTGAATTTTTATCAGGGGATGGATTTAATAGGAATTACTAATATTATTAAATTTACAATAGAGGGGATGGTGATGGATAAAGGAGAGATATTTAACTTACCACCACCACCACCACCACAAGTTAACTTTTTAGTAAAACAATATCATTCATTGGTACGACAAAACAAAAAGGAGGAGAAGTAAAAATGAAAAAAAAAAAAAAAGAAACAAGGAGCAATATAATATTTGAATCCTTATCAAATGGGGATTATATGTAAGATTACATATAATAATGTATGATCAATGATTCAAACTTTTTAGTAAACATGGGGGGGAATTGTGGAGGGCAAAAGATTGATTGATAAATGGCGGGGAATTATTAGATAAACGGGGACATTGAATTTACTTTCTCCAACTTTCCTAATTCTTTACCTTTTTGTTGGCTTAAGAAAAATCAGTTGATGTGGTTACTTTAACATACGTTTACTTCAAGTGATAATTGTATGATTTGTAAATCTAGAATTCATCAATTGGGTAATGATGTCAAAATCTTTTGGTTTGTGTCGTCGTGGGATTGTCTTTTTTTTTTTTTTGCAACCTGTTGTGATTCTCCAATAATTGAATGACATCTGTATATTTCGAGAAACTCCCGTTTTTTTTTTGTGCAATTATTCGGAAGTGCACCGCATTTGGAAATATCCCGAATCTCTACAAGTTATCAATATTAAACAGAATATATATACATTCAATATTAACTTACAGAACTAAACAATATTAACGTACAGAGCTAAACGATTACAAAAACACATCTTTAAAAGTTTGTCTTGCATTCTCAGTGATAACATTACCATGGCACATCACAATTGTGTTAAAATCCCAAGAATAAATACCTTCTAAACCAGCTTTACTAGCATTAACATTAACAAATTTTCTAAACATAAATCTTCCAACTTTAGAATAAGGTTGTAAATATCTTGTCATAAATGACCAACCAGAATGAGGATTAAAACCTTTTGCAAAACCCAATTCAGGTGAATATTGTTCCAATATAGTGGTTCCTTGAACTGTACCTGGTACACCTAAATTAAACAACAAATCAGCTTCAAATAAAGTTTTTGCCTTTTTTTCAAATATAACCAATTCTTGATTTGTATGTTTTGGTAAATAAACAAATTCAAAATTATTTACAATATCATCATCATTTATAAAATTCTTCAATTCTTCATCTTTAATAATTTTATTCCCCATTGATTCAGTAAATTTATAATCAATATTTATATTTTTAATCCCTTCCATACCAATAATTTTACAATCTGGGAAAACTTCTTGATATTTTTTACCAGCTAAATTATGTTCACGATCAGGTATAATAACATAATTAATTTTTAAATCAGATTCTTGTGAAATTCCAGTAAATTTTAATATAGTATCAATAACTTGTGGTGTATAAGGTAATGGTGACCATAATATGATTTTCTGATCTCCTCCTCTTCCTCCTCCTTGTTCTTGTTCTTGTTCTTGTTGTGATAATTTGAAAATTGCCATACGTGCACCAAAATTCAATTTATCAACTCTTGAAAATGCACTTGATGCTAATAAAATATTATCTGTAATTGCTTTAGTTACAATTTTGAAATTTTCAGGATATCCCATTATGAATTAATTGATTATAATGATTGCGCTATTACTTGTTGAAGGTAATTGATGAAAAATGAATTATGTAGAAGATGTAATTCTATTTATATATTTATAGGAAAGTTTTTTTTTCCGTCTTCTTCTTCTTCTTTCTCTATTTATTCTCCCTTTTTTTTGCCTTGTATTGCAATTGTTACTTAATTGGATGAATGATTAATAATTGCCCATTTTTTTTTTTTTATTTATAAGGTCATCTTTGTGCATTGTTCAACATGCAAAGAACGACAATAAGGAAAGATTGCAATAGAAGAATTTTCTTTTTCCCTTTTTTTTTTTAGTTTGCGGTGGTAGACATGTCTCGGCCGAATAGCCAATCGTTCTAGCCTCGTATGGAACACCACGTAATCATGAGGTTTATCTACACGACCAAATTTACAAAATTTTCAAACCATGAAATATATATTATTCTCTTTACTAATATCAAATATTCTAGATCATTTGCTATTTATTGTTCTTTTGTAATACTTATAAAAATGAAAAAAAAAAAATAATGAAACATCCATTGAGATGATAAGAAAGTGTTTTAACTGGAAAAGTACCAAGCCTCTTCTTAAACAATTTCAAAATCATACAAGACAAAAGGTTCATAATCTGTATCAACCAATGATGCGTATTCATGTAAATTAGAACTGTTTGAAAAACCATCTCCACCAAGATAACCAAATTTCTGTACTAATTCCTTTTTAGCTTTTGAAACATTCTTTAAATTGTTACCTTCAAATTTAATTAAATAGTTGTCAAATTCAGGTGGTAAACCATATCTTAACACAGCTTCAACATAAGTTCTAATCACTTTAATATGGAACCAACTGGCAACAATGTCCAGGTATGCAGTTTTACTCAATCTAATTAAATCATTTTTCAATTTCATTTCTGTTGCTTGAGTTAAATCAAATTCTTTTCTTAAATTATTCAATACTTCTTCATTATAAGTGAAATCAGTTCTTGGATGCCATCTATGTTCTCTAGCATTAGTTATGAATTCTTGTTGGAATTTCTTAAATAAAGTAACGCCAAATAAAGTGAATTCTTGATCTTTAGCAATAACTTCAGCAGATCTAGGAATGACAAATTCAGTTAAAGTTTCATAAGTTTTATAAAAATCGGCAACTAAATTATTTGGTACAGCAATCAATATAGTAGTCAAATGTTCAGAATCTAAAACAAATTGTTCTGGTTTAACAATTTCATGTAATGATTTAATTGATAAATCCCCATTTTTCTTTCTATCAGCTGCTAAGAAATTTGATTTAGCAGCTTGATAATTTTGGAAACTTGCTCTAACATCATTATCTAAAGTTATAGCTTCATTTGAAATTATTTTAACTAATTCTTGAATTGGTTTATCTAATCTATATTTTGAACTATTCCATTGAAAATTTTGAATATAATCAAAAATAGATCTTGATTGAACAATTCTTGAAGTATTATTTTTAGTATCAACAATAGAATTCAAAATTTCAATGACTTTAGAAACTGATGCTCCTAATTGTTGATCAATTTTAGTCAATTCTTCACTTTCTTGAACCAATGAATCTAAAGTACCACTTTGAAAATCCGGGATCTTTAAATTATATAATGGTTGTTTCCCATTATTTAATGATTGTTCTAACCATTCATGTGCATTAGTAGATTGTGGTAATGAAAGTATTAAATAATCAGCAATTGCTTGATTAGATGAAGATGATGACATGATAAGTTAATCACAAATAGTAAATTATCAAATTAATTTCCCTTGTTTTACTGAAAAAGAAAAATTAAATTAAATTAAAACCCTATCGTGGTGGTTTGAGATATCAACGAACGAAATTTTAAATTGGTTGGACACTTAATTTCAACTCACTCGTTTCTTTCAGAAAAAAAAAAAAAAAAAATTAGACAGCACGAGATTGTTTAGATATACACGACTTAAATTATCAATGGTCTCAAATGTTGCAGCACAGTAAAGTAGTAAATGATTTACTTAAGAAATGTTGTCTTTTTAATTGATATATATTAGATTATTAAGGCTATTATATAACAGAGAGATTTATTTGCAAACTAATCACCAATGAATATTGTCATCTAAAAGGGCCCTTTTTAATATATGCTTCTCCCCATCTACACGCTGAAGAGTAAAATTAAGAGAAATCACATTCCATCGCAACACAGAAAAAAAAAAATTTAAAGAGAAAAACGAAAAATTTCCTAAATACATCTTATTGAATCAAACGAAAAGGGTAGTATTTAATTCAAGATACAGTCACCATGAGTAATTCCTTAGAAGTATGTGTTTGTTATTTATATTCTTGTTGAATATTCAAGAAATAATAGAGTTAGAAGACAAAAATTATTAACACATTTTCTTATTTCATTAAAGGAACGTCTCAAAACTCATTCATCAGCATTTGATGGATTATTATCTTTAATTCCAGCCAAATATTATTATGATGATGCTACTCAAGATCAATGGCAACAAAAGAAAAAGAGTAAACAAGAACTTAAAAGTAATAAACGAGCAAAATTGAATCCAGAAAGTAAACAAAATGCTGATGAATACTTAAATTCTCATGCTAGTGCAAAAGATGTCATGGATAATAAAGCTAAAAATGCTAATCAAGTTAAATTACCTAAGAAACTTCCAAAACCGATCACTGAAGAAAGTGATGATGATGATGATGATGTAGAAATACCAGATATGGATGTGAGTGGAGATGATGATGATGAGGAGGAAGAAGAAGAAGAAGAAAAGAAAGTTAAAGAATCAGATGATGACCTTATGAATGAAGAAGGTGGTTTAATATTTGATGACGAAGGAAATGAAGTCGAAGTAACAGGAACATTTAAAAAACAAGAAATCATTGATAAAAAGAATAAAAAGAAAGAATTATCAGAAGAGGAAAAACTCAAAAAGCAAGAAAATTTAAAGAAATTACGTGAAAAATTAGAATCCAAGATTAATAATTTAAGAGAAAAGAGAAAAGCTATAGGTACTAAAACTGCCGGAGCACCAAAATCTCGTGATCAAATATTAGCTGAACGTCAAAGAAAAGAAGAATTAAAGAAACAACAACAAAAGAGAAAACATGACGAACTTGAAGATGAAGATTCAGATTCAGATATGGACTCGGATGTTGAAGAAGAGGGTGAAAAAACAAGTAAAGATGTTTTATTTGGTAATATTGTATTTAATGATGGATCTCAAGTTACATCTGATTTAACCAAGATTCGTAATTCAGCAGATAAAAAGAAACAAAAGGGACCAGCTAATAATGATATTAAAGCTCATTTGAATAAATTAGAAAAAAAGAAAAAGAAATTGGCCTCAATGAGTGCTGAAGATCAAGAAAAACAAAAAGAAAAGGATAAATGGCAAAGAGTTATGGCACAAGCTGAAGGTATCAAAATTAAAGATGATGAAAAATTGTTGAAAAAGGCATTAAAGCGTAAAGAAAAACAGAAATTAAGAAGTGAAATTGAATGGAGAGAACGTAAACAAGTTGTTAAAGATACTGTTGCTGCCCGTGCTAAGAGAAGAGAAGAAAACTTGAAAGCTAGAAGAGATAATAAAGGTAAGAAACATAAGCCAAGATTAAAGAAATTCACTGGTACTGTAAATAAAGCCCAAATTAAAAAGAAGAGAGCAGGATTTGAAGGTAGCGCAAAGGCCAAACCAAAGAAAAAGTAGATATATCTTAATGTATGTATATATATGTATATATATGTTTCTAGTAATAATAACAATCTATAATTGTCATAACCTCAAAGTCTTGTTCCTTTTTATTCGGGTCTAATCCTTGTGGTATAATTATTGCTAAGTTGATCCATCGGAGATATTTAATTGGAACAACAACAGCAACAAAAAAAAAGGTTTTATTCGAATGAGGTCGCAAAATCAAATTGATTTTTATTTTTATTTGGCGGAAGGGGAAAGTTTTGCTGTTCTTTTTATTTTTGTGTGTGAGTGAGAGTGAGAGTGAGAGAGAATAAATGGGCAGGAAAAATTTATGGAGTTTTGACTCGCAGCAGCAATACCGCAGTACTAGCGCGCGCACCGTTGCAATTGCTGCTGTTTCATTTCGTTGTTGATGATGATGAAGGACAGAAGAAAGAACGAAAAAAGAAAAAAATTTTGTAATGGAAAATGAAATTGAAATTTTTTTTTTTTTGCTTGCTTTTACTTTTTTTTTTCCCTCTTTTTCTGTTAATTCGCCATTGTCTTATCAATTAACTCAAGTTATATTTGATAAATTATCAATTCAATTGTTCAACCATGTCATTCCAAGATCAAGCTAAAAGATATTTATCTCAAATTGATAAAGTATGTTTAGTTCTTATCTCTCAATGTTGCAATTAGTGTACAAGGAGTTACCGGTGTCCTGAATCGTTCCCGAGGTATCCCTTGTTCCTAATTTTTTATTTTTATTTATTTTTCATCCCGACTGGTAACAACCAACGTATTACTAACATCTATAATTCTTAGTCTTCTAAAAACGTTTCCGTTTTAAACCAATTCGAAACTAAAACTGGTTTACCAAGATCATACGCTGTTCTTGGTGCTGGTGCTTTGTACTTGTTGTTGATCATTTTCAACTTTGGTGGAATTGGTCAATTGTTATCAAACATTGCTGGTTTTGTTATTCCAGGTTACTATTCCCTTGTTGCCTTGAAAACTGTCACTACTACTGATGACACTCAATTATTGACCTACTGGGTTGTTTTTGCTTTCATCAATGTTATTGAATTCTGGTCCAAAACCATTTTGTACTGGGTTCCATTCTACTTCCTTTTGAAGACTGTTTTCCTTATCTACTTGTCTGCTTTCGGTGGTGCTAACCTTGTTTACAACACTGTTATTAGACCACTTTCTGACAAATACATTCAAGTTGACAATGTTGCTCCAATTTCCAGCAAGATTCAAGAAACTGCTGAAGGTGTTTCTACTGCTCTCCACGATTAAGGAATTAAAATAAAATAAAACAAAATAAAAATAAAAAGTGTGGCATTACTTTGTGTTTTAATATTCATGATAATTGCTCCCCATTTTATTTTTTGTTTAGTTTTCCTTTTTCTTTAATTGATGGCTTTGTATTTGTATTTGTATTTTATATATTTTTATTTGTGTTTATGAGACAACTATAAGTAAATATATTTGATAACAGATATCTAGATGGTTAACGCTCTTGTGACTTCTTACTATGGGTCGACATATAAACATTCGACATCTTCCAAACCTGTCAATGCAAGTAATCTCATTCTATCATGTTTAATGAAACTTTTTTTAAATATAAATTCTTGTAATTTTTCATTCCAATTGAGTTTTTTATAATAAGGGGTTAAATTAGCAATGATTGGATATATTTTAATCATAACTGTTTTACCAGGATTAACAGAACATGAATAAATGATTGACATACTTGAAATTAAATCTACTTCGGGTGATAATCTACCACCAGTTAATAAACCAACAGCTAGATAAAATCCAGTATAAAAACTTAAAGTTATATCATATTCTAAAGCAATTTTTTTCAAAGTTGACCAAGTATATGCTATTTCTCCTAATAAATGTGGATTATCAATAGTTTCATGAATCATAACCACAATTCCATTTTGATCAATTTCTTTTTCTACATCTTTTATATAAAATTCAACCCAATTTAAAGGTACCCCATGTGAGTCTTTTGAATTGGAGTTATCATCTGGGATCAAATATGTATTTGAGTCAGTCAATTGAATGATTATTTGTGAAGTGTTTATATTTTTAGTGAAAATTTGTTGCAAATGTTGTTGTAAAATTTCTAAATTCGAGTAAACTAAATATAAAGGGATATCTTGATCCAATTGTTTGGACATTGGATATTGAAACATCGATGTTAACGAATCACAACATACAATTGCAAATAAGAATATGATAATTACATATAAATTCATGTTCAATCCAATTCATTTGATTATCTTGCAACAGAGATGCTGCAATTCTTAAAATAATTAAATACAAAAAAAAAAAAAAAAAAAATAATAAGTCAATCCTACATGTAAAAGAAGGAGGTAGACAAATTTTAATCTATCTTGCCTACCCTGAAAAATAGGCAATCAAGAATGTCTACTCTTCTTCTTGGTGTTTTTAATGCAGTGAATATTTTTGATTTCATTGAATAGGGAAACATCATTGGTTAAACTCATACCAAATGATTATGAGACCCATACAGTACAAACCATCTTTTCACGAACTTCTAAAGATTTTTTATTGCTTTGCTTTCCCGTTGTTTAGCCGGTTTCGCATAAAAATGGTTCTGTCAGATGTATCGCAGTGGGACAAAATCATTACCATCTTGAGTCGAACAAAAAATTTTTTTCTTTCTATTTTCTTTCCATCGAATCGCGATTTATTTTTTTTTGTACCGTGAAGAACACAAGAATGGTCTAATACTATTGGGGGTATTTTAGTGTTGTTTTCTAAACGTCAAAGATATCTTTGTGTGGATTTAATTAACGTCTAAGTTCGATGAAGTCATGTGAATTTCTTTTTATTTTCAGCCTTGTAATTCAATGGTGTTGCTGGTCAGGGCAATTATGAATATTTCACACTACCATGAATCTCCCAAAATAGAAACGTTTTTCTTCCTTCTATTTGTTCGTGGGATGGTGATGTCATTGGGCAATAATAAATTTTGTTCATAACCTAATTAAGCAATGAAACATTCAGTATTACGCGGCTGAGCGTATGACCCATTAAAATTGCTTTTGCTTTTTAACTTTGCTGTTTAAGGTACATGTTTAGCATCAATGCAACAAGGGAGTGAGAAGGAGGGTGATTAAATTTCAAGTGGGATCGACTTGCTTTGGCTTGCTTCTAGTTTCAATTAAATATAGCAAAAGCACAAATGAAAAAAAAAAAAAGAAAGAAAAAGCAATGATAAAGGTCTGAATCCTCGTACAAATTAACAATGCGACCATGTGTGTTTAGGAGTATAAATGTGTACCAATTTTTCACCCTTTAAGTTGCTAATTACACTTTTCAAAAGGGGATGATATTCTTATAGTGAATATGGTGTCTATATATTTTATTTTATTTCAGTTTGGAAAACTTTAGCAATTATATTTCAGAATGGTTATAATTGAATGAAAGGGTTTTTCATTGGTAGTATTATCCCAGTAAAGCAAGTTAAAATTTATTATAGATAAGCATCAGTTTATCTAATCCCAAACGATTTAAGATTAAGTTTGCTAATTCTCTTATACGGCAGGTTTTGTTTGAAGTGAGCTATTCACGAGCAGTACTACCACCACATGTAGAAGTAATATATATATATACACACACACACACACACACACATTGAGCTATGCTGGTTACCATATGAGCCCACTGTTGTTAATTGCAATGGATCAATGCCTCCCTGTCTCATACATTGTTCTTCTTCTTTTTTTGTTTATTTATTTCAACTGGGTCACGGTGAAACGAGCTGAGGAATTTTTAAGAGTGGCTTGTATGCAAGAGTGCGTTCTTTGTGTAAAATTCCACCTGTATGATGTCTAAAAACCATCATACCAAACCAATCACACATACAAATAAAATAGCACTAAACTAACAAACTAACAAACTAAAAAAAAAAAAAAAATTTACATAGTTCGTTTATTCTCCCACGGTATACAAAAATATAAAATCAAAACAAATTGTCTTCAACTAAACCAAACCTCATCTTGACCACTGTTTTTTTTTTTTGCTTTTGCTTCTGCTCCTAGTCCCCACGATTGGTGTTTCAAACATAATTAGTTATCAATTTATCCTGTGAATAACTAGAGTATTCATACAACCTCCCCATTTCGTATCTAATTGTTCGTTTTAAAAACATCACTATCATTCAAATATATTTTTTTTAAGCGATGGCTGATGACCAAAACCCCCAGAATACCAATTCCTCGGTATCACAATTTTTATCCACTTTGATTCCAACTTTAGTGATCTCAGTGGTGTTCACATTGGCCTTTATTCTTGTTCGTAATAAGAGAAAGAGAGTTTATGAACCTCGTGCTGTTGTTAAATCACTCCCGCAAGATTTAAGACCAGAACCTTCTCCTGGTGGTCTTTTCAGTTGGTTGACTACTTTGTTGAGAAAACCAAGTACTTTTCTCATTCAATTTGCTTCTACTGATGGTTATTTCTTTTTAAGGTTCTTGTTTGAATTCTTCTGTATCTGTGTTTTAGGTGCTATCATTACATGGCCAATTCTTTTCCCAGTCAATGCTACCAACGGTAAAAATAACGAACCAAATTCAAATGTTAAAGGCTTTGATATTTTGACTTTTTCTAATATTAAAGACAAATGGAGAACTTTTGCTCATGTTTTCTTGTCTTGGTTATTGTTTGGTGCAGTTATTTTCCTTATTTATCGTGAATTGGTTTATTACGTTACCTACCGTCATGCATTGCAAACCACCCCATTGTATGATTCCTTGTTGAGTTCTAGAACTCTTTTGTTGACTGAAATCAATACTAAATACTTGGATGACGAACAATTGAGAACTTATTTCCCAACTGCTACTAACATCTGGTACGCTAGAGATTATAAGAAATTGGAAAAGACTGTTAAAGAAAGAACCAAGTTGGCCAGTAAATATGAAGGTACTCTTAATAAGGTTTTAAGTAAAGCTGTCAAATTGAGAAACAAATGTATTAAAAAGGGTAAACCAGCTCCAGAACCAGAAGATGATATTGACAAATATTTGAAAGATGGTAAAAAGAGACCAACACATAAATTGAAATTCTTAATTGGTAAGAAAGTTGATACTTTAAGCTATGCCCCGGAAAAATTGGGTGAATTGAACAAGGATATTGCTAAACAACAAGCTGAATATCAAACTTATGAACAATTACCTGCTGTTTTCATTGAATTCCCAAGTCAATTGGAATTGCAAAAAGCTTACCAAGGTATTCCTTACCAACCTGATTTCAAAGGTGTCAAAACTGTTATTAATGCTGCTCCAGAAGATATCATTTGGGAAAACTTGCAATTGACCCCAGTCAAGAGAATTATCAAAAAAATTATTGCCAATACTATTTTAACTTTGATGATCATTTTCTGGTGTATCCCGGTTGCTGTTGTTGGTGCTATTTCCAATATTAATGTTTTGACCGATAAAGTTCACTTTTTAAGATTTATTCTTAATATGCCAAAGGTAATTATGGGTGTCATTACTGGTTTACTTCCTGTTGTTGCCTTGGCTATTTTGATGTCTTTGGTTCCTCCATTTATCAAGTGGATGGGTAAACTTTCTGGTCGTTTGACTGTTCAACAAGTTGAAAGTTATTGTCAATCATGGTTCTTTGCCTTCCAAGTTGTTAATGTTTTCCTTGCCATGGCTTTGGGTTCATCTGCTGCTGCTGTTGCAACTCAAATTGTTGAAGATCCAGGTAAAGCTTTACAACAATTGTCATCCAATTTCCCAAAATCTGTCAATTTCTATTACTCTTATTTGTGTCTTCAAGGTTTAACCATTAGTTCTGGTACTTTACTTCAACTTGTTGCTTTGATTTTATCTCATATTTTGGGTAGAATTTTGGATGGTACTCCAAGAGCTAAGTGGAATAGATGGAACACTTTGGGTCAACCAGCTTATTCAACTCTTTATCCTGGTTTCCAATTGTTGACAGTTATTGCTCTTGCCTATTCTGTTATTGCTCCATTGATTTTAGGATTCACTGCTATTGCTTTCATTTTGTTTTACTTTGCTTATATTTACACTTTTGTTTATGTCTTGAGACCAAGTACTGTTGATGCCAGAGGTACCAACTATGTTAAATCCATGTTTCAACTTTTCACCGGTCTTTATTTGGCTCAACTTTGGATCACTGCCATCTTTGTTTTCTCCAAGAACTGGGCCTGTGTTGTCTTGGAAGCAGTTATTGTTGTAGTCACATTTGTCTCCCACATGTGGATGAAGAGACGTTTCTTGCCATTGATTGATGCTGTTCCAATTTCTGCCATTAGATATGCTGCTGGTGATTCATCTTCTGCTTACCCAATGGAAGATCAAGGATATAGAGAAATCAAGAGAGAAGGTGAAAACTATTGGGAAGGTGGTAATCAATTGGGATTGACTCAAGAACCAAAGGATCAAGTTTTGCCAAGTAGAATTCCACAATCTAATATTGATCATGTCCAACCAGGACGTCGTGAATCTGATTCTTCAGCTATTGACACCAAAGTTGGTCATGGTGAACTGTTTGAAAAAGCTCATAGCCCATTTTCTGATGCTAATAGACATGATCCTGAAAAATCTACCGGTATTGTTAATCCAATCAATGCTGCCGTTTCTGCTCCAGGTAAAGGTGTTTCTTGGTTAACCAGATTTTTCCAACCAAAGAAGGAAACTTTTGATATGATTAAGAGCATATTACCAGATTGTTATTACAATTATATTGAATATAATGAAGAATTCATCAGACATGCTTATGATGATCCTGCTGTTACCGACGAAGAACCACATATTTGGGTTGCTAAAGATCCAATGGGATTATCTGAAATTGAAAAGAATAAAGCTTTGAAAGAAGGTGTTGATGTTTCTGATGAAAATGCCACTTTTGATGATAAAGGTCAATTGATCTTTACTGGTCCTCCACCTTCATACGAAGAAGCCATTAGAGTTTAATCATTGTTCTTATTATTATTATTATTATTATTATTAGTATTGCTTTTTAATGCCTATTATTCTTTTTCTTCTCTCTTCGTTATTAAGTATTATTTCATATATTTATATATTTACGTAATTTCTTTATTGTTAATTGTATTTTAATGTTTATTTTTTTTGATATTTATTTCCTATATATATATAAAATTTTTTAATCATTGGGATTGCTTATCCCAATGGAGACCAATTTTAACATCCTTTATAATTTAGTCGAATGTTTTACTTAAAGTATCACCTTTCCACCATTTGAATCCTAAACCATAACCCCATGGATCACAAATGAATCTTTGTGGATCTTTAACACCAATTTGATACAATTCATCCATTTCTTCTTTGGTCAATTCAGGTAATTTAATAATTGATTTAATTCTTTCAAGATTTGAAGATCTTGGTAAAGTTACTCTGTTATTTAAAATATGATAAGCATTAACAATTTCGTTTTCAGAAACTTGATATTTTTTAGCCAATTCTTTAATTAAAGGATTTTTCAAAACTGGAGCACCAAAACTACCAACTGGAGAATAACAAGAAATAACAATATTATTCTTATTACAATAATCAACTAAATCTTGTTGTGGCAAATAAGGATGATATTCAATTTGATTAATAACAGGAGTATGTTTTTTAACATTTGGTAATAATTCACGAAGTTTAGGAATTGAATAATTTGAAACACCAATTGATTTAACTTTATTAGTATTTTCTAAAATATCTTCTAATTTATGATAAACTTCAATAAATTTTTTACCATCAACTGGATCATCATCATAAATTAATTCACCATTATCATCTTTTGGAACTTTAGGTAATCCAGTATTTTCATCACCATGTAAACAAATTGGCCAATGTTGTAAAAATAAATCAACATAATCTAATCCTAATTCATTTAATGAAACATCTAATGATTTTTCAGGATTATGCCAAAAACTTGGCCAAACTTTAGTAGTAATAAATAAATCTTCACGTTTAATAATACCTTCATCAAATAATTCTTTTAAAGCTTCTCCAATATATTTTTCAGTCCCATAATACCAAGCAGTATCAATATGACGATATCCAGCTTCAATTGCTGCTTTAACTTGATCTTTAACATCTTTTGGATCATCTGAAGCAACAGTACCAAGTCCCAATGCAGGAATTTTGGTTCCATTATTTAAAGGAATGTCAATTTCAGTAGCTAATCTCATAGTAATAATAATAATAATAATAATAAAATAGGTTGTTGTTAGTTCTCAATTGAATAATAAAAAAAAAAGTGATTGTTGAATTAAATAAAAAAAAAAATAAACCAACCCTGAAACAAGAATTCGGAGGGTTATTTATAGTTTTCCGTTCTTAATTTTTCTTCTACTTGCGCGCCCGCACCCGCACCCGCACCCGCGTCCTTATCTGTTATCTTACGTCGACGATTGTAAAAAATTTTTTTATTTTTGAGTTTGTGGTGGTTTTTTTTTTTGTTTTCTTCAAGTTAGACTTAAAGTTATTGCTCATTTTGGATTATTGCTCGTTTGTTTTTATTGTTCGTTTTTTTTGTCAGATTGTATTGCTCCATTGCTTTATTGCTTTATTGCTCGATTGCTTTATAAAGGCCATGTAACTCGTGACGTATATTGTATTGGACGTGTACCTGCCCCCGGGGGTACCTCGTGGGCGGAGAAATTTTTTAGGTTTATTTCTGAACATTGCCGCGTGCGGAAAGAATCGCACGACTCTAATTTCTACATAAAGTATAGATCTCGCACATAATTGGTAGCCATAGATATTGATATATCATTTACAAACAATGTTAACAATATTAATAACGGTAATAACACAAATTAGGATTATAATCTAAAAAAAAAATTACGCTGATGTTAAGAAGTGAACTTCTTCTCACTAAATATAAAATCACTGTCGTGGCAAAAATATTAACTAATAGGAAACTAAATTTCAAGGTCCCCAACAACATCAACGTTCTCATCATCTTCAACGTCATATTCATCATCTTCTATTGCTTGATCCAAGTCATTGGAACCATAGTCGTCGTTCTCATCATATTCTTCATCATCACCACCATGTTTTATCACTTTGGCATTCTTAGAATCATTGCTCGAATCATCTGTTGATTTATTGGCATTGATATTAGAATAATGAGCTTTGTTAATAGCAGCAATATGGATGAATGTTACTCTCTTTTTCTTCTTATTATAAATGAAATAGTAATACGACCACATTGGTTGATATGGATATGTCAAATCTTCAAGTATCGATTCATCAGATGGTTGGAATTGGTAAATTTGACAAGGTTCTAAAGTAGCATTAGAAGGAGGTGAGTTTGTATTACTCGAGAAAGACCCATGTCTGCTACGAATAGGACCAGCACCAGTACTGATACTACCGCTTTGGGCTGGGATATACGGTGACGAGGTTTTCGAAGGTAGTACATCCATATAAGAATTTATGATATCCCAAATCCAATTCAAAATATCTTCTTTTTTACCTAACGAAAGCAAAACATTATTGAATTTATGAACCAAATCATCTGCAGAATCGATACGATAGAAATTCTCAGTGGTAGGTTGTAAATTAGTAAAATCCTGGTCTGGGAATGAACTATTCAAAATAGCAATCAAATAAGCAAAAGTCTTCCTTGTTGTTACATTTTTCAATGGTCCAAATGGTGACTCATCAACTGCATGTTCAGTACTATCGTCAATAGATTCTCCTTCACGTAAAGATTGTGATAATAACGAACTGCTTCCATTTGTATAACTTCCACTAATTTGTGCACCATTCTTTGGAACGGAATTCTTACCAAATGTTATAGTACTACCCAGATTAGCACTTGACCTACGTCCCATTTCACTTATCGAAACAGCACTGTGTCTTCTTAAATCCGGGGAACTGGCACTACTGCCAAAAATCGAACTCATGGAATCTCTTCTGTCCTTCTCTACGGATCTGGAAAATTGATTATCCTCTATAATTTGGTCCAAATGTTTATCAATTGTTTTAAACAATTTTCTATCAGTACCAATTGGTTTAGTAGTAAATAATTCACAACCCCCCTTAATCACCAAATTGTTGTCGGGGGAGTGGAAGTTTAGCTCTTGGTTTACAAGCTCAAGATCAACTTCATCAATATACTGTAATAATAGTTAGAACTTGAGTTCTTATACATAATAGACTAATGTTCTCCAGGGAACCAATACCTCTGTAAATAACATGTCAAAGATGAGTTTGTTACAAACACGTGAGGTTGCAAAGGTCTTGAAAACTAAACCCCGGCAAGGAAACAAATAAAATAAAACGTACCTTCATGGAGTCAAGTCAATTAAATGGATTAATAATTTGTAAAATAATTCAAGAATGAGTAAATGGAATATTGTATTGGGTATTTATCGATATTGAATCTAGAATAGGTTCTTATTTTTTTTTTATCGTGGTTGTTTATTGCTTTGAATGTGGGCGACAGAAAACGAGATTTTGTTTCCAGTTCAATTTTTGTTGTTGGAGTTGGAGTTGTCTGTCTCGCGCCCACGTCCATTTTTTTTTTGGGTTTTGTTTAACTCGGGACAGGCAATCAATCAATCACCTTTGTAACCAATTTTTTTTAAAATGATCATGACTTCTTTTTTTTTTTCGCGCAACAGTTCAATTTGATAACGATGGAAGTTGTTTTACAAAACGTGTTTACCCCAGATGTACTATCAACGTGCTCATCAATTTTCAATAGAGATAAGTTTGTGTACACATTTTTGCATTGGGTAGATTTTTTTTTTTTCAAAAATATGTATTCAGTCTATGTTTATTTCAACTAATCCTTGTTTGTTGATGATAAATTGGTACTTTCTAAATCTATTTGAATCGGAATTATTAACTGATGACACGACTTTGGCAAATCTTTCAACGTTCCAACCTTTAATCAATGAACTTGTTTGATCGATATCATTAGAACGTGTTCTCCTCCCATTCGTATCTGGCGCCAGTTGTTCTGTAGATTCCAGGCGTGCCTGTATTTCTATACTTAGCTCCTTTTCTGATTTCACAATAGGTTTATATGTTTTCATCAACATGATTTTGGTTTTAATTCTAGATGCCCATGGATGACCTAATGTGGGTACAATTTTCTTTGTGCCTCGATTTCGTAACTCATGTGATTTATAAATCAAATCCTTTTGTAATTCTAATTTATCCGTTAAAGTTGGTTTGGGTACAATTTCTCCTGTAGAAGTGACCTTCTGTCGTTTGCAACCATTGTCGACAACAACATCATCATCATCAAAAGATTTCATAAGTTCAATATCTAAAGATTCCAAATCACTGTGGTTTAAATTTAAACTTGAGTTTGGAAATAAGTGATACATCGATGTACCATCCCAACCGGAAGATATCGCTGTTTGGAAATCCAAGTTCAAAGGGTACTCAAGCTCTTCATCGTTAGCTTCTATTGGTCCTTTATCATAAATCAAAGGATAATCACTAACTTGATTTATAACCACCACTGCTATATTAAACACTTGTGCTAATCTTGATAAATGTTGGAATAACAGGCACACATAGTATAATTTCCCAGTTCTGGATGCATACTTGGCCGATTTATTAAATTTTTTCAATTCGCTAACCTGTCTCCTTTTTATATTTTCAAACATTTTATCGTCAGCTAATTCTGACTCTTGTGATTCTATTTTCTGTTTCAAATATGTCGAATTCATGATTGAATCTTCTCTTCGGAAATGTTGAGCTATTGAATCAATAACCACTAGTTTTGTCTTTCCATTATTTTGACTAAGTTTCAACGGTAGTTGGGTGTACAATATATGATCTTGACTTTCAAGATCTTGACAATGAATATAAGATATCAGATCCAAATCTGACTTTTTATTCGATCCAAGAAAATCTTTTAATCTTTTCGTTTCCAAAAATGATTCAGTTGATATATGGACATTTTCAGACATGGGATATTGTTTACGACAATTGGCTAATAATTGGAATAAGAAATGTGATTTACCACATCCACTAGCACCAAATACTTCTGTTACTTCACCTAATGGTATTCCTCCACCTAATTCAGTATCTATATTCGGTAGACCAGTGTTGATAAATTCTGACTCTAGTAATTTTTCGATGGAGCTTGGTTCAACTTGTAGATCTTGTTCGAGTGTCTTGTAGTAATCATTGATTTCTTTCAATGGCCTATTAACAAGTCGGGAAAGTTGAGCATGGTCAGATGCTTCGTGGTATTGTAGTAAGTCATTGACTGATTTTCCATATGTTTGTAATACATTTGTAAGAAATGGAAATTTTATCGAGCACAGAAATCTACCAGGACCTAATTGTTTATAATCATCCATTAATTGAATATGTTTGGAAACCAATCTGAAGTTCTATTAAGCTTTGATGATAAAGTTTTTTTCTTAAAAATAGTAGAAAAAATAATAAAATCTACGCGACACGACAATCGATAACACGCGTGGTGAAGACGCACATACACAAAATTGAACATTAATCCTATACATATGAAATATCACTATGTAAAATGACTTGAACTCTTCGGAATCATAAAATCTTTAGATTTCAATGATCGAACCAAGAAATTAGGAGCATGCCATCCAAATACCATACCCACGCCACCGTCTTTACCAATTGGTGTGAATGATGTAAAACTTGTTGGTTGCAGATATGGTCTTAATTTGACCGACTTATCATCCAAAACTTCATATTCAAGAGTTCTCACTAAAACAGGTTCTTGGTCATATTTCAAATTGAAAATTGTACCTGTACCTAATCCAACCACATCGCCAGCAGCTATGACATTAGGATAACCAACAACTCTTAAATACTCATCAGTTTCAATAAGACCAAACGAATTCAATACCTTCTTAGGAAGAAATTCAGTATTTGGAATAGTTCCCAGTGATTCAATAATTAAATCAAATTCTCTTTTAGTTCCATCGGGAAATACAATAAATTTACCATCGACATCGACCAACGTATCATTGATTATTTCAATTCCAAGTTTCTTTAATTTTGTAGTTGCTTCTGATGTCATTGAAGAAGACGCAAGTCCGGATAATGGTCCTGAACTACCGGTGAACAAAGTAACCTTTTTATCATGGCTATTGTAGGCAATCTCTGATGCTGTTTCAACACCAGTACTACCACCACCAATGACAGCAATTGAATGAGCCTTTTTAATATCTGAAGAAAGTGTCTTAATAGCATCTAACGTGTACATTTCATCCCTGGTATTATCGAGCTTAAAAACTGCGGTCTTGGTTCTAGCACCAGAAGTAATGATCAAATTATCATAATCTAATTTGTTATCACCAACAGCGACTAATCTTTCATCCAAATTAACTTTTGAAACAGAACCTTTATAGAAATTTACTTGGTGAATAGTACCACTTGCTAGCTTTTTAATTGACTCTGGAATTGAATAAACAGTTTGCTCAACAAGTTTTGGTTCCACTAGTAATCTAGGAGCTGCAGCATTAAAATAAGCCATCCTACTGGGTGAAATCATAGTTATATCTAACTTTACTCTCGAAGATTTGAGTAAAGTTTTCAATGCCAAAAACCCAGCATAAGAACCTCCAATAATAATTGCCTTCTTGTTTCTTTCTGTCATTATGTGATTAATGAAACAAATAAAGATAGCCCAAATCAAAGCTAAACAAACAATTCAAAGAAAGTTAAATCATTTTCATGATGATTCCACGATTAATATAGCAACTATATTTACTATAGTATATTAGTAATTGTTATAGAAAATTCAAGAATAAAAAGAAACACTAAAAAAAAAAAAATAAGCAAGTCATCAACCAGTATCAAATCTATCATCAATTCTCGGCTGACGGATGGATTCAACCTATCGTAATTCCGTATATGAACTTTTTACTACTGCGCATCTCTCACAAACCTTGTAAAACCTTAATGGTAACAAAAGAATCAGTGGAAAGGAATTGGTCAAGAAAAATATCAGTCTGGGCATAAATGTCTACACCTTTTCTGGGTCCATGATTTGCACTTTCCTGATTTGATGAATTTCCATATCGGACAATTGATCATCGAGCACAATGCTAGAAGTGTATCATAAATTAAAAGTGTAACAAAATCTATTCATAAACCCACTTAGTTTCTATGTAACCTAAAATACACCTTGTTGTTCCGGAACAATGGTTTTAACTTTGCCTGTCTTGATATAAGATTCGACATTTTCAGCGACCCATTCTTCCATTTCTCTACATGCTTCAATAGTATGAGTACCCATATGTGGGAGGGAAACGACATTTGGCAATTCGTACAATTCTGGACTAACCTCTGGTTCATTCTCAAAGACATCTGCACCAAATGCACCAATCTTTCCTGATTTAATCAATTCTGGGATAACCTTCTCATCAACAACAGCACCTCTGGCAGTATTTACCAAAATAACACCATCTTTCATCTGGTTAATAGTTTCCTTGTTAATTGAGTGTCTAGTATGGGAATTAAGAGGAACACTTATACAAATGATATCAGCTTCTTTAAACAATTCTTCTTTGGTCACGTATTCAGCACCTCCTTCCAATTCTTTAGAAAGTGGTTTTCGGTTATGGTAGACAATCTTGGAGAATCCAAATGGTTGCAATCTATCTCTAATAGCTCTTCCAATACCACCCATACCTAAAATACCAACAACTTTACCTTCTGGACTATGTCCCAATTTGGCACCACCACATTTTTTGGCGTCCCAGCCACCATTAACTAAAATTTGGTGTCCAACTTGATAGTTTCTTAAACAGGTCAATACCAAATAAACAGCAGTTACTGCTGTTGGTCCTTCAACTGGAACAGTAACATTAGAAACTTGAATTCCTCTATCAGTAAATGGCTGAACATCAATTTGATCATAACCAGCACCATTGTGACTGATTGACTTTAATGTTTCTGGCATGTGACTGGCTAATTCAGCATCAAATCTTCCAGTTTGTTCAACAGATGCATAAGTTCTTGCAATATTGGTAATATCCTTATATTTGGTTTGTAAATCCTTTATGAATTCATCACGATTTTGGGAATCGCAATCAATGATGTCAGCAATTTTAGCAACTTGGTCCCATTTGGCTTGAGCAAAATCAATTCTGCCCAATCTTAAAACTTTTGGTCTAACTGTGGTAGTCATATTGTCTTGATGAATAAAATGAAAAAATATTATGGTATATATATATAGGTAATAAATAGAATATTCAATGGAGCCAATGAAGAGGAAATCAAAGTCATATTTATAGGAAATTGTTCATTCTATTTTCCAGTCTGTTGCTTTTTTTTTTCTCCGAAAATGATTAAGTTTCGTGGGGGATTACTATTTGATCCGTGGGGGTGCGTGGGGGATTCTTCTTCCATGTTAAAAATATTATCACATTATTTTTGAGGTTTTGACGGGTACGGCATGTCGGTAGGTTCATCCGACTGATGTTATAAAAACGTGGGGTATCAAGTAGAATAATGTATTTTTGAGGGATACCTTGTTTGGGGGATCTTATGGGGACGTGATACACAGGGATTGCATCTGTTGTGAAGAAATTAAGGATAGTTCTGTTGAAGTGTAGTGTGTATTTCTCAAAATTGACCTCCTGTTGGTATCATGTTATATTTTTTATAACACATTGATGATTGACTCGGTGTCAACTTTATCGTTTAGATTGTGAAGATATGGAGACATCTAATGTGTCTGTTTTTGGATGGAATTGTTAAGAGTTTTAATAATACATTACGGCGATGGTTTTCTCTGTGTACCTTATTTTCATCTGGTTCCTCGGGTTGGTTACAATCATACAATTTTGAATATTCAGTACAAAGATACGGAGATTGAATGAATAATTATACGTCACTAAAAGAACAAAAGACGATTGACAAAAAGTCTTCGCTGGTCAGCTTAAGTTTTTACTGGGAATCTATATTAGAAATTCTTTGTTTAGATTACTGAATGTGCGTTTCAAATAACAACGCTTGTAGATCCTTTTTGTTTGAAAAGCATTGCAATAGAAAAAAATAGAGGTGGAAAAAAAAAAATTAAACGGTGTCAATACTAAGTGAGCAGCATTGCCGAAATGGAGAATCCCTACAAAAAAAAAATACACATTATAAAAAAGCATCTCTGAATGTCAATATAAATAGAGTGGTAAAGTACCTTAATTGAAGAGCATTAAATCTAATATTCTATCAACCAATCAACCAATCAACAATTGTGTGGATCTCAAAAGAAAAAATTAGTCATTTTAATTCCTGACAATTGGAAGAAACCCGAAGGTGGACTTTCGAACTTTTTTTTTTCTTTCTTTCAGTGGGCTATTTGATACTCACACAGTGAAATTTTAGATTTCTATTTTTTTTTCTTTCTTTCCACTGACAAATTAATCTGAACAATCTAGACTTTGCTTTTGGCAATTTATCTATCTATCAAGCAAAAAAATAACAAGCTTCAAAAGTATTACAAATACATAACAATTCATTGGAATTTCTCAGATACCGATAATTTGAAGAAAATACCTATCCATACATATATCTAAACAAAATTTTTTAACTTAGAATTAAACCGAAATTGGTGTGCTGTGAAAAATAATAAAAATCATTTTTTTAAAAAAATAAAGAGGGTACCTAAAAAAAGCGAGCGAGTATCTTCATCCATCAAGAACGAGAAGAAGAAAAAAAAAAATTTCCACCAAGTGTAAGTTTTCTTTGTCTCCACGTCAAAGACTTTTTTTTTTTCAATTCCTGGAGATATCGATAATAATAATCCATTTTAACTGATAGAATATTATCGTATCTGTGTATCTTGTGTTGGTGAATCAATTGTTAATATTTTCCACTAGAACAAATAGACTGAATATCTGCCAAGCTACCTACATATATCTAAAACCCATACAGCCCCTCATTATCCACATTTAGACAAATCTACCAGTATGGAACATCAGATACAATTCTTACCTAAAGATTCGGTTGAAATAGACTACGAAGCATTGCCAGATGATGCTTCATTAGCTGCCCATTTATCAGCTGGTGCATTGGCTGGTATAATGGAACATACAGTAATGTTCCCCATTGATTCCATCAAAACAAGAATGCAGATGAACCTTTCAAGCAAAGAAATATCCCGTGGTCTTTTAAAATCCATATCAAAAATAAGTTCAACTGAAGGGTTTTATGCCTTATGGAAAGGTGTGTCCTCAGTTATATTAGGTGCTGGTCCTGCTCATGCCATCTATTTCTCCGTTTTTGAAGCAACAAAAACATTTTTGGTGAATAGATTGACAAATTCCCCTCACCTGAATAAGATTGTTACAGACGAAAACCACCCACTCATTGCGAGTTGTGCTGGTATCACTGGTACTACAGCATCAGATGCATTGATGACCCCTTTTGATATGTTGAAACAAAGAATGCAAGCCAGTGCTGCTTACACCAATTCCAAATCAAACTCAGTTAAATTATTTAAACTAGCTGCTGATATCTATAAGAAAGAAGGATTAAGTGCTTTCTATATCTCATATCCAACTACCCTTTTAACAAATATCCCATTTGCCGCATTAAATTTTGGATTTTATGAATATTCATCATCATTATTGAATCCTTCTCATATATATAACCCATATTTGCATTGTGTCAGTGGTGGTGTTGCTGGTGGTATTGCCGCTGCCTTGACCACTCCATTTGACTGTATCAAAACAGTTTTACAAACTAAAGGAATATCAAATAACCATGAATTTAGACATGTTACAGGGTTTAAAAGTGCGGCTGAGGCATTGTATAAATTGGGTGGAATGTCTGCATTTTGGAAAGGTTTGAAACCAAGAGTGATATTTAACATTCCAAGTACAGCAATATCATGGACTGCTTATGAAATGTGTAAAGAATTATTGATTAGAGGTAAAGGCTTTTAATTTTGATAGACATCACACTGCCATGATTGTTCTTAAAAAAAACTACAGTTATAATCTGTTTTCCTTTTTAATATTATATATATTTTCTCCACTTTTTTTTCATTGTTCTTCTTTTTTGTAAATATAAATAATTCTCATTAACTCATATTAGGATTGAATTGCTTTAATCAATGCATCTGCTCTTGCAATATGTGCTAGTTCTCTGGGATGTCTTGATAGACGTTGAGCGACAAATGAAAATAAAACACATGAACCAAGAAACCCAAGTAGATTAAAAAAAGCAGCTCTTGAATATAATCTTTCTTCTTCCTCGGTTCTAAATGATTGAAAGATTCGTCGAATGCTAGCAAAGATCATTATTGTGGTATATATATATGTGTGTGTGTGGTGTGCTAAGAAGAGATAGCGTTGATAGTTTACTTCTTTTTTTTTTTTTTTCTCCAGTTTTGATTTTCTTCAAACTCGAACCGAGTATCAAAAAAAAAAGATCAGAACTTAAAACAATACACAACTTTCATGACTTTCATTAAACCAAACAACATTAAAAAAAAACCTATCCGATTATCGATGATCGGTATCGGGTGCTTGAATAGAGTATATTCAAGTTCGCATATTGCACTAAACAGCTTAATGATGATAACTTTCATCATAGCCAACCATCCACGGCGTCATTCCCATAACGAAACAAACCTTTTACAGTCTGAATCGTGTAATATTTCTTGTAACACCGCCCATGCATTTTCATGCTTAGGATTAAGAAAAGCTCTCAGGAGCAACTTTGGTAAAGGATGGAGAGTACCACCGAATTTCCCACCCGTTTAATTTTTAATGAGTTGTAACTCCTTGTGTTGACGGGTAAATGCGAAACGATTCCGGACAAGTTCACTAGCGATTGAGCCAAAAAGCTTAATATCGTCAAACACGTGATTTGTCAAATGATGACATTGGAAAAGTTGGAATGAGACTACTTGAACTATGGGCATCACCGTTATTCTGTACGGATTTTCTAAATAGTATAACTCTTGATGGTCTTTGTTAATTCTAGTAGTATGTGGTTTATGAGGACACTCTATTGATTATGTGTATTTTTTCTATTTCAAACATACACTTGCAAAGAAGTACAAATATATCAATACCCTCTTGTTCAACAAATTATGATAGAAGACAATGAAAAAAAGGGATTTCATGAACTGTAGACAAAACTATCTTTTACAAATGCTTTATTGTAGTCTATTATAGGTATTATTAACAAAGGGTCGGTGTTTGTGTTAGTAACAACACAATAAATGACGGCAGTTGTTGAAGAGATGGTTACTCTGAAAACATTTACAAGTTAGATTTGATACATGTAATAATGTAACTCGAGTATGTTGATTGCACTTGGAGCTTGAATTTTGCTGGTTATGTTATAGTACAATACACTGTAAAGTATGTGTTAAAATAATTTCAATATACACATTTGCGATTGCATTTCAGACTATTTTAAGGGGAATCTTCAGATCCATGTGTCGAAATTAAACTCATTGTTTGGAAAGAAACGTTCATATTAAGACCATCGATATTGTCAGTACTAGTGAACCCGAAATGTTTAATTTACATGACCTCTTTTTACTCATACAATAGTAGTATGATATATGATATGGAAAAGAATATGCACAACTAGTTTGCATATACTTTTCGGTTGATATAACCATGTTGACTTCACAAACTACGATCAATTAACATCCCTTGAGACGAAGAGGATTTGCTTCATTAACTGTTAATCATTTCTTTAGAGTTGATGCAAACAAAAATTCGGAGAACACAGTAATTTCTTTTTTCAAATTTTATCCCGTTGTGTTTGTCCAATGATTGTAAATCAATTCATTCCTTTTCATCACAATGCATAAGGATTCTAATACCAAATTCTAAATTGGGTGACAGATACGGTACCAAGAAAAATAGGCTGCAGACCATAAATCCGGCAAGTGAAAATTTTTTCTCTAACTTTATGCAATCCCAGAATCGGGAATGGTACCATTCTAAGCTCATCGGTTGTCTCTAACCAATCACAGAAAGTTGTTTCGGGTATGGTTTACGATTTCGGAAACAAAATAAAGTCTTTTTTTTCTGGTTTACTAAGCTGAGAAATTAACGTAACCCTAAAAAAAGTAATAAAATGAAAAGAATACAAAAATATACAATAAAAAAATAAAAAGAAACAAGAAAAAAAAATTACTTTGTTACATTATCTTTTTCATCGAATTAATCAAAAAAATCACAATTGATTTTGCAGGAAGATAAAATTTGCTTTATTCTTCCGTAAAACTTAATTCTAATGAGCGATGAAAGCAACCTTTGATATTTATCACCTCTCTTTTAACGTTACATTGGGCTATATTGACTGCAAAACATGCATCCAATGAACCCTATTCGTTCATAAACATTTACACCTGACTTCAATATTCGCATTGCTTTCTTGAGTAATTAAATGCTCGACAACGAAGGCGTTAAATGAGTAGCTCTAATTTCTTGACAAATGCATATGCACCTAAATTCTATCGAGCCAGAACGGCATTTTTCCATTAGAGAGCAATTTACATTGTTCTAACAAGGGATTTTGTAACTGTGCAAGGCAGAAATTAACGATTGGGACTACAACAAAAAAATTGAACAAAAATTAAAAAGAAACAATGCAAAATTATCAATGGCTCATTTCATTTACTTCATCCTGGAGAAGAATATTTAAATGAACTAGGATTTCCCGTTTTCGTATCAGGTTCCCGATTTGGGTTTTCTTTTTTTCTTCTTTCTTTCTTCCTTTGTACATTAACTTCAACCATGTCTACCTATCCAACTATGACTGATGAGGCAAAAGAGAGCTCAGAGAAGAGCTACTACAGATCCAATCCAACTGACACTGAAAGTGTTGAAGAAGAAAAGTCTATTGGTGTTCATAAAGCTGAAATTTTGGCAAATCAATGGAAGCATACATTCTGGTACAAGGTAATCTTGGGGTTTTCTGCCTTCCTTTGTGGTTACGCTTACGGCCTCGATCTGCAAATAAGATACATCTTCACTGCCTATGCGACCCTGGCGTTCTCAGAACATCTGTTGTTGACTACTGTTAATGCCATCATTGGTGTGGTAGCTGCTGCAAGTCAACCGGTATATGCAAGATTATCGGATGTTTTTGGTCGTTTGGAGTTATTTATCGTTGCTGTTTTGTTCTATGTTGTTGGTACCATTATTGAAGGTCAATCTCCCAATATTAACACTTATGTTGCAGGTGCCGTCCTATTTCAAGTCGGATACAGCGGGATAATTATAATGGTTGTCTTTATCATGTCAGACTTCTCCAGTTTACGTTGGAGGTTATTCTTCACTTTATGTCCTGCATTCCCATTTATTATTAATACTTGGATTAGTGGGAATGTTACTGCTGCTGTTGGAACAAACTGGAAATGGGGGATTTCTATGTGGAGTTTCATTTTCCCATTGGCCTGTATCCCACTTGTTTGTTGTTTACTCCATATGCGTTATCTTGCTGGTAAGACTGAAGAATGGAAGGTTTTTAAACAAAGAAAGACTAAATTTCAAGAATTGGGACCCGTTGGATTTGCAAAGTTTTTGTTCTGGAGATTGGATGTCATTGGGTTGATCCTTTTAGTTGCCGCTTTGGGTTGTCTTTTAGTTCCTATCACACTTGCTGGTGGTATCAGTTCCAGTTGGAAAAAGGCCCACATTATTGTCCCAGTTGTCATTGGAGGTGCTTTGTTCCCTGTTTTTGGTCTCTGGGAAGTTTATGGTGCAAAAGAGCCAATTATTCCACTATACTTGATGAAAGACCGTGGTATTTGGGCACCTGCTGTCATCTCCTTCTTGTTTGACTTTGTCTATGCTGTCGAATCTAATTTCTTGTATACTGTCTTGATGGTTGCAGTCAATGAATCACAAGCCTCAGCTACCAGAATCTCGAGTATCTCATCATTTGTCTCTGTTATTGTCGGTTTCTTCTTTGGTTTGTTTGTTGTCTACTTTAGACGCTTAAAAGGCTTTGCAATCTTTGGATGTGTCTTGTGGTTGGTTGGTTTTGGTATTCTTTACCATTTTAGAAGCCAATTGCACGCTCATTCGGGTATCATTGGCGGGATGGTTGTAATTGGTTTTGGTACTGGGCTCTTAACTTATCCTATCAATGTGCTTGCTCAAAGTTGTGTGAAACATGAATATCTTGCAATCGTTACTTCAGCCATGTACACCTTGTACCGTGTCGGGTGGAGTGTTGGAAGTGCTGTTGCTAGTGCCGTGTGGTCAAGCAAGCTTTATAAACGATTGGTACATTACTTGGGTGACGAAACTTTAGCTGCCAGTATATATGGGGACCCATATACTTTCATTGCTGAATATGCTTGGGGATCTCCAGAAAGAGAAGCAGCTGTACTTGCTTATGCTGATGTCCAGCGTATTTTGATGACTGTGTGTATGTGCTTTGTTGCTCCAATGATCATTGTTGGGTTCTTCATGAGGGATCCTAAATTAACAAATGAACAATCTTTAGATGAAAAAGAAAGACAAGAACAAAAGGATTCTATCAGCGGTTTCTTTCAAGGACTCCGTAAAAACAAGAGTGAAGTCTAGGAAGACTAGTTGGATGTATTTGTTTGACCATTATTTTGTTGGTGGCGGTCTTATCTATGGTGTTATCATTGTTGTTTCAAATCTAGCTGTTTTCAATTTTGATGTTATCAATTAGTTGATGGTTATTTGGTTGATACTTGTTTTGTTTTTATTTTTGGATTGAGTTGCCACGTGAAAGCTTTATTTTTGAAGGCGTGTGCAGCTCAATATTAAGTGTTCTTTACTTTTTTTTCTCGTTGTTTTTATTTACCCAAATTTATGTATTTTAATGCTAACTTCTTTATTTAATATTTGTTTTCATCCACTTCTTGTAAATGATATCAATGTGTGGGATCACAAGATTACGATACTAATTCATGATTTTTTATGTAGCATAGAGACTTGATACCTAATCAGATATGAACATTGTGGATTTACTGGTCGAAAATCGCCAGCCTCTTTGTCTTAAAAACCACTAGCGTGCACTTGAATTGATACTTCTACAACTGACAATATATTCATCGTATTAGAGTTATATGCTAATTATGAATCTGAGCGACTATAGTTCGACCATTTTTACCAAATTATATCAATACTAATTGCATTTCAGAAAAGGAGCCTATCTTCACAATTGATTACACCACGATCAAATTATCCAGTACGTAACTATTGCAACTCTATACATTTCAATGTCTATACTATTCTAAACCTATAAACATCACTAGTTCTCTACAAACAATACCCAGTCTCTGGTTTATAATATCTTCTTCTCGTGTGTAAATAATTACATCGCACAAAACAAAAACGAACTCTCAAAATTTTGCAATCTCATGACTAGGGCTACAGCCCTAATCAATAATTTTTTCTGTCAATTTTGAATTTTTGCACGACCGTTTTTTTCTCATTTTTTTTTTCTTTCTTTCCCACTCAGTATGAGCTCCTAAGGTTTTGTTCCTACTCACACCCTCGCGCACCCACCAATTCTAACAAAAAAAAAATTACTACTGAAAATTTGAAATTTTGATATTGGTTCTTTTAGGAGCAGTAATCAACTAGAGTCACAGCATGTTAATTCCAAAAGAAGACAGAAAGAAGATCCACCAATACCTCTTCCAAGGTATGTCATTATTTAAAACAGAGAGAATATTTGAAAATCAGATTAATTAAGGTCGAAATAGATAAAAATACAGAAGAATGAAAATTTTACATGAAATACCAACTTGGGAATACAATTTATAAGCCAACATCAACAACAACATAAAGTTTCAAGACCAACTAATATGAACTGATTTTTTATATCATTTTTGAGATTAACTTACTAACACGTTTTATAGAAGGTGTTGTCGTTGCTAAAAAAGACTTCAACTTGCCAAAGCACGATGAAATCGATACCAGAAACTTGTACGTCATCAAAGCTTTGCAATCTTTGACTTCTAAAGGTTTCGTCAAAACTCAATTCTCATGGCAATACTACTACTACACCTTGACTGATGAAGGTGTTGAATTCTTGAGAACCGAATTGAACATTCCAGAAGGTATCTTGCCATTGACCAGATTGAAGAATGCTCCAGCTGAAAGACCAAGACCATCCAGAGGCGGTCCAAGAAGAGGTGGTTACAGAGGTAGAGCTAGAGATTAAATGGGTTATATAAATCAATCAACAACAGTTTAATTTTTCCTTTCAGCATTTTGTATTTTAGGTTCTTATTATGTTTGTTTGTGTTGGGAGATTATTAAATCAACGGGAGTGAACTATTTATTGTATTAGCTCAAATTTTCTTTAGCATGAGTATTTCATGTACAATATAAAAAAAACAACAAATTAATAAAATTTTGACATTTAAAAAAAAAGAATATAGCAAACATCATTTGCAATTTGTAGAGAGTGTAACAGTAAACTGCTTTCTCTATAACATGTGTTGGCACGTGATTATTGCATGTGACATTTTGGATGTCGTGTCCTCTGGCTAAAATTGATACAGTTTCCCAATTTCAGATACAAAGACTACGTTTTCTCTTTGTTTCGGTCAAAAAAAAAAAGTAAGAAAACAGAGACCTCCAAAAAAAAAAACACCGATTGGCAAAGGCTGTGACCATTCAAATTGATAACCATTAACTTCTATCAGCACAAATAATTCGACTATTTATTATTATTCCTAAAAGATTTACGATTTTATTTTGGACAAATATCAACAAGCCACTTTAGAAATTGAAAAAAAAGAAAAGACTAGTAATAATAAACCAGATAATTGAGTGACACATTTATCAACTGAACTAAGCCTGATACATTAAAGCAATAAAAAAAATGAATGAATTACCGCCACAACCAACACCACAACAGTCTTATGGTCAACAAGACTCTCAACAGAGCCATCATCATAATATGAATAGAAAGTATCCTCAACAATCACATCAAATCCCACAGAAAGTTACTTACAGACCGCCACCGCAACAACAACAACAACAAGTACCACCACAACAGCAATATCAACAATATAGTAGCTCTCCTCACCAAGAGTATTTTCAACAAGCTCCAGCACAAAACTATCAACAATCAGGACAATATGCTCCTGGGCCTCAGTATTCAAATCAACAACAACATGTACCACCTCAAGCAGCTCCTGTTCAGCAATACGCTAATCAACAACCGCCAGCAAATTACCAACATCGCCCTTCATATACTCTGCCTCCGCCATCACAACAACAAATATATCAGCAACAACAACAACAATACCAAGCCCCATATACAAGCAATGGTAATTATTCTAAACGTAATGCTTCAAAGGAGTCGGTGGAAAGTTCCAAAACTACTAGTTCATCCAAACAAAAATTAGAATCTGAATTAAGAATAGTTTTTGAAAAAGTGGACACTAATAGATCAGGTAGAATATCAGCTAAAGAATTATCTTATGCCTTGTTGAATTTTGATCGTACAAGATTTCAGGATTCTACTATTAGATTAATGATTAACCTCTTTAGTACATCCGATTCATCCAGTAAATCATTAACTTTTGAACAATTTGTATCTTTATGGAAGTATTTATCAGCTTATAAGAAACTTTTCATTCAAGCTGATGCAAACAAATCTGGTGATATTTCATTTGGTGAATTCCAAAAGATTTTGGAACAAATTGGCTATAAATTGGATATTGATTTGGTCTTGCACTTGTTTCAAAAATATGCCATGCATGAAAATGGTGGAATTGGTAAATTAAAGTTTGATAATTTCATTGAATTGTTGGTATATTTGAGAAAACTAACTGATGTATTCAAGAAATATGATAAAGATCTTTCAGGTACTGCAACTATTAGTTTTTCAAGTTTCTTGTTTGAAGTTTCCAATCTAAATTAATAATAATAATAATAATAATAATTAAAAAATAGTGTGAAATTGTATTCTTTAAATATACACGTATATTGACTGTTATAAATTTTTGTCGTAATATTACTAAATAAACATTACATATATATATATAAAAATGATAATATTAATCATATCATAAGATGATGTTTGCTGTCTTTTTATTTTTATTTTTTTTTTTTTTATTTTTCTTATATGAAATAACTCTTCCAAAGAACACCCTCAAGGTCTTGCATTTGGTCTTCAGTAAACACTTTACTATCAATATGCCAGCTGTCTTGTCTATTCTTTTTAAACTTACCAAGTGATTCTTTAGCTGTTTTACCAACTATACCAGGGATACCAGTGGATTTATTTGCCAAAGTGGCCAAAATTCCTGGAACCCATTTTGGTGGAGGAGAAGAAAAGGCAAATGCATGAACCAATGAACCTAAACCTAAAGTAGCACCATGCAACTTGATGATATCTTCACTATCCATATTCTTGTAACCGGATTTACGATATTTACTTCTAACCTTGTCCAATTGTTTAGAATAAAGCTTGCTATATTGGCTCACAATCATCTCCACATCTTCAACTGGTGAAATATGGATCAAACCTGATAAAGTGTCAGCAGCTGATTCCCTAATCTCCACATGTTTATGATACAACAACTTGTTTGATAAATTAAATACACGCTGTCTTTGGTCTTTATTCAACTTGAACAAATTCTTAAAATAAACTGTTTCAGTAAATTCTCCCATCACCAATGTTTGTACTAAATTCAATTCCACTTCAGCATAATATTCAAGCATCTTGATAGTATTCTCCAAGTATGCGCTTGTATAAGGAATCTGTGACACCTTCTTCAACACGGTGATTGGATCAATATTTCCCAATTGACAAACTTCACGCATATTAATCAACTCTAATAAGAACGGAACTAAATGTGTTGAAACATGAGACTCAAACATGATGGATAAGTTTGTATTCAATTCTTGTCTCAACCAAGTCAAAACTGTGGTAGCAGTATAAATGTAATTCGTCTTTAAAATCTCCTGTGGAGTCAAATGAGAAACTTCTTTTCTCCAAGTTTCAATTTGAGTGAATAGATCTTCAACTATGCCCACAACTCGGCAATTGTTTCTATCCTCATATAACATCAAACCCTTTTGTTCATTACTGCCTTTAATAAAAAGTTTACTATCAGCAATAGATTCAACATAATAATTGAACGACAATACTGCCATCAAATTACCAATTTGTGATCTGACAGATGCATATTTGTAATTAATATTCTTTAAACAAAAGTCCAAGAACTTATCTGGATCAGCAAGTCTCCATGACACAGTTCCAATAACCCCCTTCATGTAACTAATTCTTGTCGAATCTTTGAATGCAGAATCAGAATTTGGATCTAATTGGAAATCAAGAATTTCACTCCAAACTTTAGGAAATCTTCTAATATCAAGTTGACTTGGTAACCAATATGAGAAAACATTCCAAATTCCTTGTGTATCTGGAGACAAATCATCATTCAACACTTTCTTCAAATATTTACAAACAAATTCATCTCTTCGTTCCCAAAATTCAGCAGCCAAGTATTTAGTACCAAATAAAATACCAACTAAAAGTTCACATGCAACAATATGTGCACTCTTTTCATCTGGTACATAGATATCATCAACAACAGACAACAAATCGTCAAATGTAAAATTTGGTGTAAATCCATTCGATATTAATACAATTAGGGCGGCAACTGTGAAAACATCTGCCATTTGAAACGTGGAATTGGCCTCCCCATCAGCTACCCATAATCTGACAATCTTGACAAACCAATCTTTGGTTATGAACTCTGAAAATGTCTTTATCGTATCCAAATCTGACGCATTCATATCAATTCTATAAAATGGTCTTGGACTCACGGCTAACATTGAATCTTTCCAGAATAACCATCCTAAACTTGGCTTGACATCAACATAATAATCTGCAAATTCAGTATTGTGCAATTCCTTTTGCCATGCTTCCTTGTATGAGACCCCATCTCTAGCCTTGGTATCAACTACTTCTAATGTTGGGACAATAAAATTCAAATCATACATTAGGGCAAGATCATACAGATACTTGTTAGAAATTACCAATTTGTTGATAATTCGTGCAACACCCTCCAATGCTTTACGGGAAATTAAAGGATGGTCTGCAGCAGATTCTTTATGGAACAACAACAAAACATCTAATCTTGTCGGTATTTCCAAATAGGCTTGAATATTCAGTAACAACTCTAAGTTCAGTAATGTAATTTTCCAGTGCCCATTTCCATCCTGATCACTTAAAACTTTATCTTGAAGTTTTTCCAATTTTTCAAAATAGACCTTTCTCTTGTTCTCTTTGGCCAATTTAACTGCCTTAATTTCCAAATCTATGAATTCATCAGGAGGTCTGATAATATCAATTGATGCTTCATCAAGTATACAAACACTGCTTGGTGGAGTTATACCTTTACGAACTCCGGAAAATAATGCATATGCTTTCTTGTAAACATTTTGATTATCTACTGTCAAGGAACGGTGTAACAAATCAACATACTTTTGAAGATTGAAGAAATCATTCTGTAACTTGCCCTTGATTTTCTTGATGGCAAAAATACTCAACCCACTTTCTATCTTCTTGTGGTCATCAGCATCTAAAGCCTTCGAAAGATGCTTAAATGCTGACTTTACTATCAAATTGTATGCCCCGTTTAATCTCTTCATTGCATCAACCAAAATACCTTGAGCACTTCGGGCAATAATTGAATACGTGGATTCAGAAAGTTTTACAGCATCTTCCAACAATAATTTATCCAAATTTGTTTCTGTACGTGATGTTGCGTGTAATGCCAACCTGAACAGATGGTACATTTCTAATCTGGCTCCAACAGCAACTCTAGTGAATGGTTTTCTTATTCTATTCACAGTTTGAAGGTAATTCACATATGTATAGTTGATTTTGGAATGACTGGCATCAAGATTTCTTTCTCTACCAACATCAGAAAACCAAATACTAACAACAAATAAAAAATTTTTCAAAATCTTGGTGTTATCAGGGAAATTTGACACCAAAAATTTATAGATCACATGCAAACTCTTACCAATCAACTCTCTTGTCTTATGTATACTGATATATAAATCGCCATGTATTCTATTTTTATGGCCAGTTCCAAAAAAGTAATTTGAAGTATACAAACTCTTTTCTCTAAATGTTATGGCTGGATTCATACTCGACATATGGACCCCATTTATTTGTGGGGTCTCCCTTCCAGAATCATCATAAGTTGGTACAACCGAGTCTGGTCTGCTAAGTGGGAAAGTATTACGGTCAAACCTTGTAAAAGAATCTCTGTTTGGTGAACCTGCCTTTTTAACTGGTGAGTCATCATCTTTTGACCCACTATCATTAGTGCTGTGATTATCATTAGAATCATGATGATCGTTTTGTTCACTTATTTCCTCATTCACTTGTTCTAGGTCGGTAATCATATCAAGATCTTCAGTACTTAAATCGTTCATGATTTTTTCCATAATTTCAGGAGTATTTTCATCATAGATGACATCCTTTTGGGTAGATACGCCACTGAGAGCCCTGATTTGTTTCAAAAGTAATAGCCTTTGCTGAATAGATTCAGTTTCATGATTCAATTTTGGAATATTCTCTTCAAAAGTAGGATCGAGTAAAACTGAGACACCACTCAATGAATATGCCAAATATAATAAGTTCAGTCGTATATCATCAAGCACTGCAATAGATGATTGAACTGCTGTATTCTTCTCTTTGTCGTAGTCATGCATTAATTTCATCAAGTTTTCCAAACTTTTAGACACATGTCTATTGAAAAATTCAATTGCAAAGGAAACTTCCTTTTCGGATGGAATAAACCAGTCAAATGAAGTGTTTGGTGGGGAGAATCTATCTTCTTTATTCCAGAAGCCACCCCAGCATTCTTCTGTAACACCATGTTTCTTTTCATAATCAGGTGAAATCAACCTGCATTCTTTGATCTTTATCTTGGTAAGAGTTTGCAAAACTTGGTTGACCAAATATGTAGAAGCAAACACAGCAGGACTTTTAACTTTATCCATCAAGAAAAATGACAAGTCATAAATCTCCGAAGACATTTCCATAATTTGGCTTCCAGCATTGCCAATCATTTCATCCAAGATAGTTAAATTCCAAAATAAAGCATAATCACGAGGCGCAATTTCAACACCAGTTCTATAGCCCCCTGCCTCATTTTCTTCTATTTCTTCTTTAATTTTGTCAATTAAAATACGAGCATTTTTCTTAAAACAACTTGGATCTCTTTTAACAAT
The DNA here is from genome assembly GCF_000006335.3 of Candida tropicalis MYA-3404. Taxonomy (NCBI): domain Eukaryota; kingdom Fungi; phylum Ascomycota; class Pichiomycetes; order Serinales; family Debaryomycetaceae; genus Candida; species Candida tropicalis. The sequence goes on along the minus strand of NW_003020049.1, from coordinate 1,567,954 downwards.
CCCCCCACATATTTCCGAAACGGTATTGACAACCATGTGATATGTATTGTTGAAAACAAAATCAAAGAAATCATCCTTAAAGTTTTTAAACAAATCATCTGATATAGATTCAAATATAATGTACATGAATTTTGGTAAAGAAATCGCCAATCCACGTTCCATACCTGTACTTTTCTCTGGATCTGGAAGATTCTCTAATAATACTGTTATGCGTTGGGTGAATCCCTTGATCAACTCCTTGAATGCAGTAGTTGATGATTTAAGAGCCTCAATTTCCAACTCCTTGTCCACTTGAAAGCCTTCCATATTACCATCGTAAATCTTTCTCTTTAAATATTCGATATGTTCTTGGGTGAATTCCAATGCCAATGTGGAATCACCTGTCTCATTTGTCAAGTCATAAATTGGTGCAAAATTCGAAATTGAAGTAAACGCCTCAATAGTCTGCATTGTCTTGTCCAAATCGTTTGAATCAATACCGGGGAGAGCAAGCAGCAATATTCTAGTAACGTGTACTCTGTAAACCGGAGTGGAAACAAGAAATCTTGCTAATGTATCAATGGTTTTAAGTGCTGTGGAAACTCTGTGAGTTGATATGACCCCTTCTAATGATTCGTAAATGTCTAGAAGTGTATTCTCAAGTACATATTCTGGTTCCAAGAATGCCAACAATTGCAAAGCAGAAATATAGTCGCTTGTCACTTTTTCTTGTTTTGCCTGAATACCAATCTTGACGATTGGCAAGAAAATAGATACAAACTCTTTGACTACCTTTCGAGAAAGCTTAAATTCTTGTGGCACATTATAATAGAACCCATCTTTTTCGTTTTCAGAATTAAATCTCTTATGAAATTGGTAAATTAAAGCCAAAATCAATTTTGAAATTGGTCTAGTCCAATCACCAGTATTGGAAGGATGGATATAACTTTCAATTGCATTTACCAATGTTCTTAAATAGTATACGATACCTCCATCTTCGAGTGCTGAATCCCCAATCATTGAAAAAGCAATAGCTGATGCAAACCCATGGAAATACTTTAATTTCATTGAAGAATACTTCTCAAACATAATGTTCAAGCTATTCATAAGAGTGTTGATCATGAATTCCATCTGACTTTCTGTATAAAGTCCGAATTTTCCTAACTTCAAGTAGTTTCTGGCTTCTGGTATATCATTAAGTACAGATAATGCAGACATCGATATGACACCTAATCTGGAACTTATTTGGACATCAAAGCCGTTCGTTTTATTCAACTTTAACCACATGTAAAAAAAAGATTGCAAGTAATGACGGATATCATTTTCATCTTCTATTCCACCAGGGGTAAAGAAAGGAGGTAAAATTGCTAATGATGACATGGTTAATGCAGAACTACTAACAGAAAAGTATGCAACCAACTTTTCGTAAATTTCAGGCAAACAATTCTTATCATAGAAATAATTAGCTCGAGAAGCTAATTTCACCAATTGCTTATGGTCCTTTTTCTCAAATGGAATCATAGTGGTGTCTGGAGGATGGAAGTGGTGTTCTAATTCCTTGAATAATTCACCCCATGGCAATCTTAAACCCAGATTGTACAATAATAATTGATCTTTTGTCAACAATTCAAACACCTTGACATATGTTTTAAGGTTGACATGTTGACCACGACAAAGGCAAATTGCATAATATACTCGAGCCAAACTTGCTCTCAAAGTAACAGGCATTTCATATTTCATTTTTAACCACACCAACAATTCATGTGTCCAAGTTTTCACTCCTACAACGGCAGCTGACTTTGGTGATTTCTTATGTTGAGTAGTTGCATCCTTATCCCCTTCATCCTCTTCATCTTCGTCATCCTCCTCATCTTCGTCTTCATCATCATCACTGGTCTCAAAGTCTTCCGGAATGGCATCATCGCCATTCTCATCATCGTCATCATCATTCATTTCAAACAAATTAGTCTCTAATGCCAAGTCGACATCTGAGATGGCGTCTTTTAAAGCAGCCAAGTCTTTGGCACTAACACTCAATGATCCTTGGATATCCAAAGTTTTAATTGCTATGTAAAGATGTGAGATGATATGACTCAAAAACTTTGCTTGGTCTTGAGGACTCTCAATTTTATAAGGTAATAATCTAGGTAAATCTAATGTTCTTGGTCTCGATCTGGCATAAAACCTTGACTTGGGGTCGAGTTGTAATTTGGACAATTCATCCGCATTATCGGGATAGTCTAAATTGTAGAATCTTTCTCTGCTATTAACGATTGTTCCATAAGAAGGTCTTCTATTGATATGTCTTTGGACTTGGCCCATTGTCAGAGGTGTCAATGACCTCAATGCTTTGTCCAGTTCATAAACTTGGAGTCGCAATTGATCCAGAGATGCAACCCTTGGAATAGGATGCAGCAGATGTTTCAATGGAATCGGTGCCGAAACATTAATCCTCTGGGACTTCTCGGACTTGTGGTTCTTCTCTATTGGTGACATTGTTGGTTAAATCTCTTTAACCCTCTTTCTTTATATTTTGTTTATTTTATTTTACTTTCCTTCTTTTGGTTGACAAAATAAATAAATAAATAAATAAAAGTTTACTAGGCAAAAAAAAAAAAAAAAAAAAAATTAAGAATTAAGAATTAAGAATTGGTGATCTAGGTTTATTAATGGATTAGTTTAGTTGGTGGTGGCAACAATGCAAGGACGACCAACAATTTAAATTTTCTGGTGAATGGGAAGGAAAATCAGCAAAGTCTTTTTTTTTTGGTTGGCTTTCTCTAATTCTCTCTTTCTCTTTTCTTTTTCCTTTTGTCTTGTCTTGTCTGTCTTGTCTGTCTTGTGTGTCTTGTACCCATACAGTGTATGTAATCATTTTATTTTATTTTTTTTTTCCTCTCTAGTGTGCATTCTAATTATTTCATGGTTGTCACTCTTTTGGAGAGACAGCATAAATGCCTTTCCATGCTAGATCGACCAACTTTCAAAATAAATATATAATAATCTTCTGGTCAACGTCGACGAAAAAAGAAAAGAAACCAGAGATGGTCAATTGATCCTCGAAGTGACATAGGCTGATGATGATGGTAATGGTTGCTTGATTGTACATGGTCAGGCTTAACTAACTTATGTGAATTATTATTGAATAAACTGCTGTACACATTCTTGGTTGCTGCGTTCTAATATTTAATTTTGTGCATCTGTTGAATAGTTCTTGTTTTACCACCTCGTCATTATCATCAAAAACACATACAATTCAATTAATCATTGGAAAGTTCTTAATAAGATCAATTCCTCTAACCTGTTCATGTCCTTTGTATGGTACTACCCTGATGATGAAACTTGGTGTTGCAAACAATAGACTATTAAAAAAAAACGCCATTATATTGGGTACTGCATAAAAGCTGTTCACTCATCGGGTACTTTGTTTCTTTTTTTTTTCTATTACTCTCGCCCTTCTCCTTATTGAAGGAAGTGGGAGTGAAAAAAAAAAAAAAATTTTTATTGATTTCTCTTCTCTTCATATTCATAGTAAGCAACAACTAGTCATGTCTATTTCTGCATCAAAAGCTAAAAGAGAACAAAAGCGTTTAGAAAGAGAAGCTAAGAAAGCCGCTGCTGGTAAAACTACCAAGAAAACTAAGAAGCAAGCCGAAAAGGATGCTGCTGAAGATGAAGTTGAAGATGCTGAGCAACAAATTGCCAAATTGAAATTACAAACCGATGAACATGGTTTGTCAGACAGAGTCACTACTGGTGTTTTGGAATCATTGGTCACTTCCAGAGATATTAAATTGTCTTCTGTTTCCCTTTTATTCCACGGTAAAGTTTTGATTCAAGATTCTACTTTGGAATTGAATTATGGTCGTAGATATGGTTTATTGGGTGAAAATGGTTGTGGTAAATCCACCTTATTGAAATCCATTGCTGCTAGAGAATTCCCAATCCCAGAACATATTGATATTTACTTGTTGAATGAACCAGCTGAAGCAACTGAATATTCTGCTTTGGAATATGTTGTCAGAGAAGCCGAACATGAAATGAAGAGATTGGAAGATTTGGTTGAAGAATTGATTGTCAAAGAAGGTCCAGAATGTCCAGCTTTGGAAGCTCTTTACGAAAAAATCGATGAAATGGACCCTTCAACTTTTGAAAGTAGAGCTGCTGTTATCTTGACTGGTTTGGGTTTCAACTCAGTTACCATCAACAAAAAAACCAAAGACATGTCTGGTGGTTGGAGAATGCGTGTTGCCTTGGCCAAAGCTTTGTTTGTTAAACCAACCTTATTGTTATTGGATGACCCAACTGCCCATTTGGATTTGGCAGCTTGTGTTTGGTTGGAAGAATACTTAAAAAGATTTGACAGAATTTTGATCTTGGTCTCCCACTCCCAAGATTTCCTTAATGGTGTTTGTACTAACATGATTGATATGAGATTGAAAGTTTTAACTATGTATGGTGGTAACTACGACTCCTATGTTAAAACCAGAGCTGAATTGGAAACTAACCAAATGAAACAATACAACAAGCAACAAGAAGAAATTGCTCATATCAAGAAATTCATTGCATCTGCTGGTACTTATGCTAACTTGGTCAAGCAAGCTAAATCTAGACAAAAGATTTTGGATAAAATGGAAGCCGATGGTTTGATTCAACCAGTTGTTCCTGATAAGGTCTTCAGTTTCAGATTCCCTGAAGTTGAAAAATTGCCACCTCCAGTCTTGGCATTCGACGATATGTCTTTCTCTTACTCAGGTAAAGAAGAAGACAACTTGTATGAACATTTGGATATTGGTATCGATATGGATTCTAGAGTTGCTCTTGTTGGTCCAAATGGTATCGGTAAATCCACTTTGTTGAAATTGTTCCAAGGTAAATTACAACCACAAAAGGGTAGAGTTATTCAACATACTCATATTAAATTGGGTGTTTACTCACAACATTCTGCAGACCAATTGGATTTGACTAAATCCCCATTAGAATTCGTTCGTGATAAATTTTCTAGTATTTCACAAGATTATCAATACTGGAGAGGTCAATTGGGTCGTTATGGTTTGAGTGGTGAAGCCCAAACTTCCCAAATGGCTACTTTATCTGAAGGTCAAAGATCTCGTGTCGTTTTTGCATTATTAGCATTGGAAGCTCCTAACTTGATTTTATTGGACGAACCTACTAACGGTTTGGATTTGGCTACTATTGATTCTTTGGCAGATGCCATCAACGCCTTTAATGGTGGTGTTGTTGTCGTCTCCCACGATTTCAGATTATTGGATAAAGTTGCTAAAGACATTTTTGTTATTGAAAACAAGAATGCTACAAGATGGGACGGTTCTATTTTGGATTACAAAAAATCATTGGCTTCAAAGGTTGTATTATAGTTGTTCTTTTTTTATTATTATTATTATCATTATTTTTATATTCATTCATTGCTCTTTATTAATAGAATTTCTTGGAAATAAACATATCATTGACTCTTGTTTAAAATTATCAATTAAATATAAAAAAAAAAAAGCAATGACGATTCAAAGTAATTACTTTATCAGCAAGCTGTTAAAAATTCAAAAAAAAGAAAACTGGACGAGATAAGAGTCGAACTCATGACCTTTCCCATGCTAAGGGAACGCGCTACCAACTACGCCACACGCCCTGTTTGTTGAAATTTAAAGTTGGTGGCTTTATGGTCTTGTTAGATTCACCACCAATCTTCATTGGTAATATTAACCCTTTAGTAAATCAATTATATTTCATTGAAATTTATATTTCTTCTACATAGTTTCTAAAACCTCACTCACTTTCCATCTTCTCCACGACTCTTAGTCCACTCTGCAGACCCAGATTGTCTTCCAACAGGTAAATCACTTGTAGTTGTTGATGGTAATTCTTTTTCCAGTTTCTTCAAAGTTTCAGCATTATGAGGTACAATGATTTCCTCATACACTTTAATTAATGCCTGTTCTTCGTTCATTTGAATTTTTAATTGCCTGTAAAAATCTGACTGTTTCTTACTGTTGATATAATGTATGGCTGATTTAACTTTACTTTCACTGGTAATCGAAGCTTTACTTATTTGTTTTTCAGGAGTTATATACTTGTCACTCAAATCAATAATATAATGACGATTGAATCCAATAACAAAACTCATCTTCTTGCCCCAGTTATTACAATATAACAATGGTTCATCAGCAACTGCTTCACATGGATCTAAATGTATCCATCTTTTAGAACTATTGGAGTAATATTCACACCAAACGTGATCTTCGTGATTCCAAACGTATCTGATTCTATCAGTATCACCTCCACCTATTAATGCTTGTAATATTAACATAAAACAATTCACCCATTCTCCACATCTACCTTTTCTCGATTTTAATAATGATACTGGATTATTAATTCTTGGGAACTCAACTAATTTCCCACAACTTTTGCACTGATAAACTTCAATAATAGATATTTGATCAGGATTACCTGGAGCTCCTCTTTTTCCTCCTTTTGAGTGTACATCTTCGGAACCACAAGAGCATTTTGGTTTGTTTACCCAACTAAAGAAATCATTCTTGAAATAATGTAATAATTCAAAAACAAGTAAATCATCATAATCCAACTCTGGATTAGTGTTCTCTTTTTCTCGTTTTTCAAGGTTTCCATAAATCTTCTCTAAATCTATAGTATCTAATGCAATATCTAGGGCATTGGTGTCTCTATATCTTTCAATACAATTAGCCATACTATGGATTGAACTAACAACTGGTAGCTGAGAATCGTGAACTATTTCTTTTTGTAATGCAAGTGATCTCTTGTTATCATGATTGATCTTTTCACGTGCATATGTTGAAATAAGTAATTCTTTTACTTTCTTATAATCAATAGTTGGTGGTACTGACGGCATGGTAGTTTTGTTTTGAATGGCAATTAGAATTAGTAAGGAATAGCGAACTTAGAACAATTTTTTTTCTTGTTCTGTTTTTGATTTCGGTTTTGATTCTCTCATATTTTTCTTCTATGCGGTCGTTTATTATTTTGTAGATAAACTTTCTATAAACTGTATAACCTCAGCTTTTTACTCCTTTTGTTCTTCAGTGGTCTCCTTCTCTTCAGTGGATTCCTTCTCTTCAGTGGATTCCTTCTCTTCAGTGGATTCCTTCTCTTCGGGTTCTTCTGTTTCGGTGGATTTGTTTTCAGTTATATCATCCAGAGGAGTGGCACTCTTGCTTTCACCCTTTGGTTTGAGTTTTCTTGGAGGTAATACTTTATTGAATGCATCTTCCCAATTACCATCACTTTCATACCACTTACAAAGTAATTCATAAACATGGGATGTAACTAATACGTGTCTACCATTGACTTCGATATATTTCCCAATTGGTAATCTTGCAACTTTAATACCCAACTCCTTTGCTTTATTATAACAAAGACTCTTGTGTCTATTCTTATCAACAATTCCACCAATGACATAAGTATGGTTTGGTTCTAATTTTGTAATTTCTTCATCAGTATCTGCTGTAAGGTAAACTAATTGTTCTTTATCTGCCACTTCTGTTAGGGATTTATCAGTAAATTTAAGGTTTCCAGTCCATAATGTATATTCACCCAATCCAGTTTCAAAACGTTCCTTAAGACGTTTGTTGAATGAAGTAACAGTGATTGGAAGTTCATAACGACAACGTCTCATGGCAGCATAACATGATTTAATTTGATTTGATAAAGAAACAATTTCTCCATCCAACATTAAATCATCAAAATCACAATCAATAATTATAGAAACATCAGTTGGAATTTGTTTACTTGGTTTACGTCGAGCTTCACGTAATTCTTCATCAGCATTTAATCTTTCACGTTTTCTTTGTCTAGCAAGACGTTTCTTTTCACGTTGAACTTCAAGATGTTCACTTTTAGTATCAATCCATCTTTGTTTCTTTTGTTGTCTTTTCCATTCTTTTCTTGACATTCCCTCTGGAACAACTTCAAGGCGTCTTAATTTTCTTCTTTCCTCGATTTCTTCAGCAGTTGGCTTTTGTCTCTTTAAAGACTTGACTTGTTCAACTGGGGAGCTAGTAGTTGATGGTACATCTGTTGTGTCTGACATTGTATTCAATGAATTGATGAACTGTAGTTATAAATAATGTATCTGAAAATTTTTTTTTTTTTGATTTATTCGCGATGTACGCTCAGAAATATATCTAATCACTGAACTAGGAAATTGTCCAAGACTGGTGATAATATAAACTCTACGAAAACAAAAAGAAAAACAAACCAATAGAGTATCATAATATCTACATGGTATACATGGTTATTAACTTGAATGCCGAAAAGTAATATCACAATTGTGGTTTTTTAGAAAAAAATGTTAATAAGTCATGCAAAAAATTAAAAAAAAGAAATGGTCCCTAGCAGGATCGAACTGCTGATCTTGGCGTTATTAGCACCACGCCTTAACCAACTGGGCCAAGGGACCAATATAAAACCAACTAGGCTATTAGACCTGTTTGTTGACATTCCAAACACCTTAGAAATACTGACGACGTCCATTATATGTAAATTTCAATAGATTCTAAGGGTAATTTTCAATCAAACAGTAATTAAATCAATGTATTTATTGTACAAATCAATTAAGAACATCGTTGAAAAGTCAAAAAGATAACTTTCCTCTCCAAAGAACATTTATTTTTTTTTTTGCTAAAATTTGTTTTATTCTATCTGTAAACTTTAACAACTGAAATCAATACAAGTATTAATCCCAAAATTTAATTTTCACCAAAAGAAAAGATCACTTTCCACAAGTTTAACCAAGAATAGAGTTATTGTTTACGAATGGTCAAGTTATACTTCTACTTAAAAAAAACTTTAAAAGCATAATTGCAACACCATGGGAATTCTCTATATTATGTGTTTAAGTGAATGTTTCCACAGTGACATTTGCACCAATTTTTGTGAATGAACTTTTAATTCTTAGAATTCATCAGTATTAATAGACGACCACTATCATCTCTGCCAGGAATGCTTCCCATTGGTGTCTTAAAAACACAATAGTTTTTAGTTTGTTTTTAATTACAAGTAGTCTATACAGAAGTAGTGCACAAACCACCAGAAATGTTTGTCGTTGTTACGCGAATTTTTTTTTATTCAAATTCACATTCCTCTTCTTTTGTTTTGTACCATTTATCCGCCATGCATAATTAAAAATCAGAAATCAAAAAATCACAATCAGTTTTTTAAATTGACCAACTGTTTACAGTGGCGAGAAGCAGAAGAGACCAATTAACACGCTCTGAAAATCGTACAACTTTGTTTCCTTTTGATAAGCATACCCAAATCATGTGTAGATTGAAGATACAGCAATATCGTTATCTGTCTTTAACTTTTCGCAACAATTGACATTGAAGATATTATACGACAACATTACAGAATTCTAGATTTTAATAAAACAACATAAATATATGTATTAACAAGTATACAATAAATTATTCTAAATCATAAGACACATCCAAGAATTGATTTCAACACGTTTAATCTTTCTTTTCAGATTCTTGTTTTTTACCGTCATCCTTGTGGTTGTTTTGGTATTCACTGTAAGCTTCTTTAGCTTTGGAAGCAAGATCACCGTCCTTGGACAAGATAGCACCGACATCTTTGATATCTTCGTTGGTGATTTTACCACTTTCGTATAATTCTTTACCTTGTTTGATGAAGCTGTCCATTTTTGATTATTAAAGTCAATTGATATTGATAGAGAAAGAAGAAGAGAAGAGAAAAGAAGAAGAAGAAGAAAAAGACAGAGACGACCAAAATTTGGTGTGAGGGAATTTCGTTGTCAATTTATAGTCGTTAATGGAAGATATGGACGTGTATCATTTTCTTTGTTAATTTTTTTAGAACACACATAATTGATTGATAGAAAGACAAAACCTGAAACGATCACTAAAATTGAATTCCAGATGAATTTTTCTCTCTTATTGTTCTGTCGTGTACCTCACGTTTCTTTTTCTTTTTCTCTTTCTCTTTCTCTTTCTCTTTCTCTTTCTCTTTTCCCCCCGTATTCGTATTGTTTTTCACGATGAATCTCAGCAGTGTGAATTTGTGGTAGCGTGCGCTTCTCCTCAAATTTTTTTTTTTACAATGATGAACACGGTGTAATTGTAGATAAACGATAGAGTCATAATTACAAATGAAAACTCACAGTAGCTTAGTTTTAATATATTTATTCTAATTATAGACCTAATTTATTAAGGTGCCACTAATGAGTCTTTGCTCTTTTAGTTCCATACCCTCGCATTATAGATTTACTTCTTTTTACCCCAACTTTTGAAACCAGTGAAGGTAGATTATCTGATATTTTGGTATGACGGTAGATTTCAAAATGAATTTCTTCATATATCACATCCAAATTGATCTCCCCTGTTCGTTTATACTGTATGAATTTCTTTGTAAGAATTTGACAAATGGAATCCCCACTATGTGCAATTCCAGATGTCATCAAATAAAGGATAACTAATTTATTATTGTCATTTAATTCGTTAAGAAATATTCCAAGATGATCATAATTACTGAATGTAGTATCTGTAGTATAATCAACCAGATGTAAACTCGTCTTACTTAACATTCTTTTAATAATAACATCTAATCTAAATTTAATAACTGAATATACTAATTCAAAATCTTTCCCATCTCCCAAATTGATAATTTCTTCAATATTTTTAGAGTTTTTAACAAGATTATCATTTTGAAACAAATATTTCAACGTAGTAAATAATCTCTGATACATTATAACAGCCATATAGTATTTTTCAGCTTTATTATTTAAATCCAATTCATTCTCAATTATATCATCTAAATTTTCAATAGGATTGAATAATTGAAAAGGACTTATTCCACCACCAAGTGATTCAACTATATGTCTTGTTATTTCAGGTATTGGTATTTGTTCATCTTTATAAGTATTTAGCATTTCAACTATTTGTTCATCAAAATTAGGACATAATATATTTAAATAATTTGCACATTCTTGATCTATTTGAGATAATAATTCTTCATGTTTTTTCAATCCTCTATTTAAGGGTAACTTCTGGATTTTGAAAATAGACATGATCTTACCCTAGACATCGTGTCTATTAATAATGGTAATACAGTCCCACCTCTTTTTTTTTTTTTTTGCGTTTCTCTTTGTCATTATTTCACCTGTATATGATATTGTACAAGGTGAGTGAAATAATCTGCCACACACGACCTTTTTTTTTATATATATATGAGACTATAACACACAATTGGTTGATAGAATCAATCCAAATACCATTATTACTTGATTAAATTTCTATTTTAGTTATCTAACAAAATTTAAACATATTTACAATCTTATACACCGTTATATATGTATCTAAAGTTTCAATTTTTCTAAAATAGCAATGGTTTGTTCATAACCTTCAATTTCAGCACTGACTTTTTCAAGTCTCTTTTGAGCAGATTCTTTAGCTTCTGGTTTGGTCTTTTCAGTAAATTTACTGATAGAATCTTCAAGTTTCTTCTTTTGTTCTTGAGTGTTGGACAATTTCTTGTTGACTTTACTAATTTCAGCATCTAAATCAATTTGACCTTTAACCAAAACATGAACAGTACAGTCTGGACCAATTGCTTGTAAAGCACAACCAGATGGAACTTCTTCTGGGGTCTTAACAACAAAGATTTTTTCAACACCCTTGATCAAAGAAACAATAGAGTCTTGTTGTTCGGAAGCAATTGCAAAGATATCTTCTTTAGAAGATTCAACATAAACTTGACCATTCTTCAAGATGTTGTATTGAGCCAACAAAGATCTGGCACCCTTGGTAATATCAAGAACCAATTCATAAGCTTCATAAGATTTGACATCATCAAATTCTTTCTTGTAAGTTGGGTATTTGGCCTTCATGACAGTAAGGGTGTTGTCACCTTCACGTCTTGGTAATCTTTGCCACATTTCTTCGGAAACAAATGGCATGAATGGATGAATCATTCTCAATGCACCATCAATACAAGTGTACAAAGTATCTTGAGCAGATTTCTTTTGTTCTGGAGTACCATCTTGGATCAAAGATTTAGAGTTTTCAATGTAAACATCACATAAATCATACCAGAAGTTGTAAACAAAACCAGTAGCATCACCAAAGTTTCTAGCTTCTAAAGCTTCATTGGTGTTCTTGGCAGCATGAGACAATTTGTGCAAAATCCATTTTTCAACCAAGGATTCTTTACCAGTTAAATCACTGGTCTTTGGTGGAACATAATCGTTACCCAATCTACCCAAAACGAATTTAGTGGCTTGGTAAATCTTGTTACAGAACTTACGGTAACCTTCAACTCTCAAAATATCCAAGTTGATATCTCTACCACCAGTACTGTAAGCACAAAGGGCAAATCTAAGAGCATCAGTACCACATTCTGGAATACCATTTGGATAAGAAATCTTTTGACCTTCAGTAGCTTTCTTCAATTCTCTTGGGTCCAAGTTACCAGTCAACAATTTGTCATGCAAACCTTGTAATGGAATACCAGTGATAACATCCAATGGATCAATGACATTACCCAAAGATTTGGACATCTTACGACCTTGAGCATCTCTAACCAAGGAGTGACAGAAAACTTCCTTAAATGGAACTTTACCGGTTAATTTAATAGACATCAAGATCATTCTAGAGACCCAGAAGAACAAAATATCCCAACCGGTTTCCAACATAGACATTGGGTTGAACAATTCCATGTCCTTGGTTTGATGTGGCCAACCTAAAGTAGAAATAGGCCATAAACCAGAAGAGAACCAGGTATCCAAGACATCTTCATCTTGGTGCAAAGTAAATTTCTTGTCAGCGAATTTCTTTTGAGCTTTAGCCAAGGCTTCTTCTTCAGTTCTACCAGAAACCCAGTATTCATTATCAAGTCTATCGTGTTCTTCACCTTCAATATCAACAAAGTAAACTGGACATCTGTGACCCCACCACAATTGACGAGAGATACACCAATCTTGAATGTTTTCCAACCATTGGAAGTATTCAGCTTCAGAAGTCTTTGGGTTAATGACAATTTCACCAGATTTAACAGCAGCAATAGCATCTTTAGCCATTTGTTGTTGGTCAACATACCATTGTGGTTTCAACAATGGTTCAATAATATCTCCAGATCTGGAACAAACTGGGATAGTCATTTCATTGTCCTTTTGGTCAACATACAAACCTTTTTCTTTCAATTGTTCAATAACCTTGTATCTGGCATCGAATCTCTTCATACCTTTCCATTCTGGACCACAGTTTTCGTTCAATAAACCATCATCGGTGTAAATGTTGATGAATTCCAAGTTGTTTCTTTTACCGGTGTTGTAATCGTTTTGGTCATGAGCTGGAGTAATTTTAACAGCACCAGTACCAAATTCCATATCAACAGTTTCAGCATCAGTGATAATTGGCAATTTACGGTCCAAGAATGGATGTTGAACAAATTTACCATGTAAATGAGTGTATCTTGGATCCTTTGGATGAACAGCAACACCAGTATCACCAAAAATAGTTTCAGGTCTAGTGGTAGCAACAGTAAGTTTTTCATCAGAACCAACAACTTGGTAAGAAAAGGAAGTTAAAACACCAAATTCAATTTTAGAATCATAACCTGGAACAGCCAACAAGGTTCTACCTGGGATGTTTTTGTTATCAACTTCCAAGTTAGAAATAGCAGTGTTCAATTTAACAGACCAATTGACCAATCTAAAAGCACGGTAAATAGTACCATCTTCGTGCATTCTAACGAAAGCTTCAGTAACAGCTTCAGATAAATCTGGATTTAAAGTGAATTTTTCTCTAGTCCAATCATAAGAAGCACCCAATTTCTTGAATTGGTTCTTAATTCTGTTATGGTATTCGTCTTTCCATTCCCAAACTTTTTCAATGAATTTTTCACGACCATAATCATGTCTAGTCTTCTTTTCTTTAGCCCAAATTTGTTTTTCAACAACGGATTGAGTAGCAATACCAGCATGATCGAAACCTGGAATGAACAAAGTGGTTTTACCTTGCATTCTATTCCATCTAATCAAAGTATCTTGAATAGAAACAGTTAAAGCATGTCCAATATGTAAAGCACCAGTGACATTTGGTGGTGGACATGGAATAGAGAAACAACCTTCAGATTTAATTTTACCATCTTCAGTCAATTCAGGTTCAAAGAAACCTTGTTTTTCCCACCAGGAATACCATGAACTTTCAACATATTTTGGATTATAAGCTTTGAAAGCAGCATCATCCAAAGAAGTTAAAATTTTCTTTTCACCTGGTTTGGTTTCATCAACAAATTCTGGAATTTTTTCAGGAGCAGCTTGTTTCTTTTCCTTCTTGGCTTTCTTTGGTTCATCAGATTTGTTCTTGTTGGCTTCAGCTTGTTTAGCCTTCTTGGCATTGAATTTAGCCAATTTTTCAGCTTTCTTTCTTTCTTTTTCTAATTCTTTAGCAGTTTTTTGTCTTGGTTGGCCATCATCACCTGTTGTAGCTGGAGCTGGGGCAGCGGCAGCAGCAGCAGGGGTTTGACCTTCAACTGGTTTAGTAATAGGTTCACTCATTTTGTTAATTGTTGATTGCCTTCTAATTATATCAACTCTATTAATAACTAATGGGAATCTAATTCTTTGAAGTAGTGATCTACCAGAAAGCATACACAAGTTAGAAAGAAAGAGGATGGTTTTTTTTTTTTCACTTTTTTTTTTTACGTTTGAGAAAATTTTTTTTTCGTGTGCAATATTGGAGTAAATAGTGTGAGATTATACTTTGTATAGTATACAGATTATTGTATTAGAATTATAATATATGGAGATAAAGAGTGAGGCTACATGACTCATTGATACATAGACTCATTCCAACTTTTGTTTTTTATTGACTTCCCCATTTACATCGTCTGGTATCTTTCTTTTGTTTAACCCTCCTAACCATTTACTTTTAATTGGATTACCATTGTTTAATTGAAGTTTGTTAGGGGTTGATTTGGGCTTTGTAAGGATTAAACTATCCAAATCTTCATCAAAAATAGTTTTCGGGTTTTTCAATTTTTCTTCTTCTTGCTTCTGTTGAGTTTGCAACTTTTTGATCATCCCTTTAGACATTTTGGCATTTGTTTTGGAGTTAACTTGCAATTGTCCAATTCTTCCTGAACTACTACTATTACCAGTCATACCTAATCCAATCTCCTCACCAAATCCGTCCATTATCGTCTCTTCTTGTTTACCAAACTCCATTTTATTCTGCGCTTTACGCAAATCAGACATTTGGAATCGTTCTTTATACTTCCTTACTTTTCGACCTCCTCTCTTTTTAGATTTTTGTTCAACTGGAGCAGGTAACGCTTTATCAGGAGTTTGTTCTGGAGGGGTTAATAATTTATCTATTTTGCCTTTAATTTCTTCAAGATATTTCTTACCCAATTCACCATCGGGACTTGATTTAGACAAGTCTATACGTGCTGCAAGAATTATTTTCCCACTGATGATTCTCATTACTGAACGAATAATATCTGGAGGTAAATATTTCACTAACTCACTATGATAAACATAACCCGTTTGTTGAATATTTCTTGATTTGGTCTTGGTAGTAGTAGATAAATCTCTTACACCCAATGATGCCACATTACAAGAAGGTGTTAATGCCAATTGTTTCAACGATCCTGTTGCAATTAACAATTGTGATGTTGTTATTGGACCAATTATAGCTGATATATTGGGAGCAAATTTGGATAGCTTGTTTGATATAAACTCTGACAATTCTTGTAAGATTTCATTCAATTCTAGAATCAAAGTGATACAAGATAGGATTTTTGTGATTTCTTCAGTATCTAACATGGTCTGATTTTGCACTTGCTGTAGACCTGCCATAATTATAACCAATACTTTTTCATTACTAACAATAGATTTCATTTCTTGTTCATAGGATTTGATATTTGGTAAATCCTGCTTGATTATGCTTATTATACGAACATAGTCTATTGCGTTGGGAATTAAGGATTCTAGTTCTGGAAACACTTCTTTATATTGCATCTTAACCAAAGAATAAAACACAAGAATTTCATTATTGATGATTGTAGATAATTCATTGATAAGTATTATGAATTTATATTCTTCTGATTGATCCATACCATCATCTATTGATGATAACAATTCCAAGTAATCAGTCTCTTCTTCATTAGAATATTGAACTATTTTTTGTTTCAATTCAGGAATCAATGGTCTTATCTTTAATAAACTAGTCAAATCACTAATGGTTTCAATGTTTTGTTGACCCATAATTGATTGGAAAGAATCAGTTGTGGCATTAGATTGGATTAACTTTTGCAATTTCTCATGAAATGCAAGTTGATTATCATTGTTGTTAATTTTTTCTACCTCTTCTTCTTGATTGTCATTAGTTTCAATAACTTCATCATCTGAACTATCTAAATCAGCTAATAATTCTGCTTCATAATCTGTCATTTTATGAATGTCTATGGTAGTGAATGTTGTAAATAGATATAAAAAAAAAACAGTGTTGCAAAGATTAGCCAGTGGACCTTTCACTTCTTCTCATTCAACAGTTTTCTGATGAGCAAAAAAAAAAAAAAAAAAGAAAATCTCTTACAGACATAGACAACCAATACATCATTCACAATCATTCCTTCATATTTTAAAACAAAGAAACATGTCATCAATGTCAGTAGAACTTAGGACTTCTATACTAGAGAATGCTGATGGATCAGCAGAATTAACTATTGGTGGAACCAAAGTAATAACATCTATTTCTGGACCGATAGAACCAAAACAACGTCAAGAATTACCAAATCAATCAAGTTTAGAAATAATTGTACGTCCAGCAACTGGATTACCAACAACTAGAGAAAAATTGATTGAAGATAAATTACGTTCAGTTTTACAATCAGTTATTATAAGTTATAAATATCCTAGACAATTAATTCAAGTTGTGGTACAATTTTGTAATACTGATGAATCTGTGGAATTTAATGTTAATGAATTAAATGCAGCTATAAATTCTTGTTATTTTGCATTGATTGATGCTGATGTGGCATTATATAGTTCTTTTGCTAGTGTGGTTATATCTATAAATCTGGGTAATTTGATTAAAGAACCAACAGGAGATGTTTTGGAAACTAGCGATTCTTTCCATTTAGTGTGTTTCACAATACAAGATGCTCAAGCCAAGAAGTTGTTAATGTTGGAAAGTCAAGGTGAGTTTACAGAACAAGAGTTGTTTACTGTGTTGAGTGAAAGTGTTCATGAAGTTGAGAATTTGCATACTATTCAAAGAAAATTCATTGAAGATAAAATCAATCAAGATTACATATGGAAAAGACTGGAATAATAATATAGATTTAATTGTATAATAATTTCCCAAACCTTCCTATTACAGGACAAATACACACCGATTTACAAATATACATAAATATATAGATCTAATATAAAGTAGCCAAAGGATTCAATCTTGATGATCTACCATTTTGACCAGCACTGTTGATGTTTAACAAGTTAATTTCAGCATTGCCGAAATTATTATTTGGATTAGATTTATGTTTGAAAGTAAAACCAATAAAGTTATATTGTTGACCCTTAGCACCCCCTGATTTCTCTAATAATTGTTCATTATGTTCTTGTCTAGCAAAGACATCTTTATACTTCATCATCATTTCCTCATCCTCGAAATCGTCAAAGTAACCAGCATCTTCTTCATTGTCCAATTGAGGAGTGAAAGGCGGGGTTCTTTCTCTTAAGTTATTCCAATCTTTGATATCATTGAAATAGCTCATTTGTTGAACTTGTTTGAAATTCTTCAATCTAGTACTTGGTGAAGCAATAAGTTTGATAATTAAATTCCAAGTTCTATCACTGAATACATATCTACCATCTTTAGTTTGTGGTCTTCTCAATGCGGTTTTCCAATGTTTCAAGTTGTGATAAGTTTCATCTTGTTTTGAACCAGAGAATGGTGGGTATCCACATAATGCTTCAAACAACATACATCCCAAGGACCAATAATCAATAGTGTAATCATAATTCTTACCTTCCAAAACTTCTAATGCCATATAATCAGGAGAACCAACAATGGAGTTTGCTAAATTATGATGAGCATCTTGACTTTGTTTGAATATTTTCTGTCTTTCATACATTGATCTACTTGGTAATTGATAATTCTCCAAATCTTCCAAACTTTTCAATTTTATTCTCATGGATTCGATTCTATCATTAGAAACAGTACCGGCAGCTAAACCAAAATCAGTCAATTTAATATGCCCCTTTGAATCGATCAAGAAATTCTCAGGTTTCAAATCACGGTGAGTAAATCCCAATTCATGTAAAGAGTTAACTGCAGCAAACATTTCACTTATATAGAATCTTGCATGAGGAGGGATTAAGTATCCAGTATTGTTCAATAAAGTTCTGAAATCACCACCAGGTACAAATTCCATAGCAAGGAATACCTTCTCGGGATCTTGAAAAGCATACAACAATTTGACTAACCATTCACTTCTTGTATTGGTCAAGATATCTCTTTCAGTTAAAACATGTCTTGTTTCGTCTAATTTCACCAATAATTTCTTGTTCAACACTTTCAAGGCACAAATTTCTCGGGTGTCTTTCTTTCTAGCTAAGAAAACTTGACCATACCCACCTTGACCAACTTGAGTAATCATTTCAAAATCTTTGTGTTTTGGTTTCAATCTTCTTTTACGTAATAATGCTCTTTCTCTACCGATATAATTCTTCCATTCCATTTGTTGTTTTTGAGGTTGATTTTTATAATTTTCATCAGTTAATAATGTTCTTTCCATAGATTCAGTTCTTTCTTTTCTACTAATGACATAATCAAACATATCACAATAATAATCCAAGAAATACAATTGTGCAACTGATGTCAATCTTTTAGTTCTCGAACTGTTTGCCTTTTTACGAAACTCTTCATCAGTTAACTTATGTCTATTGTCTTGACGTGGTTGTAATTTAGTTATGTTATTTTGCAAAGCAGTTGTCTTTTGATCTTGATAGTATGCATTTGGAGTCAATGGCTGTTGCTGTTGTTGTTGTTGTTGCAGTTGCAATTGTTGGTGGTAAGGGTGTTGAGGTGTTGGAGGTGCTTGTTGATGATAATATTTGTTATACTTATGAGCAGCATTTGGAGAATTCTGGAGCACAGATTTAGTAGGAGAACTCAAGGGCGTGATATTTTCTTTGTTAAATTGAGTAGTATTGTTATATTGGGGTTTACTTGATACATAACTGGTATCTATATCCATCATGTTGTTGCTTGTAATTGATACGTTTTCCATAGATTGGGAGATATCTGATACATCTTGAATATGTTGATGTTTTGGAGACCTATTGAAAAAACTAGCCATTATCAATACAAGTTTCTTTAATGAATTCTAACGGTAGGGAAAGTAAAAAAAAAAAATAAAAATAAGAATATATATGAAAAAAAAAAAATAACAAAGCAAAAATTTGAAAGAAGAAACCAATAGGTGTATATAAATAATTTTTTTTTTCCCTTTTGATTTATGGGAACGATGGAATCTAGATGAAACTTGCTAGTTTATACTAAAAGAAAACAAATGACCTAAAAGGAAAAGGAAGAAAAACAAGATTAAGCAGGTGTAAAAAGGATTTGATGATGATTTGTTTATGTTGTGGTTGTGAAAGGAATTTATTCTGTTTGGTTTTACATACAAATCTCCCTTTTGGTGGTTGATGAAATTTTGTAACAAAAAAAAGAAAAATCATTTTTTTTTGTTTATGATTTGAACCAATTAGGAAAGTAAAGAAAAATGCGATACGAATAGTTTCTGTACAGTTTGTATGTTCTATTATTCTCTCTTGTTTCTTCCTGTAGAAAGAGATCTTACTTCCCAGCATCGCCGCAACTTATGGCAACAAGATGCGAGATAATAATACAAAGAAGTTTAATTCATCAGGGGGCGTGGATAAGCACTCACAGGTGTGAGTACTAATTGATGATAAGGAAATAGACTTATTTAGCACGACTGGATAGAGATATAATTTTCTACAATTAAGCTTTGCACGTGTATGTAATGCAGCTAAGTTAGTATTCTTATTACTTTGTACGCAGATTGTGAACTCATTGTATTTAATGCCAATCAGTGTGGAATCCATGTCTTAGAATTAAGGATGCAGTGCACATGCATATACACCCAAAGTGAATACAACTGATGAGAAAGACAAACTCGATCAGTTTCGATTAAGTGATTACATCGAGTTGAATTCTACACGTATTGACTGTATCCATTGAATAGTGTCGTCCCATCCTCCCGGGAGTGGTCCATCATCTTTATCAACCAAAACGACACTCCGAGTTGAATTTCCACTATTTTCTTTATTCTAAGATCTACCCCTCCACTACCTGATAGTATACAAGGCTCTTCCAATTCGCATCTTAAATAGTGTTGATTTTGACATTTACCCCAAATTTTCTTTTGGAATATTTTTTTCACTTTTTCCGAAATTCTCCAATATATTTATACTATTCCAAACTCCTTGACTTTGATTTAAAGCCCCACCTTTAGTATTTATCCTTACCCCAGATTGATTAGAGCGGATTTACAAAAAATTATCCCTTATCGCAATGAGGAGTAATGCAACAGGTACTGCATGATGGAGATTAAGGAGAATTAATCAAGCAAAGTACTTCCGTATATGTAATCGGTTGTGTGATAGAGAAAAAAAGAAAAAAAAATAAAAGATTATCAGTTCACTAGTGGGGCATGATGAAGATTGAATATATACAAACGTTTACAGACACAGGATTTTCAAGATTCAAGCTGATAACGATATCAAAATTGAACAATAATATCAACCTGATTTTCTACAACCTTTGGAGGGGGAAGGAGAGTAATTGATGGGTGTAGGTTATTTTTCTTGGTGAAATAGATCTTGACTCAATGTTTGCAATTTGTGGGGTTATGATTTCAGGACAACTTGTTTCTCCCACTGTGCGGTACCACAATCGACCCATTTTATTTTTCGTCTCTTTTTATATATAGAGAGGAGATAGAACATTAACTATGACAAATTATTAATATTTTTTCTTGGTAGGTAAATGTCATATAATAGCAATTTAGTTTTAGACAGTCAGAATCATTCAGAGAAAGTGAATTGTTTGGTGAAATAGTAACGAAAAAAAAATTGTCTATTTTCTGGGGTAAGTTGAATACTGTAACAAAGAAAGTCTCATCGGCCAATCGGAGTTTTCCAAATAAGACTTTTTATTTTTCACTGCGTTCGTATAATTCAGTTGTTTTTCTTAAAAACAATCGAATTTCCACATCAAACTCCGGGAGCAAATGGGAATGTAGAATAAGCAAACTCAACCGACATTTATCACAAACCCCAACCTATATTGTTGTTATTATTATTACTGCTGCTGCTACTACTACTGTGACAATAGAAGAGATGTTGCTAACGGTAATATTATTACCGAACAAGCCACTGTATTTGCTCATTATACGTCAAATAAACCAGTATAAAGAATAAGAAACAAGTAGGATATGTCGGGACTACTAAAGGTTAAATCCGCATACAAAACTAGAGATAAAGAACGTTTGATTGCAAAACAATTGAGTAATATTTTTTAGCTGCAACAAAATTGATATTTAAATTCTTCTTGTTTGATTCAATATCACAAGGCTTAGAATTAATATGTCAACCTCTACAACGGTGGATACCATAGAAAGAACAACTAGTAAGACACACACAGAAACATACATATAGCAAAAAAAAAAAACAAGAAGGGCCAAAAGCTTATTAGAGTAAGTGAGATGGAAAGATACTCACAAGGAAAAGTAAAAATAAGACCAGGCGGCAGTGCCAATTAATTCTTACATTAAAAGTAGGTTGGTCCCTTTTCTTATGCGAGTAATAATGAATCTCTTTGTATTGCAAAAAGAAAAGAAAAATCTTCCAACAAAATCGAATGGTTATAGCGTTGCTTTTGACTTTTCCGTATACCAAAGAGACTACAAAAAAAAAAAAGAAAAAGAAAAAGGAAAGGGGAAAGATGAGTTAGTGAGTAAGTTTTTTCTATGACTTCATGATATGATTAGCCCATATAACCTTACATTGTATAGCGCCATCTCTAACCAGATGAGGAGATGTGATAATAATCATTACCTCAGCTGAGGTTTTATAAACCAAAAATTTCCATCTTCTTTCTTTTTTTTTTTTGTCGTTGTAGAGATGGGCGGTGGTAGGACAAAACGGAAACGAAGAGCGTTGTGTAAATCGCCGTTTCAGTCGCAATGTTTTCGACTTGGGAGGTCGGTTCAAAATTTTATTGTAAATGGATATTTTTTTTTGCTTTGTTGGCATCTCTCATTAGCACCACCACCACCACTCGCTTTGAAGTGGGGGAAGGAAACCCCCGCTCCAAATAGTGACTGCATATTACTAAACGACATTTAAGATATACGACATTTCGGAGTTTTGAATGCAGCAGCCATGTCTTCTCTCTGACATTACTGTTATCGATGGAGTTCAACAAAGTACATCATATATACAAGCCATACAAGCTAATAAAGTCCAGGGGTTTTTCTTATTCCAAACTTAGCCAGATCTCGGGTATGATTTTACTGTTACACAAATTACAAGTACAACATAAGAACAGTTCACCCTCATCTTAAAGAAAAAATATCACCAGGACAAGAATCTGCTAGAGAGAAATGTCGTATCCCAGTCAATCAGACATTTTTTACCCTCACGCCTAGTGAAATCCGACACAAAACACCAACACCAACAAATTATAATACTGAATCTCGGACAAAAATGACAAAAACCACCATCATCACCACTTTTTTCTTACAAGAAAAAAAAAAAAAAGGAAAAAGGAAAAAGCAAATAATAATCATAAAAATAAAAAAATAAGAAATTCCTGAGATATAAAAATCATTCCATTTTCCTTAAAATCAAATTTCATATAAAGATGTTTTAATTTTTCTTTATTTATTTATTTATTTATTTTGTTCTTACTTTTAATATCATTAGTATCAACAACTATATTAATTAATTAATCATGTCTGCTGATTTAGAAAACCAACAACCACAAGATCACCGTCTTATAATTGAAAACAAGGAAGATGGTCAACAAGGATCCACTCCATTCGACCCACATCATCCAGTCACTAAGATTCAAACCGATGGGGACTATGTCACTTTTGGTAATGAAAGATACTTACGTTCTGATTTGGTTCATGCTTTCGGTGGTACTTTGAACCCTGGTTTAGCCCCACCTCCAAAACATGATTTCGCCAATCCTGCCCCATTGGGTTTATCTGCATTTGCCTTGACTACTTTTGTTTTAAGTTTGATTAATTGTGAAGCCAGAGGAGTTACTATTCCAAACATTGTTGTTGGTTTAGCTTTCTTTTATGGTGGTGCTGCTCAATTGGTTGCCGGTATGTTTGAAATTGCTGTTGGTAACACCTTTGGGGGTGTTGCATTGAGTTCATATGGTGGTTTCTGGGGTGCTTGGGCTGCCATTCAAGTCGATTCTTTTGGTATTGTTGCTGCTTATGGTGATGATAAAACACAATTACGTTATGCATTGGGTATTTTCTTGATTGGATGGTTTATCTTTACATTTTTCTTGATGTTGTTGACTGTTAAATCTACTGTTGCATTCTTTTTGATATTCTTTTTCTTATCGATTACGTTTTTGTTATTAGCTATTTCTGAATTTTCTGCCAAAACTTCTGTTAAGAAAGCCGGTGGTGTATTTGGTTTGATTACTGCTTTTGTTGCTTGGTATAATGCATACGCTGGTATCGCCAACCCACAAAACAGTTACCTTGTCGTCAAGGCTATTCCATTGCCAGACTTGCAAGATCCAAACAGAAAGAACAAATAAACGTATTCGAAAAGATCCTGGTGATTTATTTTCAAATAATACTTTATTTGTATTAGAGCATGATAAAAAAAACTCAAACTACAAAACTTTTTTTTTTTACATATTTATTTATTTCAATTGGTTTCCCGGTCCCCCCCTTTCCCCTTCTATTTATGTCTATTTTTTTTATACTTATATAATTTCTTTTAATGTGTTAATCTGTCCCCTTTAATGATTTTTTTTTTTGTATTTCGTCCTCCATGCTTCATTATTTATTACTTTTATAAAACTAATATACAAGCTAGTATAGTAATGGATTAGAGAACAACTGTGTCTTTGCATAAATTGTTGCGAATTTTCTTTTTCTTTTGTTGTTGTTCTACGCGTTGTGGGGGGGGGGGGGAGGGGGCACTAAAAACAGATGAAACGGCTAGTTTGGGAGTTAACCTTAACGGAAAAAAAGAACATAAAAAAAAGTGGAGCGATTTCCCGTTGATTATGATTTTTATCCTACTTGTACATTTCAAAAGAGACTATAACATCATAGATCAAACTATTTAATCAAATATAGGTCTAACTCTTAATACTATATCATCATTTTGATCAACATTAATGATATCATTAATAAACATGTTCAAATCTTTTTTAATTTGTGTGAAATCTATACCCAAATCATCACTGCACATTAATAACAAATCAGGTTTTAAATTCTTTAATATTTGTAAATATCCTTGTAAATTTGAACATTTTAACAATTTGAAATTTGGTGGAATATAAGACAAGTTTAAATCATCCTCTGTTAAATTTGGTGGGATAATAAATATCATTTTTTCAGAACTTGTCAAGATCTTATTTAATGGTAAACTTGAAGATAGAAATGATGATGATAATGTTATGGCTATAGATTTATCAGAATATCGTTTCGATATGGTATATGAACTAGGTGTATCTGTTTTTATTTCATCTTCATCATTATTCAGTTGTTGGAAAAAACTAGTGTAGATTTTATAACTTATAGCAATAGCCGAGGTAGCGACTAAAGCAGTTATATATAAATTAGGGTTTCTTGAGGCTTTCCTTGACATCATATTTGATTTGAATCAACCAGGTCTTATCTATTAATTTCTATCAGGAAAATCAAAGTAAATTAACAAAAAAAAGGGGAACAAAGTAGAAATCTATTATTGTTTTATAAGATATAGAATAAACTGAAATAGTCGGGGGGCCAAAAGAGAGAGAGAGAGAAAAAGAAAAAGTACTCCTGTCGATTTTTTTTTTGTTGGATTTTGAGTCAACAAAAACCGACCAAGTTTAATTACAAAGTCACGTGGACGATACAACCCCGGATTTCGAAATTTCATCCCAACAGTTTTTCATTCTATAAAACTTTAAATATACTCCCCTCTTTTCCTGTTACCTATAAGCTGATCTTGTTAAGAGGTGGCAACCCCCTTTTACTACTTTTTAACATCTCCACAATTCAACTTTAAATGGTTGTGATATCATCATCATCATTTGGAACTCAGCATTGATGATATCGAAATTTACTAGAGGAATTCATGTGATATTTAAATCTATTCAGTTGAATTACAATCCAGAATTTTGTGTTCTATGGAAACAACCAAACGGCATTATTTTTAGTTAATTTAAAGAGAAAACAAAAGGTTCAAATTTGAAACTTGGTTAACACCCCTCGCTCTATTAGCCCCCTCTCTCCCTCCCGTTCTGGTTTCAAGAACTTGGTCTCATTGTAAATGTTAATCTTGCTGGACGTTATCACTCATCTGTACAGCTGATGCAGATGGATGAAAAATACCGCATATAACTTCCAATCAATTTTAAAGTATCAAAGAACGAATGAACCAATGTTTCTAAAGTAATTGAGATCCTTCTTTTTGATTGGCCAAGATTGAGCCGCATAATTACACAAATTTGGCTAATATTAAAGATGCGCTTTATTTGAAAACCCGCTAATATTGTATCCAACATTAGAATTCATCAATATATGCTCTCCACCAAGAAGAAGTGCCAGATCAAGAGGAGAACTAATCTACGGATGTAAGCTTCGCATAATATCTTTATGGTAATAACCTCCTTAAAATTAACTGTTGATCCAAACTCAAGTATATCGGAACCCGCGATAAGAATCCATAATCACCAATTAACCACTACAAATCCATTGACAATGTAATCCAATAATAACAATACAGATAGATTGATATGAACGTTAAAAAAAAGAATGGAAGCGGTAACGGAAAATCGTATATCAATGAATGAGTGGGAAAACTAACAGAAATAGAAAAGAGAGAACATTATTGTAAGTAGGACGCACCTTCCTTTTTAGGTATGCAAATGCGTTCCTAATTAGGTAAGTCGAACAGATCTTAATCCTTCGCCTTTTTAGTCTGATAACAAATTCTCCCGATTTACACAGAATTGAACGAATAAGCATTGATACCTGATTTTTTTTTTTTTTCATTTAGTTTATCTTTTAGATGAAAAAAAGTAGTATAAATAGTAGCTGTTTTGGTCTTTGATAAAAAATTTGTTTGGTTTTTCTTCTTCTTTATCTACTTCATTAACTATTCACTCTTCACACTCACGCATATACCATGTCTGCACCACATCCATTTGATTCCGTCAAGGATTATGAAATTAGATTAGCTTCTAAATTAGTTAAAGATGCTTACCCAGCATCTGCCAATGTCCATTTTGTTCAAATCGACAGAGTCGATCCACCAAAGAAAGAAATGAAAAAGTACATTGCTGCTGAAAGAGAAGGTTTACCATTACCAAAAATCCCAAGAGTTTTATATTGTTACTACTATACCAACACTTTAGATTTCAACAAGGCTTTAGTTAACGTTACTGTTGGTCATATTATCACTAAAACTCAATTACCAAAAGGTGTTGTTGGTCCACTTTTACCAGATGACATGGCTGAATGGGAAGAATATTGTAACAACCATCCAGCCGTTAAAGCTGAAATTGAAAAATTGCAATTACCAGCTGGTTACACTGTTAGAAACGATCCATGGATTTATGCTACTGATGATCCAAATGAAACTAGACCATTGATTCAATTTTACATGTATATTTTGGCTGGTAATGGTCATACTGAATCCAACCACTATTCATTACCTTTGAAATTCAGTCCAGTCTTCGAATGTTTCACCAAAAAATTTATTAGAATTGATTACTTGCCAGGTGGATTTGACCACAAGACTGTTCCAACTGGTCCATGGCAACAAGTTCCATGTGTTGAATACCATCCAGATTTGAATGGTGAAACTGAAATGAGAGATGTTAAACCATTATTGATTTCTCAACCAGAAGGTCCATCTTTTAAAGTTGAAGGTAACAAAGTCACTTGGCAAGGTTGGGAATTTAGAATTGCAACCACTTCAAGAGAAGGTTTTGCTGTTTATGATTGTTGGTTCAAAGGTAGACAAACTTTCTACCGTATTTCCTTATCTGAAATGACTGTTCCATATGGTGATCCAAGAGCTCCATACCACAGAAAACAAGCTTTTGATTTAGGTGACTGTGGTTTCGGTACTAATGGTAACAAATTGGCCCTTGGTTGTGACTGTTTGGGTTATATCAAATACATGGATGGCCATGGTATTCATGCTAATGGTGAACCATTTGTTATTCCAAACACTGTTTGTATGCATGAACAAGATGATGGTTTGTTGTATAAACATGTTAACTACAGAACTGACAATGCTGTTGTTGCCAGAAAGAGAGTTTTCATTGTTCAAACCATTGCCACTGTTGCCAACTATGAATATATCATCAATTTGAAATTCGTCACTGACGGTTCTATTGATATTGAAACCAGAGCCACTGGTATTTTGTCAACCATGCCAATTGATGAAAATGTCAAAGTTCCATGGGGTACTATTGTTGGTCCAAATGTTATGGCTGCTTACCATCAACATATCTTGTCATTCAGAATTGATCCAGCTATTGATGGTCACTTGAACTCTGTTGTTTATGATGATGCTGTTAAATTACCAAGAGATGAATTTAACCCATTCGGTATTGGTTTTGTTACCGATAGAAAATTTGTTGAAAAATCTGGTTATGTTGAACAAGCTCCATTTAAGAACAGAACTTATAAGATCATTAATGAAAACGTCATCAACCCAATCAGTAAAACTCCAGTTGGTTACAAGATTAATATGCCAGCTAGACAAATGTTGTTGGCTGATCCAGATTCATTCAATTCCAAGAGAGCTCAATTTGCTACTCAACAAGTTTGGGTTACCAAATACAGAGACCATCAATTATTTGCTGCCGGTGAATTTACTAATCAATCTCACACTGATACTGGTATTGGTGAATGGGCCAATGGTGCTGATGCAGTTAGAAATGAAGATGTTGTTGTTTGGGCTACTTTGGGTTTTACTCATATTCCAAGAGTTGAAGATTTCCCAGTTATGCCGGTTGAAACCCACAACATTCAATTGGCTCCATTTAATTTCTTTAATAGAAACCCTGCTTTGGACTTGCCTCAATCAAGTCAAGCTTTCAATAAATCCGTATTGGTTGCAGGTGAACCTGAAAAAGCTTGTTGCAAAACCAACCTTTAGATAAATTGTTTTTCTTTCCTCCACTTTGTTTATAAATTACTGTTAATAAATATTTACCTATTCGTTATTAGATATATTTTTTTTAGTAATAATACTTGTGTTCAATCAATACTCAAGACAACACATCAAGTAGATCAAAATGTGTATACGCAGAAAGTGTTGATGTATTGAATTAATTTTGCAACAGTAGTTTTTTTTTGGGTGCACGCATTTCCCCCATCAAGAATATGATGAAAATTAACCCTTTATGACAATAGAATCCAAGATGATACAATTGAACAAATTAATTGATGATTTTCCAATTATCTCGTAAGTTATACTACATATTAATAAAATTCCTTCTGAGTGCTTATCTTTAATTCTCTGCTTCAAAGTAAACAATTATTAGTCGTGTACTCCTTTCAAAAATACCGTTTCGCCATAATTGTTGAACGGGTAGATGGTGGTGAGAAATATACACGAAACGAGCTTAGTACACATTAAAGGGAGAGACAGAAAGAGAAGGAAGGAAAAAAAATTTTTTTTTCAGTGTTGCTCGTTGATGTCTGATTTCTGATTTCCTGATTTTTTTTTTTCTGCTGAGAAGAGCTTTGGGCAAGAAACAAACAAACAAACATCATCAACAAACAACACTGAAAAAGGAGATTTACAGTGTGAATTAGACAGACGCTGAGAGTGCGACAAACAAACAACCAAAAAAAAATTTTGATTTCTTTTCCCTTCATCATCTTTTTTTTTTTTTTATTTTGATAGAATTTTCTTTTTCATTTTAAAATAAAAAAATAAAAAAGTCCTCTTGATCTTTTTATTTAATCAAATCAATAAATATTATCAATAATGGCTCAAGAAGTTCCAACATTCAAATTAGTTTTAGTCGGTGATGGTGGTACCGGTAAAACCACTTTTGTCAAGAGACATTTAACTGGTGAATTTGAAAAAAAATATATTGCTACTTTGGGTGTTGAAGTCCATCCATTAGGTTTCCACACCAACTTTGGTGAATTGAAATTCGATGTCTGGGATACTGCTGGTCAAGAAAAATTCGGTGGTTTAAGAGATGGTTACTATATTAACGGTCAATGTGGTATCATTATGTTTGATGTTACTTCCAGAATCACTTACAAGAATGTTCCAAACTGGCATAGAGATTTAGTTAGAGTTTGTGAAAACATCCCAATTGTCTTGTGTGGTAACAAAGTCGATGTTAAAGAACGTAAAGTTAAAGCTAAGACCATCACTTTCCACAGAAAGAAGAACTTGCAATACTACGATATTTCTGCTAAATCTAACTACAACTTTGAAAAACCATTCTTGTGGTTGGCTAGAAAATTGGTTGGTAACCCACAATTGGAATTCGTTGCCTCTCCAGCTTTGGCTCCACCAGAAGTTCAAGTCGATGCTGATTTGATGCAAAAATACCAACAAGAAATGGAACAAGCTACCGCCTTGCCATTGCCAGATGAAGATGATGCTGATTTGTAAGGGATTTAAAAAAAATGTAAAGAAAATATAAAAAAAGTAATCACTTTATCATGAAAGTATTATTATAAAGATTCCTTTTTTTTTATTATTGTTGTTTTATTGTTCTTTTTATTATCCCATTTAAATTAAATTTATTCTGAATAAAAGAAGATTGAGTTCCAAACGGTATATTCATTAAAATATGAGAGAATAAAAAGAGATTTGTTTTATCATTAGTATGTACCTTTTCTTTCTATATTTATCTTCTTTTTCAATACATATTAATCCATCATTTTTCTATTATACTATTTATGGTTTTATTTGCCTTTATTATTTGTAAGCTAACTATACATAATATTTTTTTTTGCGCCCATTGCGTCAGTTGATATATAGGGGTTTATATATATTTCTAAAGAATATACATTTCATACTGACTTCTTATGTGTATGATTAAATATAGCCTTTTGATATTGCTTCGTATTATTATAAACAGCTGGTGGAGGATTTGGCAATCCTATTAGACTCGGTGGCGGAGGCAAGAAAATCGCATCATCATCATCGTCTTCATTCTCATCGAAATTTTGATTTATCAGTTTATCATTAGTATCATTATTTTTATCTATATCCATAGCATCCACATCGGTACTATTATTATGTTTACTACTTTTTAACAGGTTTTCATAAGTATTGATTTTATCTAATGTGATGTCATAAATCACATCCAGAGGATTCCATAAATTTGTCTCTTTTGCTTTCAATTCATAATAATCACAATATAGTTTGATATGATTACGTCCTTGTAAATGTGATTTTCTAACACTCAATGTATCATGTGTCAAATACGATTTACAATAATCACAATAATATTTCGGCATCTTTTGATTTAGATGATATTTATTATGGTAAGGCTTGCTTAATCAGAAATTTGCGGTCTCGTTTGAACTTAAACAATCAAAGACAAAAAAAAAAAAATACAAATTGCCATACAAAATTTCACATGGGTCGTGTATAAATACCAGTTTTTCTTTGACCAATGGAAAATTGTTTCTGAACCGAAAAATATTCGTCGCAATATACACGACTAACATTTACCGAATCGCACTCTCATAATAGTTTTCAAAGTGAAAAGAGAGAAACGAAAAATCTTCATTATAGCGTTGGTTAATATTTAATATAACATTCAACGTTATTTGACAACTAACTGAAGACTTTATTAACAATGTTTAGACCAGTTGCTGTATGTAAATACTAATGAGAGAATGTGGACAAAGTTTATTGATTTCTGTCATGGGGATACTATTGATACCAAGTGCATGCAATAATAAAAATGTTCAACAACATTCACATCTTGACATTCATTAATATGTTCCCACTATCAATTGATAATAGACTATCCTAAACATCAGAATAAAAATACTAACCAATTGTGATCATTTTGTTATAGCGTTTATCATCAAGAAGATTATTTTCAATCACTCCAAGAAGATCCAATTTAATTGGTGATTTATATGTTCAACACATTAAAGCTTTCAAACCAAAAGCTTTAACTCAACAAGAAATTGAATCTGCTGTTCAAGCTTTCAAATTGCCACAAGCTCCAGCTGTTCCACAAAGTGCTATCAATGCCGAAGCTGTTAAAGAATATGAATCATCTGATGTTGAAACTGCTGCTGTTAACCCAAGTGCTTCTGCTGAAGAAACTAAAGCCGATGAAGACTGGTTCGTCTTTGAAGAAGTCGAAGAAGCTCATTAAATTGATCAACTATAATTATTAAAGGTTTTATTTGATAAATATTATACATATTTCTATTTAAATATTCAATAAAAAAGATTAAAGTATAAAATGGATCATTATTGTATTTTATCTGGATAAAATGTGCCAATTGGTGATTAATATGGTGGACTCTGAGTTTGTTATAGTGTGCTTCATACTGCCGTAGCGTAGAATACATATCACACTTCTACAATCGTTCATAATCTTATAATCAAAATAATGTACATTGTGGCTATTTATAGACAAACGAAATGTTTATGCAGTGGCTATATTAGTGTGTAATTCATCTTCATATTCAATTTCAACTCTTGGTCTCTTCTTTCTTCTCTTCTTATCACCAGATTCTTTAGTATCCTTAGAACCTTCTTCTTCCTCATCATCTTCGTCATCTTCAGATTCTTCAGAATCATCATCGCTTGAACCAGATTCTCCAAGCCATTGTTGTAATTCTTCCATATCAACCATTTCATCTTCTTCATCATCATCTTCCACGAATTCAACTTCACCTTCACTTTCATCTTCTTCCTCTTCTTCTTCATCTTCGTCAAATTCTTCTTCATCTTCAACTTCATCAATTTTACCCATAACTTTTTGCCAGATTGCATTATCAACATTAAGTGGTTTATCACCATAAGCACCACTCTTTAATCTTTCTAATAATTCTTTTTCTATTTGTTTTTCAATCTTAGCAGCACTAAGTGCTTTTCTTTCTCTATTTTCTTCTCTTCTTTTAACTTTACTTTTAACTCCAACATAATGTCTTTCTTCTTCACCTAATGCTAATCTTCTTTCAGTAATTGCAACTTGAGTCAATCTAGTAAATCTTTGTTTACATTTATGAATCAAAAATGGTTGCCAATATTGTAATCTTTCATCAATTTGTTTTAAAGCTTTGGTATAATTCTTGGATAACTTAATTCTTTCCCACCATCTATTAGGCATATGTGTTCTTTCAGCAGTTTTCATATAAAGATATAACCTACCTCCAACATTCTTAACTGTAGCATATCGTGAATTAGCTAATGGACATGATTGTCTATTACAAAAACCTGTTACATTATATTCATTTCGACAGAAATTTTGATTCTTATCGGTTTTAACCTTGAATGCACAAAAATGATTGTTAATTGTTTGCCAAACTATATCGTCAGACATCTTAGTATTATTATTGTTTGATGTTGTTTAGTAAAATAGAATTTGGATGATCTATAAGATATCTATTAAACACCTTGAAAAATCTGTCTTCTAAAGATGCCCTTGATTTTTTTTTTTTTTTTTAAAAAAAAAATTTTCTATTTACAATTTTCTTTTTTTTTTTTTCGTAAGCAGAGATGAGATTCACGTGTTTGATATCACGCGCGAAATGACAATTGAAAATGTCTGTTTATTGATTGGAAGCAAACTGATATATACTGAAAACACTTTATTATACGTGTACGTAATATTATGATCTTAATTTATATGGTTTTGTAGGTACTGTTGGTTTAACTTTAACTATTTTTGGACCAATTACTTTAAAAAATACTTTATTATCTAAATCATGAGCTATTCTAGAAAATGACATTAAAGTAATACAAATTTGATAAGGATCTTTATTTTCAAATAAATCAACAGTTTGAAAGATTTCATCATGAGGTAATTTAATTAATTCACATAATTTTAAATAAAAACTGATATTTTCCATTTGCATAAATGCCATTTTTGAATTTTTGAATTTTAAAGTTGGATTATTTGATATTGGAATCAATTGACCTAATTTACATAGTATTTCTCCATCTTTTAATAATTCACATAAATCTATAGATTCATATGATTGTGAATTGGTTGAAAATTTATGATTGAATAAATCTGGGTATTTTGGTGATAAGATATCATAAAGGTATGACTTAACTTCTGATTGTATATTATTGTATCTTGTTAATCTAGAACTAGATAAATCTTCATCTAGGTTTTTATTATCAGATTTAGGTGGGATTGCCATTGCTGTATGTGTTTATTACTCGGTGGTAGATGTTCATGTTGAACAAAATTTGAGATTTGTATATTCTTATTTTTTCTTTTTTGGTGAGATTGATTCTCGCAACCTTGGTTGTATGTAATCGCATGATGGTGACACAGCCCAATTACTCAATGACCTACATTGGTTTATCAAATGTTCATATTTTCTCTTTGGATTAATATGAAATGTTTTTAATGGAAAGCAAATATATAAAAAAAATATCAAGTCAAAGAGGATTGGCTTGTTACCCAAATATTATTAGGAAGATGTAGAGTTTCAACCTAAATTTGTAAGCAAACGTATCCAAAACTGGAAAATTTCCGTACAATAGATTCCACAAAAGAGTAATATCAGTACAACTTTTAAATTAAAATAATATTATATTACTATTCAATATCACTAAATGGACAACCTACCAGATGGCAATTTTACTCAATAATACTGGTATATGGTTACCACAGAGAATAGATTCCCCAACAATGGATTTGTAAGCATTGAAAAATATTCTTTGCCGCGTATTCAGTCGTAGATTTATGAACTCTGTGCAGCTATGAATTGTAGTTTCATAAACAAAAATACGTTTCATTGTATTCAATACCTTTCATTCTCTTTCAAAAAAAAAATGGCAAGCTCAGCATTATACAACAGCAACGAATGTTGATGAGTAATATACTCGGTCAATCTACTCGGCCGAAGTATTTCTATATTCGTGTTTTGGAAATCTTATTTTTTTTTCAAGGTTGCTAATTTAAAGTTGTGGAACAAAAGCATTAGTAATTCGAGGGATTGTTGCAGTATTTTACACTTCCACACCCGAGAAGAGGTATTACAAAAAAAAATTGATATAAAAGCAAGGTATCATCCATGCTTAAAGAATTCAATTGCTTCTATTTGAAATCATTAACTACAACTTATAATAAACAAACGTACATACAATGTCTTCTTCTACTAATAGTACAACTGTTTTCGTGTCTGGTGCTTCTGGATATATTGCCCAAGAAATTATCAAACAATTGATTCAAAAGGGCTATAAAGTTGTTGGTACCGTTAGATCTAATGATAAAGGTGATTCATTAAAAGAAAATTTAAAAGCTGCTGGTTTGCCATCAGAAAACTTCTCCTATGAAATTGTTAAAGATATTGCTGTTAAGGGTGCATTTGATGAAGCATTGAAAGCCCACCCAGAAGTTACTGTTTTCTTACATACAGCATCTCCATTCCATTTTAATGTTAGTGACATTGAAAAGGAATTATTACTTCCTGCTATTGAAGGTACCAAGAATGCTTTACAAGCTATCAAGACATATGGACCACAAATTAAACATGTTGTTGTTACTTCTTCATATGTTGCAGTTGGTAGCTTTTTCGAACTTACTGATCCTTCTCAAACTATTACCGAAAAGGATTGGAATCCAATAACTTATGAATCTGCTAAAGAACACCCAGGAAAGGGATACTTTGGTTCTAAAACATTTGCTGAAAGAGCCCTTTGGGATTTTGTTGAAAAGGAAAAACCAAATTTCACTGTATCAACTGTTAATCCTGCTTATGTTTTTGGTCCTCAAGCTTTTGAAATCAAAAATAAATCACAATTGAATACTTCTGTTGAGCTTATCAACTCAGTTTTGAAATTGGATAAAGATAACAACGATTTTGAAAACCAAAGTGGATATTTCACCGATGTCAGAGATGTTGCCAAAGCACATATTGTTGGTTTTGAAAATGAAAAAGCTTATGGTGAAAGATTACTTTTAATTGAGGATGGTTTTACTTTACAAACTATATTGAATCAAGTCCGTAAAGATTTCCCAAGTTTGGCTGAAAAACTCCCAGTTGGTAACCCTGAGAATGCAGATAATTGGAAGAAAGTATCACATAAAATTGATAATTCTAAGACTAGAGAATTATTAGGTTATGACTTTATTGATTTTAAGAAATCTGTTGATGATACTGTTGCTCAAATTATAGCTTAATCTTTGTGTATAGCTACTTGTTTCTATGCAATTTAATTTCCATCTAGGGTCGTAATTGTTGTTCTTTATTTTTTTTTTAGGCGATTCGCAGTAACCTTCCAGATGCAGCTGATCTCTCGGTTTCAACAGTCAAGAAGACAAAAAAGAAATTCAAAATCGCCAATATCGCACCACAGTCCGATCTGCGGGATAAATTTAAATACGCGAAAGTTTTTACGTCTACTATTTTTATTTTTTCACTGTGCTACGGCGAAAGATGGAACCCATTTTCCGGGACCGAAAATTTTTTCTTTTTCATATTATTTCAAAAGTGTTGTTACTTTCTTTCTTTCTTTCTGGTTAGATATTGCTGGTAATCAACAGCTGCATTCTTGCTCTTTCTCCTGATGCCAACTTTGTTCCATAGATACAATGAGTTATTGAAAAGACGTCCTTGGATAATGAACTCCCTCGGGTGTGGATTATTTTTCACCATGGGTGATTATGTTGCCCAGTCATTATTTCCGAAAGAACCAGATCAACCTTTGGATTATCATAGAATCATGAGAGCAGGTATTTATGGATCCTGTTTCTTTGCTCCGATTAGTGTTCTATGGCATGGTAAAACATTACCAAAGATCAAAAACCCATTTATTAATATCTTCCGTAGACAAAAAATGGAAGAAATCCCTGCTATGAAAAAGAAACTACATTTATATGATAGTGTTTTCCGAATGGGTATTGATCAGTTGATATTTCCTGGTTTAGTTTGGATTCCATTGTACAATACAGTCATGGTTATATTGGCAGGTAGAGAAGATCCATTCCAAGTTATCAAAGATAAGTTGTATAATAACTGGTGGAGAGTTTTAAGTGCAAACTGGACAGTCTGGCCTGGGTTCCAATTATTTAATTTATACTTCATTCCAGTGCATTTAAGAATTGTAGCTCTGAATATTTGGGCCACTGGTTGGAATACATTCTTAAGTTTTGTTCATAATACTAAAGGACATGGTCATGGAAGTGGACATAGATTAGAGGAAATTGTGGATATCGATGATGAAGATCAAGAGTTTTATATGTTCTATGATTAGGGTTGTAAAAATGCAACGGCTGACTGAGAAACAAGGAACAACAACGACAAAAAAAATCTTAGTGTCCTTACAAAAACTAATCTGCTCATAAATCTGATTTAACCCACAACTATTGAAAACAAAAAAAAAAAAAAATTCTTGAAAAATCGAAGAACTTTTTAAACTTTTAATTTATTTATTTATTTAATTATTTATTCAACACAACTTAATCATGAAGCATATGTTCAAGAGATACAACGTATTATTGAAACAACATCCATTTACCACAAATGCAATCACCACAGGGATATTACTTGGAACTGGAGATGCCCTTGCCCAATTTTTGTTTCCCCAACAGCCAGATCAACCATTTGATTATTATCGTAACTTACGAGCAATATTCTATGGATCATTGATTTTTGCCCCTATTGGAGATAAATGGTATAAATTGTTAAACACCAAGATTGTTTGGCCAGGTGGTGGTAAGAATGAACGTACCAAATCCACCATTCTACGAGTCATGGCTGATCAATTGATCTTTGCACCATTCATTGGAATCCCTTTATACTATAGTTCAATGACTATATTGGAGAATAGACAACCATTTATGGAGAATATTGCGACCAAGTTTGAGACAAGTTGGTGGACCACATTAAAAGGGAATTGGTTGGTGTGGCCAATCTTTCAATTTGCTAATTTCTATTTAATACCTGTTGAGTTTAGATTAATGGCTGTTAATGTGATAAGTATCGGATGGAATACCTATTTGAGTTATGTAATGCATAACACGAAGTAAAACTAGTATGTAGAATGTATTCTGCAAATGTATGTATCTTTTTGTATTGACAATGCATTATGTTTTGGTGAGTTCTATGTAAAATTAGAATAACCCCATTGCAACTACGACGATAGTAGATTCTATATACGATTTAGATCATACAAGATATTGCTGGCTTTTAAAATAAATTGGCTATGGTTAGGATATTTTATATCATCGATGACATGAAATTGTCTAACAGAAATCGGTACATGGAATTTGAACGAGAGTTTGAGAATGTACCATTGCGTAATGTGTATTTGATTAGGAAAACAACAGCAAGGAAAAAAAAAAAACAAAACAGAACAAAAAAAAAACACAACTTTACACTAAATAATCACGACAGCCTTAAAGATGTTACATTTTGTCATTAAGTAAATGATATAATGATAATTGATAAAAGAAATGACACGCCTGTCATTGTCCATTGTATTATAATTTTATTTCAATTTATGAAATTGACACTTTTTTTTCCCTCTAATTCTTTGTTCGCTTGTTTGACTATTCAGGCCAGTTTTTGGTAGTTTTCCTTATCAGGGTTTTTCCTGCTCTAAAGACAAAAACAAAATTGACATTTTTCAATTTTCCACAATAGTGGGGTTATCAACTTGGATGATGCTTTCATTGTAAGCAAATAATTTCAAGTCGTTGTAGAAATGTGACATAACATATTTAGACACGTATCTAGTAATATATGGATGGACAATTGTATATCGCTCATTGACAATTGCCCTGCTAAGTAGCAAGTGTGGGCTGGTGGGTGTAAAGACTGCCAGTAAGGAACTAAAAAAAAGAAGAAAAAGAAAGTCAATTTAGAGAGGAGTATCGTGCAAAAGGTACCAAAAACAGGGCGTTTCATAGGTACACGAAAGAACCAAACAAAAAAAATTCCAACAACAACAACAACAAATTTTTCTCTCTTTTCCTCACTCTCCATTTTTTACTTTACAATCAACAGACAACTCAAAAGGAAGAAGAAAAAAAAAAAAGTTCGACAAAATTGGATAATTTCAACAATCAATTTCAAACACTACTACGAAGTTCTGCAACTTAATTATCCAATCAAAACAAAATCTATACATATAGTAATAGCATAATCTATTACAAATCAATTAGACACTTACATATACAGAAACAAACGCACCGGGTTTCCCAACATTTGTTTCTACAAAAACTCGACAAGTAAAACTGATTGGGAAAGAGAGAGTGTGTGAGAGAGCGAATAGTTTGACGTCTTTTTTTTTAATTCACTGTGGAGAACATAACACGTTATATTTGATTGTTAGTTGAAAATAAAAGCAACGTCTAGTCAAGATGATGAAAGGATTTAAGAACAGATTGACTCGTAATAAGAGTCAATCATCCAGTAAAAAAACGGAGAAAAAGGATAAGGAAAAGGACAAGTCTGAAAAGAGAGCCACTTCTCCAAGCAGCCTGAGCTTGACTACTTCTTCATCACTGCAAAGCTCAAAAAATTTAATGACAAATTCATCAGCATCATTGAAATCAAACTCCCCAAGTCCCTCAAGAAATAATAGTTCTACAAGTGCTGGCTCTATAAAATCGGGTAACAGCAACACCACTATGACGTCAGCCACCTCACCACAAGGGCTGCCAACACAAGAGTCTCCAAAGATAATTCTTAATGATGATACATCTGGAAACGTATTTGCTTCACCATCACAACCAAATTCCAATACTTCTTCATCTGCTTCACCTGCTTCATCCTCCCCTTTGAATGCCAACTACAATCCTGCGCAGCAACAACAACAGCAACAGCAACAACAACAACCACCACCACAACAACAACCAGGAGTTGGTGGGCCTGCACCTTCATTCAATTTGACTCAGCCAATTACTCCTACACCAACTTCCCCAATTAATTATCAACATCAATATGAAGGAAAGGCAACCCACAGTCAACATGGCGCTGGGCCACATTATTCTCAATTAAATCCAAACATTTCTACTCCTGGTAAAGAAATTGATATTGACTTGATTGTGACGCCAAAGAGACATTCATCTTCCAGATTTGAACCAACTTCTTCTGAAAGATACCAGGAAATTGTCAAGTTGCCAAATTTTGATGAAGTGTTACCTGAAGAGCAAATTCAATTGTTTATTCAAAAAATCGACCAATGTAACATTATGTTTGATTTCAGTGATCCTACTTTTGATATCAGAGGTAAAGAAATTAAAAGAATAACTTTACAAGAATTGATTGCTTTCATATCCAACAATCGTTTTACTTATACGGATGAAATGTATAAACATGTTGTGACCATGTTTAAAAAGAATCTTTTCCGTCCAATTCCTCCTCCAGTTAACCCAGTGGGGGATATTTATGATCCAGATGAAGATGAACCGGTTAGTGAATTGGCTTGGCCTCATATGCAAGCTATTTATGAATTCTTTTTAAGATTTATCGAACTGCCAGATTTTCAACATCAAATTGCCAAACAATATATTGATCATGATTTTATTTTGAGAATATTGGAATTGTTTGACAGCGAGGACCCAAGAGAACGTGACTGTTTGAAAACTACCTTGCATCGTATTTATGGTAAGTTTTTAAGTTTGAGAAGTTTTATTAGAAAATCGATAAACAATGTATTTCTACAATTTGTTTATGAAACTGAACGATTTAATGGTATTGGAGAATTGTTGGAGATTTTAGGTTCTATTATCAATGGGTTTGCTTTACCATTGAAGGATGAACATAAGATCTTTTTGGTTAG
Organism: Candida tropicalis MYA-3404; assembly: GCF_000006335.3. NCBI lineage: Eukaryota > Fungi > Ascomycota > Pichiomycetes > Serinales > Debaryomycetaceae > Candida > Candida tropicalis. The sequence continues at coordinate 1,527,690 of NW_003020049.1, read as the reverse complement.
AATTTTGATGCCATTGCATAAGGTCAAATGCTTGTCATTATACCACCCACAATTGGCATATTGTATTGTCCAATTTTTAGAGAAGGATCCTTCATTGACTGAAGATGTTATCATGGGTTTGCTTAGGTATTGGCCAAAGATCAATAGTCCAAAAGAAGTTATGTTTTTGAATGAAATTGAGGATATTTTTGAAGTTATGGAACCAAATGAATTTATCAAGATTCAAATTCCATTATTTGCTCAATTATCGAAATGTATAAGCTCTCCACATTTCCAAGTTAGTGAAAAAGTATTATGTTATTGGTCGAATGAATATTTCTTGACATTGATTACTGAAAATGCTGAAGTTGTTTTACCTATTATATTTGCAGCATTGTATGAATTAACTAATGCTACTCAACCAGGTATTGAGAATGGAATTATGCAACAAAAGTTGGCGCAATTCCCTAATGCTACTACTGATGCTAATGGTAATTTAATCGATGGAGGATTGGTTTTACAAGATTTACAACAAGGCATCAGTCCAAGTTTAAACAATCCTTCACATCCTCATTATAATATTTTCCAAGTGCATGCATCGGTTAACAACAATAACAACAACAATAATAACAACCCAGACAGTATGCAAGGACGTACTGATATGAATGGAAATGAAATGGCTGATGAAGAATATTATGACCTGTTTACTGGAATGGGAGGTGGTCATAACCCATTAGGTGATGAGTTTGGTGGTGGCAGTGGATTTGATGATGGTAATGGATTGTTACAACACAATTCTGCTACATCTAACTGGAATAGAAGTATTCATTCATTAGCTTATGGAGCATTAAAGGTATTTATGGATCATAATCCAATTTTGTATGATCATTGTACTATGCTTTATCATCAATCATTAGCTGAACAAAAACAACGCGAAGCTAATAGACAAGAAGGTTGGAAGAGAGTTGAAGAGATTGTTAGACAAATAAAAGAAAAAGAAACCAGGGAACCTCAACAGCAACATCCTGCTAGTGGAGTAATCTAGACGACGAAGAACAACGTCAACAGTAGGATGCGGGAGATCAAAAGAAAGTAGACATAAACAAATTGTTTGAATTAAATCAATCGTAAGAAAGAAAAAAAAAATCATACATTTGACAAACTAAATTAAAGAAAATAAAAACGATTTTATAATATATATTTATATATATATTTGGAAAATATCTTATTATTTTTTTTGGTGATTTTTTTTTTATATCTATATAGTGGTCATAAATGGAAATGAAATATATGTAATCTTATAATTGAATATTGAAACAAAAGTTCGGATTAATGTTTACGAAATTTTCCGGCGACAAACTAACAAAAGAGTAGTGTGGTGGAGTACAATTATTGATTGACAACGGCACGACTACAGTGGGTGGACAAAAGTGTCCGGATGAAATTCGCAGATGTAAACAAACCATTTTTTTTCTAGTGCGCACGATCACTTTTCAGTAAATAAAAGTCGTGCATAAATCAACTATTTTTATGAACCTAATACTTCTTATTTAACGTGTATACACCAATTACCTTTTAAATTATTCAATAACTTAATGTTCTATAGGAATTGTTGAACAAAATTAATATTAAAGTCTTTAAAAAGTAGGGACACAATATAAATAAACATATAATATACCGAGTATTACAAGTTTACATAGATATACAAACTATTAATGGCATTATAAACTGATTAAGTAAATGGAGTATTCGGAATAAAAATTACGGCAACAAAAAATAAGAATTCCGAGCTCTAATAATCATTTATTTACTTCTATCAGCCAATAGAATCTCTGCGCGCATCAAAGAAAAAATGGTTTGTTTACATCTGCGAATTTCATCCGGACACTTTTGTCCACCCACTGTATTTCCAAGAGAGAAGAAAGTTTTTTCTTTCTTTTCTTAGTTATAGTTCAATTAGACAAGTGCCAAATGAAAAAAAAAAATTAATCCTGCTAATGTAACTTTTTTTTTTGACTTCTTTTCTTTTCTTTTCCTTTCTTTAAAGTAAATCACTATAAACTTTGATTAAATAAATAAAAAAAAAGTATGTTTTTGAAGATATTTCATTATTTAAAGATGTTTCATTGATTTTTTTTTATTTAATATTATTATTATGATGAGAACTATAGCACGTTGTTTGAATAAAGAATACTTTTTTGTATTTTCTTTATAAATATGAAATCCAAACTATAGAACCGCTACACTGATTATTTTGTTTAAAATAGAAACACTTTAATAATGAAAAAAAAAAATATTAATTTGATTTATCTAATACTAACTAATATCAATTAGAAGAATGTATTGAATTACAAATAATGTTTAATTACTTCGGTGGGGAAGGGGATTATCATGGAGTATAAAGAGAACATTTTTTTTTTTTTGTTTTTGATATAGTTTATATTTCCGACGGAATTTCCGAAATATACAACAATGAACGAATGAATGAATGACTTGAATTGTTATTTAAATTGTAGATTTTTTTATAATGTAATGCCTATAAGTTTGTGATTGATTTTACATTAAGGATTCTTGATCAGTATTTCCTCTTGACATGTTGTCTATTGTAATGATTACAAATCATATTACATATTACATATTCAATTAAAAAAAAAATACATCTTTGCTAGATCATCGCATTGGTAAGCAGGAAAAGAAAAAAGTACTGCACATTGTCTGAAAAATTTTCTTTTTTTTTTTTTTTTTTTTTTTTTCGTTTGTCTTGCGAAGAGAGACAAAAACCATCAGTGTTATATAAAGAGCATCGATTATCACTAAAGAAAAATTTTTCTTTTAGAAAGTTTTATTTCTCTTTTTCTTTTTTTGGCAAAGTTTGCCCTTATTCACAAGGATAATATTTTTTAATTTAATTTAATTTAATTTAATTCAATTCAATAATGTCATTTGAAACAACTAAAGCCACTTCTTATTTAAAAGATTATCAAAATAAAGATGGTTTATCAATTTCTCAATTGATTGATTCTACCAATTTTGGTGGTTTAACTTATAATGATTTTTTAATTTTACCAGGATTAATTAATTTTCCAAGTTCAAATGTTAGTTTAGAAACTAAATTAACTAAAAAAATCACTTTAAAAGCTCCATTTGTAAGTTCTCCAATGGATACTGTTACTGAAGAATCTATGGCTATTCATATGGCTTTATTAGGTGGTATTGGTATTATTCATCATAATTGTACTGCTGATGAACAAGCTGAAATGGTTAGAAAAGTTAAGAAATATGAAAATGGTTTCATTAATGATCCTATTGTTATTTCTCCTGACGTAACCGTTGAAGAAGTTAAAAAAATGGGTGAAGTATTTGGTTTTACTTCATTCCCAGTCACTGGTATGTTTTTCTTTTAATGAGTTTTATCACTGTTGGAAATTTCTTTATCATGATGATTTTTTTTTTAAATTTTATTAACTTTCGTTCTACCGAATTACATCAAACGATGTTGGGGATACAATTTTTATCTGATTTTTTTTATACTACTTGTATTTGTTTTTACAAAAGAAATTAACCAACAGTGGGTAATATTTCATAAGAATACTAATTACTAACATTTAATTTTTAATAGAAAGTGGTAAGACTGGTGGTAAATTGGTTGGTATTATCACTTCTCGTGATATCCAATTCCACGAAGACAACAAATCTAAAGTCAGTGAAGTTATGACTAAAGATTTGGTTGTTGGTCAACAAGGTATTACTTTAACTGAAGGTAATGAAATTTTGAGATCTTCAAAGAAAGGTAAATTGCCAATTGTTGATAAGGAAGGTAATTTGGTTTCTTTGATTTCTAGAACTGATTTACAAAAGAATCAAGATTATCCAAATGCTTCTAAATCTTTTGATTCCAAACAATTGTTGTGTGGTGCTGCCATTGGTACCATTGAAGCTGATAGAGAAAGATTGGAAAAATTGGTTGATGCTGGTTTGGATGTTGTTGTTTTAGATTCATCCAATGGTTCTTCTGTTTTCCAATTGGATATGATCAAATGGATCAAGAAAACTTTCCCAAACTTGCAAGTTATTGCTGGTAACGTTGTTACTAGAGAACAAGCTGCTTTATTAATTGAAGCCGGTGCCGATGCTTTAAGAATTGGTATGGGATCTGGTTCTATTTGTATTACTCAAGAAGTTATGGCATGTGGTAGACCACAAGGTACTGCTGTTTATGCTGTTACTGAATTTGCCAACAAGTTTGGTGTTCCATGTATTGCTGATGGTGGTATTGGTAACATTGGTCACATTACTAAAGCTTTGGCTTTGGGAGCTTCATGTGTTATGATGGGTGGTTTATTAGCAGGTACTACTGAAACTCCAGGTGATTATTTCTACAGAGATGGTAAGAGATTGAAGACTTATAGAGGTATGGGATCTATTGATGCTATGCAACAAACTAACACCAATGCCAATGCTTCTACTTCTAGATACTTTTCCGAATCTGATAAAGTTTTGGTTGCTCAAGGTGTTTCTGGTTCTGTTGTTGATAAAGGTTCTATTACTAAATTTGTTCCATATTTGTACAATGGTTTACAACATTCTTTACAAGATATTGGTATTCAATCTATCAATGAATTAAGAGAAAAAGTTGATGGTAGTGAAGTTAGATTTGAATTTAGAACTGCTTCTGCTCAATTCGAAGGTGGTGTCCACGGTTTACACTCCTACGAAAAGAGATTACACAACTAGGTTTAATTTTGTAGTATTTACAGTGTTCATAAAATAAAATAAAATAAAATAATGTAAAAGATTTAAAAAGTAGTAGTACCATTTAGTGTAGAAGCATCACGTGATATCATTCGGAAGTGTATACTAGTACGATAAACACTCCAAGAAAATAGTTTGCAATAAAATGTTTTTCTTGTGGGGATTACATAAGCGAATTGTACAAGTATACACTTTTGAGAGCAAAAGGATGAAATATTATTTGTTTAAAAATCGATTGTTAAACTAAAAACAAAAAATACTACTACAAGTGTTATTAAAGATACACAATTTATGATTTTATTCAAAAGATGAAATTTTTGCAATTGATTATGTAAACACAAAATAGAAATATGAGGCTTATTGTGAGTTTCAGGTTTTACTCACGTATGTGTATGTATGTATGTATGTATGTATGTATGTGTATACATGGTAATAGATAATCTAGATTTTAATTAATTTTGAAATTTCTTCAGTTTCAGTTGATTTAATTTCATTTCATTTCATTTAATATTTTTTTTGTGGGTGATAATTATGATAAATTGATTCACTAGTTAATCAATCAATCAATCAATCAATCGAATTATTATTAAATAATGGAAGAATGTTTTACTGTGTATGAAACTTGAATAAAACAAATCAATAAAGAAAATAAATAAAAGGGGGAGGAAATTCATTTAAAAGGGTTCAATGGAAAAGATGTAAATTACAAGGCGTTATATTGAATATAATCCAATCTTTTTTTTTTGTGGGTGGAATGAAACAATTAATCTAGAATTATATAATTGAAAGAAAATAAGGCAAGATCTTTTTGATATATTTCTTAAAAGACATATTATTTATCAAATGTTGTTACAAGAATGAAATGTTCTGGAATTACACACATGTATATATAAAGGTGAAGTGATACATTAGATAGATGTAGATATGTACCTTTTTACTGAGAATCTAGTCCGAATAATGAAAATTTACTAGTGATAGTGATAGTAACTATTAATACGTTTATTCCTAAGAATAAAGAAGTGTTTTTCTTTTTCTTTTTTCTTTTTTAGATGAAAAAGTGTAAGAGAATAACGGACCTCCGATAGTGCAACAAGTGAGTACATCTTATTCACGTACGTACAATTGCGTGATTTTTCTCTTTCGTTACCTCGTTCTTATAGTTAAGTTAATGCCTTTTTCAATTATCTGCTTGGCGAGTAAATGTTGAAACCCAAAGGGAGATATTCGGAAACGAAAAATATAGTTAAATTAGGTTAACACATGGTGTAACATCAACACCCTTGACTTATTCGTGTGGTTGGTTGGATACAGAATGTTGAAGTTAAATTCTCGTAGTTTATTTTTAGAAGTTTTTTTTTTTTAGATTTCTTAATCTCGTTTTTTTTTTTTTGTTTTCGTCCCCAATATATTTAGACAAAGTAAAGTATACTCTCTGTTGAAATAAAGTAGTATGAACTAAATGAGAAGGGAATTTTATTCTTTGTATCTGTAATAGTTGGTATTTTGGACGATTCTAGTTTGATTAGATGAATCGATTGGTTAAGTGTAGATGCACCCCAGTAATAGGAGAGAATTAGTAAAATACTAACTATATAATAGATATTACAGGGAATGACGGAAGATGTGATCAAGAAGCTCTGATTTAAACAATGGAAATATTCGAATATCTGTAGCCATTGTTTGTTGAATAGCGCATTGTTTTTAGAATATCAATTTAATCATGGGGCTCATATACTAATATTTATACACTTACCTTATCCTTATCCTGATCGTAATGATGACGATGACGATGAAGGTGATGAGTGGACAAGTGCAGATCATAGAAAACATCGAAAATAGCAACAAGAATATTTTACATTTGAAAGGGAAGTTGGCTACTAAAATCAGACAAGACACGTATACACGAGGTTATAATGGTCGTGTACCGATCACCAATGATTAAGTAAATAAATTGTAACTCCTTTGAGGTGGGATTACACAAAACAGATACAACAAGAAGAATAATATGTTTACACGTGATACATAGAATGTTGAGAAACAGAGATTTCAATTTATATGCAAGACGGGTTAATGTTTTGTGCACTATTCTATATGTTGGTTTATGCCGTACGTATCAAGAAAACGGGACTAAAACACGATTCGTTCTTATTGTAACCCCTATTGAATTGAGTGAATAATAAACTTACCAACGATTGAATGAATATAATCAATGTAGTAATAATAATAATAATAATAGTACTAGTGATAGTAGTAGTATAACGATATATATATATACAGCCTATCGTCAAAAGGATTCAAAAAGAATAGGATAAATAATAATCACGTAAATAATGCAGTAAAAAAAAAAATAAATGCGATATGTTGAATTATGTTGTGGTTGATTATTGTTCGTGTAATAATTATATTTAAATTAGAAGAATAGTGATTACCGAGAATTTTGTCCCTCCTTAAAATTAGGTACATATATTAAAAAGGGGATAAATGAATGAGTTAGGTGGTAGTTGAAATACCAATAGGATTAAGTTTTGTAAGTATATGTTTTGCTTTGGTTTGCTTTGGTGTGGGTGCAAAGTATGAAACAGTAACAAAGGAGATGAAATGTTTCAAGAGAATATTTTCCTTTCTTTCTCTTTCTATAGTGAGATGTTTTTTCTTTTTGATTTCTTTCTTCTAATTATGCTAAACATTTAATGGGTTGTCGTTAGTAATGTATATTAAACGCAAGTACGAATATGCATGAGTAAAAATAAATTATAAAAAAAAGAGTGAGAGAGTGAGAGAGCACATTAAAAATCATACACAATAAGTAGAGAGATCACAGTTTTCTGTATACATTGCCAGGTGAAATACTACTGTAAGATATTGCCATGGATTATGATACAATCCTGTATATGTAGAAGTTGTCATGGCGGCGTGGAGAGGAGAGGAAGGGGGAGGTTGAAAAGAAGATTAGGATATTAGCATGTAGTAGATGTAAGACAGGAGCATTTTGTTACTGGTATTGTGAAGCATAGCATAGAGCAGCGGGTGGTGGAAGTATACAGACGGAAGAAGAAAGAAGTACTACGTGTTTATTATTATTAATGAAACTGTGAGTATGTGGTTCAGATTATTTGTTTCAATTAAAATAAATATAAAAAAATACATGAGTAAATCTGTCAATTAATATTTGATGTGTATATATAAATATATAAATATATAAATATATGCTTGTACAATAGAAGATGATAGTTATTTTTAAAACACATAGATACGTACACAATACGAACAATAGGAACAACAACAACAACAACAACAACAACAACAACAAGAATAAGAATAAGAACAAGTGGAAATAAAAAAGAGAATTTCAGTTTAAAGATTTTTCGTTTCAATTTTGTTCTCGTTTTATTTAATTAGTACAACAACTACTACTACCACTACTCCTACTGCTACTCCAAATATACTCAACACCTAACACTAAACACTTAATTACTGTGTTTAGAATTTATTTTTATTTTTTTTTTTTATTTTTTTTATTTTTTTTTTTACAACACGAAAAATCTTCTTCTTTTTTTTTTTGTCTTTTCTTTTTTTTTCTTTTTCTTTTTCTTTTTCTTTTCTGCCTGTTGTAAAATTTTCATTTTATTTTATTGTATTTTATTTTTACTTCCTCCCCTTAGAGACAACAACAACAACAACTACAAAAAAAAAAACAACCACCACCACCACTACTACTACTACTCCTCCTCCTCCTAGTAATACTATTTCAAATTTTGACAACAACTTTACAACCATTTCTTCTTCTTGATTGTCACCAGTCGTTTATCCATTTTCCATAAGATAGATCACTCGTTTTCTTATACTACTACTACCACTACCACCCTCCATTATAAACACATACTAGGCTTAGCACATTATCACATTTATTATCCACTTTAGCATCTCCTAAAGTATACACATATCTTTAATTTGCCTATTTGTCTACTTGTCTTTCGCTTGATCCTGTTCTGATTATTCAATAATTCATCAAATCTAACGCATACACATACACTTATTCTATTCATCATACCTCCCCCTCCTACACGTGTGTGTTTTATTTTAGATCAATATTTAATACAACGGAAAGAGGGTTAACTGAATATTCACACATACTTACACACACTCAAACACACACACACACAAGCTAAACTAATAATCTCCACTGGAATCCCTCGAGTAGTATTTGTTTTTGTTTTTTTGATTTTTTTTTCACCTTTTTTTTGCTAGTTTGTATTAGTCCTTATTTTAGTTCCTTTTTATTTTCTAAAAAATAGTACCCATTTGTACAAGATTAGTTCATATCATATTCAAAATATCTTAGACATGTATCAACATCATCATCAACAGCAGCAGCAACAACAGAATTCATATTATAATATGCCACGTTCCATAGATTTACCACCTCCTTTACATATACAACAACAAGGTTACCCACCAAATTACTATCCTCAAGGTCCAATCACTCCATTTGATCTTAGTTATGGTCAATCAATGATACCTTCCAATTTGTTGGTTAGTTCTCCTTATTTCACTCCTCCTCCTTCTGCAACTCCTCAATACTTTAATGCAGTACATCAACATTCTCTACCACAACAATCTCCTTCTCCAAGAATTTCCCAATTGAAGTTACGTGGTAAACAAGGTGGATACAAGAAAAATGGTCCATATCTAACTTCAATGAATTCATCAACAAGTTCCGTTGACCAACATCATAGTAACAACCAAAAACCAACCAGTGTTTCAAGAACAATTGTGTTTAAAAATATTAATGACTCAGTTTCCTTGCATCAGTTTTTGGATGCCATTGATCATGGTCCAATAGAATATTGTAAAATGTTTACCAAAAAAATCCCTAAATCACTAATTAAAAATGAAAATGATTTTGATGGTGCCACTAGTTTCCAAGTTTGTTATTTATCATTTAATAATTCCATAATTGCTAATCATTTTTTCTCAAAATATGCTGAAAATATGGACCCATTAAAAGAAAAATTACTCGATTCAAAGTTTTTGAAAATTCAATTAAATGATGGTGATTCAACTCAAGATTACATAAAATTGAAGACCCTAAATTATATTCTTGAATCAAATGCAACCAGAGCTACAACAATATCATTTAGCATTGTTCATAAAGATACCAAAGAAGAATTAAAAGATGAAGACGAAGAAGAAATCAAACAGTTTATTTATCATCAATGTGAAAAATTTGGTTCTGTTGAAGATTTTAAATTTTCATGGGTTGAAAATTCAAATGGTGATGACAACAACGACGACGAAGAACACATTCCTGGTAGAATCTATGGTCGCGTAACAGCTCATTATTGTTCTATTGATTCAGGTATTAGATGTTTTGAAGATTATTTACGTCGCATTCATAACGATTCACAACGAGATGGAAATACTGGCAACAAAAAGGGTAAACGTGGCACCAAATTTGCAAATGATATCAATCAAAAATATGACTTGAAATTTAGTCATGTTGGGTTTAGCAAAGATAGATGTGATAAAACTACAATTGAACAACCTCAAGAGGCTATTGATAGTGATAATATCAACAACCCAATCCAGAGTATACCAGAAGATGAAGAGTCTATTGAAGGTCCATTGAACAGTAGCACGGATTTGAAGACTTTTATTACTTCACCTGAAATTGAAAGAACTCCAAATGGATTAAACATTGATGATCCTATTAGTCCAAATTCTTCTGATATAGAAACATCACCTGCGATGAAATCTCCACTCAACAGCAATGATATTAATGAACATGATGATGACAGTGATAACACAGCTGATTATTCCATTCTTTCTTCAAATGCACAATTTCCAATGCAACCACCACAACCAGCAGCATTTGTTCCAATCATTCCATATGTTTCTGGAAATCCATTGATGACACATTCCAATCCTTCATTGGTTTCAACTCATTCGGCAGATCCCGTCAATTATGGAAACAGATCAATTTATTTGGGTAATTTACATCCAAAAACCACTATTGAAGAAATTGCCAATAATGTTCGTGCTGGTGGTTTAGTTGAATCGATTAATTATCATCCTGAAAAAAGAGTTTGTTTTATTACATTTGTTGATCCCAATGTTGCTTATAAATTTTATATGAACCATCAAATTTTGCATCAATTGGTTATTCATGGTTATGAAATTATTGTTGGCTGGGCAAAACAACAGAGTGGACCATTACATCGAGACATAATGCTTGCTGTCACTGCTGGTGCTTCAAGAAATGTTTATATTGGAATTCCAAGTTCAGGATGTGGATTGGTTTTACCTTCGGAAGATGAATTACGTAAAGATTTTGGTAATTTTGGAGGTATGGAACAAATTAATTTTATTCATAACAGAGAATGTGGATTTATGAATTTTTTACACATTGGTGATGCCATTAATGTTGTTTCATGTTTTGAATTCGATAAAGAGGAATGTTTAAACAGATTGATGAAGACTTCTAGATTGGAAACTGAGACTGAAATTGAAGAATTTTATAATAAATATAAAAATTTCAAAATTAGGTTTGCTAAAGATAGATGTGGTAATAGTCCAAAGTTTTCATTTAAGAAGAAAATCACGGAAGATCATTTTGGTTATTCTCATTACCAACGTCGTTCCAGTACCAATAGTTTCCGTAATAGAAGAGAATCATCAGGTGATACTACTCTCGAAACCGAAAACTTCAATAGAGAAACCATTGCGGAAGAGGCAGCAATGGTATTTGGAATAGTTCATAAAGATAAAGAAATTGAAACCGAAACTGAACATGAACATGAACAGGATGAAACTATGAGCAGATCAACTGAATTAGTTGATGTTCCAGAAGAAGCTGATGAAGGTGAAGATGAAGGTGAAGATGAAGGTGCCACTACTATTAAAAACAATGATGATGATGAAGAAGAAAATGAACAACAACAACAAGAAGAAGAAGACGAACTGGATGATGACGACGATGATGTTTCTATTATTATTGGATCAGATGAAACTGCATCTACTACATTTACAAGGATGTTAAAAAGGATTCTATGCAACAGAGTCAACAGAAGCAGCAACAAGATCAGAATAAACAGAAACAAGGTCGTAATCGCAGAGTAAAACAAAGATATCAAAAAATCTATCACGTTAACAATTATTCGGAACCAGCATTTAGAAGAAGTTCATCAGCTGTTTCATTGAATAGTCATATGACTTATAATTCTCAAATTCCTACATCAAGTACATCTTCCATTGGTGGACCATACATGCAACCACAACCTGTTTATTTCTTACCACATCTTTCACGAACTAATTCTACTTCAAGTTTTAGATCACAGCAAACACAGTATTTACCACCACCTTCTACTGCCCCAACATCACAACAGCAGCAACAACAACAACAACAAAAACAGCAGCATTATATGTCTGCATCTTCACAGGTTAGATATCTTCCTATTGTTCCAATTGGTCCATCGGGTACACCAACTACTAATTTAAGCAATCCATATTCAAGTTCTGGATCACAGGTTATGGCGCAATACTTGGCTAAATCTCAATACGATAATCAAATGGTTTATATTATGAATAATGAACAAGATGATGCTGTTTCATTTGATTATGAAAGTACTAATGGTGATTGTCTGTTTAATACTCATACTAGACGAACTGCAGGTCCTTATCGTCGTGGTTTAAAAAAATAGATTGATTTTTAAGTATTATTATTATTATTATTATTTTTATTGTTATTGTTATTAGAAAGTTGGGATTGGATTTATTATTTATTATAACCGTACTCATGTTGTTGTCATTTCAAAGTAAAGTGTTCCTAAAACCCCCCCAAAAAATGCAAAATTATTGTATAGTTGTACATAATATAGAAAAAGAACAAATGTGAAGATTATATAAAAGAAATACAGAGTTCAAGGTTGATTGGGTATAATTAATGAGAGTAAAGATACATGTAGGTTATATATAGTGATTTAATGTAATTTTAATCTATTATTATAAAAATCTACTCTATATCCATAACAATTGAAGCATAACTTCCCAAGATAGCACAAGTGATTGAACCAACAATACCCAATTTAATCAACCATTGTTTTAAAGAACCAATCTCTTGACGATTTAATTTCAAATAAAATAAAAATGGTAAAGTTAAACAAACAGTATAACATATAGCACTTCCTAAGAATGAAACCAATTTACCAAAAGAATTAAATAACAATGCAAAACTTAACAATATAATCATGAATATAAATCTAATAATAATTCTTTTTGGACCATAAAAATCAATCATTTTATTAATTTCATAATCATATTTAACATAATCTTTAGTTATACCTAATAAATTTTCATATGAAGTAATTATAGGTTTTGTAATTAAAGGTAATTTTGAAATTGGTAAAATCCCCATCAATATACCAAAAATTAAATTTATCCAACTTGGATAATTTTTTTGATTTTTTAAAATACTTTTAATAATAGAATCATTAATTTGATTACCAAACATAATATAACCTGAACTACCAATTGCAAAATCAAGAATAAAAGTAATTAAAAATGAAATATTCATAGCTTTTGGAAATTTTGAAGGTTTTTTAATATCCAGAAAATATTCTGGTAAAACTGGATGCAGACCCCAGATATTTGTATAAAGTCCTAAACTAAATAATAAATTCATTGTGTTATCAGGAAATAATTTCATTGATGAAGATGGTGATATTAAAGAACCAGGAGATTCATTATTAATAAATCCACAAATAAATACAGTAATGATAATTCCTGAAGTACCTAAAATTCCAAAAAAACTAAGAATTGATAATACATGTAATGGTAAAAATGATAAACCAAATAAAATACTTACAATAATTGTTTTCAATATGAAAACATTATTATAAAAGACTTTAAAACAATCAGAAAACAATAAAATTAATGTTAAACTAGCTCCAAATAAATCAATAACGAAAAAAAATGTAACTAAATATGAAAAATATTTCCCACCATATTCAAATGCAATATCTGAATAAGTTTTCAAATGAGGATGTTTAATTTGAATTTTACCTAAATATTTTGCTGTTGTATTTGTTAAAATTGCTGAAATTATAATTAATATAGTTCCACATATCCATCCAGATAATCTAAATCCATAAGGTAATGATAACATTCCAATTCCAATTAATGTATTTATAGAATTAAATATTGTTTGTGCAACTGTTGAATTTCCAGTGATAATACTAAATGAATGTCTTTTTCTACCTCCTCCTCCTCTTGATGAATTACTAATTACAGGAATCAATGAAGTTGTTTCATTATCATCATGTATATCAACACCACCACCAGTAGTAGTAGTATTAATGTTATTATTATTTTGAAAAATTGGATTAAATTCAACATATTGTCCAGGAGTTCCAATTCTTGATGAACCTGAAATTGATGATCTTCTTGATGATGAAGAAAGATGAGAAATTTGTGATTCTTCATCAGATATTAAATTATCCATATAATTCCCACCTTGTTCAATTAATGAAGATCCAAGATATTGTTGTGCTCTTGAATATGAAGATGCAAAATTATTTAATGAATTTGACCCTCCATAATCTAAAAATGATTTACGTCTTTGTTGTTGATGGGGAGAATGGGCAGGGACTGGTTGGGAGTTGTTATTTGACATGATGAAAATAATGAATATATATATATATATATGTCTGTCCTACCACTCTTCAATTATAGCAATACTTTAATCAGTAGTAGTAGTAGTGGTAATGGTTGTTATTGTTGAAAAAATAAAAGTGAAAAATTTTTCTATCTAATTTGACTCAGATTATAATTTTGAAATTAACTTTACTCGTATTCTCTTTTTTTTTTTTTTTTTTTTTTTTCCCTCTTCTATTGTATTGTGCACATCACGCAAAACATAGACGATTGGAATTTTTCCTCTGGTAAAGTGCACGACCTTCCAATTACTTTCTCCACCGCCCCGCCCCGTCTGTGTCCCCGTTGGCGGTGGGCCGTGGAGGTCCCCGCGCTGCCATTGTTCTCTCTTTTGATTCCATGGTAACTTTCCATGCATTAAGAAAAACTAGGCACAAAATGAAAAGGGGGTAGCAAGGTGGGTGGTGGCAAGGTAGGAAGGGCTGAAAATAACAAACATTTCAAAATCATTCACTTTAGAATGATAATGATATTAACAACATCTCAACTAGATTGACAATATACTGCTGCAAGATCAAACACCATTTTTGTTTCTCTTCATGTCAATTCAAGTATAGGTTTCATAAAGCATCTTGAAATATCTCTTTGGTAAATACTCTGATCTGATTCTTTTTTTTTTTTTGTTAGTAGTCAGATCCAGTGTCAATATGTTTTATTCAAGATGATGTTTGATGCAACCCTGTCAATGGATCTATTGTTTCAAATCTAATGATAACCACTCGGATATCTATTATAAGTATCATCCCACCTTCCAGATCAGTTATTTCAATTTTGCCAAAAAAACTAAAACATCATTGAATTCTCGCACGTGACTTTATAAGAAAACGTACACTCATTGAAATTGGAAGATTTGGTGAACAACAAGTTATTGATGAAGTGAAATAATAGCACTGAATTCATTAATTATTAATAATCTGATGATATTAATTTTCTTTTTGTTGTGGTCTAGGAAAATAGAATAACCGTAATAGCTTTCTTTTTCACGTCACATCAGGAATTATGAATAAATTAAATCAGTTATTGTCTTTTTTTTCTTTTTTCAATACTTGTAATCATTGTAGGTATCATACCCCTGTTTTTGTTGTTCATTGTTATTGTTAACATCTACTAATTGCATCAATCACGCTATCACTATATGGTCACTGTTCAATTTCTTCAATTTCCGATGTTTATTTATGTGCTCAGATGCAAGTAGACCAGGAAGACAGTATACCTATATACTTCTGTTATACTTTCTCCTCTTATTGACAGAAACAAAAGAGGGGAAGGAAGTTATTGCTTCAATTATATAATAAAAATAAAAGAGAGGATAAATTCAATGCCACTTTTTTATTATACTATATTAGTTCAATCAAGAAGTATGGTTATGCAAGGAATTGAAAACTGAGGGGAAGAGAACTAAGTAATAGAATAATATACATGAACCCTGTATGACTTATATTAATGAACAATCACACCAATGAATAGGAATACATTCAAAAGTGGAAATCATTTGTCTTTTTTCTTAAGCGCTGAGGATTTCTATCTTTATACAATTGTAAAGTTAAAGAGAATCTGATATCTTGATTAATAAAAAGTTGATCAAAGCAAGATTTTGTATTTGATGAAATTTGAATATGTCATATTTCTACATCAAAATCATATCTTACATTCTATTCTATGTGTTGTTGACGTCTGTAATTTGGTCATATATATAAAAAAAAAGTACCAGTATGCGAACTCATGTATTGAATAACGTATGTTCATGATGGTTTTTTTTTTTATTTTTCTTTTAAAAAGAATTTCGTTAATTGCAAAATCTATGTGTATATAGATAAAAGACTACTTTACTATAACAAAAGGAAATAGAAGATATTATAATTTTATCATCTGAATTCTAGCATTAAAAAAAATTTTGACATCCCTTGTTTTTTATTTTTGTATTCTCTTAAGGTTGATGGGATGGTCATAAATCCCTTGCAGATATTTACACAAGATAGCATGTTAGTCCTGGTGATAGGTAGTATATTTCAACTTGATATTTTGAAGTACCCATCAACTATAGCATTAGTACTAGTAACGCTACCAAAATTGTCTAATCTTCCCAAGCAGGATTAACAAGTGTGTTTATGTATCACCTTAAAGTGTTTTTTCATTTTCCAAATTACTTCCAAAAGTAAGATCTAAGAAATAAGTATTGAATTTATTCAGATATTTTTCATTCACAAATGTATCCAATAGCTGTCAAAAACTACGAAACAAAAGAATAGCATTACGAATGGGCTAGTACGGAGTATTGACCTATCAGAAAACCTATCAAACCGGGCAACAATGGCGAAACCAAAAAGACCAAAAAGAAAAAAAGGAAAAGGACAAAGAGGACAAGGCAACCCCAACACTTTAAAAGAAACGGCATAAACGAATGGTTATTTCCGTAAATATCTAAGATAACTCTTGTTATTATTATTTCTGATTATCAATATTATTATTATCAATACATGAAGTATAATAAAAGTTTGATGATTTTATAATTTTTTTTTCTTCAAAGAATTGAAAATCAATGTAATCTAGAATTGAATCTCAATTAATCATTTGATATTGTTCAAAAATATGAACCAATTATATGATTTGATAATTATTGTCCTTATATTTTCCTAGAAATTTTGTTCAAGGATATTGTTTGAATTAAAAAAAACATTAGGGTTTAACTATTGATGATTTACTTTTTTGAGTTTTACTAATGTGGCAAAACTTTACACCACAGATTGAATTCGTAAATTGTACTAAATATAGTCTTGGAAATTTGATAAAAACAATTCCTTTTTGGTTAACAATGAAAAAGATCAATTCACGTATATTAAAAATGTCAGATGAAAATAAGCAATTAGTGTGATTATTATTATTATTATGATTATTATTATTGTGGTTATTTTATTTCATTGTGATATCTCTCCCTCATTTTCAATTTAGATGTAAAATTTAACACGATTCTAATGGCGTGGGTCGCATGATTCTTTTTTTTTTTTTTTTTGGTTTTGGACACTGCACGCCTTAGGGAGTTTTTATTTTGCAGTTTGACATACCCCCTCTTTTGTTCTTGTGGTGTTTGACAGATATTGATGGCACACAAATTAGATGATTTCTTGAGTCCTTGTAATTTGTATTGCATTTATATAGGAGATTTGATCTTACATCAATGACCAGTTTATCGACCCAAGAATTTAACTTTGATCTTTACATGTTTGATTTTCTTTTCTTATTTTCTAGAATGAAATAATAATAATATTTGAACCCAAACAAACAAAAAAATCCATATAATCAAACATTATGAATTGTCGGAAATAACGATAATAATCATCTGTTATAATAATATTAATAATAATAATAAGAAAAAGAAGAAACGAGAAAATTTAGATGATTTTTAATTTAGAGGGGACTTTGTGAGAATTGCCATCCTCCCTTTGTTTACTATCAAAGTAATCTTTCCCCCTTTTGACATAAACTATATTGAAGGTATTCCTTTTCTTTTTCTTTATATATATATATATAAAAATATATTATTTCTTAATTTATTTTTATATTTTCACCATTAGACCAAAAAATAATAACAAATTGTTGAAATTGGAAAAGATTCTCCATCTTTTCTTTGGATTTTTTTTTTTTTTGTTTTCAAGTTATTATTTTATTTATTTTTATCTTATTTCAAAATTATCTTTTCTTTTATTGGAAATACTCATTTGAATTTCCTCTTTTTCCGAAATCGTTGATAAAGGAATCTTATTTAAAAAACACGAAAATCTATATTCGGTTTATGAGTTCTTTTTTTTTGGGGTTGGCTATTGACTTACCAGTTTCCTTGAAAATTTTTTTTTTTTTTCATTATTATTTTCAGAAAAAAGAAGATTTTCAAATCATAAATAAATTGACTTTTATTCTCCTTAAAAGAAGACAATAAAAGATTATTGATTTTATTCCCATTCATTAGCTCTCATCTACTGAATTAATAGTTTAAGTTTCAAAGTATACAAAGAACTATATTTTCCTTGATTTTGCATAACGTTATTTCCCGCTACCAATACAGAAAGAAATCTAAGTTTATCGAAATTGTTACTTCTTTTCAATATCTACTTGATTGTATTTATCCAAAAAAGAGAGTTCCCAGATTTGAACTCTTACAAATTCCTTATTCATTAGTTTGTTTTTTTGGTTTAATAATTCAGAAAGAAAAGAAAATACATTAAAAAAAACAAATCATCTTATTACCCATAGGATCTTACATTTTTTGATTTGTCTATTCTTTTTTTTTTTATTATTGATTTGTTTGATAATTTTTAATTGTTGACTGGTGTATTTTTAGTTTATACATCTACTGAAGTAAGAAATACATTGCTCGATTTATAAATGAATGAAATTATGACAGCTTCACGACAAACGAATTTTTATAATCAAGATTTAGTTAGAGCTGCAACAAGTTCAGATAATATTTCTGTACAATCACAAAACCAACAAGGACAACAAGTTGATTCCAACACTCAATCACTCCAGCAATCACCATCAATGCAACATTCGTCTCAACAGCAATCACAATCACAATCGCAAGTTCAACTACAACCTCAACAACAATCACAGCAACCACCCCCACCATCAGAACCTCAACAATCTCAACAGCAAATGGGAACAGCACAAGAGATCCCATCTACGTTTCAACCATATACTAGTTCATATCAACAAACTAGAGTTCCAAAGAATTATTTATTAGAAAATACAAACTATTATACTATACAACCTGGGTTTCCACTTGTACAAACTTCAGATTATTATGGGACTTCTAATGCAACTACAGATTATCAAAATCCAATAAATCAAATCATTAGTCCTCCCTTTCAAATGAGTTCTATATCTACTCCAGATACACAAAATATAAACCCGAAAGCAAAATCTCAAGTTCAAAGTTCTTATCAACAACAAGTACAAGAACTTTTCAGTACTCCTAATGCAACTTCAAGTACATACATACCAGTGAAACAATCAAAGACATTAGGATCAAATTCTGATCAATCACAACAACTTATCCCTGAAAAATTTCAACAACAATTGACAAGTGAAAACAGTCTCCAACAACAAGTACAAATACCTTCTCAACAACAACAACAAAATCAACAACATCAAAACCAACAGACAAATGCATATAATAATCCTGCATTTTTATTGTATTCACAACAAGGAGTTCCAAACTCCGCTCCTGTTTCAACTTCATCATCTTCATCAATTCTTGGAACAGGTCCAACAATTAGTTCAAATCAACCATCTTCAGTCCAACTGTTTCAATTCACTTATGGCACTTCACCGAATCAGAATAATACACAAATGTATTCATTTCAAAGACAACAACACCCACAACAACACTCACAACAACAACAAGTTTTATCTATGCCAATCAGAAACGCACTGATATCTTCAGCTCCTGGTGGATCAATTGTAAGTACTCCAACTATGCAGAATAAATCTAGAAATTCATCACTTTCAAGAACAAGTATAGATGCAACTTCAACTGTTTGTGGTAGTAGTGGAGGAAATCAATCTCGTGCAACTTCAATTAGTAGTTGTATACCACAAAATGAATATCCTGAACGAGTTGTTCGACCAAAAGTTGCAACTACTAGATGGGATGATGAAAATACAAATTGTTATCAAGTAAGAGCAAGAAATATTTTAGTTTCAAGAAGAGAAGATAGTAATTATATTAATGGTACAAAATTATTGAATGTTATTGGTATGACTAGAGGTAAACGTGATGGAATATTAAAAACTGAAAAAGTTAAAAATGTTGTTAAAGTTGGTTCAATGAACTTAAAAGGAGTATGGATTCCATTTGATAGAGCTTATGAAATTGCAAGAAATGAAGGAGTTGATGGATTATTATATCCATTATTTGTTAGGGACATCAAAGACTATTTTTTAACAAAAGGTCATAAATTAAAAAGTGAAGATGACGAACAACAACTGGAACAACTTCATGAACAACAAGATATTGAAGAAGATGATGAAAGTACTTCAATAGCAAGTAGTAAGAATTCAGATAGTAAACTAATGGAAACCAGTAATGTTATAAAAAGTATCGAAGAAGAAACTACTGGAGCTACGGGAGTCGATACTTCTACTTCTACTTCTGGTGTAAATAATTCTAGTATTGTTGGTGATGTTAAATATGTTCATGATTATTTTCAAAGATCACCACAAACAAATACATTGAAGGAAGAAGAACTTTATTATGGATCAACTCAGAATACTCCTTTAAGTGTTCCAAAAACTTTATAATTAAAATTGGTGAATTAAAAATATTATTTATGCATGTTGATTTTTTTTTTTCTTTGGCAAATTCATGATTTGTTATTATTACTTTGGATGTTTACTTTTTATATGTACTATTCAGTTATATATACCTTATATAGTCATGAACAATTCTTTCCTTTTTCTAATATACACACACATATATATATGTATATGTAGATATTTCACAAAGAGGATGTGTACAACATCTTTGGGTATATAATGATTATCCTGATTCTGATTCAACAAAAGTGCCTCTTAGCTTTTGTTGTTCTTCTATACTTTCAAACAATCCTTTAAAGGTACCTTTACCAAACCCGTTATGATGATGTCTTTGAATAATCTCCACAAACAAAGTTGGTCGATCATGTAAAGGTTTTGTAAAAATTTGCAAAATATAATTACACTTACCAGTTTTAATATTCTTTGTTAATGGATCATAATCTACTAGAATATTTAATGATTTCAAAATTTCAAAATTTTCATATAATTTAACTCCATCTTGTCGTAATCTTTGTTCCAAATTATCATAATAATTCTTAGAAGTATGATTAAATTCAATACCTCTTTGAGTTAATGCTAATATAGTATCAATAATATTATTTGTTCTAAATGCAATATGTTGAATTCCTGGACCTCCATAAAAATCATTAAATTCTTCAATTTGTCCTTTCATTTTTGTTTTAACTGGTTCATTTATTGGCATTTTAATTTGTCCATTACTTGAAGCCATTACAATTGATCTTAAAGCTGTATAATCAGTAGATATATCTTCTTCATCAACTGACCAATATTTATGAAAACCAAATATTTCAGCATAAACTTTAGCTTGTTCCATCATTTGATTCCAACTATAATTTTCAACACAATGATCAAGTACTGATAATTTTATTGGTGGTAATTGACTCAATTGAATTTTGAAATTTTGTGATAATTCAAATTTTGAATCCGAATAATTAGGTAAAAATGGGCCAGTATAATTTATATTTTCAATTAATGTATGTTGAATATCTGTATTTGGAATGCTAATGGTGGCTAATTTAACTGATCCATTACTATCTGATATCATTTTTGGTAATCTAATTATTCCACTTCCATGTTTTACAGCTCTGTCAAATATAGTATCAACATCATTGACATTAAATGCAATATCCATTACTCCTTCAGCATGAGTTTTTAAAAATTTTTGAATTAATGTACATTCCATCATATCATCGTAAATTTCTTCTGAATTATTTACAGTATTAAGAACAAATTCATGTAATTTTACAAAGGATTCTTTATATTGTTTTGAATTAATAATATTTTTATAAAATTTCTCACCAAATTTACCAGAATCATTTATTGAATCAGGATTTATTGTTAAATTTTTAATTTTATTATTAACAAAATCAAATATTAAATCATCAGTAGTTAATTTAAAATTTTCCATGAAAAAATCTTGGTTTGATAATTCAAATTTATTTAAATCTTGTTGAAAATAAGGAAATTTCAATACGTTATCATCATTAATTGTCTCCAAAGTATTAACAATTTCTAAGATAATTGATCCATTCAGAGTAACATGAGACCCAACTAATTTAGATCCTGTTTCTAACCCTTTATATGCAATTTCTTTAAAATCCATTGATAATTGTAAATATTTGGACATTTGTTTAGCATTAGAACTACAAATTTTCAAAGAATGAAATCCAATAAATCCATCATATGGATATTTAGTAGTAGGAAATTTATTACTTAGCAATTCATCAATACTAAAATTTAATATTGGATCATAATTATCATCATTAGTGAAAAATGGCAATTCTGTAGAAAATATTGGGTCTACATATGTATCGATAGTAGAACATGATGAAGTTGTTGAAGGACAAAGGGTTACAGTTTGCTGAGAATCATTGGCACATGAAAAGGACAAGCAATTGTTTTCATCCAAAGATCTCATTAGCAAGTATAGGTAACAATAGTAGCGATGAATAAATAGTTTTTGCAATCTGTGAGTTGAAATAAAGCAATGAGTTATTAAAGTGTACTTAGAAGAAAGTGTATCAAAAAAAAAAAAATAAGAGCAAAATTTCAGATAATTTTCGCAGCAATTCTCGATCAAATTGATTGGAAAGAGACCAATTGTTACCTTCTTTATCATGAAAAAAAAAAATGCATCTATTTTTGTTATTCAAGTATCTTAACCTATTCTATAAATATAAAGTCTAATAAGAACTCATTCTATCAGATAATTCGTAACCGTCATCAAAGTTGGATTTGTTTGCCTTAGTAGCATTTTTAAGTGCTGAACGTTTAAGGATATTTTCTTTACCCAAAACCCAATATGGATGGAAAGGAATAAAGACCAAACCACATATTGTTATCATTGATGCATCCAATACCAAAAGGTAAATTTCGTGAGTCATTAAATAACCACCCCAACCTTGTGCTAATTCAACAACTCTGTATACACAACGGATGTAAACAGCAACAACAGCAATTGTAATTGCTAATGGGAACCATCCAAAAAGACGACCTTGACGAATTTTATAGTATCTACTATCGTATTTTTCATCCAAATAATTGGCTCTGTAACCTCTTGTGGAAGGAGTATTAAATAACAATTTCATGAAATTGGAAAAGCTTCTTTCTGTTAAAGGACCTCTACTTCCATCTTGTTTAGAATATTTGAAATAACATTTAATTAAGAATTCAAACCAGAAGAACAAAAAGATACTCATTGAAGCAACTTGAGTAGCAACACCAATAATCATAAGAGTAGTACCAAGATTACCACCAGAACCAGAAGCAGAAATACCACCACCAGCAGCTTGAATCAAAATAGTACAAACATCAAGGGTGATAAAAAAGTAAGAATACCACATTGGAGGAAGAATAGAGAACTCACTACCATGAATAACAACCATTTGACCAAAAATAAAGTAAACACCACCCATAATAAATGCTGGTGAAACTGTTAAACAAAAGTTTTGCATTGTATAAGTACCTAATTGATCCTCATGACCAACAGCTAGTACTCTACCCAAAAAACCCAATAAATTCCATACCATAACCAATGAAAAATGTAATATTAAACCACCAATATTTTGATTTGAAAAGCATTAATATATAGTATAAGAAAATCGCAGAGTATACCGCGAGATATACAATATTTGGTATAATATTCAATTCTTCACCATAGTAATTAACCTTATAAGTTGTTGTATCATCAGCCATTATGATTTCCTGTGTTGTTATGTTTTAAAGAAAAGTAAATATTCAGTTCATGAAAGAATTTTCTATCAAACAATAAAGGGAATTGGTCCAATATTTAAATACCATGACATCCATTAAAAAAAAAAGAATGTTGTGTGTAAGTTTTACGCTTCAGTATGATGACCTTTGTGTTTTACTGACGTGTATTGGTGTTAACATGCAATAGCTGCGGTTTGTTTTACCAACATGAACAATAGATTTATACACGAAGAAAGGATTATAAGTATTGAGGCTGAGTACTAAACAAGCCACAAAATATTCATAAACACGTCCAAATCATCATCAGCGTGTAGCATGTTTTTTACTAGAACTAAAAACATGAGATCAAGAGAACAAAAAAAAAAAGAAAAGAAACAAAATCTCTGAATTGCCCATCCCCCAAGACAATTGCTCATCAAGCAGTTCACCAGCCTCACTTGTTTATTCTAGTCATTGTTGGGTGTATTTGTAGAAAGGGGAATCTCTCTCGGAATTTCTTGCGGTTGTCCCGAAATTACCAATCAGGAAAAATCAAAGCAGAGAGAAATAAAAAAAAGCAATTCATCTATTACACAAACATTAAATACCGGGATGTACAATTACTTAATATTGAATGTCGTCAATTGTCCGCGACATTTATACTAGTAGCTGATGGGAGCAACCTTCTGAAGCGATGGATTTCTCAAGTAATGACCCTTAACCTATGTACGTCAACGATTTGAATCAAAATGAAAAGGAGATGTAGATCATGATAATTAAGAGCCACAGATACTGTAATACCTTTATTAGAGGTACCAGTTAAGTTTCCACCAACAAAATTTTCATCCCAATAATACATACTAATGGGAAAGATGATTAGAGATAAGAGTAAGTAAAAACCAGTCCCTACATTAGTATTACGTCACGGTCTTAAATTACTATGAGCTTTTAAGATTTCCATTTGTACCTTCATTTTTATCTTTCTTTCAGTACGGACCAGCCTCTCAATGAAAACTTGATCAGCTACAATGGAAAACAGAATGAGTGCTGATAACTAATTTAGCTCTTTATTCCATTATTCGGATAACCTTTTAACCATTCCGATAAGATATTCATTAAAAAAAAAATAATAAAAACGATTCTGTTTAAAGTTATGAACGAGGATCTTTGATAGTAAAACGTGAAACAAAAAGAAAGAAAAAATTATAATATATGTAGATGCACAGATTCGATTTGCAATTACTCGATAACACAATTTATCAATAGAATCACAAACACATGCCATTTAAATTAATGCAGCGATTAGTTGCCAAAATGCCCAATTGAGTCTTCAAAACACAGCCTCTATTGTTTATAATCCCTTCAATAGATCCTATTAGAGGAGTCTTGAATTGTAAAAATTATTTTGTTTGACAGTATCACCTATCACTCAACTCAAAATTAGACAGTATATATGAAAATTAGTATTGATGTATTTCTCTTGAAAGAATTCACGATACTAACTATACTAGTTGAAAACAAATAGCTTGGATAACGAAAAATAGATTAATGTCCTTTTACTACCTGTAAAACACTTTATGTGGTTTACTCTTTCTTCGTGTTCATCAATTTAGCCCCGCAATATCCAAATACCAACAACGTTTTATAATTAGATCGAAACAATTTGTTCCAAACTAAGTCAATTTAAACAGTATTATTCGAAGGCTTCTTGGCTTTAATCCTTTCAAATCAAACCTCAGCCTAAGAAACATAAGACTTTCTGGTGTATTTATTTTGTAATGAGAGATCAATTGCAATCAAATACGAATCTTTGTCTTCTAATTTATTCTGACACAAGCCTAAATACTAGGCTGATTTGTTTTTTCGAATAAGCATTCTTTCTTTAAAGTAATCCACAAGTATTCTATTGTCCATTGATTACTGTTCAGCTTTGGATAAATAAAATCTCAGTCTTTTGTTCTGTGTCAAAAACATTCTGTACAAAATCGTTAATCATTTGTTATATCACACAAAATACACAATTTATATATTAGGCATTGTTTCGTATTGTAATCTTCTATCATAACTAATTGCTGTTGTTCACTCTCAATATAGTAGTGAAATCAATAGTAAGGCTAGCTAGTTTAGGAATAATTGGTATTCACACACAGATAACAAAACAAAAAAACATAGGTTTAAATACTACTTTTGCAATGCTAAAATAATTACAAACTGGATAACGTCTGTCCATTTACAAATGCTTTCTAGACATCAGAAATATTCCGTCAATTTACTATGAGCCTACATTGACAGCACAGCCCCCCATTAACTTTTTAATATTTCAAAATCTTTGATTTTGCGCTAAGTAACTAAATTCCCGTAAATGTATATACGCAGTCAAGTTTTTGTGTATAACATTTGCAGGAGAAGCTAGCTACCTCTAAGATTATTCTTTGTGGAGCAGTTAAAAATTTGTCGCCCAACAAATTGACCAAATCAAAACAATCAAGAGAGAGTACTGTGGAGGTATCGGGCTGTCCCAGTTGTTATTGATAAATTAATCACCAATTATATTAATCGTAGGAAACACACAATATTATACTTAGTAGATAAGACAATTACAATTCATACTTGATAACAAATTTTCAATCAAAATCTCGTACGTACGTCATATTATTATTATTTATTGATACACAGGCCTTTTGGTTCAGTATTCGTCTCTATCAGGTTTCCAGTTATATTGTTCAACGTCTTCTAATTCAATATCATCATTAATATGGTCTTTTTTATTCTTTTTGGATTCTTTAAGGGTATTACGCAGAAGCTTATTGTCTTTGCCAAATACCCAGTATGGATGAAACGGAATGAAAACCAAACCACAAATGGTCATCATTGAAGCATCTAAAACAAGAAGGAAAACTTCATGAACCATTAAATACCCATTCCATCCTTGTGCTAATTCAACAACTCTATAAACACAACGGATGTAAACAGCAATGACAGCACAAGTAATTGCCAATGGGAGCCATCCAAACAATCTCATTTGACGGAGCTTGTAATACTTTGGATCATATGTTTCATCTAAAACATTCAATTTATAAGCTCTTGCTGATGGGACATTAAATATCATTTTAAGGAAATTAACAAAATTAAATTTAGCCAATGGACCAGCATACTTTTCCTCTTTTGAGTATTTGAAATAAACTCGACTTAAGAATTCAAACCAAAAGAATAAAAAGATACTCATAGAACCAACTTGTGCAGCAACCCCGACAATCATAAGAATCGTACCAGTGTCTCCAGTACCCCCAGCAGCTGCGATACCACCACCAGCAGCTTGAATCAAAATAGTACAAACATCAAGAGTGATAAAAAAGTAAGAGTACCATAATGGAGGAAGAATGGAAAATTCACTTCCATGTACAACAACTAATTGACCAAATGTAAAATAAACACCACCCATAATAAAAGCAGGTGACACAGTTAAACAGAAACTTTGCATTGTATAATAATCTAAACGTTCTTCATGACCAACAGCTAGCACTCTACCTAAAAACCCAATAAATTCCATACCATATCCAATGAAAAATGTTACATTGAAAAACCAATATCGAGATTTTATAATCATTCCTGAATAGTATGCAAATATGATGGCATATACTACCAAGTACACTATATTTGGAGCATATTTTAAAGTTTCACCAAAATAGTTTACTTTATAATCAGAATATTCACCCATTTTATTGTAAATTTGAATAAGAATGAAATCTGGGTGTTTGATGTATTTCAATTATCTAAAAAAAAAGGAAAAAAAAAAAAGAATATTGTCTGTTGAAGAGATTATGGGGGATTTATATACTGAAAATGGGGGAATGATAATCAGCAGTGAAAATATTTTCTTACGGTAATCGTTTTAGTGGATGCATAAAATACAAATTTATGTATGCAATTTTAAAATGAAGAAATGTTTAATACATATCTTTTGCGTCTTGTTTATCTTAGAGGCTGTGTAGAGAGCTCTCACCACCCAAGTATGATATTGTAAGGTCCGTGTATTCCCATCAGCTTAAATCTTTCGTCAAATTCAATGATGATACGGTAGAGCAAAACACTAGCTGCTGATTCAATCTCTGATATGATTGAAATGTTATCAGACCATTGACGAATTGCGGTCGATAATTCTGTGCGACATTTCTTTTTAACACTGCTTCCTCCTTTATATTTTGGAGATTGCTTTTTGTGTGCATTATGTACAAACACTAAAGCTGCAAAATAAAATTGTGCTATTTCTTTTTTTTTATCTTAAGTGTTCGCCTATATGCAGTACGATGATTGGGATTCACTTCAAAGACACCACAGTTAGTACCATTCCCCAATAATCAGAGACATGTATTCCAGTGCTAGTGAAGTATTAACATTAGGTGAATTTAAAACCTTGTTTTCAAGTTCTAAAATTTGTATCTCCTAATATCGAGTTCGTTGACTTGTTGTTTGATATTGAGTTTAACTATTCAAATATAATGAGGTTATTCTTCATTCTGTTTATAGATTCCTTTTTACTAATGAATATGTCATTTATTTCTTTTTACAAAAATGATTTACACAATTGCCATGGTTATTTTCCCAGCATCTGATAATATTACTATTATTGTTGTGAACTGGCTAATGGTTAGCCTTCTCCGGCCCTGTAGCAATTATACAAGGCTGCAGAACGCATTAAAACAAAATCTCATCGCGCTCTCAATATCAGTTATTAAGATATTGAATCATTAGAGGCGTTCAATTTAAATCGGTTCATTTATTTGATTGGCTTCATTTAAACTTTACCAACAAAATGTCATCAGAATGATCATGAGAATATACCTGGTTGGTAATAAGTTGTTGGTATGTTAGAATTTCTTTTTAGCAAGTCCCTGTGGCATTGCAATACGGGAATCCAATCCAAGAATGGTTTCAATGATTGGTTACTTTATTAGGGTAAATGGGTTGTATAGAATTACTGAAAGAGAATCTACATGTATCTATTAGTATGGAATGTTTACGACAACACCTTCTTCATTCAATCTTATCACACTTTTAAAAAAGACAAACAATTTTTGTTTTTTTTTTTTTGGAATAATTTACCGAATATGTAATTCTAAATAAGTCCAGTTTCTTTTTAAAAGAAAGCAAATGATCTAATTAAAACACTACTGTTGCAAATCTACTAATACCCGATTTCTTCTCTAACAGATCAGTATCAGTAGAACTTTCATCTTTTTTATTTCTTTTTAAATTAAATATTTTGACACAATTATCTTTACCAAGGACGAAATAAGGATGGAAAAGAGCATAAACAGACCCAGTAGTAGCAATAAAACCAGCATGGAAAACATACAAATGAAGATCAATAAGGATTCGATTCTCAGTTGGGTAACAAGTTTCAACAAGTCTGAAAATAGAAAATATATAATTTACCAACAATATTATTGTAAGAGCCAACGGGAACCAACCAAATAAAGTCTTTTGTCTCACTTTGTAATACTTACTATCATAGGTACAATCTAATTGTGTTTTCTTATATTCCCTTACAGAACTGACATTGAAAAGCAATTTGAAAAAATTTGACACACTTCTATCCATCAAATTGTACTGTTCTTTTTCTTGTTTGGTATACTTGAAGAAAATATTGAATAAGAAATGAAACCAAAAGTCTAAAATTAATAAAACTTCAACAAATTGAATTACAGATTTAGTAATGACAAGGGCTTTACTAGATGTGATATAATGATCATAAGCTTGTGAATAATACAACACTATAGATACTACTTCAAGTGGAATTACCAAGATATCAATAGTAGTGAAAATATAGGAATACCACATTGGAGGAAGTTTTGAATAATGAGCGCCATGGGCAACAATTAATTTGGATATAGTATAATATATAGCACTTAAGATGAAAATAGGACCAATATACATACAAATGGAAGCAATAATTACAAATGCCCAATATTCATATGATCCAAGGCTTATTACCTGAACTAGAAAGAGCATAACCTCCAATAAATATCCAATAAATAATCTTAAATTAAACCAAAAGTATTTGGTTTAAATAACATTATTGTGGAATAGATAAACATAAAAATAAACAAAAGCAAATATGCAATATTTGGAGCATATTTTACTTGATTCATGATGTCATAATAGGTAGTGCAATACATGATATGGATTTGTTCGTTAGAATCTTGTAAAAATCTGAGCTTATTTAGATTTATATCAGGATATATAGAAGTACTTAAATAGACGACAGGAATCACATAGATAGTACCAACTCGAACAAAAATAAGTCATTTATTTCATAAATAATAGACAATAGCTAGGGGGTGATAAATACACTTGTAACAATTATGAATTTATTCAGATGTATCCACTCGCCTATGGCCGAGTTTCTAGTTTGAGGGTAGTCTAGAACCTGTCATTGTTTACTATTTTAATTCACAGGGTCATTGTCGAATATTTTATTGAACAAACGAGATTGTTAGTGACTTGGAGCTAGCCACATGATCACAGTAAGTATTTGCAATTGCTATTGATAGTTACTGTTGACTCAATTCCAAGTCCAGGGGTCCTTACGCCTTTATTTTGATCTCTTACTATTTCCTATAGCAGTTACAGTCATACTTGATCTACTTTTTCTTCTGGAACTAGATAGTATGAAAAAGGGGTAAAAAATGAAAAAAAAAAATGTACCTCATTGTATAATTAATTCACCTGAAATTTGAGGTACGTTTGCTTTTTGAACGGGTTTATATTGTTGTTTCACATTTGTTCTGTCATTTCTCGTAAATTTGATTTTTTCGTACAAGCCACACCCCCGCGGCAGATTTGCTTACATAATACATATCAAATCAAAAAAAAAAAAAAAGAAAATAAGAAACAGTTGCCCGGTGGCTTTGACTGTTGTCCTCCGATACAACCAGGGTGTTCTAAATGTTAGACCTGTTTTGCATATTAAGAATCAAAGGAGGCTTTTACTTAATGATCAATGTTATGACAGCCAGTGAATGCAATCACCATCTCGTAAGTTATGATTGCGCCGATCTATCAGTGGGGAAGGGATTTTCATTTATGTTAAATCAAACGTTTATTAATAATGATAGCTATTCTTTAGAATTTTCTTCGCTGTATTCTAATATGGTATCTTTTTCTTCATGGTGCTCATCTTGGTTCTTTTTGATGGTAGCCAATTTAACAACATTTTCTTTACCAAATACCCAGTATGGATGGAATGGAACAAATATTATACCAGCAATAGCAATCATACAAGCATCCAACACCATAAGATATGGTTCGTGACTATATAAATAACCACCATATCCTTCAGCCAATTCTACCACTCTATATACACAACGAATATAAACGACAACGACAGCAGCAGTCATTGCTAATGGCATATAATCAAACAATTTGCGCTGACGAATTAAAGCATATTTCTTGTTGTAGAATTTCTCCAAATGGTTATGTCTGTATTCACGAACTAATTTGACATTAAATAAAAACTTGAAATAATTGCCAATTGTTCTTCTGGCCAATGGACTGTCTGTTGGTTCGACTCTTGAATTTTTAAAATAAATTCTGGCAAGGAATTCAAACCAAAATACTAAAAACACCGTCATAGCAAACACTTGAGTAACAATACCTGCAATCATAGTATTAGTACCTGGTCTGGTGTCGGTATGATTATTTGATGCTACAGAAGCTGCACCACCACCACCGGCTTGAATAAGTAATGAAATGACATCCGTAGCAATAAAGAAATATGAATACCATAATGGTTTCAAACGTGAATATTCCCTACCATGGATAACCACCAATTGACCAAACAAAAAATACACCCCAGCCATAATAAAAGCTGGAGCGATAGTCAAACAAACAATTTGCATTAAATAAAATTGCATTCGCGTATCATCAGTAAATGCAAGCACTCTTCCCAAGAAACCAATGAATTCTAAACCATAACCACAAACAAATGTAACGTTGTACCACCAGTATCTTGACTTTATAGACATGACTGCAAAATAAGCAAACAAAAGAAAATAAACAACCAAATAAATAATATTAGCAGGACGGCTCAAGTAATATTTATACAAGTTCTTCAGGTATGCCAAATTCTTCAAATTCAATGTAGCATAGAAAATTTCTTCGGTTGCTTGAGCCATAACTTCAGAATCGGTTGCAGTAGCCAAGACCTGTTCAGCAGATATGATAGTCAATGAGGCTTGTGCACCTCTGAAAACCTGAGAGAGTGAACGTAAATTCACCCAGTCTCTCTCTGTAACAACCCTCGAGTAAACAGAAATCATTGTTTCATATAATTCTGGTGCATGTGTAACTGCGATAGAAGACAAAGTTGTCTTTGTGGGAACACTTGTAGGAGTCCATGAAGACATGTATTTAGTGATATCATCCATGATTAGCAACCGTTTTTATCAAGATAAAGCTAAAAAAAAGAAGGTTATCAAACCCTGCTGTTGTGATTTTAGTGTATGTTTTTTTTGGGGGATTTTTCGTTGTGTCATCATGCGCCTTCTTCGCTCTGTACAGTTGAAAAAGCAAAACGTCGATTTGACAAGTGAAACTAAAAAAAAAAAAACCAAAAGCGGGAAACTTTGCGGGTGGAAAATTCCCGCGTTAAGTCCGTGCTTCAATTCTATTGTTCAAACTTTGTTAGTCCGTTTTCTTTTTTTTTTTAAAGTTACGCAATTGGAAGTTCGGATATACTAGAGAAACAACACGAAAAAAATTATCCGAACACTTAAACTATCCGAACACTGAAACTATCCATGCCGGCTTTGCCCAACAGTATAAAATTGAAAAATGCAACGTTTATTTAACAATTCTTCATAGCTCATAATATCTATAATTTAAATATAATAATAACCTAACTATCACCTTGGATGGTGCTAGTTTCTTCTTCGGAGTCAGAGGTTGAACCGGTCTGATCTTTATTTGGCAAGCCAACATTCTTTTCTTGATCAAAATTTCCGTCCTTTCGACACTCTGCTTCTTCTTGTGGACTGTTTGCCATACTTTTTAATCCAATGACGTTACCGGTTCCCATGATAATTTGTGGGTGGAATAACACGAATATGATACAGCAAATGGCTATCATAGTTGCATCCAATGTCATGATATAAACTTCATGGGTGATCAAATAACCACTAAATCCTTGTGCCAATTCCACCACTCTATAAATACAACGAATGAAAACAGCAATAACAGCCAAGGTAATACCCAATGCATAAAAATTGTATAATTTTCTTTCTCTAATCTTGCGATGCTGTGGAACATAATACTTCTCCAATTCGTTTTGTTTGTATTCATTGGCACTCTTTCCATTGATTAACAATTTAAGGTAGTTGGCAAATGTCTTCTTTTGTAATGGGTTGCCAATTTTTTCATTGTTAACATCCATGAAATACATATTCCAGACAAATCTGAACCAAAATAATAAGAATACAGACATTGAGAAAACTTGGAATGCAATACCAGCAATCATGGTATAAGTACCTGGATCAACATCATCGTATTCACTGGCAGCCACGGCAGAAAGACCACCACCAACTGCTTGCACAACTAACGAAATGACATCACAGGTAATGAAGATATATGAATAGTACATTGGTTTTAGCCATGAATAATGTCGGCCATGTATCACCACCAACTGTCCAAATAAGTTGTATATAGCTGCCATTAAAAAAACAGGAGACAATGTAAGACACACTAATTGTAGAATATAGTAATCGAAATTAGTCATATCCCCGAATGATAATACTCTTCCTAAATAACCCAAGAATTCTAAGACTGTTCCACAAGTCCAAGTCACATTGAACCACCAGTATCTGGATTTATACCACATAAGAAGGGTTGTAAGAACCATGATTGCAAACACCACTAAGAAAATAATATTGGCAGGACGACTTAATCTATGAATATCATAAACATTTTCCTCCCATTCCAATGCAAGCAAATTTTCAGTAGCATTCCAAATGGCTTGAGTAGCTTGTGATTTAATATCTTCTGCTGTGGCTGTTGCCAATACTTCCTCTGCAGAAAGAATGGTCAATGAAGCCTGTCCACCTCTAATAATACGGGATGCACTAACATAATCAATATTGTCAATAGTAGATCCTTTTGATAAAAGAGTTTCAAATGCTCCAGAAACACTGGATACTAAAGCAGATGCACGAGTAGCTGCCACACTTCTTAATGTAGTACTTGTAGCCGTTGTTGTCGGCGTCCAATTAGTCATAGCACCAAGATCCATGATTATATATTGATCCGTTGATAATTAAAGGTAAGTCTATTTGTTTGTTGATGAAGGAGATATACTAACGAAAAAGAAAATGAGAAAAACGGCTCATCAACTAAAAATAAATCAAATCAGAGGTCAGATTATGATCCTTAAATACATTATTAATTTTTTTTGCGTTGTATGAGTAACAAAGTTAGTAACCTTCAAATAACCGGAACTTGCGTTTATTCTTTTTTTTTTGCAATCACCACAGAAGAGAGAGTGTGAGAACAGTGAAAAAAAAAAAAATTTTTTTTCTCTTTTATTTTTAGTTCCGTTTCATATTCTAATTCCGATTTTAACCAATTAAATTATGAGCTACCAACATCGTATTCACAGCCTGGTTTCCAACAATATAAGTCTACCAACAATAAGGCTGTGATGAAGATATGGGATCCAACAAAAGTGGCATGTTCGTCTAATGTGGTTATCTACTTGAATATCAAATAAAACAACAAGGATAGAGTTACTCCCGGCTCGCCTCTATATCCGGCTAAAATATCACTGTGTAATTCTTAAAGCGTTTTATCCGTTGCACACAAAAGTTAATAATAGTAAAAGAAACAAAAATGTTATCAGACACACACGGCGTCAACTAACAGAGTCATCGCCAATCATATAACTGTTACAATCAATACTACCATGATAAAAACCGAATCCAAGATGATCAAATACTGTGTCAAATCTCAGACATTTAATTTAAGGGTGAAGTATTTTTTTTTGCTTTAATCACCGGATAAATGTGTTATATATTGATGCTTAAAATCCGATCTTGCCGATAGGAATAATTTTCTCATTTTTTTTTTCTATTGATTTCTCTTGTGAGATGAGCCGCTTCAAATTAAATTGTAGTTCACACCATGTTGTTATGCATGTGTCCAGATTTTATTTATAAAACCGTATCTGCGAGAGAAGTTTTATGGGGGTCAAATGGCGGGTAGTAAGATGGTTATTCCGTCTTCCGCTGTCTATTTATTTGAATTTAAATCCCGTTAGCACAAGTCTTTTATCAGATTATACACCTACAATATATTGCGCCTATTAATTGGTGGTAAATACATTTGACAAAGTATCAAGAGCTCTGCTTTCGTAACCTAAATTTTACTAGGTCGTGTAATAACCAATCCATGAGCAATATATTGTCAAAGAAAATTGACACAAGCCACCGCCTTTCTTAATGATGGAGACAAAAAAAAACAAATGTTGAAACCAAATAGGTCGTGTTCATGAGACCATATTCGAGAAGTTCGTGCACTTTACAATAAATCTCATATTGTTTACCTTTTTTTTTTTATTTGTTTTGATTACTTGACAAACCTTTGACTTTCACAATCAATCAATCAAGTAAACATTCACCATGGTACAAGCCTTATCATCTACAGATATTCAGTCTATACGAAATGCGGCACATTTTTTAAACTCAACCTTGACCTCACGTACTTATATTGATCACAAGTTATTATTCAATTGTATAAATTGGAAAACATTGATATCAGATCAAGTGGAAACAAACCCCCATTTAAAAGATTTAATACTTACTGAGAAGATATATCATAACGACAAAAACATCATTAATTTAATACATGGATTGGTTAGTATGATAGATAAGCAACGATCTCAACAGAAAGTATATAATGAAACACTTCTTGCTAAAGATCAAAAGATTCACGCATTAGAGAAACAAGTTTCCGAATTGAACAAGAAATTAAATGAAGCAAATCGTGGGAAAAGTAATAAATTGATTAAATATAATACTTTACAAAACAAAATCACTGATTTAACCAAACAGAATAAAATATATGTTGAAGATTTAACAAAAGTGAAAAACTGGAGTTTGGATACCAAACATAAATACAAGATTGAAATCAAAAGGAAAAATTTACAAATTGAAAATCTACAAAATAAACTTATTGAAAGATCAAGAAAAATTCCTAGTGGAATTGAATTTGGATTTAGTGGTAATTCTGCAGGAAACGTTGATGGGTTGATTGTGCTGAATAATAACCCCATAATTGAAAATTCTACAGGGATAACTATAAATAATCCGAATTTAGTGATTGATTTTGATATTAATAACGAATTAAAACAAGATTCAAATCAATTGGTCAATATTATTGAAAGTATAACTAAAGAAAATTATAAGTTTACAAAATTCCTAGGGAATTTTAAACAATTTTTCCATGAACTAAATACATCTTTGAGTAATATTAAATTCAAAAATACTGCCATGGAAAAACTCCCAAACCCAACAAGTGTAATTAATCTTCAAGAAATTATGGTTGATCCTGAAACAGTCAGACAATATTTCAATGAAATCGAACCAAGTGAGAATATTGCTACAAATGTTCTAGGTGAGTGTCATAAGCTTTATCATAATCTTGAATATTTGATTGACGCTATAGACCAGAAAAGTGACATAAACAATGAATCAACAATAGCAAAGTTGAAAACAGATTTAGAAACCATGAAATCAAATTGGCAAGATGCTTTGAAAACAACAGAAGATTGGAAAAATATAGCACAAAAGAAACATCTGCCAGAAACATAAACAACTTTTTTTTTTTTTGCGTATCACAAGATTAAAATTCAGTTTCAGAATCAGCTCCATCACCAAATAAAGCAGTCTTAACCACAGTAGTTTCCAATGAAACAATACTCAAGGGAAACTCTTTAATCAATTCAAAAGGAATAGTTTCACCGTCGTTTGATCCATCAATTTCCTGGTCTTCTTTGACTTTTAATTTCAACTCATTATTATGGCTATTGAAATCCAAGTAAGTGTCAAGCAATATTCCGGTACAAATGATTTTTTCGTGGTTAGGATCGGATCTATGTACGGTTATTTCTTCTGTCTGGTATTCACTTTGATCCCCTGTATCAATTTTAATTTCATTTGGTTTACATTTGGTTTTAGCAGACCCAATATGAATAGACTTAATAGATCCGGTTGCATCAGAGTCAGCTACGTCAGCAATGCTGAATTTTATAATTCTTAACAAATCACCAGTTTGTAATGAACCAAATTCACGATCATTTTTGCCAATAAACGGTTTAACAACCACAACTTTTTCACCAATTCTAATAAGCTTCTCCAGGAATGGATCAGTAACCAGTCTAATTATTTGTTCGTTTGGTTTTCTACAAGCTTCAGTGACGAGTTGCAATAAAACAGTGCGTGAATACGTATCGTATCCACTTACCAAATCCGTATTTTGATCAATTGGATTAGCGACAATAGTTTGAATTACCGGTTCACCAACAGTATCTTCTGCCAAATACTCTTCCAATACACTTTTGAAATCCAGATCACGAGTATCGTTAATGACAGATTGACTTGCTCCCTCACTAGCAGCTGTTGCTGCAATAGGATCAGGCGTATGCATTTCCGGGATTGGACCAGCAGCTGCAACTGTGATATCTGAAACGGGGGGTTGTAATCTAGTAGAGTGGGTTGAATTCATAGGAAAACTATTCAATGCAACATTGGATGCAGCATCAGCATTATTTTGTGGATCTTGGTTATCAACTTGATTCTCCAAATCATTGATTTGATGTATTGCTTCTTTATTTTCATCCAATTGTTCTTCTAAAAACTCATTAATAGCAACACGCAAGCGTCTTCTTCTGGTACAACCAATAAAGAAAAATGGACAACACCAAGGCAAACACAATACAAAGATAAAAACTAAGATTACAACGAATACTAAAACAAGAATCAATAGAACAAGCAAAGCAGTATTGGATACCTCCGTCATAACTGAAAGTTGATAATCGACTAGTGGAAAATGACAAAGAACAATATAAATGGATGAAACAAAAAACAAAAAAAAATTGTTGGTGTGGTTTGTTTTTTCTTTTTGAAAAAGGGTAGTCATTTTAATAACTTTTACTTTTGTTTTTAAGTTTTTACTACAGCTGGTTGCAAAAGTTGAATCTAATAAAAGAAATCAAAAATTTTGGCATGTAATACACGACCATAATTATATTACTATATACAAAACCTAAAGATCCACTTTAGCATTCTTGAGGAAATCGTCAAACTCATCATCTATATCTTTAACATTCATTGATTCTTCAATCTTTGATAATTCGTCTTCCTTTTGTGATTTTTCTTCTTCTAGTTTTTTATATTTTCTGTTTGATTTCTTTGATTTGCTCTGTTTTAATTTCTGTGCTCGTTCTAATAATACGGAGTTTCTACTGGTACCAGGATTATAATAATCATCCAACTTTAATGCTAACTTCTCACGAGCAATTGCTCTATTTTGTTCTTTAGACCGAGTTGCTTGACAATCTATCACTATCCCTGTTGGGATATGTTTTAGTTGTACTTTGCTATTACATTTATTGATTTTTTGACCTCCGGGTCCACGACCACCATGTAAAAACTTTTCTTCTAATTCCTCTTCTTTGATTAAGTGTTTAGGTCTGGGAGGTAACTTGTTTATCTTGGGTATGGCATAAAAAACTCTAGTTGACGTTGATAATTGTCTTTGCAAAGATTGAACCCTATTAAACATACTGTGGGGGTGGGAAGATGGATTTCTGAAGACGATGTGAACAAAAACTCCAAGAAAAAAAGAAAATCAATGAATTTCTGTTCAATTTTTTTTTTTTTGCTTTCTCTTTATCCCGAGGGAGATCACCAAAACTCAAAAAAAGTCATTTTACACCACAGTCAATGATGGATAAACCAATACAGACAGAGGCAAACATTACAAAGGAGGTGTCACCTTCAAAACCTCTTAAATTAGTACCGCCATTAAATTTTTCATTAGTCGAAAATGGGATATACCGATCTGGGTTTCCTATGCCAATAAATTACCCATTTTTACAACAGTTGAATCTAAAGACAATAATATATCTTGGAGATTTAGGAAATGAGGAGCTAAAAAGTAGTTCAAAACTGAAGAAAAAGAAAGATAAACATGGGACAGCTGAAATAATGAACAATTACCTCGATTGGATTAAAAATGATACTGATATTCAGTTTCACAATTTATATTTTGAATCGTCACAGGAACCATTCAATAAGCCACAGGATATTGAACAAGCGACCAAAAGTTTAACAATAGCATTACAACTCATATTAAATAAACAAAATCATCCAATACTAATTCATTCAAACAAGGGGAAACATAGAACAGGTGTGTTGATCGGGTTAATGAGAAAAGTTCTACAAGGTTGGTGTCTAAGTGGGATATTTGAAGAGTATGAGAAATTTGCCATGGGTAAATCGGAATATGATTTAGAGCTTATAGAGTTATGGCAACCTGAACTATATATCGATGACAATAATAAACCAGATTTTGTTAGAACATAGTGGACAAGTGATAAATATTATGTACATAATTATTTATAAATTTACATATTATTCTTCATCGTACGCAATTTATCCATAACTTCATCTGGTTGATTCAACCCGGTGCCTTTAATAACTTGAGGATCATTCAATCTCATGAAAGGATTAAACTGTAATTCGTCACCAATTGTAAATTTACCAGTAGTGTGTTCATGAGTATTACAGTATTCTTCCAACTTCTTAATGGCTTCATTCTGCAAAACTGTTTTTGAAAATTTAACATTAGATTTAGTGTACTCATGACCTGGATAAACTTTTGTATCCTTTGGCAATGATGCCAACACTTTATTCAAGGAGTGGTTCATTTCCTTACCGGTACCTTCAAAAAATCTACCACATCCACTGATGAACAAAGTGTCACCGGTAAATACAGCTCGTTCACCGGTATTACTATCCTCAACAAAATAGCAGATTGAATCTTGTGTATGACATGGAGTATGTAATGCACGGATAGTCAAATTGTCACCTAAATGAATAGTTTCTTCATGAGAAGGAGTATAAGTAACCAAAGGAGAATCTTTACCTGCAATAACTGGCAAGTCCGGGTATTTCTTGTGATAATAAGGATTACCATCTGAATGGTCATAATGATGATGAGTATTCACAATTGCTTTCAATTCAAAGTTTATCTTGTGTTTCGATAAGTATTCATTGACTTCATCTGGTTGTGCCGAGTCAATTAACCAGGCATTTTTTGTAGGGGTGTCTACAACCAAATATGCGTAGTTGTCGCCACGACCCCATCTCATTGGAATTGATTCGATATGCATCTTTCTAATTGTTGATCTGATAATTGATCCGAATATCATAAAGTTAAAAGAGAAAAAGAAATGTAAGTCAAAAGAACTCTTACGACGACGACATGTGCCAAAAAAAAATTTAGTTTGCTGTATTACGCATCTGTTATCCTATTTGTGGAATCTCTATCCCTCAACAAAAAAGAAAACAAAATGTGAGTATTGCATAGCATCACGTGAACATTCATTCAATAATAACAATTAATATATTAAACACTTTGGAATTTACTATTCACTATTCGTACAGTTATGTACCCCACTTCTTAGCTTGCATTCCCTCTGGTGGAGATGTTTCGAATTCTTTATCCTTGGCTTCATCCCAACTAGTTGTTAAAACAGTACCATTAGATTGAATATAACTTTTCATCATGGCTCTTCTTGAATCCTCGTCAACATCTTTGAAAATCTTTTGGAAAAATGCATTAGTATCCCCTTCATCTTTGTCATCATCATCTACTTTGAAATTATTCCAGTTCACCTTCTTTCTTGAAGAAGTTGGATAGGCAATACCAGATGATTGTTCCTTCTTGGAGCTCTCGCCAGTTGTTGTGGTATTATCTTCTTCTTGCGCTTCTGCCTCTAAACCGGCCCATTTATTAGCCTCTTTTTTCTTCAATGTAATCTCTAACTTGGTTGAGTAGACTTTGTATTTGGATTCTGCTGGAATAATTTCGGCGTATAATGGGTCCAAGTGGTAATTGTACTCGGAATTCGCAGCACTTGGAAATGAAATTGAAACTGATTTTGAATCAAAATCAACTGTTAATTTATCTTCATTGATCTTTTTGGCATAAATGGTAATGATAACCTCCTCGTTTGATTGATACCAGTCATCTCTAATTTTAACATTCAATGGTGCAATCTTGTTAAGAACATCAATATTGCTAGATTTTGGAGTTTCTTCTTGTGGTTTAGCTGTTGGTTTAGCTGTTGAAGTTGGTTTTGATTCGCTCTCTTCATCATCCTTCAATTCAACTATTTTTGGTTCTGGTTTTGGCTCTGGTTTATCACATGATTGGGCATAATTTGAGTCATCTTCAACTATTGAATCAAAATTAATTTGTTCCTCATCAGCGTCTTCATCATCTTCAACATTTAACTCAGGATGAGTCTTCAAGTCATATTCCGCTTTGTTTTTCCACATATCCAAAGTCAGTTCCTTACAATCGTACTCCTTTGCTTTTTCAAATTGAGTTAATGCCAATTTGATTTTCTTTTCCTGATAATAAATCAAACCCAACTTGAAATAACATAACCCAATTTCGGATCTCCTTCCTCTTTCAGAGGCAATGGTAAATGCACTTGAGATATCTTTCTTTGCATTGTCACCATTCTTTAATTTTTGGTAGGCAGTAGATCTTTTCAAAAATGCAGTGAACGCTTGTGGATTTTCTTTAATTGCTTTTGAATAACTATCAATTGCCCCTAGGTAGTCTTTGGACTTGAGAGCATCGTCTCCCTTTTTAATGAATTGTTCAACAGCCATGATTAGTCGTATTCGTGATAATTTCGACCGTGTTCAAGGGTTTCAGTGTTCAAAGGATTCTTTTTTTTTTTTTTTCTCGTATGACATGCTTAGCTTCAGGGAGAGATTTTCGCGTGCGAGCGTTTTAAGAAAAAGAAAACCAAATTAGGAAGGTGGCTACGTTTGGTGACTAACTTCCTCAATTCAAGTTTTATTACCAAATAAATTGCACAGGTAAATTCTTTGGCCCAATTTACCCTTAGATCCACTCTTCTCTACAAGTAAATAATGTATAAAGGAGAAGTTATTTTGATTCTTTGATTCCCAATTTTTTGAAAAAAAAATCAAAAAAAAAAGTTTTTTTCTAGTTTCCCATACATTTTCTCGTCCCAAAAGAATTTTTTTTCTTAAAACGCTCTTGCGCGAGATTTTCTACAAGGTTCTCCTCAGAATTGTGTTACACATTCTTTCTCCAAACTCACACTTGGTTGTAAATTTGACAATTAGAGTTGTAATGACAAATATGAGTAATACTTGGGGATGAATTTCAAGGTTATATAGTTCTGGTTTTTCATTCTAGATCTAAAACGGTTTTTTTTTTTCGTTTGTGACTAAACACGGTATAATTAATAAACCCGATATCTGCAAACTATCAAACAAAAAAATCTATCTCCACCTTTTTTTTATTACTCAATTATTGCAAATTAAGTATGCTGCATAAACTTCTGGTTATGGCATATTATTTGATATTCCGATACTAGTTTGGCTGCCAAATAAATGAGGATTTTGGAGCAAATAAAATCGAACT
Source organism: Candida tropicalis MYA-3404 (assembly GCF_000006335.3). Classification (NCBI taxonomy): domain Eukaryota; kingdom Fungi; phylum Ascomycota; class Pichiomycetes; order Serinales; family Debaryomycetaceae; genus Candida; species Candida tropicalis. Next base: position 1,484,979 of record NW_003020049.1, on the reverse strand, counting down.
GTAATTACAACTTCAAAAAGAATTCAATCTATAAATTCTGTTGAAATTTCTGTTCATTTAGGTATTTAATTTTCAATTGACAATATTCCAACATCTAATCAACGGTTATTTTGTCTATGAATATGAGATTTGTTGCAACAGCTACTATATTAACTTTTAACTTGTTCAGATCAATTCAAGCTGGAATTGTTCCTATTGAAGATTGTAACAAATGTGAAGTTGACACATTTGATGGAGAGTTCGTCTTGGCCATCAAAGAATTGGGATTTGATTATAAGAATTGCAAGTTTTTAGACTTGATTTATGAAATTGATGACGGTCAATTAGAACATGGTGGTAGACAAGATCAACTTTATCCAATTTCGTTATGCAAGTACTGTTCCCTAGTTGATAACTGTGGTAAAGACTGTGGTGAAGATGGAGTTGTCAAATTGAAAGAAACACCAAAGATTTCTAAACGTGGTGGAGCAACTGTTCCTGAACCAGGATGTGATGAACCATACTGTAAGATTTGCAAAGATGATTGTATTTGGCTGTTCAGTTTATGTGATGGTATCTTGACTGATAAAAACTATGCTACCGGTGAAATTGTTGCTAACCATCAATTACAGTTTGATAAACTGTCTCAAATTGATGCTTTCCATACATGTGGATTTTCTATCACGTATCAATATGGTAACTATTTGTTGGCTCTCAATCACAAGACACTTTTCTGGCATTGTAAAGTTGACGATTATGGTTTGTACAAGATTTATGACAAGAAGATTGGTGCTCAATGTTCCCCTGTTCAACTTATTGTATTACAAGCAAAGCAATGCAAAAAGAAGTATGACCATAAATCATTCCCAGCTTCGTCTTCTTAACTAGTATAATTCATTTTTTAAAAAAAGTACACTGATTATGTTTTCCTCTTGTTATGAAGAAAGAGCTGTCTGTGTTTTGGATAGTATAGTCTCCTTCTAAATGTTGGTTGTTTCTTGTTTTCTATATCTTAATAAATGTGTGTACTAAAAACACTGCTATCTATATCTCTATATAACTGTTATAAAAAATAAAAAGAAAAAGAAACTGGAAATAAAAACTAGAACTGGAACTCGTCATCCAGATGGTATCCCTTTTGCTTTTCATTTGTTGGGGTATATATAAAATCTTTAAACTCTGAATAATCTGTTCCATAACTCTTTTCGGATTTCCAGTCTTGTGGCAAAGTAGTCTTGTCGCTATCTTTATCAGGAGTGGTATTGATGGTTCCAAAATAAAGTCCATCGTCATTGGCACGATCAGAATAATAGCCAACACTTGCACTTTCAAGGTCGTCTTCAGTATCATCTTCTAATTCATCTTCACTTACCGCTGCACTTGGAAGAACGTTGGTTTGCTCAGAAGTAACAATTGCTCGAACCGCAGCAGGAAGTATATCTGGTCTATAAAATCTCAAGTCTGCTCTTCCAACAATCAATAAACCATTGATGATTACTTCAAAGACACCCCATGCAAAATACATAGCAACAGGAACAGAGGCTGGACCACTATCCCAGTTTGTCCTTGCTTGGATAACAACAATACATCTAAGCACTGAGGCTATGAATAAACAAACTGTTGATACGATGATAATTATTAAAGAAATATTATGCTTTAAGTCCCCTCTTTCATTTGATAAACCTTTAACCATTTTGTAATGATGATGAGTCGCAGCAATAACTCTAATAGCATGTCGATGATTTGAATTTCTTTTCATAAATGTCTCTTCAGCTTTTTGGGCAGCACCTTTTTCAACAAAATATAATGGAGAGAAACTTTCAATCCACCATGGTTGATAAGTATATAACCTCTCATCGTTCTTAGTTGGAAACCAAAAACTTAAACCAATTAAAATAGAAGCAGTTAAAGTATATACAATAACCATAACCACTATCCAACGATTCAAATTTATATAAAGAATGAATCTTTTCGTTGAAAGAAAGTATAAGTATGGAATAGCAGATGCTACAATTGCAATTGTTGTAAACACACCAACCAAAACATACAATACAATCATGACAATCCAAAATAGTCTTCTAGATCCTCCAACAGGATGTCTCCAAGTAAACAATCTCTGAGCAAGAATAAGGTTTGTGGAGACCAATAAAATTGATGGAAGTATGAATAAAATTTCATTAGCAATTCCTTCTCTAGCCCAAGTAATATCTTGAGCCCATGTTGCTCGTAAAATAAATGATACCATTCTTACCAAAGAATTAAAAGACCAAATAGCATTCAATAAGAAATAATGGCCCCTATTCAAATTAATTAGAAATATTGCCAAATGTAGTATCACAATCACACCAAATATACAAGCAAATAAAATCAGTGGAGCAATATCACTTGCTATTGGATATTTACCAAGCAAATTGAGTTGTTTACCTACTGCATTATGTGCCAAAGCTTCAGGTAATCGTTGACCTAAAAGATTTCTTGATCTAGCTACTAAAACATAAATCCCTGTACCTCTATCTGGGTTATCGTATACATGAAATAGAAATTCTAAAAGACCAGTTGAAGCTGTATAAGGATTATCTCCTGCAATATCTATTTCCATTTCTTTTCTTTTTCTTTACCTTTGTCTTGTTGTTATAGTGGGGCAATTAGTATGGTGGGGTAATTATTATGGGTTTCTGCACTTGGTATTAAACTAACCGTAATTAAATGAAATTGGTGTCAAATTAAAGAATATTAAAAATTGAAAAAATCCAAAATTGTAATTGTTAAAAAAAAAAACCAAACGTTTTGTCATTCTCTTGGTATTTATATAATTTAACACATTTACCTTTCCTGGTTATATATGAACAAATCATCAGGGAATGGTATGTAAAACTTGAAGGATATAGAAATATGAGTTTGAATTTGTCTTCAGCTATCTACACAACAATTACACAAAACAAATTGAAAAATTTCCTAAATAGGAAATATGTGAAAGGGGATTAACCGAGTACAATGTAAAAGGACCGTTAAAAGATGAAACCAACAGCCACGCTAATCATTATATAATGAAAAAAAAAAAAAAATTCATATCACATGCATTAACAACTAATGTCTACATATATACAAAAAGAAAATAGGTCCCTGGGTCTTAGAATAATAAATATAACGTGCTTACTAAACTTGGTCCGCAGGAGTATGTTAACCAAAATATAATGTTGCCCCTGACACGACTATTGTATTTTGCAGTTATTGTCATTGGAATCTGTACTAGCATTGTTAAGAATAAGTAACCTCGTAATTTACCAAATAAAATATACATAACCAATTCATGAATTGTGGCCGACAACAAAAGAGTAAGGATAGCACCTTGCATCTTGGTAAAACCAAAACTGGTTATGGATGAATTGTAGACATGACGGCGAAGAAATCTATGAACGACGGTGTTCCATTTTCTTGAAAAATCCATGTAGTTGACACTAGACCACCAAGCGTCGTAAAAATGACGATCTCCATATCTACTTAATTCTGCAATTCCATTGAGAATCTCATTCCAGATTAAGATAAAAGTAAGTAAATATTGTTTACCCAACGGTAAAATGATATGAGATAAAACTAACAAATATTTTGGCAATCTTTCCTTCACTGATAATTTCTCATACTGTGCAACTTCCTGCATTATTGGATAGAAGTTTTGTTCGGAGACAATGATCATTGAGAAAATCAAGGCAAACGTTCCACAAACTTTCTTAAACACATAAGACCATCTTATTTGAGATGTTCTTGGAAAGTTCAAGGTGTATACTAATGTAGGAAACATGGTGTAATTGAAATAATCCTTGAAGTTTAGATTTCCAGGAAATGAAATAATTCCCTCTTCCTGTAAAACTCGAATGGACTTGTTCACATCAGCTGAATTGAACACGTGATGATGGTGGTCTTTATTATCGGTTGTTCCATTAGTTTGAAATTCCAATTCATGTTTGGCAAACCATAAACTTTGTTCTAATATTTCAACGTGTTCCTTCGAGAATTCATCGCCTAATTTAGAAAGTGAATTGAGGCTTTCTTCAGATGACAATCCTTCTTGATAAACTTCCCAAAGATAACTATTATAATGACTATATGAATGCATCTTCATGATGAACACTAAAGAATGCAAAATCAAGAAAATTCTTGGAAGCCAAGAGAGATTCATCAACGTTTCCAGTGGGAGAATTGTCCAAAACACCAAAAACAATAGTTCATATAAGGACAGAATAATCCACCCAGAACCATTCCAAGTAATGATTTCATTCTTACATGCAAGTTGTAAGAAAAATGGAAAGTATGATGATATATACATGCAAAAATCGACAATCCCAACCGATAATAAGTCTTTTTTGAACATGCCTATGACTACCCATTCTGATAACGGTTTTAGTTCACCGAAATATAGATCCACCAAAGTACACAGGATGTAAAGTCCTATAATAACCCAAAAAATAGTATACACACCAAAATATTCACTTTTGTAGAAACTGTCAGAATCAAGAATCGAAGATATGTTCAGTTTAAAACGTATATCATTGAACTTAGATAAGAATTTAACATCTTGAGAAGTGTGCAAATAATGGTTTCTCAATCTATCTTCTCTTTTGTTCACTTTGGATTTCAATTTTATGATTTTGGGAATTAATACTTGATCATCAAAATCTTGACTAATTTCTAGAAATGATTCTTCAGATGATGATTTGTGTGGTTTCCTTCTTGAATGTAAATCACTTTCATAGTTCTCATAAGATAAATCTGTATTTGAATCATTCACAGACGAATTGGATGAATCGACTTTAACCATATCTTCCTGAAAGGAAGACGTTGATTTGACATCATCATCGATTTCAATAACTATTCCACCTACTTGATCATCTGACATATCCAGCGAAATATTGATTATTTATAAGATAAAACAAGACCTGTATTCAAACCGATAAAGAAAAAAAAAAAAAATAATAATAATTCAGAATGTGATACTTCTCAGTGGGATACCTTCGGCCAAATCAGGGGAAATAATAGATGTTTATATAAGCAGGAATTAATAACTTATGATCATGTACTAAAACGTTGCATGACGTAAGGATGGTTTAGTAATCAGAAATAACTACTTTCAACTTTTGTTTTAGGGAAAATTTCAATCTAGATGAAGGGGGAAGTGGATCGGTAGTATATTAAGAAACACTTGACGAATTCTATTGTTGTTATTCATTCGTAATAATTTATTGTTATCTATCGGTTGTAGTGATATCATTATGAAAAGTGTAAAAAAGCACACACACAAAATGTTCCAGAATTATCCGCCAACAGAAAAAAAAAAACAGAATTCTTTGATCCGATTGGTTACCGGTTCTAAATGCTGCAAAACTGAGGTGTTGTCCCACAAAAGAAGAAAAAGACGGCGGGAAATAAATATAGACACATTAAGTGAAATATAAGAATCTTGTAGTTTTCCTTTATTGTTGATCTCTAAAATAATAGAAGACTCTAAAAAACTAAATAAAGTGTACATATAATACTAGGACCACTGATGAATCCTACCCAACAGATCATATTACCAATAACTTTTCTTCCCTTCATGAATTTACTTCTGGCCATAAGAATCAATGGGATTTGAGACATTTGGAATAACAACAAATAGCCTCTTAATTTACCAAAGATGACATACATCGCTAATTCATGCACCACACTAGAAATTGCAAAAGTAATAATGGCAGCTTGTGCTTTATTTACATTTAATGCACTGATACTGGAATGGTAAACGTGTCTAAGAAGGAACTTGTGAACCACGATATTCCATTGGTTTGCAAACTCTGAAAAATCAACACATGACCACCAAGGACCATAAAAGTCACGATCAGCATATCTTGACAATTCACCAATAGCATTCAAAATCTCATTCCAAATAATAAAGAAAGTGAGCATATATTCCATGAAGAATGGTGGAATCATGTCAATCAAAATCAAGAAATATTGAATAACTCTTTCATGGGTAGGTAAAGTTCTAGCCTGGGCACATCTTAATACAACTGGAAGCAAATTGTTCTCGGCAACAGTAATCATCAAGAAGAAAATACCAAAAATACCAGTGATTTTTCCAATGGTGTATCTCCATCTGATTCTTTTAGTTCTTGGGAAATTTATAGTATAAACCAATGTTGGGTACATACTGTATTCATAGTAGTTATGAAGGGTTAAATTTTGTGGAAATTTAATAATGCCTTGTTCTTGTAATTCGTGGAATGGAATATCAACTCTCTTGACGTCAAATTCATGGTGGGTGTCATTCTTAGTAGTTGCATGACTTTGAAATTCTAATTCATATTTGGTAAATGCAATACTCTCTTTGAGAGCCTTGATAGTTTCGTCTTTTTCGTGTCCCTTTGGTAATACAGCCTCTCCTTCAGTTAATCTTTCGAGATATTCTTCAGCAAACAATCCTTCATTGTAAGTTTCCCAAAGGTAACCATTGTAATAAGCGTAAGAATGCATCTTCATGACAAACACCAAACTATGCAAAATCAAGAAAATTCGAGCAATCCATGGGAAGTTAAGACAACGTTCCAGCGCAAGCCAAATCCAAAAGAACAAGTAAACAAATTCATATACCCCTTGAGCATACCAGCCAAACCTCTTCCAAGTCACGTATCCATTTTTACATGCCCACTGCAAATCAAAGGCTAAGAAACTGGTGGCATACATGAGAGCGTCAACCAAAGCAACTTTGAATATATCTTTACGCAATAATCTAACCACAGTCCATTGATAAAATGGAACGGTGTTTTCAAGATATGCATGAACCAAAGAGTTCAAGACAACAAAAGCGGTACACAACCAAAATAAGATGTAAAAACCAAAATAGTCGGTGTTGTAAAATTCATCAGATTCGAAAATAGAAGCAGATTTCTCTTTGAATGAAATATCATTGAATCTAGATAAAAATTTGGTTGGGTCTGATTTATGTTTCTTATCTAGTTGTCTCTGTCTTTTCAGCATAATCTTCTCTCTCTTAGAAACATCCCCGATCACACCATCCAAAGTGACTGTTGAATCAGCTGTAGCCGTGCGTTTCTTGGTTTTTCTAGAACGTAATTCTCCATTTTCTTTTACACTGCTGGTCTCTGACAGAACGGATTCATCCAATAACTGAGAATCACTAGGGACTGTGTCAGATAATTCGATTCGGGAATTGTCTTCTTCAGATGAGGAGCTGTGGTATTCGTTATCTATAGCCAAAGAATGCCTGTGTCCACGTTTATCTATCAACGAGTCAAGCTTCTCATGAGTTCTAGTTTTAGGCATCTTCTCTTCAAATCAGGTTGTAAAGGAAATTTGGAGTGAAACTGCCAAACAAAGGAAAATGGAATAAATTGGTTGCAAAGGATTGTTGTAAAAAGTAGAATCTTAACAACGCTAAGGGGTTATCTATCTGAAAAAAAAAAGAGCAGACAATAACCTTTTTCGTGTGCAAGTGTGTGTGTCGAGAAAAAAAAAATTCACAATTCAAAGAAATCTTCTGAGTAACTAGTGGTAGAATGGAACTTTTAAAGAAAATAACAATAGTCTACCTGATGCTTGTGTTGCGATAAGATTTTTATTGTTTGATGGGAATAATGTCTTGATCTATTGGGGTGAATTTGTATTAATTTATACGTTCTTGAAAATTTGATTCAACGGGCGATTACGCTCAGTTTAGTAATAGATTTGAAAGTACAGAGTAATTTCAGATAGCAATAGTTCGGAACTCAAGGATGAATTGTTTTTGTGGAGGTCAGATCTCAGATGTTGTCCTTTTTTTTTCTCCGTTTTTTTGGGGGGTGTTGGTGGTGTTGGTGGTGTTGGTGGTGGTTTGTAACCAAAAAAGTTGTGAAATTATCATGTCAAAAAAAAAAACCAAACTCCTGAGAAACCGTCGTCTCTTTATATAGTTACACATGTTAACCAAAAAATAGCGAATAAAAAGAATAAACGATCGTACCATTGCTGGTTGAAGCTATAGCCCACTTGCAACAGCATAAGTTGATCTTTGCAGATTTCACAAACTACACAAGAATACAGTATCGTCGCATTTAGTTGATTTTTTTTTTCTTCTTCTTCCTCTTGCTGTTCCGCTTTTAAGTCCATACAGAATTAACACTAAATCCTGAAAGTCATTTCTAATATCACAATCGTAACTGTTGGAGAATTTCTATATTTCTTTTTTTTTGTTCTAATCTACTATATACAAGTGAATCTCCACTTTTATTTATAGACTCTCTCGAAAGGTCTCGTATCGTTGAAACAAGAGTTCCATACTGTATCCACGACTTTTTCGGCTTCTTCTGTGGATTTACATAAAGGATTACTGGAAACCGACAACACAGCTCTTCTCTTAATGCAACTCTGGAACTTTTTCCCAAAATCTCCCAACCCTGTCTTCTTGATCTCTTGCCAGATTCTGCATTCACCACTAAGCATAGAAGCTCTGATTTCAGTACAGGCATGGTGTCTCAAATTGTTCAAATCAAGATCAAACTTCAAATAATCATAAACATGTACCAATTCATGAGTTAATATATCTTCCAATTGCCATTTACTTCTGATCCAGTTGGCACATAATAAAATTCCTTCATTTGGACTAAAACCCCCACCCTTTGTGAAATCACACACATCACAGGTTATATTTTGTTTTGTTACGACAGCTTGCTTGTTTTTGGTAACTTTTTTGATTTCATCCATCATAAATAGGACCGATGGGGAATATGTCAACATCCAATTTTTGTATTCATCACATTGCTGGCATTTTTCCTCCATGTTTCTGTTCTGGAAATCAAACTCATATTGAGCCTTATCTTTATCTGTCAATCCCAACCCAGTTTGATATTGAGCTGTTCTTCTCCACCATTCAAATCCATTTAAGCTGGATTTTGGAGATAATTCCAATTTAGGTTCTGACTCTTGTTGTGTTGCCATTTTGCTCGAGATCCAAATTGTCAACCTCTACTACTGCAAGATTTTTTTTTTTTTTCCTTCTCAAATATTCTTGAGAAGGTTTTGAAAAATCAGAAAAATTGTACTCGCACGACTTGGGGTCGATTTTTACTTCAAAGTTCTACACTTCTTCGAAGGATATCAAATCAAACGGATTATAACAGTGATTTGTACCGATCATAATCCTTTAAATGCTGAATTTGAGAAAAAGAAAATATTAAATTCTACAATTATATATGTTGTGACAATTTCCTTAAAACTTTTCAAACTTTTCAACAGAAATTATTTTGATTGCCACATTTGTTACGTGTCATTAGTATACACCCTTAATTCTTCACCTACTACTACTACCATGAATATTTATCACACATTTCAAACATCTAGATCAAATAGTGAAAACACAACAAAAGTGTTGCAAACTATGGTGAATACTTTGCAACTCAAAAGATGGTCGTGTAATTTGGCTATCTCTCGTTTTTTTTTTTATTTTTTGTCTTTGACTCTGCCCCGTCTTGACTCAAACAACTTTGATTGGGCCTAGTCTTCCCCTACAATCTCGTTTTTGTGCCCTACTTTTATTTTTCATTCTTTAAATAATTGATTGGAATAATTGAACTGAAAATTTTTTATTTTTCTTGTCATGAAGAGAAACCAAATAAATGAAGTGAAAAATTTTTCTTTTTTTCATCTTCAATTGCTCTTTTTCTTTTCTCTTGTTTTTCAAATTTCTCTAATTTCAATTGAATTAAGTGATAATGTCTCAAGAATTAACTCACCCAGCCATCAAAGACGGATGGTTTGCTGAAATCTCCGATACCATGTGGCCAGGTCAAGCCATGTCTTTAAAAGTTGAAAAAGTTCTTCACGTTGAAAAATCTAAATACCAAGATGTTTTGGTTTTCAAATCCACCACTTACGGTAACGTTTTGGTTTTGGACAACTGTATCCAAGTCACTGAACGTGATGAATTTTCTTACCAAGAAATGATCACTCACTTGGCTTTGAACTCCCACCCAAACCCAAAGAAAGCTCTTGTCATTGGTGGTGGTGATGGTGGTGTTTTGAGAGAAATCTTGAAACATGAATCAATTGAAGAAGCTTGGCTTTGTGACATTGATGAAACTGTCATTGAAGTTTCAAAGAAATACTTGCCAGAAATGGCCAAATCTTACGCTGATCCAAGAACCAAGGTTCACATTGGTGACGGTTTCAAATTCTTGGAAGAATACAAGAACCAATTCGATGTCATTATCACTGATTCTTCAGATCCAGAAGGTCCAGCTGAATCTCTTTTCCAAAAACCATACTTCCAATTGTTGAAGGATGCTTTAACCGAAAAGGGTGTTATCACCACTCAAGCTGAAAATATGTGGATCCATATGGACATCATTTCCAAATTAAAGAAAGATTGTAGAGAAATCTTCCCAGTTGCTGAATACGCTTACACCATGATCCCAACTTACCCATCTGGTTCTATTGGTTTCATGGTTTGTTCCAAGGATCCAAATGCTGTTGTTTCAAAACCAATCAGATTTGACTGGAGTGACGAATTCGTTGCTAAAAACTTGAGATACTACAACAAAAGAATCCACGAAGCCGCTTTTGTCTTGCCAACTTGGGCTGACCAAATCTTGAACAAAAAAGATTGACATCATTAATCGTTATTATTAAGAAATATATTCTTATTTTATGATATTTAATAATGATTGATGACTACTATTCTTTTTTCTTCTTCGGCGGGACTCGTTTTATTTAGTATTTTTTTTTTTTTTTTGCAACCTTGCAATCTGTGTGTTTATAGCCGTTTTTTTTTATATTCTTATTTAAAGAATACTAAATAGACATCTTGCATTGCATTAATTTTTGTAGCATATGAAATTTTTCAGCCGCTTTTAACAGAAAGAATGAAATTGTTCCGTCGGAAGAATCACAGATTAGCATTCAAGTACGATCGGAAAAAAAAAAAAAAAGAAAAAGAAATTCTCACTAAGGAGATGAGGGTTCCATAGATTTCACTAATTTTTTTTTTTCTTGGAACCTTTGATTTGAAATTTAATAATAACTTTTTTGCATACACTTACTTTCTTTTTTCTTTTTGGCAACATCTATTAAGAATCAGTGAACCATGGCCCAATTTGAATGTACTGAACATATGGAAAATTTCCTTAGAGAATTACCAAAGTGTGAACATCATGTTCATTTAGAAGGTACTTTGGAACCATCTTTATTATTTAAACTCGCTCAAAGAAACAACATCACTTTACCAGAATCATTTCCTAAAACTGTCGAAGAATGTAACGATAGATACAATAGATTCGCCGATTTACAAGATTTCTTGGATCATTATTATATTGGTATGAGTGTTTTGATTACTGAAGACGATTTTTACGATTTGGCTATGGATTATTTCACCAAAGCTCATGCGGATGGATGTCATCATTCAGAAGTTTTCTTTGATCCACAAGGTCATGTCGAGAGAGACATTGATATTGATGTTGTCGTTCAAGGTTTCCATCGTGCTTGTAAAGATTCAAATACTAAATTTGGAACCACCAACAAGTTGATCATGTGTCTTTTAAGACATTTGCCAGCTGAACATGGTTTACAAACCATCCATTCTGCATCTCAATATTACAAAGATGGTATAATTCATGGCTCAGGATTAGATTCTAGTGAAAAACCATTTCCACCAGAATTATTTACTGAATGTTACTCTCACATCAAAGAAAGCTACCCAGATATTGGTTTGACTGCTCACGCTGGTGAAGAAGGTGATCATACATTTGTCTCCAACTCATTGGATTTGTTGAAAGTTTCAAGAATTGACCATGGTGTTAATTCACATCAAAGTGAAGAATTAATGAAGAGATTAGCTGAACAACAAATTTTACTTTCTTTGTGTCCATTGTCTAATGTTAAATTGCAAGTTGTCAAAGATGTTAAAGAATTACCAATCGATAAATTCTTAGAAATGAATGTTCCATTTTCTATTAATTCTGACGATCCAGCTTATTTTGGTGGCTATATTTTAGACAATTACAAAGTGGTCCATACTAGATTTGGATTTTCTATGGAGCAATGGAAGATCATCGCTATTAATGGAATTAAAGGATCATGGTGTGATGACAATAGAAAGCAAGAATTATATGAGTTGGTAGAAGTTGTCTATAAGAAATACAAAATCGAAGCTTAAAATTATACATTAGAAATAGACAAGAGTGTGGCGAGAGAGAGTGTGTGTGGCGAGGGAGAGAGAGAGTGTGTGTGTAAAACAGTAGATTAGAGGTTATAGATTTACCTAATAGATTTTTATTCTTGATACTATGATTATACTGTTGATTAGCACTTAAAGATCCTGGCGGAGTAAAGTGCTATTTAATTTGTACTACTTTTATTACATTGGGATTTTTGTATCTAAATTATTCATTTGTTATGTACGAGGCTGAGTATCACCTGGGGCATAAGATTTGCTTGCGACATTTTTATTTCGGGGAAAAGCTGTTTTCATTCCTTTCAATAAATATTGCAGCAAATGAATATTCCGGTTATGAAAGGTTATTCCTTGCATTATGAACAGGGCTGAGATGGGTGTATACTGCGGACAATGATTTTCGATCTTTGGCATATTATAGTTGATGTCCAAAAAAAAAAAAAAATAATCAAAAGATTTGAAGTACAATATGTAAAGTGCCATATGGTACAAAAAGTGAAGAGAATAGTAACAACTGTTGGGTACAGCTCCAACTTGATGTATGAACTAACTGGTATTCCCAATTTGTACATCGAGGCTGAGCTTTGATGTATTATACATCCCCCAAAAACACAATACCACTATGGTATATAGACAACCATTTCCTTAAGTAAATCAGGTCATGAGACATTCTGACCAATAAAAAACTTACGAATCAGTGAAGACACAACTAAGGTATTAAATTTACGAAAACCAGCCATTCATACTGAATATATATATATATATAACCTAGCATACGATTACTTTGAAAAAGAAAGAAAACAAAGACAGGAGAGTCGGAGATTATCAACTTTTTCTAATGAAAAATGACCCAAGAAGGAACTAAAACAAGTGACCAAGCCAACTTTGAGGGTTACTTAAGCCACTGCAATCAAAGTTTTGAAAACAAGTTCATAGATATACTAAAGAATGCTGATTTCAATTCACATCCATCCCCATTGCTTAGAAATAATCTCAGTGAACCAAAAGTCATTGAGGTTATAGCATATTTAAAGTTACTCAAGGCTTTTAAAGTGTTAAAAAATAGAGTTTTGGCTGGATCAAGAGATGAAAATGGGTATAATGAGGCTACAAGTCTTAAAACATGGCAAGTGTACTTGACAAATTCAGTAAGGAGATTCATTATATTTATTAATTCATTGTACTCTAAGATTAAAGAAGAACCTAATGTGAATCTTAGATACACGAAATTCTATTCACTTATGGATGCTTTGATTCCTCCATTGGATGTGATCCTAATTTGGAACAGCGTGATATTAAATAATAGTTTCTTCAATGATGTGATGAAAAGAAACAATTTCACTGAATTCTTATCTTATCCATTTCCATGGAGTACTATCAATGAGTCCATCCATAATTATTCATTTGAATTCTTACCAAATTCGACTTTGAAACAAAACTATACCAAGTTAATTAATGGAGGAAGATATGAATTAGATAGTTTCCATTTAGATTTTGTGTCCTTTGACCAAGTGGTCAACATTTATTGTCCAAATTGTTGCTGCTTATTAGTGGAAAACGTTGAATTATCAAACAATATGAATACTGGATTTGCAGATAATGGTTTCGAGACTAATATCAACCCTTCTAATTCTGAATGTATATGCAGTGATTTGACAGAAATAAATCATAATGACTTGAGAAAATTACAACTAATCAAGGATTGTTTTGATTCTAAACCATTGATGGGATTTTTAGAATTTGATTTAGATGATAGCTTGAATATGAATGCCTTGAAAGAGGCATTAAAAACTTATACATTAAACAACCCCGCATATACAATGATTAATGTTTATCGCAATGCATTTGAGAATATTCAAAACCCAATTTCTCAAACAATATTTGCAAAAAATTATGTATTTCTGAATTTAATTCACTGCACTATTCCTAAATCAGAATTACAAATTCCAGAAGACTTGGTTGCAAGTACTATTAGACAGGAACAATTTATGAACGATATGCTGAAGATTAGTTTACTACATGATGCGAACATTGTCGAGATTATCAAGGATGCTAGAGTAAGATATACTAATTTTATTTCTTTGGAAAACCAATTTAGAGATATTTTATTGTATCCAACATTGGAAATTGATTTGATATTAAAAACATCACAGTTATCAAGACCAGATGCAATGAAGAGTTTCTATCAAAAGACAAACCTTGTTTTCATTCAAGAAGATGATTTAGAAGTTAGCTTTATGGAAATGCTAACTAAGTACTCTAAGAATTATGAAGATTATGAAACTACATGTGGATGTCGACAATGCCAGTCAAGAAAAAAGGGACACAGAAAGTCTGTCTACAACATTTGGAAGAACAAATTCGGTAGCTCTAGAAGAAGGAGTAGTGGTGATGGGTCTATAACCTTAACCCATCCTAGTTTGAATTATTGTTGGTTTTCAAGTAATAACAGTCCAATAGAATACAACGATATGTTCATCAAGAAGCAAATGATGTATCTGGGTGTGTATGTCAACTCTCCATTTATATCTCCCGTAAATATAATAAATGCATAGCTTGATTGATCGATCGTTCATCACATTTTACGCAACAAACGTTTGCAGCTAGTGTTGAGAAATAATAAAAGTGCGAAACTTATTTTTTTTCTTTTTTTCTGTATGTATTTGGATTTGCGGTTTAAACCAAAAAGAGTAACACTTTTTTTGAAAAAGATAAGTTAATTGTAACAATCAAAATTACCCCTGCCTTTGCTACTATTCTAATTAAGGTTTCAAATATGACTGGGTTGTATTTCTCACTAGACATTCAGTAATAGTGTTTTAGAAGCAAGTGTATCAACATGTTTATTATATCAACATTCTTTGCAACAAGAAACAAAAAAGATTGAAGACTAACACACATTGATAGTTATTCTAAGGTACCTCCACTGGAACATTGATGTGGTATTTTTTTTTTTTTTTCATTCTCCCGTGATAATTCTTTATGTTTCAATTCATAAAGAGTGGGAAAGTAGGGGTAACTTTTAAAGATCTAAATTACCCCAACTTTGTAAAATATTGGAATGAATTTACTCTATTTGGATCCCATCCCATGAATTGCAACATGCAAATACACTTAAAACGCAAAGAATAATAATAATGGACCTTGGTATTAAAAGCAAGTTCTAAACTATAGAATCTCTTTGAATTAATATATATAGCCCCTTTAGAAAACCATAGTTCTGTTCTTTGAAAACAAAAATATTTACTACACAATTTAATACCAAATATTATCGAAAATATAGAAGAAGAAAAATGACAAACCACGAATATACTGCCACTGAAGGACTTATGGCACTAATTAGAAATATTCATAATGGTGCTGCAGAAGGCACAGGAGTTCAGAGATTAATTTCGTTTGCCAAAAATTTGATAGGCCCCAAATTACCTGAGACAATTATTACATATAATATTAATCGACAGAATAATTTATTTGGTGGATATCCAGATCATAGAGATTATGCACCATCTATTGTATTTGCTGTTTTATTTGGAGTGTTTATTATTTTTCATACAATAATCCTTATTATCAACACTTCTCGAGGTCATTATTTTTACCTTTCTTTTGTTTGGATTTTTTATTGTATAATGAAGGTAATTGGATTTGCAACAAGAGCAGTATGGAGTCTAGATATTACCAGATTACAGTTGGGTTTAACCTCAGAAGTTTTCTTAATTGTTTCCACCTTTGTTATTGTTTCAGCAAATTTAATTTTGGCTCAAAGATTGTTTACTTGGAGACATCCTGTTGGAGGTTCTAGGAAATTGTTTTGGTTTACCATGATGGCATTATATTCTATCGTCTGTGTTATCATTGCAATCACAATTTTAGCTTCTTTTGTTCCTTACTTATATTTCCTTAGTGAAAAATCATACCGTTCATGGATTCATACTGTTCAATTTACTGCAGTTTTAATTATTGCATATTGTTTTACATCGGTAGCCTTGATTGGTTTGAGTTTTTGGCTACCAACAAAGAAAGATGAAAACAGGTACACATACCAGCCATGGTGGATTGAAAGCTTTGCTCCGTTTTATTTCGTCAAGAAAGGTGCAGCACAAAAGGCAGAAGAAACATTTATGAAACGAAATTCCAATCATCGACATGCCACAAGAGTTATTGCAGCAACTCATCATCATTTCAAAATGGTTAAGGGTCTTTCAAATGTAAGAGGTGATTTAAAGCATAACGTTTCTATGGGTATATTGATTATTACTACAATTTTAATTCTTTTTTGTTCAATTGTTAGAACCATTGTTGTTTTTCAAGCTAGAGAACATGGAGATTCCAGTGTTGCAGAAAGTCCATGGTTTGGATATGTTTGCTGGGGGATATTTGAAAGTTTTATCAGTATTATTTACATTATTGGTAGAGTTGATCTTAGATTTTATCGTCCGGATATTTTGCCTGCCAAGGTCAGAGCCATCATTACTGCTCAACAATCATATTATCCATCCGACTTTGAAGATGAAGAAAATAAACCATATAAATTTGAAACATATCCACAACAACAGCAACAACCTATTGAATTTGTCGAAACACATCCAAAGAAACATCCTTATGGTTTACGAGTGGTCAATTTCGAGGAACAAAACGAGAAAGAACTGCTGGGTGATAGTTTTGAAGATATTGATTCAAAAGAATGGGATTTTGTGGATCCAAAGGTGGATTCAAATAGTAATAGTCCGATTCATTGGGATCAAGAAAAGAGTACTGTGAAACTGAATGAAATGATGACACACAGTAGTAGCCGAAATGTTAAACAATATGTAGAAGATCCCGATGAATACGAATTTAAATTTTGATTTGTCTTATTTAGATTACTTATAAACATATTGATTGTGTATATTTCTTATCATTATTTCTTGTCTAATTGCAAATATCAAGCACTTTTTATTGTCGTGTGTAGCACAAATCTCTAGTCAGATCTCCTTATTTCCCTTTTAGGTAATTGCGTATATCATCAATATTAATTACCAAAAACGGAAGTGAAGTGGAACAGGAACTGAAGAAAAAAAAAATAGAAAAACACAAATACAATAAATCACCTCCACTTGAGATGATGATATTGTTTGGAAAGTTTAATCTATTACACAGGTACATCATTATTCTCCACTTTCCCTCCATTGCGAGTACAACTTGACAGGAACATGGTTTAACATGACTATCTTTAAATGAGTAACTTTCAGTGTGTCTATCAATGTATATACATGTATATAGATGCTTTAACCTTTAAATATTAACATGACCAACCATACCTGATATAGAGCGAGTTTCAATGTTGTTGAATGGTATCATGTTGATGGTACAGCTACTAAGACACAGTTCATTTTTTTTTGCATTTTAGCGGGTTGCAGATTTCGCACTTACACAAACGACAACAACAACATTAAAAAAAGTTTACCACTTTTATCCTGATTTAGGTTCATTACAAGTATAGCCAAGATGCAAGATAAATAAATTCTATTTTAAGTTAATAACTATCCTTTAATATTTCAACGATGGTTAAAAATAAAACATGAGTGGTAAACTATAAACAAAACTAGTAGGAGAAATAAATTTTCTTTCAAAACTTTTTCTTTTTATTTTTTTATATGTTTTTCCTTTTTTCTTCATTCTTATCGTCATCAAGAAGAACCACATTCATTCAATTTTTATTCTACCACCCATAATCCTCGAGAATTTGTAATGGTTGTTAGTGAATATACAGCTCTGCAAGGCTTGGTGGCACTTTTATATTCCATAAACGATGGTGCCTTTGTGGGTACCGGTATCAAATTGATGGTTGATCAAGCACACAACTTATTAGGTCCAAATCTTCCACCGGCAGTTGTTGATTACACAGTTGGAACATTAATCAATTTGTTTGGTGGTTATCCAAACAGTCAAGATATACCAGCATCTATCGTGTTTGCTGTCATATTTGGAGTTATCATGATTATACACACAGTCATTCTTGTTATAAATACTTCAAGAGGACATATTTTTTATCTATCATTTGTATGGATATTCTATTGTGCCATGAAAGTGATTGGATTTTCTTTAAGAGCAAAATGGGGTACTGATGTCACCTTAGTTGCAATTGGGTTGACTTCTGAAGTGTTTTTGATTGTTCCCGCTATTGTTATCGTGTCGGCCAATTTGATTTTAGCCCAACGTCTCTTCACCTGGAGACATCCAGTAGGGGGTTCCAGAAAGTTGTTCTGGTTCTTTATGATTGCATTATATGCATTTGTGGTCATTTTGGTTGCAGTTACAATTTTGGCATCTTTTGTTCCATATTTGAATTTCTTGAGTTATTGGTCTTATAGATCTTGGATTCACACCGTTCAGTTCACTTCAATTTTGGTTATTGTCTACAGTTTAACATCCGTGGCATTGATTGGTTTGAGTTTTTGGTTACCAACATCCAAGGATGAAAGCAGATACACTTATCAACCATGGTGGATTGAAAGTTTTGCTCCATTCTACTTTGTTGAAAAGGGAGCGGCCCAGAAGGCAGAAGCAAGTTTTATGAAAAGAAATTCTAATCATAGACATGCAACAAGAGTGATTGCTGCTACTCATCATCATTTCAAAATGGTTAAAGGTTTATCCAATAAAAGAGGTGATTTAAAACATAATGTGTCCATGGGGTTATTAATCATCACCACTGTTTTGATTTTTATTGGAGCTATTGGTAGAGCTATAGTTGTATTCCAAGCTAGAATGCATATATTTGCAAGTCCTGCAGAAAGTAAATGGTTCATGTATGTTTGTTGGGGTGTTTTTGAAGTTATTATTAATGTTCTTTATATTGTCGGAAGAGTTGACCTTAGATTCTATCGTCCAGATGTCTTGCCTGCTGCTGTTAGAGCTATTATTACTGCTGAACAAACCTATTACCCATCATCTGATGAAGAAGAGGATGGATTCCACAGAGATAGACCAGAAACATATGGTAAATTACGTGGAAGGGCAGAACATGGTACTCAAATGCAACATACTCATCCATATTACACCAATGGAAGTCAAGAACTGGCGTTTGACGAAGACGAAGATGATTATGATGACTTTGAGGATATCGATTCACAAGAATGGGATTTTACTGGAAACCAGAAACCAAAGTTATCACACTCATCCGAAGATCGATCGCCCGAAGAATATCAAAAACAACAACAACAACCCCCATACCCCGTACACGATGATAAAAAGCGTACGAGATTTGAGGATGATGATGATAATGAATCTGAATTCAATTTCTGATGTCGAATTCCTTTACAATGGATATAAATACCAACTACAAATAAAACAAAAGTTTGATTGAGCTTTTCCTTTACTTCTGTATTTTGCAAAACAATTATCGTTGATTATTTTCTTTATTTTTTATATTTAATTCTTTTTTGGCCATTTATTATTTGATATATATATATATATATATATAGTTCTTTTTCTACTTTATATTTATATTAATACAATTATACCATTTTACATTTGTCAGAAAGTTGGATCAATTTTTTGTATTTTTGCAGCACTGATCGCAGAGAAAACAAAAAATTCTAGGACGAGAAAATTTAAACCCACAGACACACAATCAGACAATCTCATCTCAGGACACAACAACCCAACCATGGTTTCAAATATATGGATAGCAGCTGCCGATAACCAAAGACAAATAGTAGAGCATTATATTTCTTCTGGAGAATTTACCCCTAATTCAAAGGATCCAAATGGATATACTCCTATACATGCTGCTGCATCATATGGTCACATTAACTTATTGCAATACTTGATTGACAATGGTGGAGACATAAATATTCAAGATAATGAAGGTGATACTCCTTTACACCATGTCGAAGATGTTAAATCTGCCAAATATCTAATTGAAAATTTACATGCTGATTATAAAGTGAAAAACAATGATGGATTAACAGCTCAACAATACATAGAAGAAGACGATGATTTTCCAGAAGTTGCTGAGTATTTGAAAACCTTAGCTCACGATAAACCTTCTGTCAATGAAGAAGATGTCAAGGCTAACGACTTTGTTGAATCATTGCCACAACCTGGTACTATCGATGGTCATGAAATTAGATACACATTAGAAAATGAAGCCACACAAGAAGGAGATGAACAATTATCACCAGAAGAATTAGAGGAAAGAAGAAAGAAGATTCAAGCCATTTTGGAAAGTGAAAATCCAGAAGAAGCTTTACGTGATTTGGTCAGAAATGCTGTTCACGAAGGATTGAGCCAGTACAAACAATCTGAAACCAACGAAGAAGAACCTTCTAATAAAAGAAGAAAGGAATAGAAGGTCTATTACGGTTATATAGATGTTTAGGAATAAAAGGTTTCATTTTTTTTTTCAACTTTTTTTGAATAGTACAGTTTTTGCTTACTGGTTTGAACATACGGATGACAATCACACCAAACAAGCAAACTGAAAAAAAAAAATCTACAACAACTTTGGAAAGTCAACGATCGTTCAGTTAGACAAAGAAAAAAATTTTCGACCTAAATTACATTTTTGTCACGACCACACCCAATATCATCATCAACAACCCCCCCTCTTGCTTACTGTTCAATAATGATTTATGAAACTTTGAATAGGTTACTTCCTCTTTTTGCTCAAGAAAGGTATGTAATTATATTGCAACAGATATAATTCATCAGTAGAGCTAATATACTAACACACACACTCTTGATTAGTACCAAGGATTATACTTTGGAACAATTGAATGCCATGACTGTTTGGCAACGTCTTCAAATTAGGGATTGGAGATTGGAAATTTTTACGATGGGTTTTATTGCCATCTTTGTCTTTTTGTTCAAAGCTGGTGATTTATACAACAAGTCCAAGGTTACTGGTTTCCTTTCTGGTATTTCCGAAGTCATGAATAAACAATTCTATCAATTCGGAGTTTCTCCAAACCAATTGTACATCAAGGACAGTTCTGAAAACTACAGTTCTTATGCCACTGGTAGAGTTAACATTGCCAGTGTCCAAATTAACTTTACTTTGGTTCCAAGATACAATGTTTTCCTTTGGATTTTGGAATCTGGTTTTTCATTCTTTTCTTCAAATGTTAAAGCACCAGAAGATACAGTCGACATTGTTATTACTCCACTGGGTCATTATGATAATTTCATTACTGCCATTGTTTCCAAATTGGGCATGAATGATGCTAGAAAATTCAATTACTTTTTGTCCTTGTGTAAGACTTCTGATTCTCCAAATTTACCAGAAAGTTTTGTTTACATGAGTGAAGCCAATGAATTCCAAGAAAAAACCACCACCAATGAATTGAAAAATAGTTTGAATTTACAAATTGCCAATGTTGTCAAGTTTATTGCTTTAACCGATCAACCAGTTGAAAAGCCAGAAAGTTTGAGAGAATTCATGCCAAACAGAAAAGTTATCATAAGCTTGAAGGCCACCACTTCCAAGAAAGATTTGAAACAAATCAGTGCTATTTTGGAAGCTGTTTTCAATTTGGTTGATAAATTGGTTGACACTGCTATTACCTTTAGACCAGAAGCTGTTAAGAGAGTTGTCAAGACCAGAGAAGCTGAAATTGAAAAATTAAAGAAAATTCAAGAAGAAGCTAGAAAGGAAGAATTAGCTGAAGAACAAGCTAAATTAAAGAGAGAAGAACGTGACAGATTAAGAAACATGTCTAGAGAAGAACAACTCAAAGCTGAAAAGAAAGCCGCTGAAAGAAGACAAAAGAAGATGCAAAAGAAACAAAGAATTAAGATGTAAGAGAAGTTTGTCTAGATTCTTTTTCTCTTTGTACAAATTGACTTAAACAAGTGACACATAAGGGTCTCTTCACGTATATATTGTTCAACGTTAAACTTTGTTTACTCAAGACAAATAATAATAATAAAAAAAAAAACTGTATTAGTAATTTATTGTTTATTGCGTTTATACTATCGATAATTTATTGTTTATTACGTCTATATTTTACCTGTTAGTCTCCAACCTCTGCCTACCGGTGTATTGAATACTTCAACAACCCCAGCGCCTAACGCATCCGCTAATACCCAATTTAAATCATACCCATAGAATGGAGCTCTGAAATTATTCATCTTTGAATTACCTTGCGGATTAATCCCTTGCCATTTTGTAATTAATTGATCCTCTAATAGCTCCTTGAACTTAAGTTTGTTCAAAACTTTGACCAACCATGATCGTCCAGCATTTACTAACTTCAAGTACGTTCCACAACTTGGATAAGAAATTGCATACTCATTAGACTCTATTTCATTTAAATGATTCGATGATAAAGTCACAAAACCTAAATTCATCAAGTGACTGAGTTCTTCTTTCGCAAGTCCACTGTTCATACTTGTGATTGATGTGGCGGAAGGTGATTCTTGCAAATAGTTCAAGAACTTGACTAAACTTGACAAACCGGTAACTTTTTTATTACGAAGACTTGTTGGTAATCTTTCATCCTCTAGTTCCTCCTCCAATTTGGTCTTTAATTCCATAATCAACTTAAAATATTCTTTAGATTTAACAATGAGATCAACATTCTCAAAGCCATATGTCACTTTACCCGATTCAAATCTGTTGAGTGACCTCAGAATAACGGGTGATGCATTGCTTATGACAAATCGTCTTAATTTTCCCTGTCTAATATTTAATTCCAAAGATTTGTCAACAAATGTATTATTCTGATTCAAGAAAATCGAATATAGCTGAGTAGTGGTGATCAAACCATTCGGTAGATTCCTTCTAAATCTCAATATTTCTATTTTCACCTGTTGTGAAATACCTTTGAGACTTAGAATCCTTTCTTCTGTGGAATCTCCTTTGGTTGGATATCGACTGTGCAATTTAGTATTCTCTGCCCATCTGTTCTCTAAAATAGTATCTATTGCAATCAATATATCTTCTTTGGATGATAGCTGATAGTCTAACTGAACATTATAATCTTTCACAACAAGCTTATCTTCAGATGTACTTTCTGGTTGTGGAGATGCCAGGTTTAACCGTTGCTGCTTTGTTACTTTATTGTCATAAATTCTCGTTGATGGCAAAACTATCTTCTTAACATCTCGCTGAAATTTCTTGAGTGGAGATTTATTAAGGGAATTTGATCGTTTTGAAATCTTGGATGTTTTCGCCGGGCTATATTGTAATGGCATATTAAATGACAAGATATCGATAAAGAAGAGTGGTGAAGAACTGTGAAAAAACGAAAAAAAAAAAAAAAAAATTACTGAAGATCAAACAAGACTGGTGATATCGATCTTGCATCACGAAATATAATACCACTTTTCTTTTTCTAACTGTTTATAAACTGTTAATGAAATGAGGACTATGTACATTGCTTAAATATTTAGACATTATTTGCTCTATTTACTTGGTGGCATCTTCAACTTCTAATGTTTGATCAAGTGAAGTCTTACCATCTGAACTGATAAGTTTGATTCTGTATCTACCAACTTCAGTTATATTTTCTAATATTTCCTCTGGAGTATCAATGTAGGAAATTTCAAATTCACCAACGTTGCTTGCCCCACTTAATCTTTTAATGGTATCAACGACTACTTCTTTGCCAAATGGTAATCTATCAGCATTTATGGTAATTAATTTTGGCAATTTATCAGCAATTTCATAGATTTTATCAATTTGAGTATCATCCATCTCTAATCCTGGAGCAGCAGCTGAGTCATTAACAGTATCAAAGTCCAAAGTGGAAACTTGCACCTTCAAATCTCCCTTGGTGACTTTACTGGAAGATCTCTTAGATTTACCCTTCATACTACTGAACAAATCAGATAATTCTTCCAAAGACATTGCACCCGCTTCAGTAGTTTCTTCAGGTTCTGTTTCAACTACCTTTTTAACTTCCTTAACTTTAGCTTTAACTGGTTTTGGTGCTTGAACAGGTTCAACAATTGGTATTCTTGGTGGTAAATTTGCATTAACATAAACAGCTTTATTATCAGTATATAAAAAGTTTTTCATAAACCCAGGTTTAACAAGTTTGAGTTGACCTTTAACACCAACATTTGGGATATCTTGTAATAGTTGGACTTGAACAAACTTGGATGCTGTTTTTCTAGGACGTAAGGATCCATATCTCACACTTGTCAAGACTGAAGACTTGAGTGGTCTATTTATAGAAGACTGGAACATAGTTATTAAGAATAGGTGTTGTTGTTTCTGTTGTTGCTGTTGATCAAACTCTCTCACTCCCCTTGAAACCAGAAAGTTGAAAAATTTTTCTTTATGTTTTTCTCTGGATCCTGTTTGGTGTGAGAGCTTCTGTTGATACAAAAAAAAAAAAAAATAATAAAAATAGCGAACTCTTTTTAAAGGGAGTGCGATGGAGCAAACCACCTAAAAGTAAACAACTTTTATATCACTAATGAACTTTCGAGAAGAGACAGCCACTTGCGTATTATGTCATGAAAATCAAGCAAAATATACATGTCCTGCTTGTGGAATCAAAACATGTTCTTTAGTTTGTTATAAAGATCATCAAGAGGAAAGAGAATGTACAGGAAAGGTCGATACCAATAGATATTTAAATCGAGAAGAATTAGCAGCGGATCCAATTCATTTAAACAGAGACTACAACTTTTTGACACAGGTTGATCGTCAAATTCAAGTTGGAAAAGAAGATATTACCAAGAGCGCAAAGCATGTGTTTAAAAGGTCCCAAATTCTCCCATCATAATACCATTAATAAACGACAGAGACGAATCGACGAGGATAATAAAGATAAAAGAATAACAGCAGTTGAAAAGGTATTTTTGAATAATCCCACAACAATTGTTAAAAGGGAGAATACTTTAGTTGTACAATTGCCTGCGGGAATGTCTCGATTCAGTTCCAATAAAACGGGTTACGATAAGAAACTAGGTTCTTTTGTATGGACTATAGAGTGGATAGTTTTAAATGATGAAGGGAAGCAAGTATCAAAATTTTTAAGTTATCGATTAAAGGAGGGGTTGGCCTTGGAAGAAGCTGTTCCGATGAATATTGTCAATAACAATTTCCCAACAGAAATGGAGAAGCATCAACTAAAGTTTTATTTACATAATGTCATATTTAAGGAAAAGCTAATTGAATTGGATAACAAAAGTACGATATCTTCTGCTTTGAAGGATATGATTGTGTTGGAATACCCGACCATATATATTGCTGCAAATGATGAACAGTTGAGAACAAAAATAGCTGATAAGGATTCAATTTATGGATTACAAGAAGACGAAGATACAAAGAACTCAAGTGATGACAGTGATTCAAGTGATGGTTCTGATGACAGTTCCAGTGATGAGTCCGATTCTGATTCTGATTCAGGATCAGATTCAGATTCTGCTCCAGAAGAGGAATCTCTGAAATTGCCCCCACTAAAGACAAGTATAGATGACGACAGACGGGTATTAAATAAACCTATTATAGAAGTTATAGAATCAACAAAGAACGAAAAACAGGAATAAATATATATGTATATTTCGAGTTGGCTGCAAGATCTTTTGATTTCTTCACTCATCGCACGACTGTAGTGCCACCACCAAAATAGTACAAGTGTAATCAAGAAAGAAAAAAAAAAAAATCTCTACAGAATATTTAAGACATTTACAACTAGTGAATCACTACACAATGAGTACAGTATTTAAGAGACAAACTGATGCTGAGAGAAATAGCAATGCGTCATTATATTTTGGAAACATTGATCCACAAGCGGATGAGATTTTGATGTATGAATTGTTTATTCAATTTGGACCTATAAAATCATTGAACATGCCAAAGGATAGAATTCTTAAGACCCATCAAGGATATGGATTTGTCGAGTTTAGAAACATTGATGATGCTAAATATACATTGGATATACTACGAGGAGTTCGATTATTTGGAAAAGCATTAAAATTGAAAAAGATAGATTCAAGATCCTCGACCACTTCAACATCCAACAATGCATTAAATCAAACAATTGGTACATTTGTATCATCTGATCTTATTAATCCAAATTATATCGATGTCGGAGCAAAACTATTCATAAATAATCTAAATCCATTAATAGATGAGAAATTCCTAGCAGATACTTTCAGTAAATTCGGTACCCTTATAAGAACTCCGGCAATCAGGCGAGATTCAGAAGGTCAATCAATGGGAAATGCATTTTTAACATATGATGATTTCGAGAGCAGTGATTTATGTATTCAAAAAATGAATAATGCTATTTTGATGAATAATAAAATATCGGTGACATATGCGTTCAAAGAACAAAGTGTCGATGGGAAAAGAGCAAGACATGGTGACGAAGTCGAAAGAAGATTGGCTCAAAGTGCAAAGAAGAACAACGTATTGGTTAGTAGAAAATCCAAGAACAATGGTAAAAAAGGAGGTAAACCACACAAAATCACGAAGAAATAAGGTCTCATTAAAAAAAGTGTGGAAGTGGCATTGATATAGAAAACTATGTATAACAGGGATATTGAACAAATGTGGCAGTCGTAAGTAGAATCACTCTTTTGTCTTTGAATGTACATGCATATCTAATCCACAGTTTTTTGTGTATATATGCGAGTTTTTTTTTAGTTATTTGCTTAGTAATTAAATTATTAGGCTCCAATGAATTGTCAGTATAAATTCCCCTCGGATCCTCATTCCAAGCCCCGGATTATTATTTCGTTCTTCTTTTTCTTCTATACTTCACAATTGAAAGATCATAACTCACATTGTTATATTTAATCATTAACTAATACAGTCAATTACGCTATGTCTACTTTACCAGAAACTCAAAAAGTTGTTCTCCACAAGGAAAACGGAGATTTTGATGTAATTGAGTATACAGACTATCCAACACCAAAGATTGAAGGATCTCACGATATTATTGTCAAGAATGCATACGCTGGTGTTAATTTCATTGAAGCTTACTTCAGAAAAGGTATCTATAAAGCTGGTTTACCATATGTTTTTGGAAGAGAAGCAAGTGGTGAAGTTGTTGCTGTTGGTGATGATGTCAAGAACTTGAAAGTTGGTGATAAGATCGCTTATTTATCACCAAATACTTTCGCTCAATATACTAAAATTACTGACGACAACTATAAGTATATTAAATTACCAGATAGTTCCACTGATGAAGATTTAAAGAAGTATGGGTCCATATTTTTACAAGGTTTAACTGCTTTGACATTTGTTAATGAGGCATACAAGGTTGAAAAGGGAGACTACGTCCTTGTTTGGGCAGCCGCTGGCGGTGTAGGTAAATTCTTGGTGCAATTGATTTCTCAAATTGGAGCTCATGTAATTGCTGTTGCTTCTACCAATGAGAAATTAGAAATCGCAAAGAGTTTGGGAGCTGAGTATTTAATAAACTCCAGCACTGATGATATTGTGGCCAAAGTTAAGGAAATCACCAACAATGAAGGTGTTGCCGCATCTTTTGACTCGGTTGGAAAAGACACTTTTGATATCTCATTGACTTCTATTAAAAGAAAAGGTACATTCATTAGTTACGGTAACTCCTCTGGTCCAGTTACTCCATTCCCATTATCTATTCTTTCTCCAAAAAACATTAAACTTGCTAGACCACAATTGAATGCATACATTGGTAATGCTGAAGAATGGAATCATTACTCAAAAGAATTATTGAAGTTGGTTGAAGACGGCAAAATAAAATTCGAAATCTTCAAGACATACGACTTGAAAGATTACGTACAAGCTGCTAAGGATTTAGAAGGAAGAAAAACTACAGGAAAATTGACTTTAAAAATTCCACAATAAGTAACACGTACGAATATATATATATATATGTATATATATTAACTAGTTATCCAATTATAACTTAGGTCTTGCCTTTTCATAATTTTTCAAATCTTCTGGAGTGGCTACACCGTATACCAAGTCACCGTCACCACTTGTAATAATGGCAAAATAGTTTCCTGCATTAAAAAATTTGGACAACTCTTCTAATGGTGTGTCAGGAGTCAAAAGTTTATATCTTCTGCCTCTTGGTTTTAAAATTTGTGATGTAGTTGAGGTTTTGGTACCACTAGCGAGTTGCTTAATTTCATTTTCATAATTCTTTCTTGCAGTCAGATTAAACCAATACATATAGTGTTTCACAATAGGTGAAAGGAAACTGTTTTTTATTTTATTTGCATTATTTCTAATATCTTCCACATTTATTACTCCCAATAATCTTTTGGTTTCTTCATGTATCACTGGCAAGTAAGTGAACTCATTTTCATAACCCACAGCAATAGCTTCATATAATGAGGTTGATGGATTAATAGAAATAGCTTGCGGAATGTTTAAATCTTCGATAGTAGAGCCTCTATAGTCTCTACTTGAAAATAATATTGAATTGGTGGCCATTATTGTTGATGAATTTATTGATTGTGTAATGAAGAATGGGGTGCAGTATGGGATTGATTGATCAACTTTTCTTTTTTTTTTTTTTTTTTCGTCTTAGATTTTGTCCACAATTATGATTCATCCATAGTCGTGTAGATTTGTTCGTAAATGATTACTCATACAAAAGCTAACTATGAACATTGTAACGTATTTAACTACACATCCACTAGTCAGATCATATAATTACAGATTATGAATTGTATTAAATAAAAATATTCTTTTCCTATGTAACTACACTATATACGAATGTGTCCCAGGATAAGAAGGCACTACCCTAAGCCGCTTCTGCTGTATGTGATTGACCTGATCTAGAATCAGCAGATGCAACAACCTCACGTTCTTGTCTAGCAACTTTCTTCCAAACTTCTTCATTCTTTCCATCGTCCAAGACACCTATTCTCATTGTAGCCAATAAATTAACAGCAGCTGTCAGATGTCCATAGACACCACCGTAAAATGCCCTAGTTGCATCCTGGCCATTTGATGCTTTCAACAAAGGTACCCCACCTGGATGTTGGTCCATGAATGGAGTGACATCATGAATGATTTTTTGAATAATGATATAAATTCTGTCTTTATTCGAAGAAGATGCAATAATCTTGTTGAATTCTTTCGGGGTAATTAATGGCAATTTCGAGATAGGAGTTCCCCAGTTCAACTGACTTTTTAATCTATTGATAACCTTCTGTTGCTGTTGTAATTTCAACTGCGTCACCAAACTGTCCGGGGTACGACTCAATTCTTCAACAAAACCCAATTTTTCCATTGTCCACAAAAACCATTTTGTTGGGTCATAAGTGAACAAACTATTATCAACACGATAATCGTGAGGAAACTCATGGTGATAATTTTGATGGGCTTGACCATATGTTAAAATAGATAATAAAGGATTATTACAGTTTATCGATGAATTGGTGTCATTGAATGGCTGTGTAGGAATAGTAACTTGGATGCGTTTCAAATGACATATAGATTCAGTACTCAAAAGCGATTGTTGGCATAAAAACATACGCAATAACCCAGGATATAAAATCCCATGAATGAATGAATCATGGCAAATAAATTTAGTTATAAAACCAGGTATCAAAATACTAGTCAAGAAGAACCATATCAAGTATGTTCTTTGTTGCCATATCAAGAAATTCTTTAAATCTTCATTGTAATTGGGATCTGTAGTAGGATCAATTAGTTCCTTCAAATCAACTTCATCTTCTATTTCTGATCTGTTTTCAACAATTGCTTCATTCACTAATTCTTGGTTTTCAATCTGTCCAGAAAACTCCTGTTCAAACAATTCATTATAAAACCTCATGAGTTTAGGTCTCTTAAGCATCCATCCATAATGAGCATACAAAAACCCCCTCTTAATCAGGTATGGATCTTTTTCAGTGTCGTCGGTGAAATTGTGATGAGCTCTATGTAAGGTTGCCCACCATCTAATTGAACCTAGACCACAACTGCTACCGAGTATGGCAAAAAAGTATTTTAGAAATTCAGCTCTAATCTTGAATGAATTATGAGCAAAATATTTATGATAACCACTAGTGAATGCCAACATTGTGATGTTATAGTATATACAAGTAAAGTATAATGTCTTTTGGTTTTCAGGAACAATACTCTCTTTGTATCTGAGAAGATAAATTATTGCCAACAAAGGTAGCACTACCACAGTCAACATACTCCCATAGTTGACCCTTCTTAAGAAATCTTTCCTTTGTTTCTTCATTTCATTAATTTTGTTTCTTCTCATCTTGGTTGCATGTGTCATCAATTGGTGGTGCGGAAGCGATGAAGAAGGATTTGCCGTTGAGACGACTTTCCTCTTTTGGACCTTGACACCCTTAGATGATAGCGCATTTGACTGGTTATTCATACTTCGAAGGTCCCTAAAAGTAAAATTACTTTGCCAAAAAAAAAAAAAAAAAATGTTAACCTATGGGTAACCTTTATGAGGATAGTTATCTTGTAATATATAGACAGGTAATATTCGCAATGTGTTTTCTTTTCGATACTCACAACCCATTCATGTGCATGTGCGTGTCTGCTACCAGAAAAAAAAAATTACAAGTGAACAAAAAACAATAAAGAAGTTCAAACAGCAAAAAAAAAAACAGGTGAAAAAGAATATAAACAAAGGAAGCACAACACAAGCAAACTTACAAATCTAATCAAATCCCAAAACATGCAATCACTTCAACCACAACAAGTTCCACAACAACCTCCACCTGTCAATAAACCAAGACCAAATGCAAATGCAGTGCCAGCAATTTCCTACCAACCTACCGATGTCACCATAACTCCTGAATTGTATGACAAAGTAACGAACTTGGAAGAATACAAGAAGCTAAAGGAAGCAGAAAAGAAATTAGATTTACTTATTGCCAGAAAATCATTAGATTTCCAAGCAATCCAACAAAGATCCATTCATCCAAATGAATATAAACCATCTACTGGTACTTTGAGAATTTTTATTTACAATACTTGTGAAAATCAACCGTGGCAGAAACAATTATTACAAGAACGTGGATTACCTTTACCAGATCCAACTGCTACTGAATCTTCATGGACATTACGTATTGAAGGAAGATTTATTAGTGATAATCCAGAAGAACAAGAACAAATAAATGAAAATTTTAAATTCAGTTCGTTCTTGTCTGCAATTTCAGTTGACTTGATTCCAAATTCAAACTATCCTAATTTGCAAGAATCACAATCTCATATTGTTGAATGGAGAGACGATGGCCCAGCAGCAAATAAACATCCAGCTAGTGTTAGTTTTGATGGATTGGATATTAAAAGAAATGGATTTGATAATATACATGCTAAGATTGCATTGTTAGTCAAGAGCTATTCAAATAAATTCAAACTTTCTGAAGAAATGTCTAGATTTGTGGGGAAACAGGAATGTACCCAACAGGAATTGATGTATATTATTTGGCAATATGTTTTATTCAAAGGGTTGTTGAAGAAAAGTAGCGCTTACACTGGTGTTCCAGCTGTTGATACATCTACTTTACCAAACCCAGCTAATGAAAAAGATGGTGTTGATGATGATTTAACTTTAGTTGAAGCCGATGATATATTATTTGACTTGTTTAAAGTTAAGTCGTTTAAATTTCTGGAACTTTACAAATTATGTCAACCGCATTTCATACCTCGTGAACCAATCACTCTTGAATATGAAGTCAATACTACAAAATCAACTACTTTGGGAGATGTTGTTTTAGATATTCCTGTTGAAATGCCAATCAATCTTTCTAAAGCTCAAAAAGAATTATTGGAAGTAAATAAAGTTGCATTTGAAAACTTGGCCAAGGCCGACTCTACTATTCAACAGTTGAATCAAAGAATCTCATTAGCCATAATAGCTTTACATAATGCAAATCTGAGAGAAAAATTCTACAGTGAATTAAGTGAAGATCCAATTAAATTTATAGATAACTGGCTCGAAAGTCAAGCTTCTACTTTGAAAGCATTGAAAAGTGATGAAGGTTATGATGAAGAGGTTGTTAGAAGAGCCAAATACTTTGAAGACAATGAACATCTTCTTAAAGAAAAGATCGATCTTATGATGAGTTCAAGCAGATTCTAATGATTCTGGTATCTAGAAGAAATAGATTCTTTGTGGTTTGTTTATATTTGTAATAATACTATACATTAAAGAAATAATAATAATTATAAAAAATATGAATGTATTTTTTTTTTTTGTATATATATTCTTTTCGTTTTTCCTAATCATACAATCTGTTACTGTTACATATGGATTAATCTCGTGTTTATATCTTAATCGAGATATTCTTCATCATCGTCATCATCTTCAACACCATCCATCTCAACGTAATTATCGTCCTCATTCCCATTTTCATCGACAAAGTCATCAACATCCACAACGTCATTGTATCTGGCAGCGGCACGTCGATCACTATAGTCAATTGGCCTTTTCCTTGTAGATCTTCTGGTTTCAATCAAGCTTTCTTGTTTCTCAATCAAAGGAAGAATTCTTGATAAATACTCATACAATTGAAGAACAGGTTTGTAGATTATAGATGCCATTGGGATTAATGAGGTAGATCCTTCAGTTATACCCAATCTTCCGGCAAGAAATTCTGTAAATTCCCGTAATTCTTGCCCATTGGATGCCACTTCATACCATTGCTCTTGCTCATCTGTAGTTTTATATGTAGGTTTGACTTCATTTCCATTCACATCAAATTCAACTCCTACAACACTTAATGATTCAACTAACATTTGGTGAACATCTTGAATGTACAATTTAAAGTTTGATGGTAAAGGACCATTCAAACCAGCAGGACCATTCCATACAGTATTCATTTTCTTGATGGACGATAATCCACCGTTGTATTCATCAGCCATTCGACACAAGTAGAATCTTCCAATTCCAAAACCAATATCACCGGCTATTTGTTCGTTCAATCGTATGTTTAAAGTATGTGCTTTTGGATCAGAAGTAGGATCAATATATCTTACCTCTTCTTCGGATTTCCTTTTAGCCAATTTTGCTTCAGCAGCAGTTTTTGTATCTTGAGCATTCTTGAAACCATAAAGAATAGATCTTGCAGCATAATATGTTTCCTTATCACCAGGCATGTCTTGTTTTTGAACATTCAAAGTCATTTCCTTCTTAATTATTTCAGAATTACTTAATGCCCAATGGACAAGGGTGCGTAACATTACCAACCTATCTATTGGATTCTCCAATCCAGCTAACCCGTTAGTTTCAAATTCAGCAGTATAAAATGGATTGAATGTTACTAACCATGTATGACTTTGAGGTACTTTGTCTATTAAAATATCAGGATGTGTTGGATCCACTGGCTCTTCAGCTTCGTCATCTATGTTCTGCTCGTCAGCTGCTTTCAAAGTCTTCCATTCCAATGGTAAACCTAAACTTATACTCTGAGGTTTTAGATCTTGAATAGCCTTTGTATGGGATGTCACTGGTTTCTTACGATTCAAAACCAATCCTAACAATTTCAAGAATAAACTGTGCATTTCAGGAGATATGAACAGTGGGTCATAATCATCGTCGTCTGCTCGGGGCTTGCGGAGGTTGTACTTGCTAGGGTTCTCATCATATGTATCATCTAACCTTGGTAAACTTAATCCATATTCAATAGTTCCCGGACCAATAGAATCAACTGGAATAACATGTTTAAATTTTATGAGAAAAGATAAAATAAAGACAATATCACTTGCATATGGAGCCTTAGCAACGGGATATCCAAGACCAATTTTTTCATGTATGGAATCAAAATATTGATCTACTAAACCATCATCATACAAGTCGTAATCTAACCCAACTAGAGGTCCAGGTAATTGACGCGTTATCTTTTGTTTGCCATTTAACACCGTTGTTCTACTAAATTTTTTCACAGGTTTTGATCTTTTGTTCGGTGGAGCAGGGGTTGGAGTCTGTACTCTTTTCATGGACACAGGAGGTGCTGGTGCTATCTTCACTGGTTTATTAGAAGTTGGTACTGTGTTTGATTCTGGTTTTTTGACACCTAATTTTAAAATCAATTTTGGGGATTTTGGGGGAGTGGACGTTGTAGAATTTTCAGCTGATCCTGTATTGGATTTCTGTGGTTTTGAAGCATCGTCATTATTGACACTCTTTCCATTCTTATCAGCCAACCCAATGCTAATTCCTTCGCCATTGATAGGTTTGAAATTTAATGTGGATTGAGCCTTCTTTCTAATTGAACTAGAAGTAATTCTACCTCTAGGACTTTTTCTTCCACCTTTACCACCTCTAGATCCAGGTCCTTCAACTGGTTGAGAATCTAACCTAAATTTTGACATAATGGCTTCATTATAATTTTTAGAAGATGATGATTCAGGCGGAGCTAAAGTATTTGTGAGATTTCTTCTTGGTCTTCCTAAACGTGGTGTTTTTGCATCTGGGTCATATGATACCAATGTCACATCACCGCCATTTGAAGATGTACTTGGAGTTGCTGTTCTGCTCGGTTTTGGTACCACATTTTCCTTTGCGTTTGGTTGAGTAGTTGTTTCAGACTCATATTGTTCAAATAATTCTTCACCATTGTTATGTGCATTAAGTAAAACATGTAAGGCAGCCTCTGCTGCAGTTGTAGTAGATGTTGATGCAGGCTCATTATCCTTTACATGGTCTTCATTGATAAATTCATAGCCTAGTTCTGATTCCTTAGTGAAGCTAACATCTTTATCATCGATTTCGTGTGGCGTACCATGTGTCATATCTTCAGATACTTGATTGTGTAGTACTGAGGTAGCGTTAGCTATGGCATCCATCACTTCCTGTTGCTTGGTGACTTCAGGGTCAATGTTTGGATCCATGATATTTGTTTCTAACTTAAAATTGATCAAATTTAATTATAAGTTATCCCTCTTAGAAAGACAAAATTGTTAATTAATTTTTTCAGGTCTGTTCATAACTTATGTAATATGATGAACAAAAAAAAAAAAAAAAAAAAAGAAAAAAAAAATTCTTCATAATGAAAGAGCTTAGTTTCGTGTCGTAACAAAACAAACTTGACACGTTCATGGACGCTATGATCGTTCAAGATACTGGGATTGAACAGTTGAATATCTTGCTCAAAATTCGGTATGGACTGATTTATATATCTTTATATAAACACGATTATCTCTACATTTGCAGCAATTTAAGTGGAAGATTCAGTGATTTCTTATAAGAATTATCATTATTTTCAAAGTTCTTCTAACCACCTGGATTGATCGATCACATTGAAATCTATTCATTGATTCTTTGCTGCCAGCTTTATCTTTTCCGATACAGCTCATCATGTCTTCAATATATCAATCAAGCAATAGGTAGTGCGTTTAACAAAAAAAAATCAACCTTTCAGACACGACACCACGCGAACGAAATGGTTCACGTAAGTTCCTCTTTTTTTTCTTTCAATTTTTTTTTTTTTTCTATCCAGAAACACGCGTCAGTTTATTTCAATCAACTATAACAGTTTTAATAACAAACAACACTTTTTGTTTTTACTTTTTATAAAAAAAATTAATCAATACAAAAGCATGTCAGATTTCGGGTTCGATGCATATAGTGGTGGTGGATTTGGAAATATTTCACAAGGTGGATTTTCAGCTGATCATCAAGGATCTTCACAATCTCAAAAATCCAATCAAGTAAGACAAAGTTTAACTCCTGTTACAATTAAACAAATTAATGATGCTTCACAACATGTACCAGATGCAGAATTTAAAGTTAATAATGTTGAATTAAATATGATATCGTTTGTTGGAGTAGTAAGAAAAGTTGATAATAATAATGCTACTATTGTTATTACAATTGAAGATGGAACTGGATCAATTGAAGTTCGTGTTTGGATATCTGAACAAATTACAACTGCAGAACAAGAAACTCAAAAATATGAAGCTTTACTTAATAGATATGTTTTTGTTGGTGGATCTTTAAAACAATTTAATAATCGTAAAAGTGTTCAAAATTCATCAATTTTCCCAATTACTGATAGTAATCAAATTTTATATCATCATCTAAGTGCAATTGAAAATCATTTGAAAGCTCAAGGTATTCAAAAACCAAGTAGTTCTGGTGGATCTTTATTTGTTGATGGTAATTCTAACACCAACTCAGGAGTTGCTGGTGCTCAAGGAAATCAAGGTGGTTCTCTTACTGATCGTGTTTTGGCTGTTTTGAAAGAAAATAGTACCACCATGCAAGAAGGTGTTCCTGTTGATTATATAAGTCAGAAATTAAACATTTCAAGAGAAGAAGCTCTTGAACATGTCAATAAATTGGTTGAAGGTGGTAAAGCATATGCTGGTTATGATGATAACACTTACATTTGTATTTAATGGTAATTAACAAAGAATATATATATATATACTTTTTTGTCTTCTTCTTTTTGTATAAATACCAATCTAAAAATGAAACGAAACTACAAATTCCTTAGTTATTTTTTTCAGAAGGTTCAGGAATTACTCTACCCATTGTAGAACTGAAAAATGCAGACCATAAATCATTATTAGTAACCATTTCCCCTTGACCAGCCTTACCAACCACAGAATCTTGACCTCCACCGCTGACTAAAGCTAAAGATTCTGCTTTGGTGAGATCAGTTTCATCCGGAATCTCATTGTCATTGTCATCGTCATCGACGTCGTCAGTGTTTTTTTTGTTACTCTTAAGATATTTCAATCTCTTGTCAGTTGATGTGATTATGATGCTTTCTTCAATTGTGTTCTCTATGGCAAACATCCAGACTGTAGTTTTCTTCTTTTGACCAATTCTATGAATACGTGAAATAGCCTGCAATTCCAAAGATATATTCACTAAAGGTTCACAAAGGAAAATATGAGTCGCATTAGTCAACGTTAATCCACTAGCCTGCGCTTTAGCATCCAATAAGAAACATGTAACACCATTATGCCTTTTGAAATAAGAAGCTTCGTCTTCTATAAGTTGTTTCCTTCTATGATCTGGGTTAACCGAGCTATTCATCCCCATATATGATATTCTATTATCTTTAAGAGCATTTCCAATAATAAAAAGCATATCCTGCCATTGACTGAAAATAATGATCTGAACATTGGGATCTTTGCTCTTTAAGAAACTTACTTGTTTGACAATCATATCCACTTTCGAACTAAAAGATCTCTTCAACGTAATAGTTTTTAGTTCTTCAATTACTGAATTATCTAACGACTTGTAAATTGAATGTAATTTAGAAGTATCGTGAATATCATGAACTTGCTTGACCTTCAAAACTGGTTCATATCTTGTATAACAGTAAACTGAGCCATGGCTTATATGTTCTTTGCATAACGGACAACTGCGAGATGATTTTAACCATTGATCCAAACATGTCTTGCAGTATTTATGTCCACATTCTGTTAAGGCTCCAAGGGTAATAGTACTCCGGCAAATAATACAATCAGATGAGGAATCATCCTCTTCGGCTACATTATCTTCAGCCCCATCACTATCTGAGTTGTGTTTATTTGGACCCTTGGTAATTGTCTGGTTAGATGCGTTTTCATTCATCAATTCTACCAAATATCTGAATCTACCCACATTACTATCTGTGGAAAGGAAGCCCGCCTGGTTCATTTTGCCAAACACCTGATTAATGGAGAAATAATCCAATTTTTCCCTGTTCAATGACTCAAACTCGGGTCTTTGCACAGTATCAGAAATAATTTGTAATTGCTTGTAGTACTCGATACGGGAGTTATAGATAGCATTACAATTAACACTCAACTCTTTCGAAAATAAGGCTAACGCTAATCTTTGATTTTCTTGGTATATACCAATCTTGTCACGCAATTTTTTCAATTCTTCTACTTGAATTGCATTCGCTGCCGAAGCAGACATATCTATCAATAATGAATTAATATCATCCATGAATGTAGAAAATTGCATTGTATGTGAAACCTCATGCTCCTGAACCAAAGAATTGATGTGGCTTGAAATCTTCCTACTGACAGCATCCAACACCTGGTTAGAGGGACCGTAGTTGTTGGAGTCACCACCTGAAATATTTTTCCATCGAGAGTGGATAAAAGCAACCAAAAGGTTAATATGTCTTAATATATTCTCCTGGTCATCTAATGTCTCTTCATATTCTGTTCCTAATGGTGACTCATCTTGCGAAATAAGGGGGGCCAGTAAACTACCTAATAATTCTTGCATAGACTTATTCATAACATCACCTTGATTATTTAAAAGTGTAAGGAATCGTTGTACTTTATTGACAAGAACAGAAACTTGTGGATGCATTACGTAATTACTCCAGTCACTATGATCCATTATAGGCAAAGCATTAAAGAATTTCTTGGATGTCTTTGGAAGCAAACTATCCCCATAATCAGTAATGGGTTTATCAAAATAGAGTCCCCGTGACTTAATTCTTGTTTCAACATTCTTTGTCACTGCCTTAATTGATGCTTCCAAAAGCCTACCACGAATCTTTTCTGCCTTGTCATAGTAAATTGATTCCAATTCCTTTGGATCTGAAGTTTCGTATCCGGTTTCTTCATCAACTTCAAATAAAAATTTTTCAACCGGTATGCCACTCACAATAGCGGCTAATTCTGCAGCTTGTTTTCTATCACGGTATTGAAGATACGTTTCACTAAACTTTGGAATGGTAACATCAATTTTATACTTTTCCATCGTCTCGAGATAACCTTCATCCACCAATTGGAAATTACAAGAGGCCTTCAAAAAATACAACTTGTGTAATTGAACTAATGATGTTCTTATTCTTCCTCTAATCCTTGAAATACTGGCCAATAACTCGTCTTCTTCATCCACGTCAAATTCATCGTTTGGATTCCCTTTCGCATATCGTGATTTTGCAGGGGGGTACCAGTGTTGGAATCTATCAAATTCATCATCACTATCGCTGTCGAAAAGAAAAGAATCATCATCATCACTGCTGTAGTTTACTTTATCATTCCCCCTCGCCAGTATCTGCTTCTCCGTATCCAATCCACTTTTCTTGCCCTCCTCTAATTTTTTGGACAACATGATCTCATCTCTATTAAGAAGCCATTCAGTTTCAATGATTGCCGATTTCAAGTACATCAATGCTTTCTCGGGATAATAGATGAATTCAAGTAGTTCGATAAATCTAATGGCTTCATCCACTCTACGTTTACCAGAAGCCACAATCTCTGAATAACACTTCTCCAACATACCACGAAGTAAGGAATCTAGGGTTTTTAATGGACTTGACGATCCAGTTCCAGACTGTCGCAATCGCAGGTAAAAATTAGAAAACTTCTTTTTCTCAATATTCAACCTCCCGATTTGTGGCAGGCTGCAAAGTTTTCTTAACTGTGTTAACCAATATCTCATTTGTTCAACGACATCGGCAATATCCCAATCATTGACTAATGGATTTCCATCTTCGTCAAGTTTGATTTCATTTAAACATTGTTCAAATTTCCTTGAATAAAGATCTTGTTCCACTGCAGTAAATGGCATCGTCATTAAAATTCTACTTTGCTCAGGAAGCTGGATATCATCGTGAACCATACTCTTTGTATGTCTTATAGCCAATTGGCTCCATAATTTGCTGAATTCTTCTTTATTATGACTCAATTTCTCCCAACAATATTCACCCAACATACCATTAAATGGAAAAAACCTTAAAAACTTCAATGTTGCCAACAAATCATCCATATTCTTTTTAATTGGTGTACCTGAAACACCCCAAGAATGAAATCTAGGAATAAGAGAAGCACTTTGAAATGCACGTGAGACTCTCAGTGAAACCATCTGTACTTCG
This sequence comes from Candida tropicalis MYA-3404, assembly GCF_000006335.3. Taxonomy (NCBI): domain Eukaryota; kingdom Fungi; phylum Ascomycota; class Pichiomycetes; order Serinales; family Debaryomycetaceae; genus Candida; species Candida tropicalis. The sequence continues at coordinate 1,445,108 of NW_003020049.1, read as the reverse complement.
TCAAGAACTACTCTCCAAAACTGAATCAACATCAAGGGACATTCATAGTCATCAGTTGATGAACCACACCATGATTCATTATGTTTGAATGCAAGCTCAATCTCAATTTGTAATGCTTTTTCATAATCTGTCTCCTTCTGAGATGACTGTGATTTTTGATTAGCCTTTGACGGCTTTAAGGTGCCCAATTGAAACAATGCCTGGTAGTTGTTTGCAATCTGATCGTCGGGATTAAAGTCTGATTTACTATGGTTCGAACTCGCATTATTTACATCATCGCTTGGTCCATAGTTTGATTGAGCCTTGTTCCTAGAAGCCCTGGTACGTTTGTGACTAGAAGAAAACTTAGCGTAATCCAATTCTCTCGCAATAGTATTATAAGTAGTTAAAACAACGTCAAATTTCCTCAAATATGCAGCAATCAAATAAGGCTTGTTCCTCATGGAAGGGTATTTTCCGACTCCTTCATAAATTGTAGTTGCCAAACTTGGAGCAAACGTATCAAGCTCCGATCTCCACTGTTGTAAAATCGGTGCCGGTGCAATGACAAGTGTGGTTCGTCCCATAACGATTTTCTTGATGTCTTTAAATTCATTAAGTACTAGATCCATTGGTTGATCAATTTCATAGTATGGACGTGGATTTAGTAATATCAACGATGCTACTTCAATAGTTTTTCCCAAACCCATCTCTTCACACAATAACCCTTGACCATTTAAATGCAATGGATTATTAACTTTGTCAGTATTGTGGAAATACTCCAACAAATATGCTCTCATTTGCTCAACAGTAGCAACAGTACAAGACAACTGATTCAAAAAGTAAGTCTTATTATTCCAGTCAATTACCTTCCAACCATACCACAAACGATTAATCAAACTTAATGCTTCATCATCGTTAAATTCCTCTGAGTCCATAAACAGTATATGGTCAACTCTATTTGTCTGAGGATTGTATTTCACGTTCTCTTTGGATAGTAGCCAATTGACAGTTTTCTTTTGAAATTTCAATAAATCAGTTTGTAATTCAGGAATATCGATTTCTTGATTCTTAAACGGTGGCATTCTTTCAGTACTATCAGCAATGCTTCTATAAAAAAACTCTGGGGTGATTGTGTCATTCTTCAAACTTCCACCATCAATTGCAGCCAACACTTTATCAGTAACATCACGCTTCCCAATAAAATTCATATCACATATATACCCAATAGAATACGTGATTTCACCACGAAGTACTCCATCCTTAATGGACATTGTTAATTTTCTATCACAAATAATACCATCTTGTTGTCTTTTAAGGATCAATTTACATTCTTCTTCTGGGATCTCATTATGTTTCATACTAAAAGAGAACAAAACGCGTATTCTCCTCCGTACAATTTTAGCATTGAAATTACCACTCCTGTCTCTATCTAATTTAAAATTATTGACTTCCATTTCAGGATGATCTGGGATATTGACTTCCAATTTGTGTTTAAACTTTAGGTGTCGTCTAAATAAAGGGATCAGATCGGGAATATTTTGAGCTACTTCAAGTTTTCTCCTTTTGGATGCTTGAATATCCAATCCCTCAATATCTTTAAAAGCAAGAATAATGTTCTCTGGAACTATATTCAACACTTGCAATTTGTTCTTCTTCAGTTGTTTGTCTTTCAGCATCGTCTAATCTATGAATCGAATACCAAACTGTAAAAGAAGGAAAATCAAAAAGAAGAAAAAAAAAAATAGAAAGAAACAATAAATGTAAGTGTTGGTTACTGAAATTGGTTGCCGTTGTTATAAATATCAAACACAAGAAAAGGAATAAAAAAAATTATTGTATTGTAAAACGTAAAATTCGTGCGCGCCAATGGACCCACGTACACGAAAAGTGCGGGTCTATTGTTGCATACATATTCATATTTTGTGTCTCTATCAGAGTTTTAAGATAGAATTGAGATTTCTCCCACGACGTAGAATAATTAACAACTACTGTATTTAATCTTCACGTAAGAAGGCATACTCTTTCTAGAATTGTATCAAACTGTTTTGAAAAATTTAATTCCTACAATACAATAAACAAACTCATGGGATATCAATATTTGTAATTTTCTATTAACGTTAAAAAAAAAATATAAAATGTATCAAATCTTCTCATCATAAATATCTGCGAAATCAATAAATAAAACAAAGAATAAATAACAAGTCCTACTTGCTTTTAATGTTATTTTTTTTTTTATATAGTTTTTTGTACCTTAAACTCATAAACATTGGAATTGATCAACCATATAGAAACTTGCAATAAATACAACATATAACGAAAACAAATCAATTGTATCAAGTAAACAACTTAAACCCAAAAGAAAAGAATTGAAGAAAAAAAAAATACGTCATGGAAAGTTAAAAGGAATTTGATGATCAACTTGTTTGAATAGGAATTTGCTTATTCTTTCTTCTTTCCAATATAGATGCACCTCCAAGATTCAAATCAAATGGATTTGCTGCGTTATTCTTCAAGTGATTTCTATGATGATGGGTTCTTGGAACGTTATTGTAGACTGGTTCTTGAACCACTCTTCCTTCGGAATTCACAATTTCTTCATTCTTTTCTTCCTCTTCTTCTTCCTCTATCAAATTCTCAATTGGAGCCAGTAACTTAGTTTGTAAGGCAGCTTCTTCTCCCATTCTGTGTACCGCGGTAGAAATATCAAATGCATCACGCAAAGCAACGGCAGCTGGTGAATACAAGTCAGAGTTTGAGGACATAAATCTTTTGGAGTATTTGGCATTGGCAGCTTGGATTGGATGACTGACCTTTTGGGATGAAGCTGGCATTCTTGTAGAAGCTTGACCACGTGATTGTGCACTGGCGGGACGTTGTTGCATCCAAGGATCTTGTAAAAACTCATCAATAGTGTATCTCTTCTTTGGATCCACAGTTAAAAGCCTACTAACACAGTTCTTGGCTCCATCACTAATTTCATCCCACCAAGGTTTTAAAAATGTAAATTCACCTTTAGCTACTTTTTCTGTCAAGGTTTCAATTCTTTCGTCATAAAATGGAGGAAATCCACACAATAATGTGTATAATACACAACCCAATGCCCACATATCAACTTCCTTAGAATAACGTTCATCTCTAACGATTTCCGGAGCTGTGTAACCAACAGTACCACATGGAGTCTTAGTATTGTGTTCCCAGATTTGTTTAGATAAACCAAAATCAGCTAATTTTACAACACCAATACCACCACCACCAACTTGATCAATAAAAACACCTTCATCTACTTTCGTGTTTGGATCATCTGATTTTCTCAATTTGGAAATAGGATTGCTATTTGGTTTAAAATCAATTGGAACATACAACAAGTTTTCTGGTTTGATATCACGATGGACAATACCAACTTCTTCATGTAAGTATCTAATTGCTTGGGCAACTTGAGTAATTACCCAACGGGACAAGTCTTCCGAAAGATAAGTGTATTTGACAATCATGGTGAATATTTCTCCACCAGGAGCTAATTCTTGTACGATATAGTAATAAGTAGGGGAATCAATAAACTCGATAAATCTAACAATATTTGGATGGTTCAATTGTCTCATTATTGTAACTTCTTTCAAAACTGCTTGTTTCTGAGCTTGGTCCATTTGGAACTTACGCAAAATCTTAATGGCGACTTCTTTACCACTACTCAAATGTCTTGCTTTGTATACAACAGAAAATGCCCCTTCACCCATTTGTTCCAAAATTTCATAGTTGTCCAAATTAGGATATTTAACTGATTTCTGCTTTTGCTTATTTTCTTCCTCCACAAGTTGGGATGCTAGCATGTTATAGTCGGTATTTGGATCGTTGAGGGTGGTATCGGATTGGCCATATGCATTATAGATATTTTGTTGTTCCTGAGGAGGTTGATGTTGATAGTTTTGGTTGAAATGAGTATCTTGGTGGTACGGATCCGCTGGTTGCGGATTCTGTGGGTTATGTACGGGTGGATACAGGAATACTTGGTTGTTTTTGTTATCACATTCAACTTGAAAGGGGTTTTCTGGAAGACTTCTTGATTGTTGAGGGGCTTGTTGATAATTGTTTTGTTGAATTTGACGTGGTTGTTGATTCTGATTCTTTTTGAAATCATTGGCTTGTTTGCCATGTCTAATGAATGCTTTAAGATTTTCAAACATGGTTTCCTCTAAGTTGATAATAGTAATTACAAGTAGATTGACGAGTTAATTGTCCTTTAATCTGTTTGAACAAAAAGAAGATGAAGATGAAAAAAAAAAGTAGAATAAAGATAATGAAATAAAAAAGGAGAAAAAGAAAATTGGTGGATATCAGAAAAGAAAAGAAAAAATTGGAAAATGAAGAGCAAAGTTAAAGGGAAAAAAAAAAAAAAAAAAAAAAAAGAACCTTAAAAGAGAATTCCTTATATTAGGAATTTATTTGTGCGCTCTTGTTCTTTTTGTTCTTCATCTGCTGTTGAGGGGAATCCAAAACTATAAAATCACAAAGTTAATCATAGAATCTTAAACATGGCAAGCTACAGGCAACAAGCAACAAGCAACTAACAACGCCAAACAGATTTAAAATAAATCCTAAAAACAGCAAACGTAAGAAATATACATTTCCAAAATTGAGATAGTTACAAATAATATTACTATGAAGATTACGTATTTTTAAACAGATAATAAGAAATTAGAAAACTCGTCACTATTACGTATCTGTAGAATGTATGAACTTAATCATGTTTTTTTTTTTACTTAGTACTTTTAACTGCGCTATGGCTTTGACCGATATAATTTAACCCTTTTTTTTTGCTTCATTTGTGTGTAAGCGCTTCCAAATGACATTGTGTTCCTTTGCTACAACCTTTTTCCATAAATATAAGACCCCCACTGGCCCCTATCTTTTTGACAAGGGAGAAATTCTTCCGAGTTGTGTATTATAAAGTTTCATTAACAATTGATATGTCACTCATCCGTTTTTATTTTATTTTATTTTTCATTACTAACTAACCTTCTGAGCCCCCCCCCCGCCAGCTCGCATGTTCACGTTTCTTAGAACTCATTCATAACCAGTAACATCCTAGATGAGTAAACTGATAAATGTTCAAAAGATTATGATCATTAGTAACGAAGTACACAATTTTGGTGAAAGAAATTCTCACTGGATAATGCGGCACATTTTGTTCATACTAATATCCCTTAAAATTATCGATCCGTTTTGATTATTTTTTTTTCTTTCTTTCCTTTTTGCTCTTTGTTGAAGGTCTAATTAAGCCCCAGTTATATTACAAACAGTTTACTCATATGTTGCTCGGATTTCCTTTGGTTCAATCTGCCACTATTGTTTCATAATTTTTCTTTGCTCTAACGTTGTATGGTTCGGAACCTTAGGATCGTTGGACATTAACAAAGAGTACCACAAAACCAACCTCAGCGCGTTTAGAACTACGATTTTAGTTTCGCATTAGCAATGGTAGTGTATCTACATTACAGATCATATCGTATCGGGCACATTAATAATTAACTTCCCAGGCATTTAAACTAATTAAAAAAAAAAGCTCATGACACTGCCAGATGAATAATTCACTTCATCTAGTCTCGGAAGAATCAACTCCGGGGGTTTACAACGTCTACCTTGACATGTCCCCTCAAGAAAAGGTAAAAAAAAAGACGTTAAACACCATAAAAAAAAGATTATGTTGATGCGTTTTCATGCATTTAAGTTTTGTTTGCATTTTTTTGTCACTCCCACGAAGTTAAAGTCTGATTTCAATTGTTCCCTTTTTTTCACCAAATTAAACTCCGGATATATGCAACGGTGGTGGAGAGTGGAGGTGAAGGTCGGTAATTGAATCAATGGTTGCGTGAAAAAACAAATATAATATTCAAATATTTTCTTGCGTCCATAAATGATATCATTACACACATCTACACATTACTTTTGTTATACAACACTCTATTCATTTGCTGAATCTCCTATATGGAATCAATCCATGTTGAAAATAGTCCAAGGTTTAAATCCCACCACTAATTCGTCATCTAAACCACGGAGTATTAGTTGTCTTCTTTACAACGTATTCAAGTTTTGTTCCTCATCATATATAAAGGTACTTAACGCCTCATCTAGATACTTCATTCGTCTATCAACTTAGTTAGTGATGTCATAATCTATAATAGGATATAATTAAACTTGATGTTTTTTTTTTCTTGATTTTGTTCTTAGCTAGGGTAGGGGTAGTGTAATACTTGCAACAATTACGTAATGGTCGTGTAAATTAACCCACCCACGTGATTCACAGCAAACAAACGAAAAAAAAAAAAAGCTCAACAATTTCTCCAGTAAAGCTTTAAAAGTTTCGGCGAAACTCAAGGCAGGTAAAATTTCGTTGACTTGATTTTATTGCTTGCTTTTTTTTGATTGGTCTTTTATTACCACCGACAACAACAACAAGATATACAAATACAAATATGTCAACTTCATTACCACCAGCTATTGTTTTCTCCGATTGGGATGGAACCATCACTTTACAAGATTCTAATGATTACCTTACTGATAATATTGGTATGGGATTTGATAACCGTATGATTATTAATGATAAGATCTTGGATGGAACCGAAAATTTCAGAGACGGTTTTAGAGAAATGTTAGCATCTATTAAAAAACCATTCAATGAATGTATTGAAATTTTATTAGCCAATGTCAAATTGGATCCAGGATTCAAGAAATATTATGAATATTGTCAATCTAAAGGTATTCCAATCATTGTTATTTCATCAGGAATGAAACCAATTATTCATGCTTTATTGGAAAAATTGATTGGTGCTGAAGCCATTAAGAATATTGAAATCATAAGTAATGATGTTAGAGTTGATGGTGATAATTGGGAAATTATTTTCAAAGATCCAGAATCTGAATTTGGTCATGATAAAGCAAAATCCATCAAAGATTATTTGGTTAAACACGGATATGAAGGTGATGCTGATACTCCAAGACCAACTTTGTTCTACAATGGTGATGGTGTCAGTGATTTAAGTGCTGCTAAAGAAACAGATTTGTTATTTGCTAAACATGGAAAAGATTTAATCAAATATTGTATCCGTGAAAAAATTCCATACACTGAATTCAATGACTTTGAAGATATTTTAACTAAAATGAGTAATGTAATGGAAGGTAAAAAGAAGATCCAAGATTATGTTGAAAACCCAACTGCTTAGATAGTAATAGATATAGATATTAGATTGTGTTCTTGTGAATGTCACTACTACACTCTGTTTAGATAGTATCTCAAAAACAAAAATAGAATATAAATTCAATTGACAGATCAAATATTCGACCTCGGGATTGGGTTTACCGTTTATGTATAAATAATTTGTGTCACTCTAGAATTCACGTCTCGTGAGTCTGTTGCAAAATATGTGTATATTTTTTTTTTTGTTTGAGGGACTTTAATTTTAGTTCATTTCGTACGAAGTAGTGCTACATTACAAACAGAAAAAAAAAAGCGAAGCAACACATTATCCATGGGGAAAAGGGCTACCAAAGCATTGTAATTTGATTATCATCATTACTCATTTACCCCTTGATTTACAATCTCTGATAAGTGAGGGGGCTCAAGTATTGAGAAATTATGCTGAAAATCACCTGTTGCTTCATGGGATGTTTTACTTTCTCTCTATCAGATTAATCTCCCAACTATTAACGTGAGCAATATTATACACATCTGCATGAACCTCTGAACTAAAATCTAATAAAAATCACTCTCGTACCGCCGTGTATTAAAAGAAAAAAATATCATGGTGTAAATCAACCCTTTCATTAAATAGGAGTTGACCGATATCCCTGAGTTAGTTCTATGGAATCACACGATATCTGTCAAAGGCGTTGTTGTCGTTAATGCTTTAATTAATATTCCTTAATTTATTGTAAAAACTTACACTCAAACAACAAAAAAAGCCTCCCTGTCACTTCTTTTCTTCGTTAATTGTCAATTTATCATCAGTGTATAAATAGAACCCAATTATCATCAGTTTACTCTTAAGAGATTGTCATGAATTGTTTCAAACTATAACCCGATTATTATGAGTAACTCATCAATTACAAGCAAAGAAGAAATATCCAAATCCTTATCGAAAGAAGCAAAATGTCCAACAGCTTCAACACGGACGGTATCTTCAACATCTTTTTCTTCTTCAAATCATGATATTATTGATCCACCTTATGAATCTAAATTTGCTGAAATGCGACATAAATCAAAAGTTGTACTTAAACGATTTGGTTCATTTATTGGTCCTGGTTTGTTGGTTAGTGTTGCTTATATGGATCCAGGTAATTATGCTACATGTATCACTGCTGGTGCTTCAAATAAATACTCTTTATTATTCATTGTGTTTTTATCCAATTTAATTGCTATTTTCTTACAAACCTTGTGTATTAAATTAGGTTCTGTGACTGGATATGATTTAGCAAGATCATGTCGTGAATTCTTACCTAAATATTTGAATTGGGCATTATGGGTATTGGCAGAATGTGCTATTATTGCCACAGATGTCGCCGAAGTTATTGGTTCTGCAATTGCTTTGAATATTTTATTAAAGATTCCATTGCCAGAAGGTGTTGTTATTACTATTGTTGATGTTATTTTTGTTTTAATTGCATATCGTGCCGATACTTCAAGTTTAAAATTGGTCAAAATTTTTGAATATTCAATTGGTGTTTTAGTCATGATTGTTGTTGTATGTTTTGCAGTTGAATTGGGTGAAATTCATGCTAATGCTAGAGAAGTTTTCCGTGGATTTGTACCATCCAAAGAAATGTTTCATGGAAATGGTATGACTATTGCTACTTCAATTATTGGTTCAACAGTTATGATCCATTCCTTGTTTGTTGGTTCTGGTTTAGTGCAACCTAGAATTAGAGCCTATGATGTTAAACATGGTTATGTCAATTTGGATGAAGTACACGCAGAATATGAACAATCCGTACATGACGAAGTAACTTTAGCTGATTCAGTTTCTGATGATGAAAAGAAAAAGAAATCCTCCACTAAAGTATCAACATATGAAAAAGAAGCTGATTTCTTTGCTAATAAATACAAACCATCCTATCCAGCTATCAAATATAATATGAAATACTCCATTGCTGAATTGTTGCTTACATTGTTCACATTAGCTATATTTGTCAATGCTGCAATTTTGATTGTTGCCGGTGCTACTTTGTACGGTACTGAAGAAGCTATTGATGCTGATTTGTATACCATTCATGATTTATTACAAAAACTTGTCGCTCCTGCAGTTGGTACTGTTTTTATGATTGCATTATTGGCTAGTGGTCAAAGTGCAGGTATCGTTTGTACCATTGCTGGTCAATTCGTTAGTGAAGGTCATATTAATTGGAAATTAAAACCTTGGTTAAGAAGATTAGTTACTAGAGGTATTTCTATTATCCCATGTTTGTTCATATCTGTTTTCATTGGTAGAAATGGGTTAGGTGTTGCTTTAAATATCTCACAAATTATCATTTCTATTTTGTTACCCCCATTAACTGCACCATTGATCTATTTCACAGCTAGTAAGAAAATTATGAGAGTTGAATTGCAAGATGACGAAATTGTTGATGGAATGGAAATTGACGAGACCACTGGTAAGAAATACAAATATATGGTAAATCATTGGATTGTTACTCTTGTTGCACTTGTTATTTGGGTATTTGTTTCCATGTTGAATATCTATGCCATTTATGAAATGGCTAAAGATGGTGTTACTGGTTAATCAAATTTAATTAATAGTGTATATTTTCTTATATACCGATAAATTGTATTGTCAAAAAAAAAAACATGACAAATTTTTCTTTTCTATTATTGATTTTATACAATTTTTGCAACAAATTGGCTGGAAAATTTCTTTTGTAAGACGAAGAGAAGCCTTTGACAACCATTTTTTTTTTTCATCATCAGTTGTCGGAATTTAAATTCCATCCTTCAATCCATCGTGAAAGGCTTCTACCAGATCATTGATTCTAAAATTAAAATTCTTCACTGTTAAAAAAAAAGAGTACACGTATGTTAAATAGTATATTTTGTGTAGGGATCTTTAAACTCTGATTGGTGTATAGAGTGAAATACATTGCGTTTTTTTACGTCAGGTCCGTTCAAGGTTACGACAATGATAGTGCAAACAGAGTCAATATGTAGGTCTTTTCCGTGGGTAAGCATACAGTGATTACCCCTATTTAATTCATTGAAAATTACCAATTTACCACACACAAGTGGCGCAGTATTACTTTCTTCCCATATCTATCACGATCAGTTAGTTTAAAAACCATAATTGTTGCCTTTAAAGTGACATTCATCTAACACAACGATGGACAAAAGGATCAATGGAATGACACAGAGCAGAAAAAAGATAAAAATAAAACAACCCGGCAGGTTTCTCAGGTCAAAGTTTTTGTAATAATTCACACGACATCGAAAAAAACCGGGACACGAACAACATCGATTTTTCTTTTTGCTTGGCGCACAATGCTCTAAATTAAGTAAGAAAAAAAGAAAGAAAAAAATAATTTGACCAAAGAAAAGATTCTATAGTTACAAAGATGTATAAACTTTAACCACAGGAGTTTTCTATTTAACTCTTTCTTCATCTCCATCTTTTTTTTTTCTTTTCCCCCCTTTTCTCTTTCGTTTCGTCTTTTTGATATTCATTATTTTTTTTGGTTGCAAGATTACAATTCGTCAGATATTAAGCTATGGATACAGCATCAACGGGATCAGGAGAATCCAGACAAGTTCGTCCAAGACACGTCATTCAGACAATTACCAACTCCACAATTTCTCTGACAGAAACTGCATCAATTAGAAACACACACGAAGAATCTAAATTCAATTATGTTGTAAATAGATCAAAGAACATCCTTAAGAAATACGGATCTTTCATGGGTCCAGGGATGTTGATTAGTGTGGCCTATATGGATCCAGGTAATTATGCTACTGGTATTACTGCTGGGGCATCTAATAAATACTCTTTATTATTCATTGTGTTTTTATCTAACGTCATTGCTATTTTCTTACAAAGTTTATGTATCAAATTGGGTTCAGTTACAGGTTACGATTTAGCTAGATCCTGTCGTGAATTTTTACCTAAGCAATTAAATTGGGTATTGTGGGTTTTAGCAGAATGTGCTATTATTGCAACTGATGTTGCTGAAGTTATCGGTTCTGCAATTGCTTTGAATATTTTATTAAAGATTCCATTGCCTGCAGGTGTTGTTATTACCATTGTTGATGTTATTTTCGTTATGATGGCTTACAGAGCTGAAACTTCAAGTTTGAAATTTGTTAAAATTTTCGAATATGCAATTGCTGCCTTGGTTATGGTTGTTGTTATTTGTTTTGCTGTTGAATTATCACAGATTACTGCTAACACAAGAGAAGTTTTCCGTGGATTTGTACCATCCAAAGAAATGTTCCAAGGTAGTGGTATGACTATTGCTACTTCTATTATTGGTTCCACTGTCATGATTCATTCATTGTTCTTGGGTTCTGGATTGGTCCAACCAAGATTAAGAGAATATGATGTCAAGCATGGATATGTTAGATTGGATGAAATTGTTGAAAAAGAACCAGAATCATCTTCCAGAGGGGTTGTTGAAGAAACTAGTGTTGCTCCAGTTTCTACCAAGAATGAAAAGGAAAATAATGTCAAAGTTTCTACTTATGAACAAGAAGCTGCTTATTTTTACACACAATATAAACCTTCATATCTGGCCATTAACTATTGTTTCAAATACTCGATTGCCGAATTAGCCATTACTTTGTTTACTTTGGCTCTTTTTGTTAATGCTGCAATTTTGATTGTTGCTGGTGCTACTTTGTATGGTACTGAAGAAGCCATTGACGCAGATTTATATACTATTCATGATTTGTTAAGTCGTACATTGGCTCCAGCCGTTGGTACTATCTTCATGGTTGCATTATTGGCCAGTGGTCAAAGTGCAGGTATTGTCTGTACTATTGCTGGTCAAATGGTCAGTGAAGGTCATATCAATTGGACTTTGAGACCTTGGTTAAGAAGATTAGTTACTAGAGGTATTTCTATTGTTCCTTGTTTATTTATTTCCGTTTTCATTGGTAGAAATGGTTTGGGTATTGCATTGAACATTTCTCAAGTTATTATTTCCATCTTGTTGCCTCCATTAACTGCACCATTGATCTATTTCACATCTAGAAACAAGTATATGAAGGTTGAATTAGGTGAAGAAGATGCTGCTGATGGGGAAATTGAAGTTGATGAAACTACCGGTAAGAGATATAGAGTGATGACTAACAATTGGGCAACCACAATTATTGCTGTTGTTATTTGGATCTTTGTTTCTGTATTGAATGTTTATGCCATTTATCAAATGGCCAAAGATGGTGTTTCAGGTTAATCAGATTAAGAATTTTACACACACACACACAGATATATATATATACTTTTACATATACACATATTCAAACACGCATATATACTGAAGAATATATGAACTGCATTATTAAACTAGTCATACATAATGATACAAACCAAAAGTCAAGATAAAGGAATTGACTTTTCTTTTTTTCTAAATAATAATACTACTACTAATAAAATCACACTCTAAATAAATATATAATAAATATCAAACTATTTCACGCCGAATTAAACAAATAAAGGAACAACACCAAAAGTAATAAAGTATACACACGAAGAACTAAATAATTTTTTTTTTCTAAAACAAAACAAAATGAATAAAACTCTTAAACTCTCAAATAATTAAAATAATAAATATAAATAATAATAATAATAATAATATCATACAAATGATTGATTTTCTTTCTCTCTCAATCTAAAACTTAATATCAAATGTCTCTTATCTAGTTAATTGTTTTTTTTTTCAAAAAATAAAATTACCATCCTGAATCATAATTTGACATGTTATTTAACATATTGTTTGCATTGTTATTTCCATTACCATCTTTTGAAACATTTGAATTGGATGAAATATTAGATGTAGTGTTATTAAACATAAATCCAGAATTGGACCCTGTAGGATTTACAAAATAACTGTTAAATACACTATTACTACCAGAATTAATATTTGTACCACTATTAACATTACTATTGGAGGTATTACCAGGATTGTTATTATTACCTGAATTACCATCATTTTTTGTAGATTTTAAAAGTGAAGAAGGATTCAATGTTGAATTACTAACATTATTCAATGGAGGTGGTAATGTGCCTTGATTACTATTATTTACATTACCTTGTGGTGGTAATTTCTGGAGAGTATTCAAAGGAGGCAATTGTTGACCTGGATTTTGTAATGGTGGCATCAGTGGATGTGGTTGGGTTTGATTAAATTGTTGATTAGACGAACTACCTGATGTGCTAGTAAGAATCAATGAATTAGTAGATGGTGGTGGTAATTGCATTAAATAATTCAATGTATTTGGTGTTATACCAGGCAAATGAGTTAAACTATCCAATGATGAATTTTGACCTGCAGCAGCAGCATTTTGATTGTTTGGATTGCCACCAACCACATATTCAGTATTATCGTTATCATTAAGTAAAGGAGACAATCGAATCAATCCACTAACCCCAGTTGTTGAAGAAGGCAACCAATTTTGTGCAGCAGCATTTGATTTTCTTAATGGGGTAAATTGTGGTGCTTGTTGTTGTTGTTGTTGATGATGATGTTGCTGCTGCTGCTGTTGTTGTTGATGATCAGGATCATTTTGAACAATATCAGATGTGGGATCAGATGAATTTCTTTTTTCATAAACATTCTGTTTCAAGGAATATAAAAACAGTGGACTCAATAAATTTTTATAATCTAGTATAACTTGAGAGACGAATGAATCAATCATATCAGTTTTCATATTTTCTTGTATGTTTTTATTGTCCAAAATTTCTTCCTTAACCTTTTCTCGGACAAAATTTTGTAAATTCTGAAGTATATGAACCATCAGGAATTGTTCCGAAGTTCTTACATGTTGTCTTTGTTCTTGGTTTTGTAGAAGTTGTCCCTCTGACTGCTGATGATGGTTGTGGTTGTGGTTTTGGTGCTGATGGTGCTGCTGGTGGCGGTGTTGCAGCTGATCATTGTCCAATTGATGCAACTGAAGTTGCTGTTGTGAAGACAGCTTATTGGACGGCAGCTGTACTTGATTAATATTTCTTTGTCGTTGGTTTTGACGTGATTGCCTTGTCTGCCGCGTTTGTTTAGACTGTTGCAAAGGTTGCTCAAGTTGCTCAAGTTGTTCCAGTCGCGAGTGGGGTTGTGGTAACAGTGGATGTATTGATTGCAATTGTTGTAATTCCAACCCAGGGACAACAAAACCATGATTCACATTAATATCTTCTTGAATTGGGGATATAGTACTAAAATTATCTTTTAATTTTCGAACTTTAGGAAACGCACTTGGCACTGATTTTCTTCGTTTAGATGATGCCGCAGATGGGGAATCGGATGGTTGATGAATATTGATTCCATGGAAAGAATTGGAACTTGTCAATGCTAATGAAGGTGGAGGGTCTTGTTGATCATGGGAAGCTAATTTTCTAAAATCATCCATACTTGTAGCAGCAGAACTATTCTGCGATAGAAGACCTGTTGTTGAATTTCGTTGGGAACTTCTTGCACTTGATGAAACTGAACTTTTGGAACCACGTGACTTAGTTTTCCTATTTGTGGGACTTGATGGTTTTGGATTCTCTCTATTATTTACAAAAGAGGCCGCCGGTGAGATGGATTCACTTGTCGCTAGTTCCATTGGACCTGAAGATGATGATACAGATGATAACTTTATACCTGAAGAATTCTTGACAATTTTACCAGGTTTCTGATGTTCCATGTCATTTAATGATAGTTTATCAACGGGGTGGTCGTGTTCATCACTGACCAACAGTAGTGTCCATACCTTATTTCTGACACTGTAGTTGGCTCGAACTTTAAATGGACATGTTGTGTGCTTTCGTATGGGGATTTTAGTATCACTTCTTTTTGATTTGACAATTCTCTTTTCATTAACATTATTTTTGCATCTAAATATGATCTTTGTTGTATCAGATCTTTCTATAACAATATCGATTCCTTTATTATGACGTAGGGCACCTTGTAGCCAAGGTTTAATGTCATCTTTTGAATTGAACTGTTGCGTCTCCAAGTGCAAATCATCAAGTGGTACTCGATGTATGACTCTATCAGTCATTAAATATTACTAAAAATAACGAATTGAAAATTAATGGAAGGGGTGGTATGGTGCCTATGGGAGATGATTCGTGATATAAATGTCAGAAGGAAGGAAATTTTAAAAATTTTCAGGAAAAAAATAAAAAAATAAAAAAAAAAGTTATCACGGAAATATGTGAATTGGCAAATATCTTTCTGTTGTCTTCCCGTTAATTTGAATATTGTATTGTGTTGTTTTTGTACTGAGGGAAACCAAAAAAAAAAAAAAAAAATTAAGAATGATTTATTTGAAAATAAATAAAAAAAAAAAGAAACGAAATACCAAAAATATATCGAGAATAAAAAAAAAAAACAAAAATCAACAAACCAATATGTCAATGAAGTTTTAGATGAGAAATGGTTGAAAGTATTTGTATTATTATTTCGACACTAGTGGCTCCAATACTTGTGATGATGAAAACAACAACAGAATTCGGTGAATTAATTTATGACTCTCAATAAATGGGGGGATGGGTAGTAGTCTGTCTCTTCTTCACTTCTTTGCTTTTTTTTTTCTCCCACTAAACAAAACAGAAAAATCTCAATCTGAGAATATTTTTTGAATTCTGCGGCCACTCTAACTTGGGTCAAATTCCTAGTTCACTTTCAGCCTCGTTTATATATCCTTTTCTCAATGAGTGGGTAGGCTCGGTGGTATTTATGGTTTGGTTATGAAGTATGGTTTTTTCAAAAAAAGACAATAAAAAAATTGCCTTATTCAGTTTTCTAGTATCGTGGTTGTTGATCTTTTATATTTTTCTTGAGCTGAGGTTTGAAATCTGAAATAATCCTCCTATTTCTTCAGAATGGCTCGCGTCGGTATGCAATTAACTTGGGCAATCAAATTAACGCAAATTGATCTGATTATTGTGTTACTTTTGGGGGGAGTGAGGAGGGAGTGAGGTAATCTCTTTGTTTTAGTTACTTATTTCCTTCACTGGAATTCTGTGTATCTTTCAGTTATAGTAGTTTAGAGAACCTTCTTTTGGATCTTTCGAGATCTCTTACGCGTTAGTACATTTTGAAAGGAAAAAGAAGAAAGAAAAGTGAAATTTGATGGAAAAGATATTCTGGTGGAAATAATTAGCCTATAAATACTGTGATTAATCTGAAGCCGATGGGCATAGAAAAACTAGAAAACCTTAAACTAACGAATTCACAATAATAGCATACTCCCTATACTACTTTACAATTATTGCTTAAATAGCAAATGTCCCGTACTCCTCCCAACCACATACAATTAAAAAAAAAATTTAGGTGAGTTAAGTAAATTTGCAGATGGTTAGGATTCATTGAACATTTTGCACTTTTCTTTTTCAACATTCGCTCACCGAATACTGGATACAAGTAAATCAGCAGTTGTACTTTAGCTTTTAGTTTAGTTCAAACCTTTCTCTTCAATGCAAGACTAATAGATTAACCTAACCATGCGAGAATCCCAATTGATAGCATCGTATTAATTAGGGGGGAAGTGGTGGTCGAGGGAATTCTTATTTTTTTTTCTCATATTCATGAATTGGTCTAGTGTGATGTGATGAGTGTAGCACATATTACATTCTAGACGTTTGTTTAGTCCCAGATTCCAGAATCCTGACTATTTAACTCACCATACTTGAATTTAGCTGATGACATCAACATTTTTAAAAGAAATTTCGCTTCAAGCATACTGAGAGAATAATACACAAAAGATAGCAATAATTGCTGTCTGTCTATATACTAGGCTACATACACTCCAATGTTCAGGTTATTACATCTTGCATGTACTATTCTCTCACCATAATATTCTTATAAGGTGTACTTTGTTGACCATCAGTATGTTTGATGGGATAAATTTCGGAACCGCTTATGGAATCAAAAGTGTCAACAGCATTTATTTCCGAGGACGTTCTCTTTGATTACGTTTGCTATCCAAACATCATAAACAGCAATATAAACCTTTGTAATGATACGTAATGTATATTTCCATTTGATGTTATTAACATCCGGTTGATCTCATGCACCTACACTTTCCCTGCTTAAAAGTTCAAATGTTCTTCATGCATTGGCGTATTTCCGACATTATTGCTTTCGGGCGTATTTACTCATATTCATACAAAGTTAAAAATAATAATGCTACAGGAATTTTTAATAAAGATAAGAGAATACACGTAAAAAAAAAATACAATAGCCATCTTTTATCCATCTAAGGACTGTACAGGAAAGGTAAAAACAATTTGAACAACATCCACGGTATGAATTTTCAAATGTTATGACTAGGGGTGGGGGAATGGAGGAGAATAAAAGGTAATGGTGTCTGTTTAGTTTTGAAATAATGATCAAGGTAATGTGAAAATGAAACAACACCAAGCACGCGCATGGTAACCGTGGTTGCCAAATTTTATTCCATCCGTTTTACGAGTGACATCAAACTAAGTGGGAAGGAAAGGGGGACGGAGAGAGGGAGGGAGGGAGAGATCGTGTTAAACTTTTATGGCGGCGGTTGTCGTCAATTATTATTTTTTTGTGCAACTTATCTTATGTATGGAATTACACACCAGAATGAAAAAATAAAAACCAAGACACGAAAACTCCCTTTCCTAAATCTGAATCTGCGTCAATTCTGGTGAGCTAAAAAAATTCCAATTATACTATTACTTTGGTTAATATTAGTCTATTCTTTTGTTCTTGAACATTCAACTTCATCTATCATTCATTGGAAATAATCAAAGCTTAGAACCATATGCTGACATAGACTTATAAAGATATACATAAACGAGAATAATGAATGGATCAATTATAAATCAACTGGATAATAAAGGCAGTCTTATTGATCGTCTTAATGGGTTAATCACAGCTACATTGACATCAAAATCGTTCAGTCAAGCTCAACGTTTAGAACTAATAAAATTATTCCAAATCACCATGAATATGATCTCAAACAAAGAACAGAAATATCCTAATAAAAGATTACCTTCTAATTTGATGATGCAATATACTAAATTAATTGATAGTTTTCAAAATTTAATCAATGCTGATCGAACCAGTCAACTACTGAAGAATAATTTGACATTATTATCTAAGACTACTTCTGCTCCTCCTCCGCCTCCTACATCCACCCCTTCCCGTACAAATGTCACCTCCACGAATAGAAAATATGGAATTTTTCAAGATCGAGTATCTAATATATCAACTCCATCAATTTCTACAAATTCAGTTTCAGATGCTGATCCACAAACTGTGCGAGCTGGAAGTATCAGCACTCAACAACAATTGTATGAACAAGCAGAAGAAGAGGAAGCGGTCTTACAAGAAGACCAATCACGAGAAGAAGAGCCAGAGAATAAGGCACAAGACAGTGGGAGTGAGTTTGACGAGGAAGAAGAAGAAGATGATGATGAAAGTTGTGAAATTTATAATAGTACTTCATTACTGCTTCCTATACCTCATAGTCATTCATTTTCTATAGGATTTCCAGATAGCAGACTTAATGGACCAAATTACCATGCTCGTTTAATGAAACATAATCGACTAGATAGTTTATATTCATTACCATAGCTTAAAAAGATGTTTTTTTTAAATAATAATTAATGTATATTTACAAGACAAGAAGATTATAAGCTATTGTACTATAATATAAAAAGACCATGTGTAAAGAAATAGTTTTAAAAAATTTTTTATTATTATTTCTTATGAATATTTATCATCCATCTCTTTCTCTTTTTCCTCTAATTTATATTTGCTTATTCTAAAGTAATTTTAGCACCTAAACCTTCCAAAGTAGCTTTGATCTTTTCAGCATCTTCTTTAGTAACATTTTCTTTCAATACCTTTGGAGCACTTTCAACGAATTTCTTAGATTCAACCAAAGATAAACCTAACATACCTTTAACTTCTTTAATAATCTTTGGTTTAGATTTAGCATCAAAAGATTCCAATTTAATTGAAAATATAGTCTTTTCTTCAACTTCTTCTTTAACTTCTTCTTCAGCTGGAGCAGCTTGAGCAGCTGGGGCAGCTCCAGCTCCAGCAGCAGGTAATGAAATATCAGAAATATTTAATCTTTCTTTTAATTCATTAATTAATTGTGAAGTTTCCAAAAGGGTTAAAGTAGAAATTTGATCAACTATAGTGGTGATTTTAGCATCAACTGGAGCTTTTTCAACAACAGTTGAATTATAACGTAAGGCAGTAATGGCAATTCTTTTAGATGTGACAGATCTTAAAGTTGGTCTAATGGCTTGACGAATGATTGACATGGTATTTATCTTGATGAGTATATGAATCTTCAATAGTAATAGTAGTAGTAGTAATAGTAGTGAAAATTTGTCTCTTAGTTTTTTTTTTTCTCTCTCTCTCTATTGAATCTTCCATCCATTTTTAAAAATTTTTTTCATTGGATTTTGAATTTTTGTTTTTGAACAAAACGCACGACTTGAATTAAAGTGGAATAGTTGATTTGGAGTGTGTTGATTATACAACAAGTAAGAATTCATGATAAAGATTATATTCTATTGGACTTGTGTTCATCATTAGAGGAGGATATATTCTACAAGATTTCAAGTACCTTTTCTATAATATAAAATAAACATCGATAGACAGATATACATTAATCATTTATATAATAGTAGTATCAAAGGATACGACAATTGTGCTAGAATATCAACAATATCGTTAGTTGGTAAGAACAGAAATATCTGTTCAGTGTTAAACAAACTCAAACTACCCTCACAATCAAAGGTGTTAAAGTTTAGGCCAACATGACCAACTCCTCATCTATATAACATTGAACTATTCAAAATGACACATCCAGGCACAACTTTCCTTAAAGAAATTTAAATGAACACTTTGCAAAATCAAGGGGGGGAAAATAGATCCCTTTATATAGTACTGGGAGTGAGAAAAAAAGAAAAAATAAAAGACGTGCAGAAGTAACCAAAAAAAAAACACTCCTCACTAATTGAATTTTGTACTCAACATCATGACAATAGAAAAAAAAAAAAAAAGAAAACCAAGAATGAAAAATCTCAACATGAAGAAACAACTCGTTATCAATATCATCATACTCAAAGAACCATCATCACCACTACCACCATCACAATCATAACAACAATAATTATATATATATATATAGATAATCATGGCATCATTTAGATTTTGCGCAGAATGTAATAATATGTTATATCCAAAAGAGGATAAAGAAGGTCAAAGGTTATTATACGCATGTCGTAATTGTGGATATACAGAATTGGCAGAAAATCCAAAAGTTTATCGTCATGAATTAATTACTAATATTGGTGCTACTGCAGGTGTGGTTCAAGATATTGGTAATGATCCAACTTTACCTAGATCAAATAAAGAATGTCCTGAATGTGGGAATCATGAATGTGTGTTTTTCCAAAGTCAACAAAGAAGAAAAGATACTAGTATGATTTTGTTTTTTGTTTGTTTGGATTGTAAACATGTCTTCCAAGCTTAAGGAAATTAATAATAGATAAATCAATTTATTATTATTAGTATTAGTATTATTGTAATTATAGATAAATAAAGAGAAATAATAATGTATTGACGATTCATTAGGTACGTTACGATTAGTATATAAAACTGCATGTAAATTAGAACTAAATCAAAAAAATAAAAATCCCAAAAGAAAGAACAAACTAAAGTCAAATAAACTGTAAAATGTAATAAAAAAAAAAATGTAATAGTAATACAACGATACATAAAAAGACCATAGTTTCATATAGATCTCTCTCTCTCTCTCTTTGTTTCGTTTTCGATATCTTTTCTTTTTATTTCATTAATTCTAAAAGTCGAGGAAGTATTGGTGATATGGATCTTCTCCTTGTACACCATAATCTAATTGTTCTTCTGGATAGTGATCAAATAATGATGAATCACCAACACCAGCAGTAATTGGAGGTTCATAAGGAGTTTCAATATCCTTTGCTAACAATTTTTCCCAAACAACCTCCAGGAACCAAGGGTGATTTCTAATATCAGCAGGACCATTGATCAAGTTACCTAATCTTCTAGTTAAATCAGCTGTTATCAATTTACTTAATAAATCAATTACATCCGGTTGGAAAAAACTTGGATAATGAACTTTACCTGCCAAGATTTTCTCATAAGTCTTCATTGGTGTTGAATCATAGAATGGAGTATAACCAGCCAACATTTCAAAGATCAACACCCCTAATGACCACCAATCAACGGATTTATTATAAGGTTTTGTTGTGATGACTTCTGGGGCAATGTAATCTGGTGTACCACACAAAGTCCATGTGACAGTGCTGACCTCTTTAGCAAACCCAAAATCAGTGATTTTAATATGACCATTTCTGTCTAATAAAATGTTTTCAGGTTTCAAATCACGATAGATAATATCATGACTATGTAAATATTCTAAAGCTAAAGTAACCTCAGCAGCATAAAATTTGGCCACGGGATTTGGGAATCTTTGAGATTTTCTCAATAATGAAAACAATTCACCACCTTCAATATAATCCATAACCATAAACAAGTTCTTAGCATCTTGAAAAGTACCCCACATTCTAATCAAAAATGGGTGTTCAACCAATTTTAACATTCTTCTTTCATCATTAGTATGCTCAACTTGTTTCATTTTAACAACCTGATGTTTTTTCAATACTTTTATGGCATAGTATCTACCATTATGAACGGATCTTACTAAATGAACTCTTCCAAATGATCCAGTACCCAAAGTTCTCATAATTGAAAAATCAGTTAAGGAGTACTTACCTTTAGAAATAGTTGAACGTTCAGGTAATAATGATCTTTTGATGGCATCTTCAGTACTAGATCTAGACATTTCTTGTTGTTGAACTTGTTGTGAATGAAGGGAAGAAGCAGCAGATTGTGCAATGTTGGAAGTTGAAGTAGCTGTAACATTGGCAGTAGTCAGACCAGTTTGTGGGGCAACTGGATGAACAATTTGTTCTCCTGGAAGCGATTGTTGCTGTTGCTGTTGTTGGTAGTAATCCATTGATGAGCTAGAATTCTGTTCGCTTGTTGTTGAATGGTTTGACTTAGTAATGTGAAGCTTTTTTAAAAGATTTGGCATGAAAATGGGCAAAAAAGGGAAGTTATTAAAAGGTTTTTATTTTTTTTTTAACAAAAGGAAAGTTTATAGCAAATGTAATAATGGGCAAACAAACCAAAACGATAATTCAAGAACAAAGTTATAAATTGAAATTGTATGTAGTCGTTTGATAAAATTATAATAATGTATTCAATGCAATGATATTTCAGTTTATATGGAACCAATTGCTTGTGATGTGATGTTTCTGAAGTTAGTTCTATTTCACTCCCGGTATGGTCTTATCTCAAAGACGGAATTCTTTTCAGTTTCAAACAAAGCAATAAAATAGTATGCGATTCAATTGATTGATTTATAAACTAAAGGAATTGATAATTGAGTCTATCTGGTAGTGCGAGGTAAAGCTTGTACTAACTTGTTGACGGTGATAATGATTGTCTTTATTGTTTTTAGTTTTTTTTTGTATTGGAGTGGAAAAAGGGGGAAGAAATGGGAGAAGTTGAGTTGAGTGAGGATTGGAACTGGATTTTGTTCAACAACAACAACAACAACAGCAAAAAAAAAGTCAGCCTGAACAATTTCTCATCTTCTCTTTGTTCCAATTTCATTTATCTAAAAATCTATAAACCTGAACTAATTTTTTTCTCACTCTCTCACTGTTTGTCGTTGTGCTGTAACTCCGGTCTCTCTCTCTCTCTCTCTCTCTCTCTGTGTTTAACGCGAGTAGTGTGCGGACGGTCAATTTTCTTTTAGGTCAGCTTTTCAAATTAATTGATCACTTTCACATTCATCTATTAACTTCTGATATTTCATATTTGATAATTAAGGTCTATGGAATTTCAAAAAAGAAGATTCATCTACAAATACAAGGTATAAATTAATGCATAAAGAAGAAAAGTTTAATTACTGCCAGTAAAGTTTCGTTAATTTTAAAGTCCAGATAAGATTAGTCCACTAAAAAAAAATAAAATAAATTCAAGAAATTAATCACCAGCAAACACGTGATGCCTAATACTACCACCACTTGCTAAAACCAAATCTCTCTTTATTTTAATTCTTAGTTCTAAGCCATTAACAACAACAGATGTGTTGATCATATTACTAGCAGATGTGATAAACTTGAATGTACATGTCAAAAAAAATAGTACCTATGCTGCTGTTGTGCGACGATTTGGTTGCAATGATGTACCTGTCGTGAATTATATGCTATAGAAATAGCAAAACTATTCCAACAGGTACAAGAATCCTCTTCAAACAAATATCCACTCGGGTTACTAAAAGACCAACATTAATTGTGTCTAGATGAATTGTTCAAACCATGAAAGTTTCTACTATCACGAACCGTTCTAGAGAATCGTTTATTTTTTGCGACAATGCCACATTTGAAGGCAAACACAGTTGAAGAAAAAAAAAATCAGAAAATCCCCAAACTAAATATACGAATACCAATCATCCCCCCATTCCACCAATGACATCATTTATTCCTGATTCAAACATTTCTATACCTAATATAACAGGATCTACTCTTATCATTCCATCAATTTCCATTGGGAATATTCCACAATTATCAATTGATTTATTAATACATACATTAAACTTTATCAAAATAGGTACACTTGATGATGTTTATTTATATCCATTTGCTTCACCTATAGATTATTGCAAAACTTCAAAGAAAGGAATTTCTCATTCAATTGAAATATTTTATAATGAAGAATTAAATTTAACTTTAATTCAACAAAGATCACCAATTTTACCAAGTTATATAACAAGTTATGTTTCTGAAATAATTATTCCATTTATAAAATTTTTCACATTTAAAAAAATTGTTATTTTAGATAGTCTGGATGCTGGATTATTTGAACATGTAAATGCTGGAGATATTGAAATTTATAATAGTGAATCATTATTAAGTAAATCATTAGAATCTTTGAAATTAAATAATGAAAAATTGCTTGATGAACAAATTGATCAACATTCAAATTATGTTAAATATTTACTTCAAGAATTGAATTTACCAAGAAATGAAAGTTCTAAAAATAATGAATTGAATGATATTGATGTAAATGTACTTGTTAGTTTTGTATATGAAGGGGATAATTTTTATGATGGAGAAAAATTGGCTTTTAAATTAAGTGATTTCTTAAATATTAACAAGAAAATTGATCATTGGGTTAGACCAGTTAGTTGGTTTGGTGCTTATGGTGATAAGCCAATTCCTAATGCAATGGAAGAAGGTCTCTTTGGTTAGAAAGTTCCAGTCATCTTATATATAAATATATATATGTATATTCGTATCTACGTATAATCATAACAACAATAGTGATATCTATACTGCATCACTCTAATTAGAATGGTCCTCTCTTTGTCGAATACACTTCAAACTCTGGTTTTATTAGAAATACGTCAATTGGTTATTGAGGTGACACAATAAATTATTACTGTTGCTGATGCGATGGAGGACGCGGAGCTGGAGCTGAAGGTAGAGGATGTTGTTGTTGTTGTTGTTGTTGTTGATCGACGGAGGGAATTCGAGCTTGATATAAAGGCAGCTGATGAACTGGATGTTGCATTGGTAATAAATTTGAGTCTGGCGCAAAATAATTCTGTGTGTGTCCAATTACGGGCAATGTCAATGTAGTTGCTGTTGGTGGTGGAAGTTGATGAACCCAACTTTTAGCATTGGTAGGAGTATATGGAATAATACCTGGCAGCATTGCCTGTTTTACTTGTTGAGTCTGTGGTACTGATATTGGTGCTTTGGGTGCTTTCATTTCAACAGGCTCTGGTTTAATTGTAATTGGTTCATTTAAAAGATTTGAAATCATGGGTGATTCTTGAGCAGTAGGAGTATCTTGGGAAAAATTATTCTTTGGTGTGTCTTTAATATCATTTGAAGATGTATTATTCATAATAGTGAACAAATCCCAAGAGACACGACAAGGTACTGAGTAAGATGCTGCCTTCAATAAAACATTCCTCATTTCACAAATATGTGATTGCTTTATAAGTTCAGATTCAAAATCCATCATATCGGGGAAATTGAATGCCATGACCAAATAGTAGTCAAATAAGAAATAATGATGTAAAATATGAACTGTTCTATCATTGAGAAATCTCTTAATTGATATAATGGCTCTGGTATACTTTTGATTCCTAAATTTAATAATCTTGTCTTTAATCTCATTATTGCTCTTGAGTGAACTCAATCTTACAGCCAAAATACACCAAATCAAATCACCCAATACATGTAACAAAATTACTGGAGGTGGAGGGATGGCACCCTTCCCATAATATTCAACTTGACAATGTTCAGGCAATTGTGCTTTCCAATTTTCAATCCTTGCATTAAACATCTCCAATGACATACTTTGCGAGTTTTGTCGATCATCATATTTAATTTCACCTCCTTGGAAAACTGTGGTATCTATAGTGGCAGTAATTGCTAAATTCACAATTGCAATTCCTTTCAAAACTTCGTTGAATATTGACAAGAATTTCCCATGTTCAAGTTTAGGGATATCTGATGAATAATAGAATTCCCAAGGTTGCCATTCTTCCCAGCCATCACTATTGATTTGGGGTACAGGCCAATCGTGTGCCCTTACCACCGGTGATCTCCCCATTCTTGCACACAACAAAGTATTGACCAAGAATACAGTGGCCCATGTTCTTTGTCTATTGATATTATTCAAACTAGCACTACTTTGAAATTTCAGTTTCGGATCATCATCAGATGCATTTCGCATTAATCTAACATCAACTGCCATTCTTGTACCTGAAGATATCAAAACCCACGAGAAATCCCATTGTCCTAAATGATAATATGTTAACCCAAGAATTATCATGGCCTGTATAGTTTCGATGGTGGTTGTAAATGAATTTTCCAACGCCATTGTAGAATATTTGGCATATAAAGCTGCAGTTTTACAATCACCTCCAACCATGGAGAATTCACCAAGTGCTAAAACCGCCCAAACTAAAGCTAACATGTTCCCATCAACCGCTTTTCTTTTTCTTGTTGGAAGACCCAATAAGTAGTTCATGTGTCTAATAAACGAAACTTTATCCAACATCGGCATAAGACAATGAGGAACCAAGAAGTAAACATCCATTAATTCTCGAACGTTTGCTGGAAATTCAAACAATTCATCTGGGAACCTGGCATTTTGGGACATACTTGCATTAATTGCAAATGAAGAGACATTGAATATCGATCCAACTCTAAATGGATTCTTGAACACATTATTTATCTTGCTGTTATATTGTTGCACTACTTTGTTTGTGAATCCTGAAATTAATGACGACATTCCATGATACTGCAATGCCACAGGTTCCCAATTTTCAGGACTACTATCATCAGCGCCCTCGATTTCATCTGATATGAACTGGAAAACATCATAATTGAAAAAAAATGACGGATCACTCACTGCTGGTGATGGAGTACTTGGGTAATTGTTATTTCCAATAAATGATCCAAATGCACTATTTGGAGATGGTTGAATAGGATCCTGTTGATTAGGAGATGCTATTTGTATTTGTAATTGTTGTTGTTGTTGTTGTTGTTGCTGTTGCAAAAGTGGTGGAGCTCCAGAAGTGGCTAACCGTTGTCCATGTGCGGGGAGTTGTAAAGGCAACGGAGGTGCAGTCGTTGTGGTTGTAGTTGTTGATATTGAAGTTGCAGATTGTACTTGATTCTCTAATCCTCCTGGTACTGACGTAAGCATAGCCACCGGTGCTAATCTAGCAGAGTCGTTGATTGATGGATTGGGGCTATTTCCCGAAATAGATACATCTCTGTTATCAGTTTTTAAATTATTGGTGTTGTTACTGATGGTGGTGGTGATGGTCTTATTAGCTGTTGGTTTATTGGATTTTGTAATATTAATACTTGCATTATTATCCTGAAAGACCTGATCAAATAGTTGTGACAAATTGTGTACTTCCCATACAGTCTCAAGATCCTCTAGCTTCTCTATTAGAATATTCGAATTGTATAACAAGTTCAAAAGTTTTGATTCAATCAATTTATCGTCTTGAATTAAACTTACTAGTATACCTTTAAATAATAGAATTCTTTTCTCTAATGAATGTGTATAACCAGAGGGTAACCCTCGTCTTTTAGAAGGTTGTGAGTAGACACATTCTTCATTGGACGTTATACAATTTGTACAACTGGGTGCTTTCCCATCGCATTTTGCTTTCTTGGACCTACAATAATCACATGCCTGTTTTATTCTCCTTCTTTTCTGTGGGGGATCTGATGAAGTCTCTGATAATTGAGGTGTTGATTGCATTGAGTGTGGATAGTAATGAAAACGAGAAATGACAGGTTGAATGCTCTTGACTATTTTTAACAGAAGCAATTAAAGTTATGTCCTGAAAAAAAAAAATGTATTTGGATCTCCAATGAACACAGAATAAAAAGAAAACAAAAATGAAACCAAATCACGGTTTATCCAACTGGATAGTGAAATAATATGGATAACAATAAAATAGGCGGGACAGAAAACCAACAAGAATAAACGAACAAAATAAATATAATATAATATAAAAATAAAAATAAAAATAAAATAATATAAAGAAGAAGTGGAAAATTAACCCAGACTTTCAAATCTTATTTAAAGCCCAGATATATCTCCCAGTATAATTATAACAACAACAACAACCCAAGCAAGTGCGTATCTGTGTGTTTGTGTTTGTGTGTGAAGTGGGAAATGAAGAGCCAATTTTGTAGTGCCAATGATATTTGTGTGTGAGAGAAGTGGAAAAAAAAAGGAAAAACTGCACAAAAATTCAGTTCAGTTATGAGCGAATACCAAATACAGCAATTTCAAGTGAAATCATCATCATCATCTTCGGTCGGTATATTGCTCGAGCTGTGGTACAAATTTTATCTCTAGAGCAATATTCCTCCCCTTTTTTTTGTTCTGTTTGTTGTATATCTAAGCATAAAATCATATCAGGTCTGACTTGTGAATACAGAGGGATATATACATTCCCGGCAAATGTGTCTTGTTTTAGTAAATTCTCTTTAGCATGCACCCTGTTTATTCTTTATTGTTTAGTTGGCTTAGTTAATTGCTTTATTATCTTTCACTTATTGGTGTTTTCAATGCTTTCACTATTGTTCATCCTAAATTCTTGGGTGTCAAAGTCTTCACTCGCGTCTCTTCCAACGGCTTTCTCTTTCGTTTAAAAGGCTCCCCTTGCACTGACATATGTGTTTGCTTAAGGATGGTATCAACCCTTCTTCTCTCTCTCTCTCTCTCTCTCTCTCTCTCTCTCTCTCTCTCTCTCTCTCTCCCCCCCCCCCCCCCCCCTCTTCTCCCCGAATTCTCTTGTTTTGTAACCAACCATCATCTCTCGTACAATATGGAATTTCAGTTGAGCTTTTGCTGGTTCGGTTTTCCCTTGAACACTTCTGTGATGGGGTTTAAAAGCAAATAGGTATTTTTGTTTGTGTAATTTTAATTTCTGTTTCCAGTTCTAGATCAAGTGATATACACACACACACAAAGTAGTTCTCTATTACTAAGCGAAATGTTCTTGATCATGTTGTTCATTCGATGATCCATTTTCTTTTGTATCTTTTCTGAGTACAGAGAGTAGGTATATATTCCCATGATTCTAATAGGACGAAGTATGTATTAGGCACTATATTCTAAATTTGAATAGGTTTTAAATCAGGTGAAATTTCAAATGCAGCTTCTGTTTTACTCTTAACCTCTTCAACAGTGGTATTTGGATCAATTTCAATCATGATCAATTTACCGTCAACAACATCAAAGACAGCCAAATCAGTGATGATTCTTGATACACATTCTTTACCAGTCAATGGGAATTTGCATTCTTCAAGAATCTTTGGTCTTCCCTTTTTGTCAACATGTTCCATCACAACAACAACTCTTGTGGCAGCTGGATTACTAACAAGATCCATGGCACCACCCATACCTTTAACTCTACCTGGTAATCCCCAATTTGCTAAATCCCCTTTGGAGGAAACTTGCAATCCACCTAAAATAGTCAAATCAATCTTTCCTCCTCTAATCATACCAAATGATTCTTCAGATCCAAACAATGAAGCACCTGGTGCTAAAGTTACAGTTTCTTTACCAGCATTGATTAAATCTGGATCTTCCTCTCCCTTCTTTGGATATGGACCTAATCCCAAAATACCGTTTTCGGATTGTAAAGTAACATGGATATCTTTTGGCAAGTAGTTTGGTGCTAAAGTTGGCATACCGATACCTAAATTGGCAAATGAACCATCGGTGAATTCTTGAGCAGCTCTTTTGACAATCTTTTCTCTCTTCAAATCTGCTTCCAGTTTTGGTTTGTCTTCAGTGGAGGATTCGTCTTCTGAATATTTGAAAATTTCAATATCTTTTGGAGTAGTTGATTGAATGACTCTATCAACATAAATGGCAGGTAGATGGACATCTTCAGGTTGAATTTCACCTGGTTCAACGATATGCTCGGCTTCAACAATAGTCAATTTTGCATTTCTACCCATGACACTGTTAAAATTTCTTGCTGCACCTCTAAACCAACAATTACCCAAAGTATCTGCCTTGTATGCTTTGACAACTGCAACATCACCATTGATTGCTGGTTCTAATAAGAATTTTCTACCATTGAATTCACGAACTTCTCTAGGTTCACTTGATTTCAATACTTTTTCACCAGATTCATCATATCTAACCGGTAATTTACCTTCTTCCAACCATGTTCCCACACCAGCCGGAGAATAAAATGCAGGTATACCAGCAGCACCAGCTCTTACTCTTTCAGCTAAATTCCCTTGTGGGGTCAATTCTAAATCAATTTGGCCAGTCAAATATAATTTCTCAAACGTTCTATTTCCTCCAATATAACTCGAGATCATTTTGGTGATTTGTCCAGTAACCAATAATTGGGACAATCCTCTACCATCTAATCCAGCATTGTTGGACACAGCAGTAACGTTATTAATATTAGGATTATTCACCATGGCATTAATAACAGTATCTGGTACACCACTCAATCCAAATCCTCCGGATAATAAAGTTATATTGGACCCAATACCTTCAATAGCTTCATCAGTTGTGGTGACGACTTTAGTTTTAGGCTGAGTTGTAGAAAGACATCTGATGAAAAATGCAGTTCTGCTGGTTGTAGAAACTTTTATTAGCGATAACATGACGACAAATGATGCACAAGTGTTGGAATTATTGATAACAATTTCATATATGAAAAAAAAAAAGAGAATAATTTGTTTTGGGAGGGAAATAGTTGGTGCTCTTATAGGAATTGACAAATGTTGGGGTAGCTACTTTTTGTTTCGGGCAGTGGTTGGTTGTGAGCACACATATTTCCGTTGATTTCTGGAAATACCTTCGGAAATACCTAAAATATACAAAGAGCAAAATAATCTACATTTGGGCCGAAACGTTCCTTTAAAATTTGACGGGGCAATGGAGAACAAAAGTTGATTTATACAGGTGTGATCACCAATTTAGAAGGATCACAAAACTTTTGGTTAGAAAGATTATGTTGATCTCCGATAATTTTCTATAACCATGTTTGATCAATTATACTCTAAAGGTGGGGAAGAAATATGTATATCCGATATTACTCTCCAGGTCTCGTTCTCTTTCGTTCTCTTTCGTTCTCTCGCCCGGAGGAAATACTTGTTCAATATTTATCGATTTTATGGAATGAACTTTAATTTACGGATAAGGTTTGCATATATCCTTCTAGTTTGCATAGTATGTAGAGTTTATTTTTCCGTTGAAATCTTTTAATCGAAAGGAAAATCTTTTGTTTAAAAATTGGCAAGAAATCGCGCGCAAAAATTAAGTATTATAAATAAATTCATAAATTTCCTATGTAGAAACACACTAAACATTAAACTAGTCTAATGGAGCTGCCTCAGGCAAACCGTTCTTGTTAAGAATCAAATTATAAGGTGAATTCTTGTTATTAACAATTGCTTCTTTATTCTTTTTTCTAACCAAATCAACAGATTCCTGTTCAGTGATTATAGTGAAATCCCAATGTAAATACCAGTCATCTTTATCCATATTATATTTACTTGCTTTTTCTTCACCAACTTTATCTAAAGTATATAATAACTTTGATTTAACACCAAAGACAGCATCTGACTTTTCAAATGGGTCTCCCTTCTCGTACAAGGCAGTGATCAATCTATCATAACCTGGTTTTTCAATTATGAAATGGATGTGGGCTGGTCTGTATGGATGACGGTTAATGATCTTCAATAATTTACCAACAGGACCATCACTTGGAATAGGATATGGAACAGGTTTAGAAGCCTTGATGACAAAGGAACCATCTTCTGCGGTTCTAACAATACCTCTTAAATCAGCATGGTCACGGTTTTCATATTGAGTATCATAAAATCCATCCTTGTCACAATGCCAAAGATCTATAGTAGCATTAGCAATTGGGTCTCCATTAGTATCAGTCAATTTACCTTCAATCAATAAAGGTTCACCTTTACCTTCTGATACGATACTATCACCTTGTTCTTTCTCTTCAGCATCATGGGTATGGAAAGGACCCAATAAGGTTCCCAGAGTGGCATTCTCTGGTTTTGGATGTGAAATACCATCAACAAGCACCGAAAGTCCCAACACATCAGACAACAATACAAATTCTTGTCTGATATCAGTAGTAATATGTCCACAATCAGTCAAAAATTTGATACCTTCTTCCCATTCTTCAGTAGTTAATCTGACTTCTCTAGCAAAATCATGTAAATGTTGTACCAATGTATTTAATACGAAAAACAACCTCATATTCTTATGTTGTGAATTGACCAAAATAGTATTCTCGGTGATTGTCTCATCGCTCATGTCAGAAATTTCTGGACCCTTTGGTGGGACAGGCATTGGAGTAGTAGTTGGAGTTGGAGCCATATTGTCTTTGTAATAAATAGTATATATTCTTGTATAGTAGATTAATCAAACAGATAATGATTCTTGAAAAAAAAAAAGATGGAAAATTATGATGATTTATATACGGGAAGAAAAAGAGGGGTGTTTAATGTAAGATTATTATCCCACGTCATAATAAATGGTATTTCCGAGCTTTACTGTCTATACTGTTTTTTTTTTTTTTTTTTTCGTTCTTTCTCACAGTATGGTTGATATTCTGTGTTATGTGTTTTACCGATCTCCAGAAAATTGCAACCAAAAAAAAAAAAAATAAAATTGTGGGGAAAAATAATCGTAACGAAAACAGCAACCAGGGACCTATTCAGCCAATAGTATTCCATTAATAATCAATGATTCTTTTAGAAATCATTAAATCTCGGATCGAACGTACAATTAAATTATCCTGGTGCAACGGACGTTGTGTATTTCAAAAAAAACTACATACAAATTCTCCACTCAATAATTCAATGCATATTCAATGGCAGCAGTATAACCATAGACACCCAAACCGCAAATCACTGCAACAGCTTTGTCACTCAAGTAACTTTGATGTCTAAAAGGTTCCCTTTGATGTACGTTTGTGATGTGAACTTCTATGAATGGAATAGCAGTACCTAATAATGCATCTCTAATCCCAACGGATGTATGTGTATAAGCACCAGCATTAATAACAATGAAACCAACACCTTGACGTCTAGCTTCATGTATTCTATCAATAATAAAACCTTCTGTGTTATTCTGATAAGTTAAAACTTCAGAATCATTTTTTTTCAATTGTGCTTGTTCAATTGCAGCTTTTTCAATATCTGAAAGGGAAGTGGTACCATATTTTTCTGGTTCTCTAGTTCCTAACAAATTAAGATTTGGACCGTTGATAAGAAGTACTTTTTTAACCATGACGTATGTTGTAAAGAATTGATTGTAGAGGTGATAAGTATAAAGTATTAATTTTTCACTTCAACAACTCATTTTTCAATTTTTTTTTTCTTTTGCTTGCTTTTTTTTTCGTTTTTCGTTCGTGTGCACACACACAATTGACTCATTCCCACGATAGTACTATAAGAAAGGAAGTCGATTTCGGATAAGAAGGTTATACAGCAAATAATCAAAAAAAAAAAATCCCTCATATAATAATGTGTGGTTATATTTCTAGGTGCTATATACAAATCATTTTACAACTGCAAAAAAAAAAAAAGAGCCACCGTTATGATGTTTATCCATTAACACCGATAATGCCTAATTTACAAAACAGGTTCAATGGACCCGGACTTGTGTCATGATGAATTTTTTTTCCCCACCTTGAATAATAGACCGGGTTTACTCATTTTGTTTTATTTCCTATGGTGTACTGGAAAAAGGTATTTTTAAGTATTTCCGAAGTATTAATAATCCCAGTTCTATTTTTTTTTTTAATTAATTAAAGTTCAAAGAACGGGGTGGAAGAAAATGAATAAATTGAAACCTTTATCCTCTTCAATTATTCCTAGAATACGTCATTTTTCTACAACTACATTAACAATGACTAATCAACAAACAGAAGAACCAAAGAGATTTGGATTAGAAAACCAAATCAAGAGAAACCCACATCCAGATTTCACCAAGGTGGAAAACTCAAGACCACCATTTGATTTTGATAGAGTTTGGAATTATACCCAAATCCCTGATAAAGATTGGAAAGCTGGTTCAGGAGCTAACGATTCGTCATGGAAACAACATAAAAAATTAACTATTGATCCATATGGAGAAGGAAGAAGTCCCGTTGATAATTACAAGACATTAATCAGTGCTGTTGTTCCTAGACCAATTGGTTTTGTTTCTACAATTTCCAAAGATGGTGTTCGTAATTTAGCTCCATTTTCTTATTTCACTGTTGTCAACCACGATCCACCAATTTTCACTTTGGGATTTTCTGGTGGTAGAGGAAACCCAAAGGATACTGCCCGCAATATTTTAGAAACTGAAGAGTTAACAATTAATATAATAAGTGAATGGTTTGTTGAAGCTGCTAATTATTGTTCTACTAATGCCCCACCAGGAGTCGATGAGTGGAAATTATCTGGATTGACTCCAGTAGAATCTGAAAAAGTCAAACCTCAACATGTTGCCGAATCTGCCTTCTCAATTGAAGCCAAATTGGTGACTTCTCATGAATGGAAGTCTAAATCCGATCCAAATAGAGCTACTGGGGTATTGTGTATTGTTGAAGGTGTCAATTTTCATGTGAGAGAAGACGTGATCAATAAAGAATTGAATAACATTGATATTGCAAAATTGAAACCTGTTAGTAGATTAGGTGGTATAACTTATGCTAGAACTGTTGATGGTTTTGAAAGATTAAGACCTGATTTTGATAAGGAGTCCGAAACCCCTGAAGTCAAGGAATTGTTAGATTAGACTTTATTTTATTTGTTTTTATGTGTGTAGAAATCTTTGAATGTATACACTACTTTTGGCTTACGTAATATATGTAGAAATAAATTACTAAGATTGATTTGTCATCACTATTTATTATTTTCCAATCATATATATATATAAAGTACCTACCATTCCATCAATTTCTTGATATAATGGATTGACTTTGCGAGATAATAATGATTGATATTATCAAAATACTCAAATATTTAATTGAAGAAAGTAACGATGTTCAATGGAAATCACACTTTGTTGAACATGTTTACAACATGGAAAGTTATCATCAACAAGAAATGATTAGAATCCTGCTATGCAAACGAAATCCAACCACACACATCCCTGATGCAATAAATCAAGAAATAAACAAGTATATCTCCTGGCAGAACAGTAATAAATTGCATACGTCAACTATTTCGTTGACTAATAATTATACATTTGGAAACACCAAAATTTCACTATGGAAAGGAGATATAACCACATTAACAGATGTGACTGCAATTGTTAATGCGGCGAATCTGGCCCTATTAGGATGCTTCCAACCAAGTCATAAATGTATAGATAATGTCATTCATACTGCCGCTGGTCCTGATTTACGACAGGCATGTTTTGATCTTATGCAAGGAAAACACGAACCTACTGGTAGTGCAACAATAACTCCAGGATTTAATCTACCTGCAAAATATGTTATTCATACAGTTGGACCAATAGTACATAATGGACAAGTGAACACTGAGGAAATCAAAGAATTAGAAAGTTGTTATAAATCATGTCTAGAAGAGTTGGAGAAAGTTGAAGGGGATAATAAATCACTTGCATTTTGTTGTATTTCAACAGGTATTTTTGCTTTCCCAAAGGAACTAGCCAGCCAAGTGGCAATCAGAACCGTGAATGAATATTTTACCATACACACAGATTCATCCATAAAACACGTGATTTTTAATGTATTCTTAGAAGAGGATGAACGAATTTATCAAAGTGCTTTAGAAAAGTTCCCTAGGTATGTCACAGAAATTTCCCTCCAGACCCCTGAACCTAATATAGATCAGGCTAAAAAGTGGTTACAAGATGCAGACAGTTTAATAATTAGCGCCGGCGCAGGATTATCAGCAAGTGAAGGATTAGATTATTCGTCAAAAGAGTTGTTTCATAAAGAATATAAACCATTTTTGAAATACCGAATCAATTCACTTTATGAAACCATTGGGTTCCCTTGGCCGTCTCATGTTGAATTTTGGAATTTTTTCATCTATCATTATATCAATCTTTATAAAAAATGGCCCCGGACAACTAGTTATCAACACTTACTTAAATTGAGTAGTGAATACCAAGACTCGATGGTTCTTACTAGTAATGCCGATGGGTTTTTCGTTAAAAATGGATTTGATAAAGAGAGGGTGTTTACAATCCAAGGAAATTATGCTAATATCCAGTGTCTGATAAATTGTCAGCCAGATGCATATAGACCAATGGAGGAGTTGGTTAATAAATATCCATTGAATTCATCTGATGATATTCCAAAGTGTCAATTTTGTGGATCAGAAATGACAATGTTTTTGAGAATGGGAGATCATTTCAATACTGAGATTGTGAAAGATCAAAGAGAAC
Organism: Candida tropicalis MYA-3404; assembly: GCF_000006335.3. NCBI lineage: Eukaryota > Fungi > Ascomycota > Pichiomycetes > Serinales > Debaryomycetaceae > Candida > Candida tropicalis. The sequence continues at coordinate 1,408,880 of NW_003020049.1, read as the reverse complement.
AATACCATACGTTTATGCGAGCTCTGTTGGCATCGAAAAAGAAAGTAGTGATCTTGGAATTAGGTGTTGGATTAAATACCCCGAGTGTATTAAGATGGCCCAATGAAGAAAAAGTTGAAATGTATCCTGAACAATTTAAATTGATACGTGTTGGTTTGGGACCCTCAAGTGCTATTCCAATGAATATAATGGATAATACAGTTGTGATTAATGGTGATGTTAAACAAGTCATCGGATTGCTAGTTGAGTAGACGTGTATAGAACTGATCAATGAAAGTCGTTCGATTTGTAATGTACAATGTTTCTTGTGGTTGTCTGATGGTGCATAATGTAAGTTGCAAAAAAAAAGAAAAAAGAAAAAAGAAAATTTACAATATGCGAAAGTGGTGTTCTTATATCTCAAGCCGTAAACGATGAGATTCTGCAGAAGAAAAAAAAAAAAAAAATTATATAAATTTTCAAAAATTTTTCAGTTTGTTGTCTTCTGAAATTTTATATTCCTTTTTATAATTTTTTTTATTTGGTAAATCATCACACACAGATTAATTATAATATACCATGTCCAAAGAAGAATTTGATGCTGATAAAGCCACTTTAGAAGAATTAAGAGATGTTCTTGTTAACAAATCAGGAAATGAAAAACTAAGTATAAGATACAGAGCCTTATTCAATTTGAAATCTATTGGTAAAGAAGACCCAGACAGAGAAAAGGCTCATAAAGCCATTAAATATATTGCTGATACTTTTGGTGATGATTCTGAATTATTAAAACACGAAGTTGCTTATGTTTTGGGTCAAACTAGAGATTTATATGCTGCCCCTTTCTTACGTGACGTTGTTGAAAACAAAGATCAACAAGTTATGGTTAGACACGAAGCTGCTGAAGCTCTTGGTGCTTTAGGAGATAAAGAATCTTTACCATTATTAACTAAATATTTCAAAGAAGATCCATCCATTGAAATTAGACAAACTTGTGAATTGGCTATTGATAGAATCAACTGGGAACACTCTGATAAATCCAAGACTGAAACTTTAGAAAAAAATGTTTTCTACTCCGTTGACCCTGCTCCACCTTTAGATTCAAAAACTTCCAGTAGTAAAGTTGAAAAATTGCAAGTTATCTTGAATGATCAAGACGCTCCATTGTTTGAAAGATACAGAGCTATGTTTAGATTAAGAGATCTTAACACCGATGAATCTTGTTTGGCTTTATGTACTGGATTCAAAGACCCAAGTGCTTTATTCAAACACGAAATTGCCTACGTTTTGGGTCAATTGAGTAACCCAGTCACTGTTCCTCCATTAATTGAAATGTTAAAGGATAGTACTCAAGCTGCCATGGTTAGACACGAAGCTGCTGAAGCTTTGGGTTCTATTGCTACTGATGAAGTTTTAGAAGTCTTGCAAAAATTCTCTACAGACGCCGAAACACTGGAAGTTGTCAGAGATTCTGCTATTGTTGCTTTGGATATGTACGAATATGAAAATTCAAATGAATTTGAATATGCTACTGTTGCTTAGATATTTTTTTTTCCTTTTCATAGTACTTTAATGAATTTGTGTATTTTATAAACAAAACCTGTTTCTAGTTTAATTTCTATAAACAAGTAGATAAAAGTGTAATAGAATGACTTAATTGTTTGTTCTGAAACGGTATCCACATTTAGTACATGTATAAAAAACAGTGGCCCCTTCATCAGCAGATCTCAATTGTAAAGTATGATATTGCATTTCTTCATTACCACATTTCGGACATTTCTCTTTAATAGTAGCACCATCATCTAATTCATCTTTCTTTAAAGAAGTCTTGACAACTGATCTGGCCAGTTTTAATGTAGATGGGAAAGCATCTTCAGAAGATGTTGTCACCACTTTTAAGTTTGCAAATTTTGACTTTGGATAGGAAGCAGTACAAACTCCACATTTGATATCAGATGTAGAGCTATGGGAATCTAGTAAATTACCACAGAAATTACAAAATATTAATGATCCTACTACTGACATGTTTTTGGTTGGTGAAATAACGATGTATATGAAAACGAACTAAAGTTGAATAAAAGTTGGTTTGATAATTATGATTTTTTTTTTTTTTTTCAGAGATTTTTTTTTTTCACTCTCGATGAGTTACCAATATACCGAGCGTTAGTAAGGGGATGATCAATCACTGTGTCAAATTTGGCAGTTTAATGAAAACATATAAATCTAATGAAGTACGGATCTGTCAACCATCATTGTAGAAATTTCAGCAGTATTGAATGGCCTTTACTGTGATAGAGTCAGCAAACCTAAGAGACGTGTCTATCGTCCGTCGGAAAATTAATGCATAGTTTATGATACTTCCTTTCTCTTCCCTCCCCTCCTTCTTGTGAAAACTACTATTATTAACATCTACAGTAGAAACTACAACCTATAAACATATCAAAAACACCATACTTTCCACTATTGTTTGTCATTGATAATGCGTGTATCTTGTTGTAAAAGAATATTCAGGAAAAAAAAAGGAAAAAAAAATACAACTCTTCCTTCCTTGTTTGACATCAACAAAAAAGAGTGAGAAAAAAAAATTTTTGTTAGAATTTAACAAACAACGCCAACCAATTTTAAGACTACAACTACTGTTTAATTAAAATGGCTGCCGCACCACAAGGATTGCCAGATATGTCCAATGCGATCGTCGCCCAGGATGAAATGGGCAGACCATTTATAATTGTGAGAGATCAAGGTAAAAAACAAAGAAAACATGGTATAGAAGCAACCAAATCACATATTTTAGCTGCTAGATCAGTGGCTTCAATTGTGAAAACTTCATTGGGACCAAGAGGTCTTGATAAAATTTTGATTAGTCCGGATGGAGATATTACTATTACTAATGATGGTGCTACAATTTTAACTCAAATGGATTTGGATAATCAAATTGCTAAATTATTAGTTGAATTGTCAAGATCCCAAGATGATGAAATTGGGGATGGTACTACCGGGGTTGTTGTTTTAGCCAGTGCATTGTTGGATCAAGCATTAGAATTGATTGAAAAAGGTATTCATCCAATCAAGATTGCAAATGGTTTTGACGAAGCATGTAGAATTGCCGTCGATCATTTAGAAAAAGTTGCTGACAATATATTGATTGATGACAGAGATAATCTTTTGAGAGCAGCAAAAACTTCCCTTGGTTCCAAAATTGTTTCTAAAGCCCATGATCATTTTGCCAACATGGCTGTTGATGCCGTTATGGATGTTGCTGATTTAGAAAGAAGAGATGTTGATTTTGAATTGATTAAAATGGAAAAGAAAGTTGGTGGTTCTATTGAAGATTCTTCATTGATCAAAGGTGTATTATTAGATAAAGATTTCTCCCACCCACAAATGCCTAAAGAAGTCAGAGATTGTAAGATTGCCATTTTAACCTGTCCATTCGAACCACCAAAGCCAAAGACTAAACACAAGTTAGATATTTCTACTGTTGAAGAATTTAAAGTATTACAAGAATATGAACAAAAGAAATTCCAAGAAATGATTGATTTGGTTAAACAATCAGGTGCCAATGTTGTTGCCTGTCAATGGGGTTTTGACGATGAAGCCAACCATTTACTTTTGGCTAATGGTTTGAATGCTATAAGATGGATCGGTGGTTCTGAATTGGAATTGTTAGCTATTGCCACCAATGGTCGTATTGTCCCACGTTTTGAAGATTTGACTCCAGAAAAATTGGGTACTGCTGGTGTTATCAGAGAGTTAGAATTTGGTACCACCAAAGATCGTATGTTGGTTATTGAAGAATGTTCTAATACTAAAGCTGTTACATGTTTCATAAGAGGATCAAACGAAATGATTACTGCTGAAGGTGTCAGAGCCTTACATGACTCCCTTTGTGTTGTCCGTAATTTGGTCAGAGACAGTAGGGTTGTGTATGGTGGTGGTGCTGCCGAATTGACTTGTTCTTTGGCTGTATCAGAAGCTGCTGATAGACAAAAAGGTATTGATCAATATGCTTTTAGAGCTTTTGCTACTGCTTTGGATACCATCCCAATGACCTTGGCTGAAAACTCAGGTTTAGACCCAATTGAAACATTATCATCATTGAAAGCTAAACAAGTCAATGAAAACTCATCACATTTGGGTGTTGATTGTCTCGGTAAAGGTACTAATAATATGAAAGACTTGTTTGTTATTGATCCATTGATTGGTAAAAGACAACAATTGTTATTAGCAACACAATTGACTAGAATGATTTTGAAGATAAATGATGTGATTATCAGTGGGAAAGACGAATATTAAGTAGAAGTTTGATTACTAAAGGTTTCTTTTATATATATAAGTATCATTAAATATTAATTTCATATTTTTGCGACAAGTAATTTCCAATGATATGGAGAATGATAGTAACAATACGTGTATTATATCTCTACCATCTAAATATATATACAGAACAAAATAAATAATTCAATAGCAATATTGACAAATTTTCAGCTAATAATTACTTCTTAGCAGGTAACATTCCATGTACTAATCTATCAAATTGCCAACTATCCTTAGTTATATCAATTGGGAGATCCTCTTCAGATGCATTAATCACGTCCACTTTATTTAATTCAGTTAAAAGTTTACAGACTGGATCAACATACCATCTACTACCGTTGAGGGTGAACCATCCAATATGTCCACCATTCGTTGTGGTAATCATAGACAAGTAAGGATTTAAATTGACTTCGGAATAAGGTAAACTTCTTGAACCGACAATAGGATCATCCAAACTGTTGAGTATAACGAGGGGAACTCTGACATTCAACAATCTTTGTACAGGAGAAGCCTTTCTATAGTACTCATCAGCAGAATTTAAGCCAAATAATTTAGCAGTAAATTGATCATCAAACTGTTTCAAGAATTTGACTTCGTATTTCTCTGGGTTTTCCATGTATTGCTTAACCAAATCATTAGCCAATAACATATGATGACTTTTCAACAACTTGAGTAGATTATTAGCCATAGTTGGTGAATAAATATAATGACCAATGACGGAATCTCTCAAATGATAACTACTTTCAACAAAATCCCAAGGACAGGCTATCACAGTGGCACCTTTGATTTGCTTTGAAACATGTTCACCTTCTTGACCCAAATAGTTTGAACAGATTGCAGCACCTAATGAATATCCCATTAAATAGATTTTCTTATTTGGCCATCTTTTGGCGACAACTTCATTGATGACATATCGAACATCATTTGTCCATAATCCATTATATAATTGTGGGGAAGTAATGGTATGGTTAGCACAACCTCTGGAGTTTACAACAAGTGTATCAAATCCATATGGTTCTTCAATAATCTTATCAACAACAGCACGGAGGTATGCTTCATATGATCCACCAGCTAACCCATGTAATACAATTAATAAAGGTTTGTCCTCATGATCATCAATCAAACTCTCTTCTGGGTTTTTGTATTCGGTACGTGGTGGCAATTCCCTAGTTTGTGACTCCGGTTTAAAACTTTCATGATTTGGATCAGACTTAAATTGTGCCTTTGGAATAGCATAATCTAAAGCGATAGTACTTTCTCCATTCCATTGATCATAGTATAATTGTTCACCATTTGGAAGAGAGTATGGCTTATGTTCAATGTTGATTATCTCTCTCTTGTAGTTGACTTTATCTTGATTATCAAATTTATTAAGAGCTGTATAAGCAGTTTGTGTGTGTCCTGATGATAATAATGGGTTGATCAAAAATGAATAGTTTGAACTGAATTCTGGGACAGAAGATTTTACAATTTCAGGGATGGAAGTTGAAGTAGGACCGGAATTATTTAAGTTGAATTTAACTGGTTTTTTAGGAAAGTAAGTTTCAACCTTGGAAACAAAAAATCCTGACATTTTGGTAGGGAGTCGTATCTTAGTTAAAGTATAAGTTAAAATAGAATTCTGATGATTCTATGAAAAAAAAAAAGTGCAAAGAAAAGAAGTAACTTTATTAATATTTTTTTTTCTTTCTTTCTTTCTTTCCCAATCATTTCAAGATGATTTAAATATGTAATTTCAGGATATATTCCGCATATATCACAAAACATATATTCTCTTGTTAAATCCGGATTATATAACCAGGGGTTTATCTTTACATGGGAAACGAATAAAGAATTAGACTAATTTAAGATCACTTAAATGAATGTGATTTACATAGATTAGTAACCTTTAGCAGTTCAAGATTTCAAGAAGTTCTCAAAACATTTACTCTCATGGACACTAGCACGTGACTTTCGCATATGTTGGTTATCCTCGCATGTTCCTCTTTTTTTTTTCTTTTATTTGCTATCTCGTTTTACCCCCCCCCTATTTTCAAACGGTTATTGTAGTAGATTCGACAGAGTTATCAGTGGACTGTTGAAGTCAATTGCTGTTCGGATATGTCAGTTACCAAGTAGTATCTTAGGTTTATTATTATACACACAAATGTAGTATATGAGAGAGAAATTAATGAGGAAAGCCGAATTAGGATATCTCAGTTCCTATTTAGAAAGTAAAAAACAAATCGTAACCACGATGTAATTTAACAAAAAAGGGAATTTAACATGACGCACACTACCAGAGAGATAAAGTCAACGATAAGCAATGAAAGAAAAAATTCATTGTTGCCACTGGCGCACTTCTCCCACGCAATACAGCAAGCCAACAAAAACTCCCACCCGCACACTTTTAACACTGTACAACTTCCATGCTATTTTTAAGCAAACAAGCAAAAAAAAAGAAGTCTCCTAGTTTACTAGAAATTACAAAAATTACATCTCCTTCTTTCCTTCTTTCTTCCTTCCTTTTCAATTAAACTTAAAGAAAAAGAACGACAACACTTTTCATTGAAAGAATTACTCAAGTATAAGGAAATTAATACATTCATCTAACTAATTTTCTTTCAATTTCAGCTACTATCCTTTTCAGTTTTCTTTTTTTTTTCTTTTTCGTTTTTTAACCTTTCACTCATTCTTCCTTTAATTTACTTCCTTCCTGTCCTCACCTCGAGAAGATGCAATTATCGTTATCAGTTTTATCAACCGTTGCTACTGCTTTGTTGTCATTGAGTTCAGTTGTGGACGCCAAGTCTCATAACATCAAGTTGTCCAAGTTATCCAACGAGGAAACTTTAGATGCTTCCAATTTCCATGAATACACCAATTCATTGGCCAACAAGTATATGAACCTTTTTAATGCTGCTCACGGTAACCCAACCAGTTTTGGTGTGCAACATGTCTTGTCCAATCAAGAAGCCGAAATCCCATTCGTTACCCCACAAAAGGGTGGCAAATATGATGCTCCATTAACCAATTATTTGAATGCACAATATTTCACTGAAATTGAATTGGGTACTCCAGGTCAACCATTTAAGGTTATTTTAGACACTGGTTCTTCCAACTTGTGGGTTCCATCTCAAGACTGTACATCCTTGGCTTGTTTCTTGCATTCCAAGTACGACCACGACGCTTCTTCCAGTTATAAAGCTAATGGTAGTGAATTCTCTATCCAATATGGTTCTGGTTCTATGGAAGGTTATATTTCCCAAGATATCTTAACCATTGGTGACTTGGTTATTCCTAAACAAGATTTTGCTGAAGCCACTTCTGAACCAGGTTTGGCTTTTGCTTTTGGTAAATTTGATGGTATCTTGGGTTTGGCTTATGACACCATTTCTGTCAACCACATTGTTCCTCCAATTTATAATGCCATTAACCAAGGTTTATTGGACAAGCCACAATTTGGTTTCTATTTGGGTAACACCGAAAAGGATGAAAATGATGGTGGTTTGGCCACTTTTGGTGGTTATGATGCCTCCTTGTTCCAAGGTAAAGTCACTTGGTTACCAGTTAGAAGAAAGGCTTACTGGGAAGTTGCTTTTGAAGGTATTGGTTTAGGTGATGAATACGCCGAATTGCAAAAAACTGGTGCTGCCATTGATACTGGTACTTCATTGATTACTTTACCATCTTCATTGGCTGAAATTATTAATGCTAAGATTGGTGCCACCAAATCCTGGTCTGGTCAATATCAAATCGATTGTGCTAAAAGAGATTCATTGCCAGACTTGACCTTGACTTTCTCTGGTTACAACTTTACTTTGACTGCTCACGACTACATTTTGGAAGTTGGTGGTTCTTGTATTTCTGTTTTCACTCCAATGGATTTCCCTAAACCAATTGGTGATTTGGCAATCATTGGTGATGCTTTCTTGAGAAAATACTACTCAATCTACGACTTGGAAAAGAACGCTGTTGGTTTAGCCCCAGCTAAGGAATAAGTTTTTTTTATCTGTTATTCCAACAAATATAATTTACCTTAAAAAGTTACTTATCTCCCTTTTTTTTAATTATTTTTTATTCCCAATTTATTCCATTGTTTTTTTTTAATTCTTGATTATTTTTTTATTTCAAAGTATATTTAGATGTTAGACACAAGGGGTGGTTCAAGAATTTTACTGGTCATATCCCCTAGTGTTTAAATAGATAAATTCCCTCCAAAAAAAATAATAAGCAAATCATTTTTTTTATAGCTGATCTATAGCACAAAGAAATAAATACGTAAAAAGAACGTTCTTTTTGATTTGTATGACATGTAATAATTTGTTTAATAAAGATTTCTTTAGTTAAGATGGGGGAGGGAAAAAAAAAGAGGCTGGTTATACATCAATGTACAAGTGGTAGCTCCATCGTGATATCTGACGTAAAATTCTCGCAATTAATTTTTAAACTATAGCCAGCCATCTTTCCAGATATATTATTTTTTTCTTTGATTGGATGCCATGAATTCTGCACACAAATCTCTTATTACATCAATAAACAATGCATACATGATACCTACAGATCACATATTACAGATCAGGAAATAAATTTCATGTCCTGCCCTTTTTTTTTCTTTTCTTTGATTTTGATTTGAAATCTTCTTTTTTTAATTAATTGCTGGAAGTCAACCTGTTTCGTTCATTCGTTCGTTCTTATATTTTTTTGGTTTTTTTATAAAATTCCATCTGCATCGTCAAGTCTACAACGAACCTTAATAACTTTTTCTTTTGTTTACTTTAACTGAGATTGATTCCATCGTCTATTTTTAACTTCAATTGACAAGCCCATTTGTGTGTTGCTTTATACATTCTACAGGTCGACCTACCCTGATATTCACCAGATTGCATAATTAATCGTTAGTACACATGTCGGTTCCACCTCAAAACCAAATTTCTGCCATACGATATAAAAATAAGGAGAAAACCCTTAATCAAAAATATGATACTGTTTCAAATCCGAATTTCCATAATTCTGTACGTCCAGCAAGTTTTCTCCCACCACTTCCTCCATTGCCTCAATTTAAAGATAATTTAATATTGGCACCTCCAATGACTCAGGCAACTTTGAATAGATTAGAAGTTGAATCAACTTCAACTAAATCTTTACCAATTTCTTTTCCTTATTATTTCTTAGATCAAGAAGACCCTCAAGATACATTTCATCTTTGGCGTACTGATACTGAATCAGTGGTAAAATCGACAAAAGATAAAGAATTACCTGAACCACCACTAAAAAATTCAAATAACCAACAACAACAACAACAGTCTCACCTAGAATCAAAAAATAATAATCAAAATATGGTAAAGACATACAATGAGTTTAATCCAAAGAGATTTTCCCATTTCATAGTTGATGAACAGAATCCCTACGTGAGCCAGAGATTGGATAATTTATCAGTAGTATCACCATCATTAGAAAGTGCAGGATATGAAATAATCAGAAGTTTAACACCCATGCAAAAGAATACAAAGACTTCAGCACTGATATTAAATCCTGAAAGAAATCTTGGTGGTAGTGCAGAGGTATTGAATAATACTCAGAGAGATATTTCAGATTCAATGGGTTCACAAGCTACTATTTTCTCTACTCGTCCAGAACAGGATTCACCATTACTTTCCAGAAATGAAAATTCTCGAAAAAAGAGAGCTGCTAAAGTATTGTTCAAGAGGAAAGCTAAAAGAACCAGTAATGTGATAGTCCCGATGTCAAGCAGTACAAATTCCAGTTTAGCTAGAAAGAATGCCATTAAATCCAAACAAGGAAGTTGGTTTTATAGATTGAAATTAAGTCTTAAAAAGATGATCTCCAAGTTCAAATTCTACAGCTTTAAGGTTTCAACAAAAAGAACAGCCAGTGTTAAAAGATCAAGAACAATACAAAGTTTACGAAGAAGAAGAAGAAGAAGAGAGAATCCACAACCAAAAGATATCAAAAGAATTAAATCAATTAGAGTGGGATCGTCTCCATTTAATATTTCAGCTCCAATAACAAATCCACAATTGGGCAAACAGCCTGTGTTTAAGGTGGCTAAGATTGATGATAGTTTGAAATTCAGAGCTGGTGCACCAAAGGAAAATGTTAATCTTGTAGATTATGATGAAGCTTTTGGTAAAATGAATCATTTATCAGAGTATATTTATCAACAAGAAACTGAATATTTCAAGAAACATGGAGTTAAGAAGAATGATAATGTCGCTTCACCTGAAATACTCGGTGAATCAAAATCGATGTTACCTTCTCCAAATTTTGATGATTCACCTAGTGAATTATTAACTGATTCCGTCACCACACATGCAAAAACCATGCCCCCAATCCCACCTCCACATTTAGATCATTCTTTTGCTTCTAATCAAAGAGATCAAAGCCCTAAACGTATCCCAGTACCGGAACCTACATCACCACCACCAGAACAACAACAACAAAAACAAAATATTGTTGAATTATGGGAAGAATATTTAAGATTGGTGTTATATAAAAGAATTCAATTACGTCAAGAAATCAACATGTTTCAAAACTTTATGGTTAGTGAATTTACTCCAAATACAAATAAAAGACAACATTCAACAAGGTCAGTTTCCAAATCTCAAGGTGGATTATTTGTCCCAGACAAACATGAACAAAGTATTGCTAATAGTAGTACTATTAATGGTTCATCAATATATACTGATTCAAATACTTTGGAACTTGTTAAATCTATGGAATGTGAAAAATTAGTGGTTAAATCCAATTCAGCTGGTGGAAGTACAAATGCTGAGAGCAGAGGTGATAATGCTTCTGTTTATACATCGTCATCATTGGAATCTAGTTCTATGATTAATGATAAAGATGAAGAATTTAATACTAGAGTATTACATAGAAGATCAATGTTAGGGGAAATGTTAGAATATCTGTCAGAAGATGATGTGCAAGATGAAGATTATTACGATGATAATAATGATAGTGATGTAAATGATGAAGATGATCAATCTATTCAAAAATCAAATTCAATAGTCAGCAAACAATCAGATATAATATTGAAAAAATATGGTACAGTGGTTAGAAGAAATAGTTCGAGGTTGAATTCACCATTGAAAAGATCTTTTGGTTTAAATCATAGTTTAAGTTCCATAGCTAATGAGTAATGTAATGTCAGTATGTAATATTATATTAATAACAATAAAATAAAATTCGTATTCATTTAAATTAAATAATAAAACTATATATATACAAGTAATTTAAGATTTCAATCAATAATATCAACATGTAATTTAAATAGAACAAAGAAACGTAAGAAACAAAAAAAAGAACAAGAAATGGACGGGCAACAATAAAAAAATGCTAAAGCTATAACGAATATATATACAAAAACAGTAACAGTTTGAAAGAAAAACCGTCAACAATTATAATAAGAAGAAAATGTTAGTTTTTCCACTTTAGCAATTGTTACCTCATTAACATCTCTTTATTCTTTATTCTTCTTTTTCCCACATTAAATTAAAACTCATGCTCATGTTCAATTTTCAGTTGGTGTTCTAAAATTGAGTTTAGTTCTTTGGTTGTTCACCAGAAGATTCACCACCGTCTTTGTACAAGTCCTTGAAAACGTTAATGGCTTCGTTTTGCAATTCTTCAGTCTTTTGTTTCAATTCTTCTGGAGAAACTTCTTCACCAGCTTGAGCTTTCAAGACAATTTGTCTCAATTCTTGGATTTGGTTTTGGACCTTTTCAACAGCTTCACTGGACAATTTTTCTTTGTGTTCGTTCAAGGAGTTTTCAGTGTCATTACATAATTGATCAGCTCTGTTGGCATTTTCAATGGCTTCTTTCTTGGCTTTATCAGATTCAGCGTATTTTTCAGCATCATTGACCATCTTTTCAATTTCAGCATCAGATAAACCAGAAGAACCAGCAACGGTAATAGAAGCATCCTTGTTAGAAGCCTTATCACGAGCAGAAACCTTGATAATACCATCGGTATCAATATCAAAGGTAACTTCAATTTGTGGAACACCCTTTGGAGCTGGTGGAATACCAGACAAGGTAAAGTTACCAATCAATTTGTTGTCTCTGGTCAATTCTCTTTCACCTTGGAAGACTCTGATTTCAACAGAAGTTTGACCAGCAGAAGCAGTGGAGAAAATTTGGGATTTCTTAGCTGGGATAGTAGTGTTTCTAGAAATCAATCTAGCGAAAACACCACCCATGGTTTCAATACCCAAAGACAATGGAGTAACATCCAACAAGACAACATCCTTGACTTCACCAGCCAAGATACCACCTTGAATGGCAGCACCCATAGCAACAGCTTCATCTGGGTTAATACCCTTAGATGGTTCTTTACCAAAGATAGATTTGACGGTTTCAACAACCTTTGGCATTCTTGACATTCCACCAACAAGGATAACTTCAGAAATATCAGAAGTGGACAAACCAGCATCTTTCAAAGCCTTCTTACATGGTTCAATAGTCTTCTTGATCAATGGGTCAACCAAGTTTTCAAATTGAGCTCTGGTGATCTTTTGGTTGATATGTTTTGGACCAGAAGCATCCGCAGTGATGAAAGGTAAGTTAATTTCAGTAGAAACAGTAGAAGACAATTCAATCTTGGCCTTTTCAGCGGCTTCTCTGATTCTTTGAATAGCCATCTTGTCTTTTTCCAAGTCAAGACCGGATTCTTTCTTGAAGTTTTCAACAATGTATCTAACCAAAGCAATATCGAAATCTTCACCACCCAAGTGAGTGTCACCATTGGTAGATTTGACTTCAAAGACACCAGCACCAATATCCAAAATGGAGATATCGAAAGTACCACCACCCAAATCGAAGACGGCAACAACTTCACCATCTTTTCTTTCCAAACCGTAAGCCAAAGCAGCGGCAGTTGGTTCGTTAATAACTCTCAAAACGTTCAAACCAACAATTTTACCGGCATCTTTGGTAGCTTGTCTTTGAGCGTCATTGAAATAAGCTGGACAAGTGACAACGGCACTGTTGACTTTCTTGTGCAAAGCAGCTTCAGCAGTTTCTTTCATCTTGTTCAAGATGAAACCACCAATTTGTTGTGGAGAATATTGTTCACCTTTAGCTTCCAACCAAGCGTCACCGTTGTTGTGTTTAACAATCTTGTATGGGACTTGGTTGAGATCTCTTTGAACTTCGGCATCTTCAAAACGACGACCAATCAAACGCTTAGTGGCAAATAAAGTGTTGCTTGGGTTAACAACAGCTTGACGTTTAGCTGGAATACCAACTAATCTTTCATTGTCTTTAGTGAAGGCAACAATAGATGGAGTGGTTCTACCACCTTCGGAGTTTTCCAAAATCTTTGGGGTTTTACCTTCCATAACAGCAACAGCTGAGTTGGTGGTACCCAAATCAATACCGATAACTGGACCGGTTGGGGCAGCGGTGGTGGATTGAGCACGAGTCAATGTTTTTGGCAATTGACGGCCAACGTTCTTCAAGGAGGTTCTAGCAGACAACATCTTTATTTTCTAATAAATAAATATATAAAAAGAAAAAAAAAACTATCGAATGAAAATGCTAACTTTCTTTAGTTGAAAAAAGGAAGAAAAGAAAGAAAGTAAATGAAAGAAGAATTTTTTTTTTTCGGTATATGAAAAAATCGGGGGAGCAAAAGTGAAAATTTTTATACCAATGAGTAAAAAGTGTGATGGAATGTCATAGAACAAATTAATTAAATTGACACAGGTACACGACCTATTTGGATCCGACCGGAACAAGAACTCCACAATATTGACCAGTGACTCTCTATAGCCATAAGAACCAAGAAGATTGTAGTCGAATGTTCTCCATTAATCACATTTAGAACGAGGTACTTTACCAAAAAGAAAAAAAACAGAAGCAAAGCATCAAAAGAAATTTGTCAGGAAGGCAAATAGACTATGTACTTGGTGGAAAGTTTAATATGGGCCACCATGTAACTCAAAGCATGGGAAATTGCAGACGATAACAAGTTTTTAACAAATCATTTATGGTGTAGTGTGATAATGATACCGAGGACTTGGATCTAATGCAGTTTCTTTCAAGTCCAAGATGAATTTGGGTGATATTTGCCTCTCGGGATACAAACCCCGGAATTTGTATTGGTGGTCTTTACAAATCAAATATATTTACGAACAGAATAATACAAATTGTACAAAAAAATTAAAAATAAAAAAAAAGAAAAATATAATCACAGAAGAAACAAACAAATAATATAAAACACTATTATTAGGAATCTAAATCGTCTGGTAAATTACCATTCATCAACCAGGTCAAGGACTTTTCTTTACGGTAGTCTTCAAGGTATTCAATTACCTCATCAGCTGTCTTACCATATTTTAATATTCCTCTTTGAATTGCATCACATAATTTCTTTCTTCTTTGGTACCTCTTTGATTCCTTCGATCTGGAATCTCCTCTCCATTCATGTTTACCATACTTTGAATCCAAGCCACATAAAGGTTCTTGACCTTTGTAACCATGATAGAATTCGTCATAAATTTCCTTGACTGTCGTTGGGTTATGGATGAACACAATTTCAATTTTCTTTTCCACACGGGGTTTAGTAGAAGATCCCGACTGGTTTCCAAACCCAGCTTCTTCTGACTTTCTCTTAGTCGACTTCTTTTTAGGTTTCTGTGGTGTTTGGATTGGCAATTGAGATGATCCTTGAAGTTTTTGTGCTTGAAGTTGCTGTTGAGGTTGTTGTTGGTTAGTTTGTGGTGGTGGTGGGTGGTTTCCTTGTGCTTGCGCCTGTGCTTGGGCTTGAGCTTGAGCTTGAACTGCAGCTGTGGCAACTGCTACTTGGTGTAAAGCTGGATCCATATTACTATCTATATGACCAGAAAGATCCTGTTGAATATGAGGATTGCGTTGCTGTGATTGTTGTTGCTGCTGTTGTTGTTGTTGTTGTTGTTGTTGTTGTTGTTGTTGTCTTTGAACTTGACGATGTTGATTATGCAACATTTGCTGCTGTTGTTGCTGTTGCTGTTGCTGTTGATGGGGATTAATACTATGATGTGGTGCCATTTGATCCATCTGGCCCTGAATATCACTCACATCAACATCTTCTTGTAAAGCTTGTATGGAGTTTAAAACAGCATCATCTTGTGATTTCTTTTCTAACAAATCACCAATCAATGAAGTGACTTTATCAATTTTGGAATTTTGATACTCACTATACTGTTTCAATAATACGATCTCCTGTTGTAACGCAGATATTTTGTCACTTTGAATGTTCAACTGACTGTTAAGTTTGTCTATTTTGTTTTCAAAATATGAAATACTATCAGGTTCGTTCATGATGTGATGACGGGGATGTGAATTCCTGAATCAAATTAATTATATAAGATGTTGAATGCGCAAGGACCTAACAATTAATCAAAAATGATATTGGTGGATGGGTTGAAGATTGATTAGCTGCAAAATTTAATGAAAAATGTCTCTAAATTGGTTTGTTTTTGTTGAAATGTCTCTCTTCGTTGTTGTTCTTTTTTTTATATTTTTCCTTTATGAATATTGTCTCACAGGGTAGAGGGGAGAAACGAGAATCACATTTTTCCCTATTTGTTTGGTGCTCTTTATTGATAGAGAGTTATTGGTAAATCTGCACGACTTTTATTCACACATGACAGTGAGAGACAATAGCTAAGTTCAAGACTTCTACGATTGATAAAGTTATAATGACAAAAATAAATGAAATATATATTAATACGAAACATTCTAGATTATTAATGATATTATTTGGCGACTACACATGTGACGGATGACTTTCTACCTTTTTTTTACTATAATTCCAAAATTTTTTTATTCTGTTGTTTTGTCAAAAACTTTGAGATTCAGAGGGTATTTATACTCTTTTATAGATATATATATACATAGTATCTCAGATCCGTTGATTAATTTATTTGTGTGTGCATGGTTACTTCCCACATTTGTATTATTTGTATCATGCCATCCCCACAAATTTCATCATCATAATCAAATAATCTAGTAGTGACAATAGCTCTGAAAATAGTGGCATTCCGTAATTATATTAACCAATTGATTTTTGTATTCCTAGTATTATCGACGTTTATTAGAGATAATCATCAAGTAAAAGCTACAAAATTCTAATTAAATGTAAACTCATACAATGTCAAATATTACTTACTTTTTGCTCTATATTGTCTATAAAATTACCTAATCGGCGCTTTCGTCAAAATTGGAAATCAATTCTTCCCCAATGAGTGCTAATATGGCACACCCTAGATGAACAAAACGATATTCAGCATTTTCACCAAATACTGTTCTTGTTGCAAGATCCAACTGATCCAAGTCTGACAGCTTAGGTAGATACAATCCTATACAATTGGTAAATTGTTTAAATTGAGTCAACATCTTGGTTAATGGGAATGATGGCATATTTTCTAAATCAAATCCGTCTCTTGAATAATCTACACCACCCCACGGAGGAGAGGAGAAAATGAAATCAAACGGCTTGTCCTCTTCACGAATACCACTCCATATACTATCACCATGGCCGACTCCATTCCCACTCCATGGATTTTCACCACCTCCATCATTATCATCATTTATACCTTCCCCTATATCCTCCAATCCTTCCACATGATCAGACTCTCCGTCATCTAAATCTTCTTCTTCAATACTCCAGTCTTGTATGTCGTCATTTTCTTCTTCTTCGTTGTAAACATTTTCACTGGAAGTGATCTCCTTTGGTATCCATGAATCGTCTTGTGATAGTTCATTCCAGTCACCTTCCAAAGTCATTATATGATCCTGGACTCCATAAATCTCACTATTGTGTTGAGTACAATATAAATTAATAGGATTAATATCAATGGCGACAACATAGTCAAACAAAGATGCAAATTGTATGGCATTACCTCCACCCCCACAAGCTACATCACAACATTTTGTAGCAGATGGTAATAGACTTTTGAATAGTTCTGCAATATACTTTGCAGTTTTCTCAGGTGTAACACTAAACCATAATTCTG
Organism: Candida tropicalis MYA-3404; assembly: GCF_000006335.3. Classification (NCBI taxonomy): domain Eukaryota; kingdom Fungi; phylum Ascomycota; class Pichiomycetes; order Serinales; family Debaryomycetaceae; genus Candida; species Candida tropicalis. The sequence continues at coordinate 1,391,580 of NW_003020049.1, read as the reverse complement.
ATGACATGTAAATTCCTTCATCAAATTTTGAAAAAAGTTGATATCTTCGTTTCCAAAATTTTTTGGTATCATCAGGAAGTGTATAATATGTATGGGTGAGTAATTCTCCATGATATGTATGTTGTTGTTGTTTCTGAAGTGAATTTGGGTTCGTTGACACTGATGAATTATAGGATAATGGATCAAAACTATATGCTTGTGGTTCCGTTTCTGGTTCATCTTCTTCAAAATCTTGTTCATATTCATTTTGAGAGTACTCTTCTTCGGGGTATTCCTCTTCGTATACGTCCTCTTGTTCCATTTCAGACTCGGGAGTAGTATTGCTATCATTACTATATTGTTCGATACGACTTTTCTTCTTCTTTTTCTTATTCTTCTTATTCTTCTTATGCTTTTTATTTACTTTCTTCAATATATCTACCATTAATTGCCTTTCAGCCATCGCAGTATCCAAATCATTTGTATTCTCCTCATTCTTTTTGTTTGCTTTATTAAGAGCATCTGTTAATAACATCCGTTGATCTGTCGAATTTTTAAGATCTTTACTTTGTTCCTCATTCTCTAACTCCTTCACCTTGCTTCTTTTCTCCTTTTTGGCCCTTTTCTTCTCTTTCTTTGTCTTTTTGCTCTTCTTCTTCTTCTTGGTTATCTTATTTTCATCGGGGTCTATTATAGTTGATTTTTCTTTCTTGGCTTCATTTTTCTTACCCATTTCGTGCTATATTAACTGCAATTCTTTCTGTTTGCATTCTTAATGAGCCTGATTATTATTTTTTTCTTTTTTTTGTTTTATTTTTCAGGTAGAATCCCATTCCAGATATTCGCGTCAATAGCTCCGAGGCCTCGTTTCACTACAACAATATAATTAAAACTGCAAAATTAAAATAAAAATCAAACTTATAATACAATTAAATAACACAGAAATCACTATAAGAAAAGAAACAAACTTCACATACAAAGTACACACCAATAATATATATCTAAATCTTCCAAAGCTTATCACCTTGGCGATAGAATTTGTTTTGATCAATCATAATTTTGAAACCAGCTTCGATTTCTTCTTCCGAAAACTTATCTTCTTGTTCCATTTGATCATTAACAGCACTTACAACATCTTCATAAAGTGCAACATCACCTTCATTATTGAACAATTCTGAACGAGCAACATTGGCCAAAATAGTCTTGAATGAATTCAATCTTTCTGTACTTATACCACTTACTGATGGACCTTCTTGCTGACTATTACCTCTTCTTCCTGATGTTAATGGTTGCAGTTGTGGTTGAGATGAACCCAAATGGAATTGTTCTAATTCTTCACCAACACCTTCATCATCATCACCGGTATCACGTTGACCAAGTGGTGGCTCAGGAGTAATAGACGGAGAAGCTTGTTGTCTTGCTGCACGACGTTGTTCTCGTTGTTGTAGTCTTTGAGTTCTTGCTCTTGTTCTTCTACTTGTCGGTAATATTTCTTCTTCAGAAGCATCCAGTTCTTCTTCCTCCTCTTCGGTTCTGTCCTCGTCAATCTCTTCTTCATCTTCAGAATCCAAAACGTTTCTGGTTCTTGGCTTCTTTGTAAGTTTTCTGGCAACTTCTTTGAACAATGCATATCTCAACAATTCTTCAGCAACTTTAGCATCTTGAACATCAACTGTTTTGGATAATCTTACCTTAGCATGTGCTGTAGCAAGACGAATTAATGTTTCTAAAGTTCTTGCTGTGATTGGAGAAGTATTTCTTTGGTTGTTACCAATTAAATCATTTCTTAATGAAGAATAAGTACCGACAATATAATCAGAGGCACCTTTGCTTAAGACTGGTTTAACTCTTTGTTTGGCATATTGAACATATTTTTTCAAGAATGGAATAGAAATGATATTACCAGATTTTTTCTTCGTTATACCAGCATGCAACAATGCATTGAATTTTTCAAACATTGGTTGTTCCATAAGCTCTTGCTCATTGGTTTCATCATTTCCAACAGCTAATGTAACACTGGATTTTTCTCTGATTGGTTCACCTTCCATCAATCCAGGTGGAATGAATCTGTGCATTCTCAAAACATGCTCAGAAATAACTCTATCTCTAGTTGGATTCACGTCATCAGTGACAACAAACAATAAATCGAAACGTGATAACAAAGAATCTGGCAAAGCAATATTCTTGTGAGGATCTTTGTGAACATCATATTGACCAAACACTGGATTTGCTGCAGCAATAACAGAACAACGGGCATTCAAAGAAGTATGAATACCAGCTTTGGCAATAGTAACAGTTTGTTGTTCCATAACTTCATGAATGGCAACTCTATCGGTTTCAGACATCTTGTCAAATTCATCAATACAAACAATACCTCTATCCGCCAAAACCATGGCACCTGCTTCTAGTCTTCTTTCACCAGTTTCCTTATCGGTGGTAACTGCAGCAGTCAAACCTACACCAGACGAACCTCTACCAGTGGTTGCAATAGCCAATGATGCTGTATTTAAAACAAATCTTAACACTTGGGATTTTGCAGTGGATGGGTCACCCACCATTAAAATATTGATATCCCCTCTCAAATGTGTTCCATTATCCAAATTCTTTTCAACACCACCCATCATCATAAGTAATACTGCTTTCTTAATATATTCAAACCCGTAAATGGAAGGAGCTAACGAACTTGATAACACATCAAAAATCTTTTTGTCTTTGGAAAGCTTGTTAATATTTCTAATATCTTGGTCGGTGATTTTCTCCTGTGAGGCAACACCAGTTGATCTAGCATGTAACAAATATACGGAGTTACTTAAAATAACAGTCTTGAAGGATGAACTATTATTACCACCACCACCGAGGGCACGGTACACACCAACAATTTGAACACGATCACCAGGTTTTGTTAAATCAACTAAATCATCATCCAATATAACATCCACAGATCTTGGAAGTTGACCTGCAGGTGCTGTTTCTGGCATTTCTTGAACAGATATCTTTTGGTAATCTCTATACGTAGAATAACCATATTCAGTAACTAATTTATTACCTTCCATATCTTCAGTTGGATAAATTGCTGGAGTGGCAATGGCATCAAAGGATGTTGTTTGGTCACGGTATTCACGAGCATAAAATCTACCAGTTTTATCAGCATAATGAACTGATCTAATAACTTTTGGTCTAACCAAAGAAGCTCTAGTAACAATACCTTCGACAGAAACCATCTTTGAAAGATAACCAGAATCAATCGATCTTGGTGTAAGGGAATGATTACCAAATGCACCAGAAAATGATAAATAATATTGTTGATTTGGATCATAGTTGTCGTGATCATAAGCAGGATCATGTCTATCATAAATAGCCATAGCTGTATCTCTTAATGCTCTTTCACAAGCAGGTAAAAAATCTGCAGGTTGATTAAGTAAACCATACCAGAATTCTCTATCGAATTCTCTTATTTCATCAATTGAAACACTTAATCTAAATTTCCCTTTGATTATCATATCTTTAATTTGACTTCTATAATCTATTCCTGAATTTGCATCTATTCTGTCTAAAAATTCTTGAAATCTACGGACTCTATCACCAAAAATTGCATCTTGTGGCTGTTGAGAATCATCTTGAGTTTGTTGCTGTTGTTGTTGTGTTGATGGAATTCCACCAAATATAGGACCATCCATTGTTGGCTTATAAACGAATGTGTTTCAAAAGTAGTGGATGGATATATAGATATATATATATAAAAAGAAGAAGTAATTGGTTGTAAACCTTCTTTTGGTTGTTCTTACTTTTTTCTCTTTTTTTTTTTACAACAGAAATGGAAAGTTTGAGAATAGCGAAATTTTTTTTTTTCTGCTTGTCTTGGGAAGAGACGTGTATTTCATTATGTTTCCTAAAACGGACAAATTAAATTTGAGCCACGCGCACTACGACTCTATACAAAAGACCAACCATCCATCAATACAGGTTTGTTCTCCAGTTTATCATTTACAAAAACATTATCAAACTCTTCAAATTCTAAAGCAGAATTTTTATCTTTAAATCTTCTTTCATATTCACTTTGCAACAATGAGTTATAACTCCAATCTAAAAAGTCTTCCATATTATAACTTGGTTTTCTGAATGGTTCACCGAAAATTTTGGCCAAAGTAGCAATATTTGGATGATAATGGCTCATTAAAGTCTCCAATTCCCATAATGATGAGTTAATAGCTTTTGTATTCAATGGATTCTTTTCAGTATTGTCGAATGGATCTTTGTAATTGGATCCAACATCTGTGTTATGCAACATAATCATACAAGTAGGATGTCTCTTTAACAAGTTATAAATGAATGGAATGACAATAACAACACCAGAAGCACTGGCACCTGAAGATAATCTAGCTAATTTCTTAATGAAAGAAGCAACCAAACTAGCTGACAAATGGGTGGATGTCAAAAACAAGTCACACAAACGGAAAAATCTAGATCGATATTTGGTGTATAATAATTCTGGCGTCAATAAAGAATATAACTTTGTATAGAAATCTGGGTATTCTAAATTGTAGTTCTTCATTAATTCATATAATGAGTTCAATGCAAGGATAGGGACAATCAAATCATCAGTAATATCATAACAGTCTGTTAAGAAATCCATTAATGATTGTGCTTGAGCCATGTATGGAATAATTCTCTTGTGTAAAATTAACAAAACGGACTTGTATTGTACTTGTAATAAAGGATATGAAAACATTTCAATAAGATCCTTTTGGTATTGTGATTTGAATTGGTTATGTTTATATAAAGCTTGCGGAAATTTAACATCTTTATCATTACTAACCCAAAGTGGTTCATCTTCTAATGTTTTCTCATTGAATAATAACCCATTTCGTATGATTGTTAAATAATTTGCAAAGATGAGTTGTAATTCAGTTTCAGATTTTTCTTCTTTCCATTGGTGTAAAATATCTGATAAATTATTGAAGAAATAAAATTGTAAATCCCAATATTTAGAAAATTTCTCAATAAACTCCAAAATTATAAAGTTGTTTGTAGTACCATCATGCTGAATTTCCCCATTCTTACTTTGTAATAAGGCTTCAACAACCAGTCTATAAGTTAATGTTGGGAAAGTAATTTCTTTAGATGTTGACTTACGTTTGCTTTCCAATTTGACAAAGTTCAACATGATATCCAATAAATCTAATTGTAAAGAAGTAGGTTCAGATAATTTCTCACCAATGAATTCGTTAATCAAAGATTTAAAAGTGCTATATTTATCGGCAACCCACTTAATGATAACTTTCTTGTCTTCATTGGCTTGTGATTTTTTAGTGTTTAAATCATCATTAACTTTATTGAAATTTTTATAAAGCAACAGGGATAATTGACGTCCAAAATTTTCCACTGCTGAATCTTGTTTGTCTTGCAACTTTTGTTTGACTAATGTTAATTGGTTTAACAATATTACGAAATTGTTAAATTTCAAAGAATCATCGATTTCTTTACTCAACTTTGTTATTTCTTCTAATGACAAAATATCATTAGGATCAACAGGTTTAGCTGTTTTAACTGTTTTAACTTTCTTGGTCTTAGAATCAGATCCACTCTTTGTAGCTCTTCTCTTTGGTGCCATTATGATATATAGATTTTCACCTAAGCAGTATGTCTGTCAATTAGGGTTCTATATTTATTCCAGATTTTTTTTTTTTTTTTCATATTCACAATGTAAGATGAGATGTCTGTTGTAAAGCACACGACCGATTTTCCAACACTATAAATATGTCAGGATCGAAGCGAAAATTTTTTTTTAATTGTTTTCCCTTTCTTTTCTTTTCTTCTTTGTATGACCTTCCAAGTTTTATACTTACATGATGAAATCTCGCGTTTAATCAATATTTATCCCTTCTTTTGATATGTCTTCCTGTATGAAAATTGTTGAGTTTTCTTAATTTGTTCTTCTTTCAGAAGGTGAATTTGATTATTCCGATTCTTTGTACATCTAAGGGAAGATTATCAATTGAAAATGACTTGACCGTCGGGGTTAATTTAAATGATGATGGTGTTCGGCGCAAACCTTATCTTGTTACATTTATTATCGGACGCTAGTGAGAACTTCTGACCCAGAATAAAACATTGGATAGAGATACGTCATACGAAATAGTTCATTTATTTATTAAATATACATATTACTAAAGTCAACAACACATAATCGTAGATACTTTTTTTTATTGTATATAGTCCTATTTTTATTTTGTTTAACTACTGCAAAATTGATACACTGTTTCTTTAATACGAAAGATATTTATTGTCTTACCAGAAGGAACACCAACCGATATAGTGTTGACACAAGTTTTCCACGCTAGTTGCTTGCTGAATCAATTTATCTACTTGGGTTGGAACATCCAATCCTCTTAACCGCTTAATATCATTACCAGTCAATTTATCAGTGATTCTTTTCAAAACCAAAGCTGCTCTAGCATTTCTAATCTCTAATTCATTTTGTTTCTGTAATCTAGCAGCTTCCTTTTCATCAATTTGTCCTCTTCTCAATAAATCAGCAGTATTAACTTGTGCAACTCTAATACCTGTTGCTTCAGCTAATGCTTTTGTAGGGAAATCAAAACCCCAGTTAATTAAAGGATCATAAGCAAATGCCTCTAATATAGCCATCAAAGATTCTTTATTATCACGCAAAACTCTCATAACATGTTCACAAGTAATTCTGAATGACCCTTCGATTCCACTAACTTCCATAGCATAATTAAGCATTCTTGTAAGTCTAAATGGGACCTTCTCTGGATACTTCTCACGCAAAATAGCAGCTTCAAAACAATCACCAAAATCAATATGAATGACTTTACCAGTAATACGGTCCAACATCAAGTTCGAAGGATGTCTATCTCCCAAACCTAAAATATAACCAACCATTGACATGACAGCTAAAGATCGAGTATATGTAGTTCTTCTATCTAACCAAGCTTCGGATGATTTTGACTTTAACCATAATACCTTATACAAATCTTGACCTTTACAATTATCCAAAGCACTGGTGAAAACTTCAACCTTCTGCAACAACGTCAACATGTCATAATCGGGAGCCATTTGCAATAATAATCTATGTTCGATATTCAACATAATACTTCTTGACTCTCTATAACCTTTGATCAATACATGGAAAGTATCACTGTTTGGAACCCAACCTAACAAACCAACTTTTGGAGATAATGGAATAGCCGAATACTGTTGAATATCCAAATGTCTCTTGAAACATTCAGGATCATTTACCAACAAAGTGTTAACCAATCCAAACAATTGCATAACTAAATTATCTTGTCTGATATCTTCATGACCTTTCAATACATACTGGTAATCCTTACCATCACTACCTTTACAAGAAAACTTTCTTGGTCTTTGTTTAGATGAAATAACTGAAAAGGTAGGATCAAAACGAACAATTCTAATGATCGGCTTACCTGCTTGATATGTACCAGGAACAGCTAATTCCAAATCACGTGCTTGTTCCAATTTGGGTGAAACATTCTCCAACTCGAGACTAATCAACAGTTGTAACTGTTTGGATATTCTTCTAAATACATTATAGTAAATATCCCATGCTTGATTCAAGTTGGTTATATCCTTTGTTCTTCTGTAATTAAGAACCCATTCAAAGGCATCGGCCAATTCTCTTCCAAATGCATTAGTAAATGCTTGTTCTCTCATGGTTTCTGGTCCCTTTTGCAACAATTGGTGTAATGGTTCTAAAGTTTCAAACATCTTTTCAGTATTATGTTCACCAAAGAAAAATCTACTGGCATCTTCTAAAGCATCATGCCATTGTTCGTGCCACAATACTGCAACTCGAATAAGTTCAGGAGTTACCAATTCAGCTTGGTCGACTAATGTCTCAGAATGGACTCTCATTTTTTCAATAATCGATTGTGCAGCCTTTTTACGGCTCGTAGATTCAGAAGTTATAGCAACTGTTAATGGATATACCAAAGCTTGCGGGTGGGCTTTACCTAATTCTGCTAATAAACCAAACAATGAACGGCTAACGGTCTCATTTGGTTGGTGAATACGGGAAATCAATTGTGGAACTACTTCTAACCAATTATCGATCTTGACCATGTTGAACCCTTCAGTCATTGCCTGGGCAGCCTCTGTAATACCCCCAAATTTGAACCATAAAGTAAGCAATCGCAACATATCTTGAAGTGAATTGGAGTTAGATAAAGCAATAGAATGGAAAAATCCTCGAATTGAAGGGATAACATGTCGTTGAACAGCATCGATTGGAATGATATTGGCTTGTTGCTGTTGTTGTGCTTGCAGTTGTTGTTGCTGTTGGAATTGTTTAACTTTTATATCATCTGAATTTCCATTACGCTCTTCCTCCAAAAACTCAATCTTGTTGCTTGTTATTCCATTACTAGAAGGAGCATTTTGGCTTGTGTAAAGGGAAATAACTTCAAAGTTGGCCAATGCCCAATTATGCCAAGCTTTATACCACTTGTCATCAAAATGAGTGGCCAACAAGTAGGCTCCCAAAATTATTTCTGAAGTTTCAGTTCTCCAATTATTATTCAAAGCAATCTGCCACTCACCTTGTTTCAAGAAACATCTTGCCAACAATCTGGTATAGTCTTCAACATGTTTTGGAATACCTGGACCTTCTGATGGTAATGGTTGAGTGATCAAATCATTTGGATTCAATCCAAGATCTTGTGACATTCTCGTAGTGAAATCAACTAAATGACGCAATGCTTCTGGTCTTTGACCTTTAGCCCACATGTACTTCAATTGTGCATAAACAACTTGTGGTGGTGCCCTGGATGGATTTTCTGGTGATCCTTCTTCCAATAATAAATTCAAAGATTTCTCGGCCAAATTCAATCTTCCTGACTTTCTACATAAATTAGCAAATTTGATCCACATATCCATGTCTTGCTTTGGTTTGATCACTAAAGCTCTGACTTTCAACATTCTTTGCCAAATATCAACATTTCTTTGACAACCCAATAATCTTGTATTCCATGTCTTACGCATAACAGCTCTTTTTTCTGAACCCAGAGGCAAGCATTTGTATTTGATGATTTCTTCCAATTCTGCAAGCATTTGAACTCTCACAACAACACCATAAGCTCTATTATAACTTTCACTTACTAAAGCAGTAATTTCTGTAACCAATAAATCTCTTGCTTTCAAAATATGTATTGACGCATCATCGAAATTATTACGGTGAAGACTTAAAATTGCATTGAAGAATGCTTTATCAGGTGATTCAGCCTTCATGACTCTAATACAAGAATCCATTCGATCCCATTGTCCCAATCCCCAAGCGGCAGCAGCTGCAAGTGGTGCAACACTTCTCTTTACATCACTTGATGAATTATCCCACTTGCTACGAGCCAACTCGGATAATTGTTCCCATTCACCTAATGCATGCAAACATCTCATCTTACCGATAGTAATATCCATATTATTTGGTTCTGTCTTTTCTCTTTCATTATAAGCTTTCAAAGCATCATCCCATCGTTGCAATTTTTCATACCACGTTTCCTTCAATTGTAAGTCATGGTGTAATTGAGCATGTTTCAAAATACCAATAGCCGCATCAGATTGCTGTAATTGGTTATTAATACTAATTAAGGACTCAATAGTAGGTGTAGTTGGTTGGTCATAAAATTCCAATTCTTTATAATGTAAAGCTTTAGCAAAAGCATGAGCACGTTGGGCGTATTGACCCAAAGTAGAAATAGCAATTGGCAAAGGTTTGTCATCATGTTCCATAAATTCAGCAAGGTTCAATAAAATCTGATGAATCTCTGGTGGATTGCTTGGTGATGAAAGTGCAATACAGAAAGCTTCAACTAGTTCTTCTTTATGTTGAGAATACAATTCACTCCAGCAACTAGCAAAACTAGCATTGAAAAGATCTTTAGCTAATGGATAGTAATCAGAGGCCAACCCGGCACAAGCTCTTATAGCATGTGATGGACTTTGCAACAATAATTCTTTACTTAATCTACCAATCCACTCTTGCCAATCTTCTTTGGTACGACGTTGGCTGGCATCCCATGCTGCTTTTAATGCCGCTTGGTTTACAGGAAGCTTCTTTGAAGGCATATCCGAATCAGCAAGATCATAACGGCTGTAATCATAATCCTTGTAAATATCCAAATGAAGTGGCAATGGATCTCCACTTACCAATTTTTGCACCAACTGTTCAAATTTAGGAGCATGGATGTTTTTCTGTAACAATGTCTTCTTAATAACAGGAATGAATACAGTGAATTCTGGTCCTAATTGAAGCAACATGTATGTCAAAGTATTAATTGAAGATTCTCGAAGATCGATATTACCCAGACTAAGAATTCTTAAAATTGGATGAATAATTCTTGATGCCATGTCATTCAACATAACATTCTTTGATAATCTACCAACGGTCTCGATTGCTGCTCTTCTCAATTCAACGGGTCCACATTCAAATAATTTGACAATGTTTGGTACGACTATATCAACAAACTCCTCTATGTTGCTGCCGAAAACGACAAAACTCTTTAACACATGCAATGACGGTGATCTTTTTGCTGACTTGTCATCTTCAAATACTCCAAGCAATAATGTCAACACTTCTGGTAAGTACATTTTAAATTCACCATCTAATGCTCGTGAAATAGATTGAATAACATTAATTATTGTGACTTGGATATTCAATTGGGAGTTGATATTAAAAAATTCTTTGATAGTAGCAAAAACATCATCTAAAAATGGACGAATGTGTTGCTTGACAATTAAGATGATATCACCCAACTGTTGGAAATAAAATTTAAGCATTGATTGTTGACACGTATGCATGACGTTGATTATTCCAGGAATTATTTGTGGTAAAAATGCAACGCATCTAAGTCCTAAAGTCTGGAAAATGTACATCACAGCTTGAATAACTTTTGTATGATGAATACTTAATGATGGGTCTTTCAAGATTTTCATCAAAGTAGTAATGGCAACTTTTGGATAATATTCTTCATTTGATGGTGACATTCCTTGCATCAATAATGCAACATCCACTGGTGGTGCATTCTGTTCTACCGGTATACTCTTTGATGTTTGCTCAACTTCTCTATGTTTATAAGGATCAAGTGCACCTAAAATACCCAACAATCTAACAGTTTCTCTCTTGATATCAGCAGAGGTTTCCAGTTTCAAAATTGCCACAAGCATACCTAATAATTGTGGATAATCAAGTAATGGCTGAATTACATACCCAGAAGAAGATGCCAATTGACCTAAAGTTTTCAAAGCGGCATCTCTTTTGTAAGACGAACTTTGATCCTGGAATGTTTCCAAGATCAAAGGCATCAATTCAGGGATAAATGGTTTTAAATCTTCTCCTCCAACAACTGATAACTCACCTAAACACTTGATAGCACTAGAAGCAACGGATGAACTCAAGTCCTTGGCTTTAGGTAATAATGCATCAACTATTGGTTTGACATAAGGACGAGATAACTCATTGGAACTACTAATAAGTAAAGATAATAAGATGGCGCTTTCTTCCTTCTTACGACTGGTAGTAGAATACTCCAATTTTGAAAGCAATTGTATAAGTGTTTTTCTGAGTGAGGGAACAATATATGCTGGGTTGATTGATGATAATCTTCCGAGTATTTTAATGGCAACTTTTCTTACAGCAAAAACTTCATCATTCAAGGCAATAAACAAAAGTCGAACATTATCGGCTTGCGATAACTGAGGATCAAAATTGCCAGCTTTGACTAAACAATTCAACCCAGCCAATCTAATTTCTGGAGTTGGATCAGTAATTGATATTGATAATAATTTCCCCAAAACTTCATTGACAGTATTTAATGCATTGACACTTACTTGTTGACAAATGGGATCTTTAACAAAAATTTCATAAGAAGTAACAGTTGCAGTGAGACGAACCTTGGCATTATTATGTTCAAGGTATGTGATAGTACAATACCTTACAAATTCATTCAACTGATAGTTTTCAAATTCAAAAAAAGCCAACATCTCCAACGCCAGAATCAATATTTTACTATCCAATTTATCATATTGTTCTTGGTTCATCAATATGTTGTTGATACTCATACCTGTGTCTCTTGAAATCATAATCAATCTGCAATCTCTCGCTAGTGATGGGTTTACCTTTATGGTGCCAAAAGGTGATCCTGGTGGTTGGAACCCTTTACCTGATAATACTAAGCTCAACAAGTTTAATAATTTTTCATTAATCAAATTTGTTAATGTCGGAATGTTGATAATCAAAATTTGAAGAACATCTTGCATATGTTTAGATAAAGAACAATTGGAAAACATCATATCTAATATGTCTCTTTGTAAATGTTTTGTTAATGCAGGACCAACAGCAATTGATAATTTTGCAATACAGTCAAAAATAGCTGGTTCGGTTTCTTTTCTACTGGCAGTGTATTTTGAACCAGATGTCAAAGATGCTATATTGGCCGTACTGATATTTGGATTTTCGTTTGAAACAGCTTTGGCTAGAATCAGTTGCACTCCCGCATTTGATGTATATGATAACCCTTCTCTAATATTATCTAAAATTGCATCTAAATAAGTTGCCATTTGATTACCAACTTCCAAGGCAATCAAACCAATACTCTTGAAAATGGCACTTTTATCAGCATTAGCAACTTCAGTATGTTGACCTTTGTACTTCTTGAGTTGTGATAAATAATAATATAATGTTCTATGTAAATATTTTTCCACAAACAATTCTGTATTGACTCTGCACAACAAGGGGAAGATATTAGTTAATTCTTGTCTTATAATTGGTAATTTATGGTGCTTGTACAAATAGGTATTTTCATACATTTGTTCAAATCTTGAAATGATAAAAGGATCCTTATTGTATTTGAGTAATTCTCTGTAGATCAACAATGAACCATGGATATTTTCACTAGATTGACCACTAAGGGCAATATTGTATGAAGAGTTTGAATCAGACGTTTCTGTTACGTCATTCTCGTTAAGTAATTTCGATGCCAGTTCAATCATTCTTTTAATCCAAAAAGTACGAGCATTCACATCTCTATCATAAATGATATGCATACACTTGTTAAGGGCAATCGCGGCATCCTCTCTAACAATAAGTTTATGATCTCTTAAAGGTAACCACAAATTCTCCAAAATTTGATTAATTAAAGGATATAATAAAGTAGGAGCATTATCAGAAAGGGCAGTAATGATCAATATAGCTGCATGTCTTCTATTTTCATGTTGCTTATTATCACTTTGTAACCATTCTATTGCTCTTTTAGCTTCAAAATCAACAAAATCTCCAGTTAAATTTCCTCCTAAAGTTGCTAATTTACCCAATGTACTAATTGCTTGTTTCATAATTATCAAATCATTAGATAAAATTAAAGACCCAAGATAATTGGAAAATCTTGCAGTTTTTCCAGCATTTTCTTTACCTACACCTGAATCAAATTCAATCAATGCATTTAAAGCAGCAATACCTCCTAAAATCTCTGCAGTTTTCTCTCCATGCAATAAATCAAAAATTGTCTTATTTATATCATTATTATATCTATTGAATTGTTCAGATGATAAATCTCTGGCAATGGACGACAAATAATTATGTAGTTCTTCAGCATATTTAGCTCTTTCTTCTTCAGAACTTGAAGTTAACTCTTTGAAAATCTCAGTTAAGGCAACTCCATCTACCACTTGAACCTGAGTAGTAGTAGATCCTGACATAGTGTTGTTATTATAGTTATGGTAGTAGTTATGGTTATTCTAAATTGAGTTGGTGTTTTAATTTTAGTCGGGTTGTTTGGCGTAATTTTTCTTTTTTTTTCTCCCTCTGTCTAAATTTGTCTCGCTCACTCTTTTTTTTGATTATTATCTATGCTTGGTGTATGCGCCCTTGAAATTATTCACCACTCATTTTTCTTTTGATTGTTGTTCATATCATTGTGTGTCTCACTATCACGTATGACGGTGAAAAATAAAAAAAAATGGATAAACAGAATACAGTATCATCCACAACAATTAAAACCTTAAAAACACAATGGTAAACTAGAATCATTATTCCTTTATTTTTTTTTTTGGTTTAGACTATACAAATATTTATATACTGAATCTATTTAATGCGTTTATGGTACAGAGAATAAGGAAAAGTTTCTAACAATACTTGGACCATATTCATCATAATCACTCTTGGTGTAACAGTAACTCTTGAACTCGGATGTTTGTGCTAAAAGTGAACCACCAAACCAAACTGCATTTCTTTGTTTCTTATGTGAAATAACTTGCACGTCAACACCAGTACTCTTCAGTCCACTTAATCTTTCACTCAATTGAACCCTTTCATTAACTATGGTTTTCAAATCTCTTTGTAATCTTTTACCAAAATCTTTAAACATGGTAGAACCACCTGATAAAACAATGTTTTTATACAATTTCTTACGCACATCAATTGGAGATGCTTGGATAACTTGATCAACAACGGTTGGTAATGGAGTCAAAAAATCAGATGAACAAATTTCTGGATTGAAGAAAATTTCTGGAGCCAAAAATCTTTCATAACCAACATCAACAACATTCTTTTTGTTTTTATCATAGTATTCAACAATATATTGAGCAAATTTTTCTTGAGGATATTGATCAAATCTGCTAAATTCTTGGACGATATCAGGACAAACATAACAGAATTGTTGTTTGATCTTTTCAGCAGTTTGCAAACTGGTATCAGCTTCACCACGATCTCTTAATAATTGTTGAATAAACAAAGTGATATCTCTACCAGCTAATGGGATGTTTTTGATGGCGGTACCAATCACATAACCTTCGGCAACTGGAATAACGTGAGTAACACCATCACCAGAATCGATAACAGTACCACTCAATGATCTATCTTGTACTTTAGGAGAAGTCCAAGATGCAGCTAATGCCAACACTGCTTGAACGGCAATATATAAACCAGCACAATTAAAAGATTCAAACATAATTTCAGCTGTACTTTCACGATTTTCTGGTGGATTTAATGGTGGTTCAGTTAATAAAAAGTAATGATCTTCTGGTTCACATCTCAAATATTTGAAAATAGAACTTTCCCAAAATCTTTCCATTTGATCCCAATCTTCGACTTGACCATGTTTAATAGGATAATGCAAACCATATTGAGAACCAGTTGAAGCTTCTATGGCTTCATCTCCAATATAAAAATCTAAATCTTCTAATCCTCTTTTAGATGCCAAATTTGAACCACGAACACCTTTGCCAGCTTTAGAAGATGCTGATGAGGTAGCAATGGCTGTTGGGAAAACAAATGAAGGGGAATCATTTCCAGCAAACCCTAACTTGGTTAAACCAGTACCGTTGTCCATGACAACTGCAGGTGTATTCATACTCATGGTGTATTTAGTTTTAAATGATTAATTGTGATGATATCTAACCTCAATGGCAATGATTGAATGTTTATGTGACTAAATCACGCTTAAATAAAAATAGTAGATTGACTTGATATAAAACCTCGCCGAAACCTTTCCACTGACAACTCCTTTTTTTTTCGTTGAGACCTTGTTGAACTTTAGACAAAATCTCTCTCTCTCTCTCTCTCTCTCTCTCTTTCTTTCTTTCTTTCTTTCTCGGGTCAATTTCTCAGAGATTTTCTTTTTTTGGTGGATCAAACACGACTTGGACTTGGTTATTTTTTTTATCCAGCATAGCCCTTATCAACCATATCAACCAGACACATGTCTAAGAATAGTAACATTGGTAAATCAAGTTCATTAAAGTGGGTAGAACAAGTTCGAACGTTACCAAGTGATCCTAATTCAAATGATTTTTTAAAATTAGAATATCTAGATGTTAATTTGAACAACTCAAGAAAGCTAATCAACAATATCAACCAGTTGTCCAAGAATGTTAAAGAATACGTTGACGATGTTGATTTGAAAGTAAATGGCAATTTAGTGCAACTAAAACAAATACAAAGAGAATTGGATTGGTTGGATTGATGAATAATCATACAGAAATATGTCTATAACACCATTAAAAATATTGCAACTATATAAATATGTATAATGTCCTAACGAATATATAAATATATAAAAAGAAAACGAACTAAATTAAATAATGTCAATCACAAACTTCACTTTGGGCTAGATTGTTCTTCACTATCCTCCTCATCATTAGTTATGATAAAGTTTTGCATGGCAATTGAATCACGGTTGTCAACTTGCTGGTATTTTCCGTTTCTTTCCAAATCCCCTGTTGTTTGCTGTGATTGTTTCTCAGAATCTTCTTTCTGGGGTTTAAACTTGAGAATAATTATTGCATTTCCAATAATTAATGTAATTCCCAATAAACTTAACATGCCTGGGAAATGGTGCCAAATACTAACATCCCAAACTACAGCAAAAATCATACCAGAATATGCCATCAAGGATGCTCTTGAAGCTTTAACTCTTTGAACACCAGCTGTCAATGAAAACTGCATAAAGAATCCCGATAATCCAATGATGAGGAATAAAGTCCATTGGTAAGCATTTGAAGGTAACACAAATGACAAACCTGGAAGTACCAAAATTGCAAAAAATGTAACAACGCAACAAGTTAATGCAAAATAACTGACAGATAATAACGGATGGGCATGCATACCTATCTTTCTCAAAATGATGTAAACACAAGAAGCACCACAAACACCAACTAAGCCAACTATGGTTGCTAAAATTCTCTTTTCAGAACTTGAACTTTCAACACTTTCATCACCATTGGATTCTGTATCTGAGGCACTACCAAATATAAAAGTTGGTTTGGCAATTAATACCACCCCACCTAATGAAAACAATGAACATACTGCTTCCAATATAGAATACTTCTCAGATAACATTAAGAATGCTAAAAATGCCGTCACCATCGGTACCAAAAATGTTAAAGCAACAGCGTCTGATAAACTCAAATATTGTAAAGAGAAATACATTCCAAAAACACCAAAAAAACCCACAAATCCTCTTAATAGTAATAATTTTCTAATCGGTTTAGGACCTAGTGGGGCTTCAGGAACAGATCTTGTAATGCCCATATACAACAAGCAACAAATGTATGTAATGAACATTCTGACAAATAAGATTTGGGCGGGATGTATAGGTTCGTTGGAGCCTTTATTGGTAACTAATAGTTTACAAGTTGTAACCATAATTGAATTTAAAAATTGTGACAATAGCAAGAGAGAAATCCCAATATTTGGTGAGATATACTTGTCATAAAATGATAGTACGGATTGTTTGATTCTTTGTAATGTTGATGGAGTTTCAAAAGTACTGGTTGATGCCCAATCATGATCTTCTATGGTAAATGAATCAATAGAACTTGCTTTACCTTCTTCATTTTGTTCTGTGTATATTACCTCGTGGCTCTGAGGATGGTTTGCATTTGCCTCGTTGATGGTAGAATCGGTAATTACTATTGGATCAGCAACAAGAGGTTGGTCTCTTAGCACTGTATTGTCTGTATTAGATGACATGGTACAGGTTCTAATGTAGATAACTTTCAATCACTAGCAAAAAAAAAAAAAATACAAATACAGCAAAAGATCCGTTGGTGAATTAAGGATTGAAAAATAGATAGATTATTTTTTTTGGTTTAGTTTCGTTTTGTTCTGTATCTGATAAAGACTTAATTACTAAGATTTTCTTTTATGTAGGGCCGCAAAACCAATTGGAAAACTAAAAAAAAAAAAAGATAAAAATTCCGCAATCAGGGTGAACATTGAAAGGGGCGTATCGGGAGTGCGGTTCCTGCAAGTAATTTATTCCAAATGATGGAATTTTTTTCTTTTAGTTTGAATCTTGAATAAGATATTAATTATCAGAGAACACAATCTTAGACTTAGTATGTATCTATACGTAGACCATTGATTACACATAAATAATGACATTAAAATGGTAAACCTTAATGGTTGTTAAATTGGAATCTACACCACAGTTCATGTGTTCTTTCCTTTGCCGCGGAAAAACTATATAGGTATTCCGAACAATAGCAATTCCCCCCCCCCCCAATTTCAAACCCCCTCTTTGAGAAGTTTAATAGAGGGGGGTGCATGCTTTTCAATGAGTCAGTCATAGGAAATAAAAAGGAGAAGTTCGTGTTTTTCTCCATCCTGTCTAATGCAAAGTCGATGTGATCTCTTGATTCATCACAGTTTGGTACGTGGTTGATTTTAGTTATTGCCGAGCAGCCGTTGTCTTTCTTTCTATCAAACTCTCCCATTGCGCCTTTTCTGGTTCCGTTTTTTTTTTCTTGGCCCTAGCTGATACGAAAAAGCAATCCACAGTTTATTACGATAACATCAAGCATTGTTAACTTGGTTTGACATGTTGATTCATATTGTGTCAATTTAAAGTGAAAAGTATATATCAAAACAGACATGATGAGATCTAGGTAGAATGATTTTCGAAAAGTACAAGAATCGTATAATGCACAGATATGATATATTACGTCGTATGCAATCATGACTTCAAAAATAATAAACAATTCACTATCAAATAGTAATCAGAGATCAAATGTAGTTGTTAACAACGCATTTAGCTCTATAAATGAAGTATGCCTGTGATAATCTGCAAATATACTGTATATCACATAAATTTCGCAACATTTCATCATGAAAAAAAAAAAACTGAAAGATTTTGTATTTTAATGGTGTAAAAACTCCGAAACTTGGAATGTTTTTTTTTTTTAATGCTATTAGTATTTGCATACAATCTATCTAGCTATAATACAAGTTAATTTAAAATCATAGAATTGTACAACATCCTTTACTTGGTTTTTCATTATTTAATAAACTTGTTCGAACAGCAAATTCAAAAATATCATCTACACCTTCACCAGTTAAAGCTGAACTTTCTAAATATTTTTTAGCTCCTATCACATCAGCCATATTTTGACCTTCATCAAATTGAACAAAATTAATTCTATCATTAACATCGGTTCTTAAATCTTTTTTCAATCCACATAATAGATATGGAGTATTTGGACAATATTTTTTAACTTCAACAACCCATTTACTTCGAGCATTATCTAGTGAATCAGGTGTATCTAAACTAAAAGCAATTAAAATTATATGGGAATTATTATAACTTAATGGTCTTAATCTTTCATATTCTTCTTGCCCTGCTGTATCCCAAAGTGCTAATTGTACAGGTTTACCATCAATCCTACAATCAGTGACATAATTTTCAAATACTGTAGGATGATATTCTGAAGGAAATTCTCCTAATGTGAATACATAAAGTAGTGATGTTTTACCACATGCTCCATCTCCTACTATAACTAATTTTCTTTTAACTGGATTTGACATATTATGATATTACAAACTGACCAACAAAGTGTATATGTGTGTGTGTGTGTGTGTTAAATGTGTCAGTGGATGTTCAAATTCAAATTCAAATTCAAATGAAATTGATTTGTTTTTCTTGTCGTGTTAGTTTTCTATTTTTTTTTTTTCTTTTTGTTTCTAATTTTTATTGTCTTCTTTCTTTCTGGTTCTTTTTCCGTTTTACTTAAAGTAGAAGGGGAGGAATTGAATTGGTTATTTATCCATGGTTCTATGGAAAATACTTCCTCTTTATATATTATTATTGGGGTGTTTTTATTATTACTAAATTCAATTATATTTATACATTAGTAATTAAAAAAATAAACAAATAAATAAATCGTGATAACAATGTGGTCTATTTTTAAACTTCTTATTTATATTTCCACAAAACATTGGAATGGAAAAAAAAAATATACATGATGTTAATATAAAATAAAAACTAAAAACTGGATCCAATTCGCAATAGAGTAAGAGAATCTTTATCACAACGAACCGAGTATGAATAATTATGCAACCACTATGAACCATTATCCATTCTCGCGAACAAGAATCGTCATTAATCATTAATAAACACCATTTCAACAATATTTGGCTTGCATCAGAACACTTCTCTATATATTGACGTTTGATTGTAAAATGAAAGAAATATATTCAAATCTTTAATCCCAAGAATACTAAAACTAAAACTAATACTTATAAACTATACTTAAATCACTCGAAAAAGGGTGAGATTCCGGCACAAAATCATTTATGCTGGTAATAGAAACTCTACAACAAAAAAAAAAATAGGGGCTTTAATTCCATAATTTTCTGCTCAATCCATTGGAATTACCAGTATTGTTTGTCAACTCTCCAATTGGACTCAAAAACGATGAATTAACCCCATTTTGATCACTAAACAATCCTGGTGGTGAAGAAGTATTGACAAAACTGGACAACCCTCCACCATTAACTTGTTGACCAGATACGGGTGGAGGAGAAGCTCTTGGCAAACCATTCAATACAACATTAACATGGGTAACAGCACCAAATTCATCATACTTGAGGTTAAATTGATAAATAGAAGTTGCATTAAATGATGTACAACAACTAATAAATTGATTGATAGACAAGTTTGGCATATTCAAAATAGTCTTCACATTTTGGAAAAGGTTCACCAATGGTGCAAATCCAAATTCAACTTGCCCACTATTCTGTAATATTTGAAAACAATTAAAAGTTGTTGATTGGATTAAATCAACCTCAGATGAATTGGTGGTAGTGTTGCCATTATTGTTGTTACTATTATTCCAAAGACCACTACCATTGGCAGTATTTGTACTAATTAATGATGGTTCATTAGGATTGCTCCAAATTGAGTTACTACGAGAACCAGTTGTTCCCAGATTAGTTGTTTTACCATTTCCAGAATTCATCCAAATGTTGTTGCTATTACCACTTACTGGAGTACTAATAAATGTGTCTGTATTCAACGGATCAGCAAATGCATTGAAGGGACTGAAATTGGTTGAAGATTGAGCTGATCCAACACCCCCAGCAACAGTGGAGCTTGGTAATGTCGAGCTTTGTGGATTTGATGAAACAAACTGGCTACCTGTTGTGGCACTGAATGGTTGCTGAGTCAGGGCAGTTAAGGAATTCAATCTCGATTTACTTGACCATGGTGATAACGTATTACCAGCAGTAATAGTAGCATTACCACTGCCGCCATTTAACCCATTGGTAACCGTGTTTGAAGAACCATTATTGAGCAAATTTATTAAAACCGTTTGAGGAGAATTCATTATTGAAGGTTGTTTCAACAAATTAGATCCATTTTGAAAAGTATTAGAAATAAATTCCGAAGAGTATTGATATTGTTGTGATATTGGAGGTTGATGAGTAGAAGAAGAAGGAGGAGGTACAATAGACTGTTGTAGATTTTGTCCTTGAGGAAGCGATAATGGAACTTGTTGAGGCTGTTGTTGCAAAGGATGTTGGCCAATTAATGGAGGAACAGATTGCAAAGCAGTCAAAGTAGGGAACCCATCAGAAGTAGGTGTAGTTGGCATCGACGTAGTTGCAGCCTGATATAAATGATTCAATAAAGGATTACCATTAACAAGTGGATCATGTGGATTATTTCCAGTAGAGAATTTGTACCTTTCACTTTCAATTTGTCTAACAATATCATCATCATCGTGATCCTGAGCTTGTAATCTCTTTTGTTTTTCCTCTTCTTCTTTCTCTTGTTGTTCTCTTTTCAATCTTGCTTCTTCCTCTTCCTTTTTCTTCTTGAGTAACTCCTTTTGTCTCTTTTCTTCTTCCTTTTGTTTTTTCAACATCTCCTTCTGTTTCTTTTCTTCCTCCTTTTGTTTTCTTTCTTCTTCTGCCTTCTTTCTACGTTCTTCCTTCAATCTTTTGGCCTCTTCTTCACGTTTTTGTTGTGCTTCAACCTTCTTTTTATGCTCCTCTTCCTTTCGTTTTAATTCCTCCATACGTTTCTTCTTTTCTTCTTCACGCTTCAATTTCTGCTCTTCCTTCCTCTTTTTCTGTTCGGCCTTCAACTTCTCCTTTTGTAACCTTTGTTCTTCTTCTTTAGCTTTCAATTCTAATTCCTTTTTCTTTCTTTCCTCTTCTTTGGCCAATTGTTGTAGACGTTTCTTCTCTTTAGCCTTTTCCTTTTGTTTCAATTTTTTCATTTCACGCTCTTTCTTGGCATTCTCTTCAGCTTCCAATTCTTCAATTAATTTTTGAGTTCTATCTTGTGACAATTTCTCTTTATAGGCATTTTTCAATCTTTCTTGGAATAATTTAATGACTTGAATCAAGAATAATCGGCGAATTTCTTGCATTTTTTCTTCTTCAGAGATTTCAGATTCGGTATCGCTTGCATCTTCATCTTCATCGTCATCATAATCTTCTTCATCTTCCTCCTCGTCTTCATAATCTTCCTCATCATCTTCATCTTCGTCTTCCTCGTCATCGTCTTCTTCTTCTTCGTCAGCATCTTCTACTTCTTCTTCTTCGTCATCTTCAAATTCTTCAAATCGTGGTGTATGATGATGGTGGTGGTGATGGGGATTGTCACATGTATGTACTTCAATTTCTACCTTATCGTCTTCATCAACCCATGCATATTTCAGCAGTGTGTTATGTATCGTGGCATTTGGGGATTCTTTTAACAATTCTTCTCGAGCTGTTCTAGATTCAGAAAGTGCTTCCATCATACCAATGAATGAATTGCCATCATTTTTTAACAAATCCTCTGCAAAAGTTGATAAACCTTTTGATATTTGATCATCAAGTCTATTTCCAATAACGGATCCCTCAACTCCATTCCTAGCATTAATTGCAGCAATGTTGGAGAAAAATTTACCCATATTAGAAACATAAGATATTCCTTTCTGTAAATTTGCCTTATCAACATTATTTAAATCTCGAACAATCTCTCTCAATGAAGTTGCCTTTTCCAAAATATGAATACTATTGGAATTTTCTGGATCCAATTTAGAAATTTCTTTCATTTTATCCAAATCCATACTTTCTAACGCTTCAAATAATTTAGGATCAAGTAGTTTATTAAATAGTTGTGATTCATTTGAATTCTTTAGATCATTTTCATCAAAACTAGTTCGCAAATGAACTTCGGTAGACTTGTTAGAAGACGGTTCTCCATTCTGTTGATCACTAGCACTAGTCAATTTTTCAATATGATTCTTGAACTTTTCCATCTGATCTTGAATAAAATTTACTTTAATATCATTCTGAACCTGTGTCGGGTTTAAACTATGCAGTTTCGCTTGTTGCTGTGTTGGTGGTGGCAATTGGTGATTATTACTATGATGATGATTGTGTTGTTGGCTTTGAGCCTGATCCCATTTTTCTTTGAATTTCAATTGCCGTCTTTGTAATCTTCGTTCTTCTTCTAACATATGAAATCCACCAAATAACAATCCTGGCAAAGCATTCAAATCATTTATATCTCGTACATCGTGAATGAAATCAATTATATCATCAAAATGATTATCATAAATATTTTCCAACTCTTCTTCGATAATATTATTTCTTCGTCCACAGTATTTGCAAGTACAGAAATTGTTACCATTACTTCCATTATTATTGGATCCTAAACCACTGCTGGTACCATTGTTTTGCGACAGTAGTTGTTGCAAGTGTTGTCTCGTTTCACTCTTGAACATTTTCATGATGGAGTCTTTATCAATTCTAACTAATTCTAATTTCTTAGATTCGCCTAGGGATTCCCAAAACTCTTTCAAACGTTCCTGTTCTTCAATAGATGCACTATCCCATAAATTAGTATTTGAGGATGATGAATTCTTTCGCGTATTACATGAAGTTCCATTACTAGAATATTCACAGTCGTCATTACGTTTATCTGAATGATGGCGTCCATGACTATGATGATGGTGGTGGTGATGTTGATGGCTGTTATTGCCTAAACATTCTGCATTATTTTCATCATCTTCGTCATCATCATCTTCGTCGTCTTCCTCTTCTTCTCCATCCAAACTTTCGACTATTACATCCCCATTTGGTGCTTGCTTAATAACTCTTGAGGTAGGATAATCATCTCCTGGATTATTCAAATGGGCATGGATTGTAGAAGCAGCAAGCTTTGACTTATTTTTCTTATTTTTCTTTTTCTTTCTTTTAGATACAGAACTTGCTGATTCTTGATTATTTGATACTAGTCTCTGTTTCGATTGATCTTGAGAAATACCCAGTTTCGGTTGATTACTCGGGCTAGATGATGATATTTCAAAATGAATATTATCACCCAACTTGAATTTCGTAGTTGAATTCTCCAGTCTATCCATTATATCAGACATCGTTTTATTCTTACTTTACTATATTAATCAAAATAAAAGTACCACAAGGAAATCTTAATCTTAATCTTAAAAATTAACGCCTCTTGTACTTTATAATTCTCCACTTGTTAAATTTCAACTTGAAAGATATTTGACTAGTAATAGTAGTAGTTGGTGTTGTTGTTGGTGGTGTCGTAAAGGAAAAGCCTGACTTGACTGAGTTTTTTTTTTTCTCTCTTGTTTAACGGTTAGTATGTGGTATTTTTTTTTTCCTTTGGTGGTCAAATTAAAATTTTTCTTCCTTTGCACACTATGTCTGTTTCTCTGTTTCTCTCACTGCCTTTCCCTAAATAAATAAATAAATAAAAAAAAAGGAAAAAGAAAATAAAGAGGTTCTTGCTGTCCCACCCAACAAAAGGAGAAAGACACACACAAGTTAGGATCAAAAATTGAAAGACTACTTGAGAATCTTTAACACAATGTATAATAAGTTCCTCCTCTTTTAACCAATTGACTTTGATTCTAATGATTTGTCTTTGCTCAGTTAATTTATTGACGTAAATAGGCTGACGAAGCAAACCCCATTTAATGCAGGAGAGAGGGAGATAGACAAAGAGAAAAAAAAAAAGGAAGACAAATGGTGTTAAAATTTACATCTATATTTGTTTTGTCTTGCCTTGAATTGTTAAACAACCAAATTCTCTGTTATGACAATGAACGAAATCTACTCAGTTGAGTCCAACACATAGATCTCATTCTATGTCATTTAATTATATTCTTAGTTTACACTCTGTCTCTACTTGTTAACCAATACGGTAGTAAAAATTAGAAATGCCCGTAAGAAGAAGGAAAAAAAAAAATCAATGAAAATAATATAGTCGTGTACTAGATCAAAAACAAAAAAAACTTATATGCAAACCATGATAATTTCTCCACATTGAAAATAATTTGTTGCAACCAAAAAGGAAATTATAGTCGAATTCAAATGAATTTACTTACTTTCCTCAAGCTTCTTTTTTAATTCCTTGTTTTCTTCAACAACAACTTCCAATAAAGCAGTTAATTTATCGATTTTTTCAATGACTTCATAAATTTGCCAATTAACTCCCATCTTGTTAGCTTGTTTCACAGGTTTAACTGTCTTTTCAATTTCTTGATTAAATTCGTGAATATTAATCATAAACTCTGGATCTTGGTGTTCGCCAATTCTTTGAATCCTTAATTGTTCGTTGATTTCCAGATCTCTTTCTCTGATAGTACTCATGTGATCATCACCTTCGGTTGAATCATCAAATCCATCGGTCAAATCCCATTCAGTATCAACTTCATTGGCATCGTCCGGTAATCCTTTAAATCTATTGTAACTAATTCTTCTAGCATTGACTAACTCATCGGAAGTAATATATGTAAGCAAAGGAGCATAGATGATCAACATTACATAATAATTTAAATCTTTCCATGTGTTTGCTGGTAAAAACCAACCTAATGGGGTGATGATAACTTCAATCAAGTTGAATGGCGGAACATACAAATTTTGATCTGGGGCTCTAATATATCTTAAAGTCTTTTGAGCAACCAATGCAAAATATTCATCAGTGGCATTTTCAACAATTGCTGCATAAGCAGTGGAATACAATGCAATCAAGATATTCATCAAAATAACAGTCAACATGAACGAGTACAAGTAGTATAAAACTGAAGCGTAAGGTGGAACCAACTTACCCATATCGTCAAAGGAGGAACTGCCAATAACAGCCTTGACCAATGAGATTAAGATTCTTCTAGTGGCTTCATTCTTACCATCTGATGAATCAAGACCAATGAAACCTTGTAAAAATCCAATGATGACAACTGCCAACAAGAAAAAGAACAAAATGGATTCCTTCATCATGACTTTCAAAACAACAATCATGGCACCAACAAATTTATAGGCATCCAAAAATAATAACAATCTAGACCACATCATAGGAGAAGCACAAGCCAACACTCTGTATGATATTTCGTCATATCTAGCTCTCAAAGCATCATGTGAAGAAAGGGAAACACTGGCTACTCTAAATGCAAAGGCAACAGTTATGATTGTGTACATGATATCATTGAAAACATTCCAAAATCCTAAGTAATTCCAACCAACGTGATAAATCTTGACAATTTCGTCGTAGATGTAACTAATTGTAAACAAGTACAATATAACTTCAAAGGCGTCAATACCTTCAGTAGTTGAGGTGTGGGTGTTGACAACGATGGTGAAAACAATTAAATAAATGATACTCAAAATTATTTCCAACATGTTTTGGTAGATTGGGGACTTGACCCTGGCAGGATCAAAATGGGTTCTAATGGATTGAGAAGCAATACCTTTGTACAATACATATGAATGAGGATCAGTAGAAGATTGCACAATCCAACCTCTCCATAACCATTTGATACATCTTTGGTATCCAGAAGATCCAATGATAATAGTTGAATGCATATCAACTGCCATTTCCAATGCACTAACCGGAGTTGAGTCAGTACCGTTGATGCAAATGCAGTATCTATGACACAACATACTCAAGAATAAATACTTATCATTTGTTTCACGTTCGATGATGATTGCAGCAAGAGTTTGTGCAGTCAATGCTCTTAATGAGAATAATTCATTATCAGATAACTCGAATTCGGATTGTTGCCAGTACCAGTCACAGACTTTTAATAAACAAAAAACTAAAGCCGCGCGGTACTTACGAGATGATGTACCTTCTTTGCCATCTCCTTTCCCACCAGCAGCTTTGTAAACCAAGTCAATGACAGGACCATTCAAGATAGATGAATCTGGTGCAGTGATTTCTTCTTCTTTAAAACAAATTGGGATGATTTGATCAATTAATGACTTCAAATTGGTACAGATTCTGAATATTTGACGAGAATTTGGACAATAAATCCCTTCGCCATAAATTGATCCTTCATATTCTTCATTATTTCTTTGTGAAGGTGGAATTAAAGGATTGTTTTCTTCAAGGTCAGCAAGTTGGGGCATATGGAAAAGTTTATGGTGAAATCAAGAATATAATAAAGTATCCCCTTTTTCTTTTGTGTGTTCTAAACAAAAGATAAAGAAAAAAAAACTTTACAATGATTAGCAAAAAAAAAAAATTTTTATTATACGTTCGTTCTATTTTTTCTATTTTCTTTGGTGATTCAAAAAGTGGTCTTAGGTCGGTCCAGTTGAAATGAGAGATTATCGTAGTAAACTCGCAGGAGAAACTTGAAATGAAATTCCAGTGAGACGACGACGATGACCGTGTTTTTTTTGTTTTTTTTAATTTGCTATTGGGTTTTGTGGTTGCCAAAGGTGGAGATTAAGAAGGAGTTAGAACGTGACTCCGGTACGCGCTTCTTCTCTGCTTTGAGGTAAAGATAGGAGAGAGCAAAAAGAAAAATTGTCTAATAAAACAAATTAGCGCATTCTGCAGACTGAAATTTCACTTTCCAACGATAATATCTACCACCAAGGAATTGATTATCAGTTGGGTAATGCAAACAGAAACTTATTAGTTTTCATACCAACTTTTTGATATTAGCAGGATTATTGAATAGTTAATTTAAAAGAAATAGTGTATAATCACGACTTGTTGCACTTGCTGCACTTGTTACCACCCGTTCGCGTCGTTTATAACTCCCTTTACTTTTCAGAGATACAACAACGCGAATTATTGTATAATTTAGTTTAGTTTGGGTGCAAAATCTAACTGAATTTGATTGACAATATTAGTTCATAAACATGGATATTCTTCAATTAACATCACCATATTATTATGACGTATATCACAAGAATCGTAAATCTTTTATTAATTTTTTTGAGAACTCTCTTCTCTACTTTTCCCCCTCTTTTGTTTTACAACGAGTTTATTATTATTATTTTCATTTAATAGATTAGCTATTTTTTTCAATGTCAATTCACTATAGTTAAGGGATAAAAACAAAAGAAAAATAAAGATCAATTTGTCTGATCCTTAAAATAAACCAGAATGGAAATACTTTAGTTGATTGTCTACCAAGAAGATATTGTTCCTTTTTAAACGAATGGATTAGTAAAAGGAGCAGCCAAAATGGAAGAAATCCTGATCCTGTAACAGATGGTGTTTAAGTATAATCCCCCCTTTCTAAAACTAACAATAACAATGAACTAAATGATGTACAGTATGCTTACAATATAATGACATTAAGAATGACGTACGGTTTAGTTGTTAAAAGAAATAAATATTTAGTTTCACAGAGGATAAGTTCAGTTAATCCTGTCTCAAAACTCATGATCAAGAGTTCTCAAGTTAAAGCACATTATCATCATTATTCTCAACATCAAAAAAGGAAGGAACGTTTGGAACCTTGTTCTCGTCTATTCATGAAATAATGGAATTGGTTTTTGAAAGACACTCCTCGTAAGTTCACACGTTATGATATTCTTTTCTTTTTTTTTTTCTTTTCATAGTTTCTAATTTTGGTTACTTAAATATCTAGATAACACTTCATAGTTAAAGGAGTTTGGATTTTCAATGATCAAAATGATCTACACGATCAACAGCCTCAATTATTGATTAGGGAAGTATGATCTAGCCACAGAGCGACTTTCTGCACCATTCGAGTGAAACGAAAAAGAAAATGCAAACTATCAGGCGATATTCCGCCCATTATCGACCCGCAAATTTTTGTTTTAGTTCATTTCTGTTCTAGAACTTTAATGTTAAATAGGTTAATAGTGATATGTACATGTTAATATCCTAGTATTTCAATTGTTTTTCTTTTGAATTAATTTCCTTTTTCGTAAGCATTAAAGGCAATTCCTACATATGCATAAAATTCTATATGCGTAATTCTGCCCAGGAAGTAAAATTTTCTGGTAAAACGTCGTGACCCCTCATATACAAAATCTCATTCAATCAAACAGTGAGGCGCCAGAATTGAAACCCTTTAATATATCAAGCATAAAAATTCTTTAATAAAACCATGTCTAATATTAGTATGGTCCAAAAAAAAGAATAAAACAAAAAATTGAAGTCAGACAAATTCTGAAACTGTTCTGTACATCGTTACTGATGTGCAATTAATTTTTGTAATAAACTACACAAGATGTCAATGATCATCGCATGTTACAAATTATTTATTCAACATAGACAACAATAAAGAGTGTAATCACTCAAGCCAATCTTTGTTTCAATGCCAAACATCTAAGCAATCTAAAAGAATTTAATTTCATTTTGAGTACAAATAATTGAGAGAGACACTACTGGTAAGGATTATGATTTTGTCTGGCAAAACTTACAAACTCAAAATAACAATACTGCATGCTACCAATTTGTAGGAGTAAGGTATCTTTTGCTATTGTATTTTTAATTTTTCTTTTTTTTGTTTTGCTTTCAAGCTTAAACCTTGCAAAATTTGTTAAAACTGACAATTCATTTTGTGTGTTTTGGTTTCTTTTACAATTTAGACGATCTGCTATTCATGTAATCTTTTATTTTATGTTCGTATGTGAAATATAAATTTAATGGCGTAGGTAGTGCGTCCTTGGAGCTTCGGTTCAGTATACAGTGAGAAATAAATTCCGCTCACTACGGTAATGCAGGGTTAGAAACTGATGTCGCTATAGAAAGAAAGAATATACAAATGCAATACATCACAAAACCACTTCTGATTATTTTAGTCTTCATGCTTTACGATATCTTTGTTACTCAGGAAAAAAGAAAACTGTATTAATGAACAGAGATTAACCTTCTCAGTTACATAATCTTAATAATAGCTTTAACCTTGTTGCTTGACCATAATGCGGAGTATGATTACTATTATTATTAATCGTGATAATGTTATTGATTGATTGCAGAATAGCTTGTGGTTTGTTATATTGTTAATGTCTAATTTTGTGCAGTCTTTAAGACAATAAACAAGGGGGTTAAAAAGAACAAAGAATAGGACACTGTTTTAAGTAAGACTTGTATTGTGCAGCGGTGAAATTAAACATAGGAAAAAAAAAATTTATCATAACCAACAGAAACCTTTGTGGAACTCAAACTGCAATTTGCCGTTTTATAGGTGATTAGCAGTGCTTACCTTGTTATTTTTCTTTTTGATTAATATCGACTAATTTCCATGCATTATGTTCTAATTTTCCTTGTTAATTTTAGAGTATTTCTCTATGAATTTAGTCTGGTATTTCGTTTCGTGCTTTTCATTCTTGTACTTTTTTTTCTACTTTTTAAATGTTTATATTTATAACCCATAATTCTTTGTTTTTTTTTAATCTAATCATTTTTTTTTTTAATTTCATTTTGTTCTTCTTTCACAACGGATAAACCATCATTTAACAACACTATAGCCATGATACATGATGAGTTAAGCACCTTGTCTAACTATAAAACAAAAGACCTACCCTTACCTCCACCGCCCATTTATGCAAATGAAGATAGCGCATCTTCTACTGAAACATCCACCACTGAAACAACTTCTTCTTCTTGTGGAAAAGAAGAAATTTCTTTGAGTGAATATAGAGAAAGGTTATTACAACGACACAAGGTGTATGATCCATTTACCAGACGTTCTGGAAGTTTATCAACACGACAGAATATACAATTATTCCTACATCTTAACCCAACTGACGATATCACAAAACCAACTACTTTAAAGAGAATTGACCAGGATGACGATGCCACAATTGAACAAAATAAAACGCCCACATTGCCAAAGTTTCATATACCTGCTGCTCATAAATCACCATTTACTCCAGAAGGATCGAATGAAGCTTTACCAAGTCCCAATATAGATAGTGCTGCTTCGCCACGAGACACTACAACCGCGGACCCTGAGGTACTATTTCAAGGGACAGAAGAAAAAAATGAGTACACGGACAACGTTTCATTTCAGCAGTGTGTTATCTCGCCACACCAACAGGAGTTTCTTAACCAGGTAATTAGCAGAAATTCACAACTTGAAGAGCCATTTGAATACGATCCATCTGAAAGTGATATCTTATCTCCACCTCCTCCAATTCTACTACAGGAACAGGAACAGCAACAGGAAGAAGAAGAAAAGCAGTCGCAACTACACAGCTCAAATTCAATCAAGCGCTCGTTGAAGAAAATTTCTGGAAAACTAAAGAAATCTACCAGTGCACCAAATCTAAAAAAATCCTCCTCCATTCGTACATTCAAGACTAGTGTATTGCCAGATTTACCAAAACAAGATTATTCCACATACTCTAATCAATCTAAACTCGAAGATCAGTTATCAACGTTTACTGCTAGATCATCGACAACTTCAAGAACAAGTCCAGTCACATCACCCCAATACTCGTTTACACCGCCCCCTCCATTGCCCCCTAAATCACCACAATATTCATATACGAGTAAATCTCAAAGTATCAACACAGTAACAAATACACCAACTATTACTTCATCTGAATTCATGGCATCACCCGATTCACCATTCTGGAAATACCACATTTTGAAATTTGGGAAGGATCTCTACTTGACAACCAATCCTGGAATGAAACATATGTATTGCAGAAATGCGCCAGGATATTTCATTGAAGTAATTAGCAACGATCCTAATTTGTCAACACCAACTTCCACATCTGGGTACACATTGATTTTCAAAGACTCAAGTAGATTGAAAGATAATGCTGATGTACCATATATGATGATTAGCAAGAAGTCACAAGCAGAAGGTGGTTTCTTTACATTTGGTGTACCAAGGGAGAACTTTTTGAATCAGGGTACAATTATGAAATTCAAAGATGAGACTTCCTATCATGGTGTTTCTTATAAGGAGTACATAGATAAGGAATATTTCCCTTATGATAATCTTAGAGCAAAATTCCCACAGTGCTTCAAGAACTTTGAGGTACGAGATTTACATGGTGTACCATGGAATATAGGTTCAATCCCCAGGGTGAAAGTCAGTAAAGTTAATAAGCTACGAGATAAAATTTCTGGCTATTACGATCATTCACACCAGGGACATCATGAAGATGAGTTAAAATTCATTGGGAAAAGAAATATTTATTTCCATCAGAATTTTATACCCCAAGATTGCCAAGCAGTGAAGTATAAGGAATATGAACCAAAATATGTATATGGTCATGATTATGGTAAGAGCTTCCCTCCAGTTTTGGCAATGTTTAGACCATATGAGAATAACATGAGAAAAAGAATGATTCAGAGAATGAAAAACCACAGTGATATTCATGGAGCATACCTTGATGGTGTGCAAGATGACTATGGTACCGATACCGATAAATTTTACCAGGGAAGTGATGGATTGTATTATGTTAAAAACACAAGTGATGATTTACCTGATGAAAATAAGTTAGGATGGATAACGATTTACGAAGACAATGAAACTTTTGGTGGAATCAGCAATAGAGGAATGTTCGATCTTGTCATTGGAATGACTTTAGCTGTTGGATATGATAGTTGTTTGACTGATTAAATATGTATTCAATCTAATAGAATGTACCATTTGTTTCATTTGTCATCCCCATTCTAATATCTAAAAGCTGCATCGATCTTTTTAACCATATTTTCAAAAACATCCTCTTTGAACACTTTTGATAACAAAATGACTTTCCACCAAAGCTTTGCACCGACGTTATCCTTTTTGATGTTTGATTTATCAAATTTCCATTTTAGTAACTTACTTCCGTTGATCAAAAAATTCACATGATCAAATGTTTTATCGACGGCTTGTCGAATAACCACTCTAGAATCATATTTATAACTATAATCTTCTTTGATGGATATATACTTATCCCAATTGTTTTCAACTTTATTACTTTCAAAAAAACCAAAATTGAATCTTTTAGAGTCAACACTTGGAGTAGTCAATATTGGAATATGATAAATTAAATTTAATTTATAATTCATTTCAACCCAATTTCTAAATATATTTGATGCCATCAAGGGGATACTTTTTAATACTGATGATGTGTTTAAAGGTTTAAATTGTATATTATCCAAATCTTCACCATAATATAATGAACCTACTAAAGTATTGGGCATGAAAATAGGTAAACTTCTCAAGGCAAACGATTTTCTTCTTGCTAGAATGAATGTGTTAGAATGTTCAGTTGATGAACTACTAAAATTAATTGGCATAGTCCATGGAATTGTTTCATTTAGATTTCTATCATAAAGAAGTTTGTTATCATTACAATAAAGTAAATGGTAATCACCTTTAAAACTGTAGAGATTTAATTGATACTCTACTTTATAACCAGTAAAAGGAATCTTTTCATTTGTTACACATGATTGAGATTGATCTGGAAGTGATATAACTGTATAAATGAAGAATAGCAAGATTATCCATGAACAACGAATCATGTTCTATTTTTTTTTTCTTCGGAGTTGAATGGTTAGTGGTGATAACATTAAATGCTATTCTTTTTTTTTGCAACACTTATCTCGCAACCTATAAAACACAGAAGTTTTGCAAGCAATTTCTTCTCTTGTTCATGTTCATGTTTTTTTTTTGTAATTTATATACATTTTTGAACTCATTCTAACTATAACTCTAACAATGTCTGCTACATTTATTATTCCCCAATCAATCAGAGAAGTGTCTACCAATTCAATTACTTTACTAGAAAACGTCAACAATTCAAATTTAGAAAAACCAAACTATACTGAACATCCTGCTCAAGGATATCTCGCTAGAATATCTAATCTACCGGCAGTTACTGCAATCAATGGTATGATCTCGTCTTTTCCTGTAGTTAAAATATTTACATCCAATCTTGTTCCAGTATTAGTTGCTAGAGAGCAAAGAAAAGAAACTCAACGGTTAGAGAAAATAGTTGAATATCAAAGAAAGTTAACCAAATAGATTAGAAGCTGGTGATCTGTAATTGTTTTGTTTTGTGTCGCTATTTATAAGAAAAAGGGGAATCAAACCAACTACTAAAATAATATACATTTATATTTCTTCCATATCCGAATCCGTAGATAAATTAAATTCAGCAGCTTCATTGTATTCCTTTGATACTCTCCGTCTTTTATTGCGACCATGAGTCAATGCTTTCTGACCTTTCCTCATTTCCTCCAACATGGTGCTAAATTTTTCGTCCTGTTCGATTTCAGATAAGTCATAAACCATATCAGCATCCTCAATTGTTTTATTGGATATTCGAAATGGTTGTTCCTGTTTTAACTGAACACGTGGCAGACCAGTAGAATCCAGTATTTCATTCTCACTATCAGATATTTCATGATTATCTTTTGGTGCTTGTACAATTTTTCTTTCCAAAGCTTTAATCTGTGATGGTTCTACTGGCTCACTTATTTCATTTGATGAACTCAGAGGCTCATAGTCAATATCTTCTTCTTGTTTCTCTTCATTGTCAATTTCCTTTTCCAATACCTCAAATTCCTCTTCCACATCTACATCACCAATTTCGTCTAACACATCATCATCGTCATCATCATCATCATCAAGTATTCGGATTTTATAATCATCCTCCTCATCTTCTTCAATATGCTCTTCCACTGAATGCTGTTGCCCACTTGCATCAACGTCATCAATAAAATTATCCACGATGTCTGTATTATTCCTCTGTGTGTTATCTCTACCTGTCCCCAAACTTCCAAGTATTGGAGCTAATGACGTATTATGTATCTTGTTATCATCTTCTTGCTCTGTCGGTGAGAATAAGTATTGGTAATAAGTAGACGTTTTCGGGAGAATTCTAATACATGATCTTTTTGCTACCCTCTGATCTATCAGTCTTAAATGATCTTCCAGAACAGTATCTCCTATTTGGGATTTAACATACTTATCCATTCTTAATAATGGTTTGTGTGATACCAGTGGAAATTGCCCTACATTTTCTGTCAAAAGATCGTTGGTTTTTGGTTTTGGTGTTGATTTAGTTCTTGGTAGTCCAATCTTTCGATTTGGAATTGCAGTGGATGAGCTAGTACCCATATTCTTCTGTACATTCAGTGAGGTGGCGTCTATGCTTTGATTAACAACTTTGATTATCTGAGGTGTGACGTGTAATGGTCTCTTTACTGGTGGATTCTTTGAGGGTGTTATAGGTGGTTCCTTTATAACTAACGTCCTAGCATTGACAACTCTTCTTTTTGGCGTTGGGATAGTATTAACTGAATTCCTTGGACCACTGAATGGTAAATCTTGAGTTGCTCTGCGATTCACTCCAAGACTTCCATTTTTCTGACTTCCTTGGCTATCTTCATTTTTCACTCGTAGGTTTACTTCACGTTCGAAATCACGTAATTTCCCTTGTATTTGAATGAGAAAATTGGCATTGGGTAGTTTAAATTCATTATTTTCAAAGAAAAGTTTTTCTAATATTACACCAACGGGTTTGTTTTTATAAAAATCTGTGGCGATTAGATGTCCACTTTCATTATGAATTTCAATTTTTCTATTAAATTCATAAAATTTAAGTTTCCCATCATTCCATTTTTTTGATTTTTGAATCACCCGTGCAGTGTATAATATTTCATACTCGTGTATAATCGAGGTAATTGTACCTTGACTAGTCGACATTACGAGGCCGATCACAATGAATGTTGTGCTATCTTCGATCTTGATAAATGATGTCTATGAGACTGTTTATTGTTTTTTTTTTGTATGTGTCGCGTCAACGCAGCACACGATATCATCTCATCCTCACTACATCTAAACATACATTTACACACGAAATACTATTTACATTGTATTAGAAATAATTGGAATATTTACAAACTATTGACTCTTAGAAAATGGGAACCCATAACAACTAAGTAAAGTTTTAGCATGAGCATCGGTTTGTGCGGTG
Source organism: Candida tropicalis MYA-3404 (assembly GCF_000006335.3). Classification (NCBI taxonomy): domain Eukaryota; kingdom Fungi; phylum Ascomycota; class Pichiomycetes; order Serinales; family Debaryomycetaceae; genus Candida; species Candida tropicalis. The sequence goes on along the minus strand of NW_003020049.1, from coordinate 1,355,624 downwards.
GTCTTGAAAGTAATATTCAAACCATTCAAGTTTGGAAACAATTCTTGGAAATGCTCCAATTCTGGGAAAAGTTTACAATCTTCTGGAGTCAAACCCATAGTAATGTTACCATTTTTGTCACCTGAAGTGATTGGAATTCCTTTAAATGCTCTAATTCTTGGTAAAACCAATTCAGTCAAAGTACTAATAAACTGAGACATATCTCTGTCAACTAATTCAACTTTAGCACCACAAGCTCTACCAACTCTTACTTTCCATGGTAAAATATTGGATTTACCATAAAGGATTTTTGGTTTAACATTTGTGATAGTGGCTAGTTGCAATCTAGTGGTGATATTCAACCATGGTGAGTCCAAAGATTTCTTATTATAAGATTGAATGACGATACTTTCTAATTTTGGGATATTAGTATGTTTTATTGGATTAATATTCTTGGTTGGTCTTGTGCTTCCAACAGGTTTACGCAATTCACGGTACAACTTATATGGAGAGTCGGTACCCCAGGTACGCTTCTTGTTACCAACAATAGTTTTGGCTTCATGGTCATATAAATGCAACAATAAATCAGATGCCAATACATTGTCGTAATATTCTTGAACTCTGTCTTGAGCTACTTCTGTTGGTTTGAATTTGTTGGATTGAATGTCATCTTTTGGAACCAAGACTTCTTCATAAACTGGTTTCAATTTAGCCTTGTCAACTTTGACTAAATGATGCACTGGCTGAACAGTCGAATAACCAGGTTTCAATATTATACTGGATTTAGAAAATGAACGAATGAACTGTCTATTCATCTTTTATGGCTGATGTCGTTTGAGGTATGGCGATCTCTTTAATGTTTGTTCTCAAAAAATTTTTCATCCAAAAAAAAAAATCCTCTCTTTGGAGTTCTAATATTGGTGAGAACGAAAGTCGTGTGTGTGTTAAGTTTTCAATTTTTTTTTTCTTCTCCTTTTCTTTTTGATTTCAACTGTTTCAATGTGAGATGTAATTTTGTTTAGGTTTTCTCTTCTATTTGGCTTGAACTTTATACATCTTGACGCAAACAGCCTAACCACAAGTCACAATGGTGAGATATGGATTACCAGATAATTATGATTTATTAGTTGATCCGATTCCCGAGCCAGTTACCCTTTCACTAATCAAAGCACAACCAGAACCATCACCTCGACCTAGTACAAACAAAGCTTTTGAAGATGCGTATCAAAATATTGAAACCTGTATATCTGCATTCGTCGAATTAACTGTAAAGGAGCAAGATTCAAGAAATGAAATATTAAATTCAAAGATCGGAAAACATGATGCTTTAGCAAATGCAAATATTTCGCATTTGGCTGATGATTTCAACACTAGATTGGAGTTACAAACAAAACAAGTTAGAGACGTGATTCGACGAGAAAAAGAACGTGTTCGGATTGAAGAAGAACGTAAGCGTCGAGAGGAAGAAGAACGTAAACGCAAGGAAGAAGAGGAACGTAAGCGCAAGGAAGAAGAGGAACGTAAACGAATTGAAGAGGAGAAGAAACGTAAGGAACAAGAAGAACGTGAACGGAAAGCAGAAGAAGAGCGTAAACGTAAACAAGCAGAAGAAGAAGCCAAAAAGAAACAAGAATTAAAAGAAAAACTTGAAAAAGAAGAGAGTGAAAAGAAGAAGAAAGAAAGGTTATCCAGTTTGGCAACAACGAATCCTGCAAAAATTGAAGAATCTTTCCTCAAATATAAACAAGATATTTTGGATATCAAAAACAATATCGTTCTAAAATTAAATGCAAATAAAGAATTGAAAAAGCTTGTTAATCAGCACAAGCGTAAAATCAACCCAAAATTTGGTCAGTTATCAAATTCAATTTCACAATTGCGTAAAGTTGGAACTGAAGTATTGGAATTAATTAAACCTACAAAGGCCGATGAATTAGTATTCAAGTGGATTTTAAATTTTGTTGCCAAGGCTATCATAGACCAAGCTGAAACAGAAGTTATTGTTCGACCAAATTCTGCCCTTCCATTAGCTCATTTGGCTTTCACTATATTGCACACATTCCCTGAATTCGAATACTTTTTAAATGCCAGATTTATTAAGAAATGCCCTTATATAATAGGATACACTTGTTCAATTGATTCTGAAGAAGGAAGAAAAAGAATGGGATGGAAGCGTACATCAGACAACAAATGGGAAGACGAGGTCAAGTATGATGAAAGAATGGGTGGTATAGTAAGTGTATGGTCAGTCATGACGCGTTTAACAGATTACAATCTTCAACTACCCTTGTATAATATAGGATCGTCCTGGACATTTTTGGCAAGAATTGCTAATTTGGATCAACAATTATTGTCGAACACGCATTTTGCAATTTTAGGTAATTGGTGGGAAGCATGTGCCGCCCAGTTTGCTAATGCTTATGGTGGTCAAAGTAAGAAATTATTATTTGTTGTTGTCACACAATTGACCGATGTTGTTGCCAACAAAAAGTTTCCATCTGCGGCAAGATTAAGAATACTAGGAGAGGATTGGCAGCAACGTGGCCGAATGGAATCCTTAAAGGAAATGGAGCCATAAACAAACAATTATACAAACATTCCATAAACATTCCATAAACAAACAATTATACAAACATACCAAAAAAGAAGAAAAAGCACATAGAGAGAATACAAGCGATATATTAGACAAATTAGATCAAAATATTATTATTAATATACACAATTATACAGTATCACCGACAAAAGGAAATTAAAGGTCAAGTTTACCGGTATCACTTTGATCACTATCATCAGACATGTTATCATCCTCTTTATCAAAGTCAGATTCGGAGTCCGATTCAAGTTGATCCTTGTAGCTCACTTTACTGGTTGCTCGAGAACTTCTTCTTGTAGGTTCTACGCTGACCTTTTCTTTAACTATCTTAGCTTTCTTTTTGGTTGCACGTCGTGGGTTAACCGACCTTATACGTTTCTGGCGATCCTTCACAGCAACAGAAGGTTCGACACCTTTTTTCATACTGGAAGCTGTACGCAATCTCTTATTAATCAAAGTCACCAATTCAACTTGCTGTGATTCTGGAATAAATATTTGTGTGACTACCCATTGTGCCTCCTTAGACGATGCCATCGGAGCATAAATATCCAGTGGTAATCCAATTTTTCCAGGCCATGTTTGCATTGGCCAATTCTTACTATCGGCAAAGTTCTTAATCACCAATTGAGCTAATTCGGAAACTCTGTATAAGTTCAAAATTTCTTCACTCGGGTCCTCAGCCTCGTAGTCAGATGTTGCAATAGTAGCATCTCTGTGTTGCTTAACTCTACTGGCAAAATAATATAACAATGAAACATTCTCCTGAGTCGCAATCAATTGAACATAGAATATCAAAATCCTCGATGCATAGTTGAACGCTGCAAGCTTGCTTTCATCGTTTCCATCTTTAATAATCTCTATAAATTGTTCATGGTGTGCAATAGTATGAATCAATCTAACCAAAGCCTTTTCAAATTTCATATCTCTCTTTGATTCCAGGCGTTTAAACATGGAAGTAATCCACATAGTGACATCGTTTTTCAATTCTTGATTTTGCTCTAACCCACTGAAAAATGTAATGGCTAAAAATTTCTCCGAAATCAGTTTGTCATACAATTTCTTTTGCAAGCTTTTAATAAATTCAGATCTCACATGATAATCCTCATTATTGATTAAAAATGTCAACCTCCTGACGCTTGCCAGTAGCATGGTTTCACTATAGATTGGAATCTTGGCTAATTTCAACATGTACAATCCTGCAGTTAATCTAAACTTCAGTTTATATACATCTGGTGTGGGCCAGCTTGGGTCCTTTTTATTGACAATTTCCCCATTATTACCTATTAACGACATCAAAAGCTTAACTACAGGTAATGCTTTCTGCTTTGCTTCTTCCTTGGCATCATCAGAACTATTCTCGGTGTCCAAACTTCTTAAACTATTAACCAACAATCTTATTGAAATTAGTTTCTCATTTAGGCAAGGATATTTCTCAATATCGTCGTCACCTATCCACTCTTTTGTGATCTCACTGTCACGACCAAGATCTCTATTAGTGAGCAATATCTTTTTAATGATTAATGGTGTCAACTCATTTTCTTTTTCCAGAATGGCTAAATTATCAATAACAAATATTTCTGCCATTGCACTCAAATGGGTGGCAAATTTTTCATCATCAATATTAAATGGATAGATGGAGTCAATAATACCAGAGCAGCATACTTCCTTCTTGTCACTCAAACCAATTATTTTAACCGCATATTTGGCTTCTGAAGATGTTCCAATAGTTGCCAATTTTCTAATGGAATTCATAAAGGAAACTTCTTTTGGAAATGATTCTGGATACTTTTTTACGAAATGATAAATCGTCTTCAATGCATTGGACTTGTTCGTAATTTGATTATGTTCATCGACCACTAAATTTGTTAATGATCTTAAATGTGACTTAAATACATCTGGTATGGTTGTTGAAATTTGTTCTAGCAACGCGTTAGCAGCAGAATAATACTCATTTGAGCTATCCTTTGAGTAATTAACCAATTCCTCAACATTTGAGCGATTATAGATTAATGGTGATGCTCTCAACAATAAAAGCTTGAAATTTTCATACATTTCTGAAACAGTAACATTAGATCTGTCATCCAGCAAACGAATATTCTTGACGTCATTTAGTTTGTTGAGTAATTCCTTCATGGAATTCCTGATGGTGTTGAAATCTGAGTCAGGTGAAATGCAGATCTTGACTAAGTGGAAAAATCTGATACGATTCAACTTGTAGAATCTTTCCAAACACGAGACTGTATTTAAACCATCTGGGAAAGAAACGCAAATCCAATCAATAATTTTTTCCAACTTCAAAACATCTTCCTTGGGAACACTGGAGGAGTCATTCTCTTTATCATCTGAGACATTTTCTTTATTCAAAGATTCTGCTGTTTCAATAAATGTAAGTAATACCTTTGACAATTGTTGTTGTCTTTTATTAATAGCAACAAATGCTTCTATCCCCCTTTCATCTAATTCTTTGTAAAATCGTACCAATCTTTCAACTCGTTTGCTAGTATTGGATTCAGACACTTCCAATAATGTCTCAAAAACACACAAGTCGACCAAAAATGTAATATTCTTATTATTAATATAAACCAATGATAGAAGCTGGTTGGGGATGCTTTCGATTAACTTTTGTAATTCTTCTGAGATTTCTTCTCGGTCTTCGGATTTCATATTCTTTGAATAAATAGAACCCAATATTTGAACTGAAGTCTGTCTAATGACTACATTTTTCTCCCTGATTAATTGGAATAAGGTCTTCATGATTTCTGGTGTAGCAAGCTTGCTCACAAATACTGGGTAAGTAATATCATTTATGCACAAGCAAGCTGCTTCCCTGACTCGTTCATCTGTATCAATTAAACATTTGTGCAAACAAGTAGATATTATTTGATTGATTTCGGTGGTGAGATACGGATTGGATGAAATTATTCCAGGTAATTGTTGAACCCATTTGCTTCTGACAGTTGCCGAAACATCTGCAGTTTTCTTCAACCAATTGTTCCACACCAGTTTATGGGTGATAAAAAAGTTAACCTTGTTCGAAACTGATGGATAGATTGGGGATGCCAACATTTGACCAATCGTAACTGTTGCCAATGTTCTCACTTTATCATCATCTGCATTCAATTCGTCATCGATAAGAGCCATCACAGAAGACAATACGGTGGGGATGAACTTCCATAACTGGATAGATAAGTGATGCACTTTCTTCAAGACTTCGATTGCTTTGGATACACCATGGTTGGCTTTTGATTTTGTGGACGCGGTATGATCCCCGTCCTCAACAATATCTGTCTCTTCCTCGATATTATTTGTACTTTCATACAAGATTTCAGAAAAATATTGTGCAACTAACCTAGACATTCTATCCATATTATACTCACAAATTGCTAATGAAAAATTAAACTCTGGGCTGGAAATGTTGCCCAGTAATAATTTGCTCGGATCGTGATTTGAAATCTTCTGCAATATCAATTGTAGTACTTCATGGGGAACAACTTCTGCTTCTGATAAAACTTCGGATAATATATCCGTAATTATGAGTTCTAACTCAGTAGGAAACCCTTTCAGAGCTAGGGTATAAAAGGTATTGAATATACTGACGATTAAAGCTTCCAGATCAGGCAAATCGGTGATCAAGATTGTTGACTTTGCTTCGGCCAATCTTTTTAACAAATACACGTGTTGTTGATAAAATGGATCGTCTTTCTTGTCTGTCAACCTCGCAAACTGTTTGAAGAAAAGTTTGAATATATCCGATAACTGTTGTGCTGAATATGGTGCGTTTGGAGCGAATATACGCAAAACGTCAGAAATACAGCAACATAAGTATGCTTGAACACCAATGCTTGAATGGCTTAATAATTTTTTATTAACCAAATTTGCAGTATAGGAGGATAAATCAACACTTGAATCATCTATATTTGATAGTTCATCATGTAAGCTCGCAAGTCGATTGATTAATTCCTTATTTGATATTGGCGCTTTAACAGTTGGTACGATTGGTTTATCAAACTTAACTGACAAATGGCCATCATTATTATCCTTTGCAACCATTTTCATATATCGATGAATAGTAACCTTAGAAAACTGTGGAAATCAACAATCGAATGAATATTCAATTGGTTGTAAGAATCAAATTAAGAAAAAAAAAAGTGATAGAAAAAAAAAAAGAAGAAAATAAAAGAACCTGCAAAAGTTTGGACGCGTATGTCGCGCAAGACAAAAGTCGTAAGTATTTGTTACACACAAAACCAACAACATTGAAATCATCGGGATTATCTGTTTTTTTTTTTACACCAATGATCGTAACAATGATTTCTCTTCCTGTATTATCTAATGAAGCGAAATATTAATATTTTTAACAATTCAGATGATGAAAGTGATTCAGATAATTCCCCTTCCAGAGCACCTATCACGAAGAAGAAGTTTAAAATACCAAGTATTGATCAAATAGATGTTCAACAAAATTCTGGAGTCGCCGCTGACCAAGATTATATGTCATACATTCCTGATGATGATGGTGATGGTGATGACGATGATGGCCTCAAACAGAATGCCAATCAGCCTAAGTCAGTGGCTAATGAAAACAAGATGAACAAATCCTTATTCTTAGAAAACAATAAGTCTGTAGGCTTAACAATTATGGAGAGAATGGGGTACAAGGTTGGAAATACATTGGGTAAATCAAATGAACGTGCTATAATGGAACCACTAAAGGTATCAGTCAGAACTGGTCGCCGTGGTATCGGAGGAGATATAAAGCCTCGTGAATATAAACAAGAAGACGTCGAAAAATTGAAACTAAGTTTGGTATCTTCACAGAAACAACGTAACGATACAAAAGAAATTATGAGAATTATGAAATTAGCATTTGAATTGAGTGGTGAATATGACGAATTTTTAGATGGAAAAGATGTGGAAGAAATAAACATGTTATGGAAACCTTATGTGTATTTTATGCAACACCAAAAGGATAAAAGAAAAGTACAGTCTAAAGAATCCAAGTCACGAACATTAAGTCAGTATCATTCATCACCACAAGACAATGAGATAGACGATCCAGGCGAAACACTATCTAAACTACTAGATTATTTGAGGGAGAGACATAGTTATTGTTGGTACTGTGGGGTTAAATATGCCAATGAAGCTGATTTAAATCAACATTGTCCAGGTAAGGAACGTAGCGTGCATTTACTTTAGAATAATGCATCATCTAGCAAATTTTCTATATATGCCTTACGGCTCGCATTTAATTCGTTGATTTGATTTGTCAAAAGCAGTGCATTACCACAAGCACGTTCTGCAAATTCGGATATTTCCTTCCCCAGTAGTTTATCAAGCCTTTTATAGTTGTAATCCGTAGATGTATATAGAGGTGGTGCTTTTTTGGCCTTATCATAGATATCACCCAGAATGTTTGGCGCAAAATTGGTCTCCGATCCCTGAACGACCACGCTACTTCCCCAGGATATTTGCAAACGACAATCATTAATAATATAGCCGTGTAAATTCATAAACGCGGTTTCTGCTGCTGCTCTTGAATAAAATTTGACATATCCTGTTTGGTAATCATTTGAAACTTGACAGTAAATTAAATCACCAAATGCAATGAAATGTTGCTTGAGTTCTATTTCTGTAATTTGTGATGCCAAACCTCTGATTGTTAAACTATTATTGTTCGGATCGGTTACCTGGTTCAATGGTGGTTGCTGTTGAGCAATATGGATTTTATGATAGTCAAATTTTGTTATTGGTTGTGTAGTTGAATCTGTGGTTGATCCAGCTGCCAAGCCAACCCTAATGGCCTTGGAACCTATTATATAACCTTGCATTTCTGTCAACGCTTTATTCATAACCTCGGCGGTGAAAAACTTAACAAATCCAAATCCTTTACTTTTCTTTGTGTTTAAATCCACAATAACTTTAGCTTGCTTTATTTGATTTGGATACTTCGTATTAAACTTGCTGAATAATGTTGCATCAGAAACTTCGGGAACCAAATCACCAATAAACATGGAAAAATCTGCAATATGTGCCCCGTGATTTTCTTGTCGTCCTGATGAATGTTTCCCAGAATGGTTCAATTTGAAAAATCTATCTGAATCGGGCACTTTTTGACCATTTCTTTGAATAGCTAAATCGACGGATTCTTGGTCCTTGAATGTAACAAAGCAATAACTGGCTCTCAGTGGATTTAGTTTGTCTCTCATAAGCTTAACGTGTTGTGGTTTTGATACCAATTTTGTCCACAATTCAGTGATCCAATCTTCTGTCCAATTAGGATCTAAATCCCCCATCCACAACTGTAGTTCATTCTGTCTTGTATTGATACCATGTTGTTGATATAGATTTTGTCTAGATCTATAACTTCCCGTGTAACCAGTTGAATGGGATGATGATGACGATGATGATGATGATTGTTGGGGTCTACCTCTATAGCCGTTATTGTAATTGTCATATCTTCCTCCGCGACTGCCGCCTCTACCACGTGGGTAATATCCAGATGAGTATCCTCTAGGTCTATAACCACCTGATCCTTGATATGATGACATTACTTCTAACTATTATATAATGAGCTGTTTCTTCGTGCTGCGTTTCTCATCTTTAGTTGATTTTTTTTTTTCCGTTTTTTTCCTTTTCCTTTGGTTTTCACTAACTCACTCGCTCGCTCGATAGGAGATGTACTCGTTTTTATGCAATCTTTTCGCGATAGAATTTTTCAAGTTTTGGCCGATTCAATTTTATCCAAATATGTTCAAAACATTCATTGATATCCATTCGATTCTGAGGATCCACCAGGAGCAACCTTTTAATAAATGATTTTGCAGATTGACTAACTTTTCGAAATTGTGGCTTTTCAAAATTCAAGTTCCCACTTCTAGTTGCACAAATGATACTTTCTCGACTGTCAGAGTAGAATGGTGAGATTCCGGATAATAAAATATGGGTTATTACACCTAATGACCACATATCAGATTTATAATCATAAGGTTGAATTGATGTCTTTCCATTTATATCAGTTTTGAATACTTCTGGTGCACTGTACTCAAGAGTACCAACAGAAGTATTTGTTCTTTTGCGACCAATATATTTTGCAATCCCAAAATCGCACAAGTAGACTTTGGGCTGTGGGAGAGGTAATTCAAGCAATACGTTATCAAGTTTAAGATCACGGTGAATGATATGCAAACTTTTATGTAAGTAGTGGATAGCCTTCATCAACTGGAATACTATCAATATTGCTTCCTTTTCAGGTATAGATTTCAAATAACCATCACAAACAAGATATGAGAATAAATCACCACCACAAACAAGATCTTGAAATATAAAAATGTTAGAATCCCTCACAATTGTGTCGTAGACTGTAATTATATTGGGCTAGAGATAAAAGTTAGTAACCATTGAAATTTATCTAGGTGGGTGGAAGTGGTTAAACAATTACGTACGTGTTTAATTCTTGCTAACAATTCAGATTCATGAGATGTCAAATAACCACCTGAAAAATAAGAGGAGTAGTTTTTCTGAATAATTTTAACGGCAAAAAGTTGTGACGAATTTGTTTTTCTAGCAAGAAAAACAGATCCAAATGATCCACTTCCGATCAACTTATTTGTGATTTCCCAATCTTCAAGCAGTTGATCAACCTCGTTAATTGATGATGCGTGATCTGCAATAGCTTTAAATGTAATTTTAGCAGCCATTTGGATTTCAATAACATCATCGTCATTCAAAATAGCTATTTTTCCTCTACCCAATTCGTTTCCATTGTGTTGTATTGCATTTCTGGATTGGTCGTGAAGATATACCACTGGTGCAGAGTCTTCATCGAATTGGGTAGACCATATAACACCGTGATTCATGGACACAGTAGGATTGTTGAGATGGATATTTTTTGTGAATGATCTTCCAATGGTCAATACTTGTAATGGTTGCAAAGGTATCAAAGTATGATTCCCTGGTAGTGATTTCTTATTTGCTTTGTGTTTTCCCGGTTTCTGGTTTATAGATACTTTAATTTGGGTCTTTTCTATTGGTTCAATTTTTAAATAGCCTATACAATCCATTCTTAGTCTATGGACTATTGGTTGTCTGAGTGTTTTAAGCTGTATAATTTGATTTTATTTCTCCTATGTAAAAAAAAAAGCATGTTACAAGTTTTGCAACAGCAACCACAATGTGCTGCCTTCTATAGAAAAGTTTGTACAACCCGTTTTCATCATTTTTTTTAATAACAAACTTTCACTAAATTATATGAAAAACCAAATCAAATATAAAATTCTTTATCTATATAGATATAATATCACTAGCATCTACTTACCAATCTCTGATAGTATATTGATATAACAGAAGATAGGATAACAACAACACTGAACCTAATTCTGGAAGCGCTTAATAAAAAAGTCGTGTACAATGCACAATAATTCTTTCTTCATCTATAGGTTCGTTAAATATGAATTTTCAGTCAGAAAAAAAAAAAAATACAAACAGCTCGATTACAACATAAACCATTTATATTATAACGAAATTGTTATACAACCACCGACACATATACATATATATATATACAATGTTTGCTAGATCACTGAGAAATTACGGTAGAATAATTTTTAAAAGACTTCAACACACTGCTGAAGCTTCTACAAGCGAAGCTGCTCCATTCACTAATAAATTTGGATTTGATTTGAACCCACCACCAGTGCATGAATACTGGAATATTCGTAACTCAAGTGTGGCATTTGCATTTGTTCCAGTATTCCTTGGAATTGCTTTTTTTGCTAAGTACATTGGTAAGAGTGTCGACACTAATGGTGCATACTTGGGTTTTGCTGATTCAGAAGCATCCCCTGTCAGTAAGATTCCATTTGGTCAAGCACAAGAAACACCTAAACATGATTAAATAACTCATTGATATGGGAGTTTAAACATTGTCTTATTGCATAGGGATACTTATATTTATTTTGGCAGAGGGGAATTCAATCTAGAACTACAGCTTTGACTTCTTTGAATAATTATTCAGTTTGAAAGTGAATTCTACACAGTAATTCAATTTGTATATTATCATCTTCACTTATTATAAAAATAAAAGAATAAACAAATATTTCGTGAATTCTATAATGAAGTAAAGCATGATTTGTAATTACCTTCATCTCAGGTCATTGTAGTTGGCAATCCTTAATCGATACTCTTCTAAAAACCTATGGCTCTCCATATTGTCGCTATTTTATTCTCGCGGTGCACGACCTCTAGTAATTTTTTTCTCAGTAAATATTATTGGCTGAATGTTTTCAAACAAACCAAAAAAAAAATAGAGAGAAACAGAGGTCAAGAAACAAAATATTCCATTCTCAAATTTGAGTAAAATATCTACCATATTTGCATTTCATACTTTACTAGTTCACCTACCCGTCACAAGAATGATTTCAAGATTAGGATTAAGATCTTCAAGACTCGTGTTTCAAGCAAACAGGGGTGCTTGTATCAATAATTCATCAAGAATCTGCCTCACAAGAACCTATGCTTCTGCCAGCAGCACTAAAGCAACAATCTACGATCAAACCAATGGCCAAACTATTGAATTGGCAGATCCAGAACATCCAGAATTTGCCGATTACAAGAATCCAGAATTTGTTTTGAAACAAACATTGAGTCCATATGCCAAGTATGATGATCCACAGAATAGAAGAAACAAAAACGACCCTATGCATACTGATGAAGATTTGTTAGATATGTGGTCTCCTGATTACTATGATTATGTTTCTGACTCCACTGCTTTGAAGCATAATGCTGTCTTCTTTGGTTTAATTTTTGGTGTTGCCAGTATCATTTACTACTTCCAATTATACCCAGAAAAGCCAGCCATGATTAGATCTTTCCCATACAATGGTTTGGCTGACTCTTTAGGTTCTACTTCCAAAGAAGCCGCTCCATTCTATCAAAACAAACCAGATTTAACTGCGGAAAGCGAATGTGGTGTTTTGCCAGCAGACAATGACATTGTTAGCAATCAAAAACTTTATGAAACAGAAAATGCCGATTTTATCAAATCGGGTTCTGCTTAAATGACTTGAAAGAGATGGGAAAAGAAAAATAAAAGTTAAAGTAGAAGGCAAGACTTCTGGACGTATCTATATTCCCCATGGTTGTTTCGTATCCTTTGATATTAAAATTGGGTAATCTTGGGTATTTTATCTCGTACTTTTAATTGTAAACTAGTAGAAAACATATTCTTTTAGTCATTATTATTTATGTTATAAAGCAAATATATATATATATTACATATTCACTGTACTTTATCGATGAGTATTGTAGTTCTTCCCTTTGTATTAAAATTAAAATAAACTACAGATAATGTAGTATTTTATCTTCTCTAAGGGTGTAAAATCTCCACTTGGTGCGCCATCTTTCACGCGCCATCTTTCACCGAAAAATTTCAGTTTTTCTTTGCTTTTCGCTTTTCTTTAAATTCTTTTTATTTTTTAGTTTTTTTTTTTTATTAGATTCTTTTTCTGTTTTTATTCTCACTTTTCTTCCACCCTCCAGAAGATATCTCAATACAATCCGATATTTATAATTCAGAATTGTTAGACATTCCTATTATCTTGTTTGGGAAAATTAAGAAAAAATGCCAGAAAATGGAAGATTGAGAAGGAGTCTGGCAAGGCTAAGTCAAAATGGGTCTTCGTCGATACAATATAATGGAAAACGACCACATAATGCATTAAATGAAACACCAGCAATCAAATCCAAACGAAGAAAGATGGAATCAAGAAGTAAAGAAGACAAACTTGCCGATATTATAGTGGATTTTAACTTGGCTGTAAATGAATTGTATCATTTAAAAGAATATAAATCCCTTCTATCTTGGGATCCACAAGAAAACTCGAGTACGAACAGTAAGATAATTAAAGTGGAACTTGATGAATTCATCAAAACAAATAAGTATAAACTAACTTGGGATGGTGAACTTGAAAGCAGTTCAGACATAGAAAGTCTACCTTTGAGATTTCAGAAGAAAAAGCTAGCAGAACAGGAACGATTATTAAATGAAAAATATCCCTTCAGACAAGAGGTTCTAGCGAATAGTTTAGAAATTGAAAATAGTATACTCCATAAAATAAAACCAGATCAACTACTGAATTTACAATCAATTAAAATAAAAGCAAAACCGGGACCTAAACCCAAGATCCAACAATCAACAGAAGCACAAGATAGGGTCAACCGAAGGAAAGGGAAAACAACAATAACAGTGACAGATAATATAGAAAAGGATAATGAAGAGCAACAGGAGGATGGCGAAATGGAGGAAACGAGTGATTATGAACATGAACAACAAGAAGATGGTGACCAAGAAGCTGAGGAAACGGACCAGCCCCAAGAATCTGAAGATGAATCTAGCAGCATTATTGAAGTGGTTGATAATAATGAAATCGAACAGCAAATGAATCATCGAATCAAAAGCATCAAGCGTACCATCCCATTACCGATAATCACCCATCCATCACATATTCCAAGATGGAGACCAGAACATCAAGTCAGGAATTCACAAATCCAGGGATCAAAAGAGGATGATAAAATCATTGATTTTAACCCTATACCATTAACAATTACTCAAACTCGTGAAGAAACATTGGTTGCACCAGAATTGACAGTCAAGCTTCGTAAGTTTTTGGACAATGACTTCAAAACCCCTATTATCGATGAAGGAAGTATGCCTGATTATAATTTTACCAGTGATGAGTACAACAATATAATGTTACAACAAGAAGAATTGCTAGAAAAATTGCGTTATAAAATTAATGTCGAGAAGAGTCTTCAATTAAATGGTGACAAAGTTGAACAGCGTAAGGTTGTTCTACCACAATCTAATATCAAACTCACTGATCCATTTAGAAATACATCTTCAGTGTCACCCAAAATCCAAGGTATATCTAATAATGCGACACATCAAGATCACTTGCTTGCACAAGGTATTTCATTTTCCAAAGTACATCAACAGATGAGAAGACAACATCAATTGAGAATTAGAAAAATTGCCTCTATGATAGAACAGCACTTCAAAAAGAAGAGAGGAGAAAAGGAAAGGTTGGCCAAGGAAAGAGAACAAAATCTCAAGAAGATAAGCAGAATGACTATGCAAGCTGTAAAGAAGAGATGGAATCAAGCCTACAAGGTTTACCAAGTAATGCAAAGTGAGAAAGAGGAGGAGCTTAAAAAAATTAAAGGTAGACAACATTTAAGCGAAATGTTGGAGCACTCCACCCAGTTATTGGAAGCTCAGTTAACTTCTTCCAGAGAAGCGACAACAGAACCGGAAAGCAGACATTCACTGTCAAGCGATGAACAAGAAAATGTGGATTCAGATGACTACATGTCAACCGACGAAGATGAAGAAGATGAAAAACACTTAAATGGAACTAAAGTGGATGTTTCAGCACGTGATGAGGATAATGATATGAAATTATCTGTGGAGGAATTGCGAAAAAAATATGCAAATTTGGAGGATTCATTGGAACCTGTATCGTCAAATTTAACTTCTGATCGAGAATTGAGTTCAGGTAGTGAGAATGGAGATGTCAATTCAAATGACAGCGACAGCGACGACGAAGATGAAGATGAAGATGAAGATGAAGATGATGATGATGATGATGATGATGAAACAGATGTCACGCGAGGTCTTGCTTCGTTATATAATGAAGATGAGGTTTCTCAAAGTCCTGCTCCAAATCAGGAATACACACAAGAGGAGAAGAATTTAATTGATGAACTCAACCGAGAGAATACCAGTGAAATGGATTCTATATTGGATTCTGATTCCGATTCTGAAAGTTCTATTTCAGATAGTATGTCTCTGGATGATGAGAACGAAGAAGCGGAAGAGGAACTGCATGGTGAAGATAATGGAAATGGGAGTACTTTTACACAAAATGGAAGCAGTCTTGCAAGTCTATTTACCGGTAAAGGCTTCGATTCAGATGATGATGATGATGACAATGACGTTGATATCTCAAATGAAATGCCAGAAGCCGATTCCGACGAGAATATGACTTCTTCCTCTTCTGATGATGATGATGATGATGATGATGATGATGATGATGATGATGATGATAATGATGAAAAAGTTGTAACAAATGGTCTGTTGATTAAGCAAGAAACGCCACCATCTGAAGATGATGATAGTCATGTTGAGGTTATTAATGGCTCTAAAGTTAGGGATGTACCACTTCCATCGCTTTTGCGTGGTACATTGAGACCTTATCAGAAACAAGGTTTGAATTGGTTGGCTAGTTTGTACAACAATAATACGAATGGTATTCTTGCCGATGAGATGGGTTTAGGTAAAACTATTCAAACAATTTCATTATTGTCTTACTTGGCATGCGAGCATCATATTTGGGGACCACATTTGATTATTGTCCCAACTTCAGTTATGTTAAATTGGGAGATGGAATTCAAAAAATTTGCTCCAGGTTTCAAAGTGTTAACGTATTACGGTTCTCCTCAACAAAGAGCACAGAAGAGAAAGGGATGGAACAAGCCAGACGCGTTCCATGTTTGTATCACATCTTATCAATTAGTTGTTCAAGATCAACAATCATTCAAACGTCGAAGATGGAGATATATGATTTTGGATGAAGCGCATAACATTAAGAATTTCCGTTCCACGCGTTGGAGAGCATTATTAAATTTCAATACCGAAAACAGATTACTTTTAACTGGTACTCCGTTGCAGAACAATTTGATGGAATTGTGGTCATTGCTCTATTTCTTGATGCCATCATCCAAAGTCAACCAAGCTATGCCTGAAGGATTTGCAAACTTGGATGACTTCCAACAATGGTTTGGAAAACCAGTTGATAAAATTTTAGAACAAACCACAACGGGTAATGCAGATTTAATTGATGAGAATGAAAGAGCGACACAAAAAATGGACGAAGAGACCAGAAATACAGTTGCTCGATTGCATCAAGTATTGCGTCCATATTTATTGCGTCGTTTGAAAAAAGATGTCGAAAAACAAATGCCTGGTAAATTTGAACATATTGTATATTGTCGTTTATCAAAAAGACAGAGGTTCTTATATGATGACTTTATGTCGAGAGCCAAGACTAAAGAAACTTTGGCATCGGGTAATTTCCTTTCTATCATTAATTGTTTGATGCAATTGAGAAAGGTCTGTAACCATCCTGACTTATTTGAGGTGCGCCCAATTGTTACATCATTTGCTATTCCCAGATCAGTACCATCATTTTATCAAACCACAGACCAATTGATAAGAAAACAATTTGAACTCGAGGATGAAATTGACTTTAGTGTTTTAAATTTGGATGTAACCAGTTGTGAGGATATGAATTTTTTTATTTGCCAGTCTTCTCGTAAGTTAAAGTCATCCGGACCATTACAAGAGCAGATCAACCAATTAGAAGAGTTGGAAAGTGGACTAGAAAAGGCCGATCCTACAAATCATGTGAATTACTACCAGCACCTCAAACACGAAAACCAGATGGATGTTAAAGAGAAATTGAAACAGACGTTATATTTAAACACATTGAGATGTGACAGAAAACCAATATATGGTAATTCCTTGTTGAAGCTACTTACATTAGCACAACGTGACTATACGGATATGCCCTTCAATAAGTACTGTAAGAGTATAACTGAAAGAGCAGTTTTCATGGATGATACCATCGAGAAGTTTTCTATTGTTACTCCTGCTGTTGTTGCTTTGGATATGAAGGATCAATTGATTCCTATTTCAACAAGACGAAGAGTAATGAGTGATGTAGCAGAGAATAAAGTTGAAAATCCATTCCATAAATCTCAAGTCAAATTATCCATTGCATTTCCTGATAAATCGTTATTGCAATACGATTGTGGTAAACTTCAAAGATTAGCTACCTTGTTACAAGACTTAACAGCTCATGGTCATAGAGCTTTGATCTTCACGCAAATGACAAAAGTTCTAGATATATTGGAACAGTTTTTGAATATTCATGGATATCGATACATGAGATTAGATGGGGCTACTAAGATTGAGGATCGTCAATTGTTAACTGAAAAATTCAACCGTGATCCTAAAATCCCTGTATTCATCTTGTCAACGAGATCTGGTGGTTTGGGTATTAATTTGACAGGTGCTGATACTGTGATCTTTTACGATTCAGATTGGAACCCTGCAATGGATAAGCAATGTCAAGATAGATGTCATAGAATTGGTCAAGTTCGTGATGTCCATATTTACAGATTTGTTTCAGAGTACACAATTGAATCAAATATTATTAAAAAGGCAAACCAAAAAAGACAGTTGGACAATGTTGTTATTCAAGAGGGTGAATTTACAACCGATTATTTTGGTAAGTTCTCTGTTCGTGATCTTGTTAGTGATACCACAGCCATAGCCAATGATATTAGTGATCGTACTATTGACTTTTCAGGCGATGCTAAAATGGGTACTGTTTTGGCCCAAGCGGAAGATGAGGAAGATAGAGTCGCAGCTGGTGCAGCTTTGAAAGAAGTTGCCATTGATGATGATGATTTCAAGGATGATACCAAATCTGCCACCACGGGCGGTACACCAGCGCCATCAGATGTCAATTCAAATGGTATTTTTGGTATTGACGACGAGACTGGATACGTAGATGTGGACTTTGATGAAGGTATTGGTCATATTGATGAGTATATGTTACGTTTTATTGCAGATGGATATTATTAAGAAAATTAAGTATTATTTATATGTCCTGTATATACTTAAAAATGTACATAAAATTTCAGCATAAATGTATTCAGAAATAAGAAATAACAGTAATGAGCCAGCCGTGTACTTGGATAAGATCCAAAATTCTTCCTGATAAACTAAATTCTGATAAGCAAAATATCTCCTTTACGTATTTCCTTACATGAGATTTGACTATCAAGAACACTGCCTGATACCAAATCTCGTGTAGCATTTACTTTGCTTTGTGGTACTCAAAGAATCACGGAAGAGATTCCATTATTTTTTGATGCCAGATCTAATTGAAAAACTATTTGCATGAAGTCACCAGTTGGCACAACTTTTTTTTTTTTTTTTTGGTTTAGCCAATAAGCAAATGCTTTTAAACCGCAATTGGCTATGATTTATAAACTATGGTTAGGAATGTATGAGTTCGATATCCTATTGGTTAAGCATGAAAGCTCATCAAATGGGCTGATAGTGAAAGCACATCGTTCATTACTTTGCTCGTAAAGTGAGCAGTAACCTTGAACCATAATATTGGAGGTCAAGAAAAAAATAACACAACGATTAGAAGACGACAAATACACAAAAGGGTTACACATAATCGGAATAATAAATCTAAAAATAAGACAACTTTACTTCAGATTTAAATTTCCTATTGAAATCTTGGATCTGGTTTACTTTTCTTTTTTATTTCTCCTCTGGCCCTCAGCTGATCAGGCTTAGTAATCGAGTGGAAAACGACACGACGCGTCTTGACGTTTCTTTCAATTTTTATTATCAATATGTTCAAAAATAAAAAAAAAACACGCGATGTTTATACCAAGCATCAAACATCATCATTATAATTATCAAGGAGGATTACTAATTCAAGATTCCTGATCAAGGAAGTTCAATAACATTGACAAAGCAAATGACAAGTGGATTGTAAAGATTGCTGGACCAGTCGCGCGCGTCAGCTTTCAATCGCATGATGTACTTTCTCTATGAAATGTATAGGAACAAGAGAGAGAGAAAAAAAAAAAGAAAGTCACCAAAATTTCACTAAGTGCAGTTTTAACACTAAAGCAAAGAATCTAAGAGATGTGTTAGAATTTAATGATTATTTAATCATACTTTATCCTCGACTATATAAAAATCAGATGTAGTCCATATAAAAACTAGTTATTTTTCTTTGATCTTTCCGATAGATTTTTATTCTATTTATCCTTTTTTTTCCTGCGATTATCACCTTCTCCACTATTTACTATTACTATTACTATCACCTTCCCTAATAATGACAGCTAACACAGACAAAATAAAACCTGAATCCAACGTAAAGGACAATGAAGATACAAAGCCAGTTACTAAACCAATGCCAGATAATGTTGATCCAGAACAACACACTGAAGCATACAGAAAGCATAGAGAATTTTTGGCCAAACACGTTGTCCATAGACACAAATTGAAAGAATCTGAAATGAATGAACCATTATTACGTGAAGATCCATCTCGTCGAACTGTGTTTCCAATAAAATATCCTGAAATTTGGACTTTCTACAAGAAATCTGTTGCATCATTTTGGACAGCAGAAGAAATTGACTTGAGTAAAGATTTTGATGATTGGGAAAATAAAATGAATAAAGATGAAAGATTTTTCATCTCAAGAGTTTTAGCCTTTTTTGCTGCATCAGATGGTATAGTCAATGAAAACTTGGTTGAAAACTTTTGTACTGAAGTTAAACTTCCTGAAGCCAAGCTGGTTTACAAATTCCAGATCATGATGGAAAATATCCATTCAGAAACATATTCCCTTTTAATTGAAACCTACTTCAAGGATCCTAAGGAGGCCGATTTCTTGTTCAACGCCATTGACAATATTAAATACATTGGTGAAAAAGCAGATTGGGCTATTAGATGGATTCAAGACGAAGAAGCCTTGTTTGCAGAAAGATTGGTGGCATTTGCTGCTATTGAAGGCATTTTCTTCAGTGGGTCATTCGCTTCCATTTTCTGGTTGAAAAAAAGAGGGTTGATGCCAGGTTTAACTTTCTCAAATGAATTGATCTGTAGGGACGAAGGTATTCACACCGATTATGCTTGTTTACTATTTTCATACTTGGAGAATAAGCCGGATCCTTCCATTATAGAAAAGATTATCACTGAAGCTGTTAGTATTGAAAAGAAGTACTTCAGTGATGCGCTTCCAGTTTCTTTGTTGGGTATGAATTGTGATTTGATGTGTCAATATGTGGAATATTGTGCCGATAGATTGTTGGTTGCTTTTGGTAATGATAAGTATTATAACGTGACTAATCCATTTGATTTCATGGAAAATATATCCTTGGCCGGTAAAACCAATTTCTTTGAAAAGAGAGTGTCTGATTACCAAAGAGCTGGTGTCATGGAAAAAGCAGAAAATAAAGGAACTGGTATGGTGTCTTTTGATGAAGATTTCTAGAATCGATTATTGTGGGAGTTTAATTTATTATTTAGTTCTAAAGAACTTGATTTTCTATTATTAAGTAGCTTATAATACTCTTTTGTATATGACGTTTTGTTTTTTGTTTCATTTAATTGATTGTGTTTTTCCATATATCAGTGGTTTCCTCTTACAGTAATTCTTATCGGACTTATGACCAAGTGGTTGAAAAATAAAAAATAAAAATATGTTTGTTGTGCGCATTAGTAAGCAACATAGTTAGCACAGGTATTTCACCGGAAGAACAGCCCCACAAACTCATTCCCCTCCAAAAGCAAACAATGACAAGTCTATGATTTATTTCCAACGGAAATGACAACTTCGTTATATAGTTTATACTACTTATACAACTAGTTATCTGCTACACACTAATAGCAATCGATGCCATTGATGTTACTGTAGCAAAAACACAATGTGTGGACTTATGGATCAAGATTCAAAATCCAGTTCACTGCATGAAAGCGGTACAAGCGTGCGAAATAATACCAGTACCTTGCGTTCCTTTTTGAGAAAAGAATTGATTGATGATTTCCATCCAGTGTACTTTGTTGCAAGTTTGGGCACTGGGATAACTGGTAATATTTTCTATGGATTCCCATACCCTGGTAAATGGCTTGAAGTCATTGGGATCATTTTCTTTTGCTTGACGGTTGCGTTGTTTCTACTTGCAAATGTTATGTTGGTGGTAGCGTGCTACTATCATCCCCAACGAATATACCGCTATCATACAGACCCAACTCTTTCTGTATTTTTTGCTGTGCATTCAATGTCATTTAACACGATTATCAATGGAATCCACTTGATCACATGGAATAGATACCCAATATTTATGTGGTGCTTATGGTGGATTGGGGTTGCAATTGCACTTTATAATGCATTTATTCTATTCTTTTTGTCTTTCTTGTCAAAGCTAAATAAGCATAGTTTAGATGGAATAACGGCGGTTGCTATAATGCCAGTTGTTTGTCCCGTTGTTGTATCATCATCTGGTAATTTGATTGCTCCGAATTTGCCAAACGACAATCTCAAGAAAATCACCGAAATCACTTGCTTAATGCTATTATTTGTATCATTAGCATATTTTCATGGATTGGGTGCCCTATACTTAACGAGATTGATGTTAAAAAAAATCCCTAAAACCGAAGTAATCTTCAGCCAATTTATACCAATAGGATTCACTGGCCAATGTAGTTACAACATTATGTTGTTCGGGTCCAACATGTATGAAATGATTCCTGATAAAACACTTGGCCAGATATTTTTGGTTCATTCAGCAATGTTGGCAGCTTTTCTATTGGCCGGAAGTTACGTGTATTTAACTTTGGCCATTGCCTCAGTGTTCTCAAAAATGAAACCATTTGCCAAAAAACTTGATCCAGACTATACAACAAAACGATTGGGTTTAATTAAGTGGAACAAAGGATTTTGGGTAATGACATTTCCTATTGGCACCATGTCTCTAGCAAATTTTGAGATTTCTAAAGGATTAATTGGCGGATACGAATTGGAATTCTTCAAAGTTATGAGTGCAATATTTGGTGTCACTTTATTTTTGATTTGTATTGCAAACTTGATTGGACTTTCCTGGTGTGTTGCAAATAAGATTATCAAAGCATTCGTAGTGACAAATAAGAATAGAGATACACTGTATAGAGTTTAGTATATATTATATAATCGTGCATTTCACGTACACCTGTAAATAATTGATTGCTACCAAACGTTCAACTCACGAGCAGAAACGAGACACAGTTAGTATCACAAGTGCACGACTTAATTTATGCTGCTTCAAAGGAAAAGAAAAAAAAACCACCTGAAGCAAATATTCCAACAACAACTGATAAAAAAAATTGAGAAAGAAAAACGAGAGAGATTGAACAAATTACTCAAATAAATTATCATTCCACCACTATCATCCAAACACCATGTCATCTGGAATTCAATCATTATTAAAAACCGAAAAAGAAGCAGCAGAAATTGTCAATGAAGCTAGAAAGTACAGAACCACTCGTTTGAAGTCAGCTAAACAAGATGCACAGGCTGAAATTGATAGTTATAAGAAACAAAAGGAAGAAGAATTGAAAAACTATGAAAAAGAACATGAAGGATTAAACGAAAAGATTGATAAAGAAGCTGATGCTGAAGTTCAAAAAGAATTGACTAGTATTAAATCTACTTTTGATAAGAAGAAAGATGCTGTTGTCAAATTGTTGGTTGAAGCAACTGTTAAACCAACTCCAACTTTACATGTTAATGCTAGCAACTAATTTACTTTCAAAGAATATATACACATTACATTGATTGTTTTTTTTTATTTTTATTTCTGTCAAAAAGCAATAAAAATCGTTTTAATAATGATAATGTACATGTAATAAACATCAGGTGAACTACATAATAAATTTAAGCACCACCCTTAGCCAATGTTTTGAATGCTTTGATTTTATCCCATATGCTATTATCATAGCCTGCGATATTCAAACTCTTTACAAAATTCCAAGATTTTTTATCGTCTTGAATAGGATAATCAATGGCTGGAGGTATGGCTGTTGCCACTCCCAATAAACGCAACAAAGGTTTATCCATGATAACAGATTTGGCATTACACAAACCTGTCAATCCCTCTTCACCACCAAATTTTCCGTAACCAGATTTCTTAATACCACCAAATGGTAATTGAGCAACATAAAACGTTGCAAAGTCATTAATAGCAACATTTCCACTATCTAATCTGTCAGCAATCGCATTGATTTGAGCAAAGTTATTACCAAAGACAGAATTACCCAAACCATATTCAGTACCGTTGGCTAATGAAATGGCATCGTCGACATCGTTGGCTTTAATCATGGTTAATATAGGACCAAAGACTTCTTCTTGGAAAATTCTCATAGATGGATCAACATCAACCAACAATGTAGGTTCGAAATAATGACCTTGTGGATAGTTTGGATGGTTGAATTGCTTACCTCCATGCACCAATCTAGCTCCTTTGCTGACAGCATCTTCAACCAATTCTTCCAATTGTTTGAATCTATTATCTGAAATCATGGCACCCATATCTATTTCGTCTAATTGATCAATATCAGAACCCAATCTAAAACTTTTGATTCTTTCAGTGAAAATTTCAACCAATTGTTCATAGGATTTTGGCAAACAAATGACTCGTTCAATACCAATACAATTTTGACCAGCACTTTGAAATGTTCCTCTCAAAATTACTGAAGATAATGCATTAATATCCTTAACATCGTCAACAACAATAACAGAATCTTTACCACCTAATTCAACAACACATGGTGTTAACTGTTTAGCAGCATTACTTACAACGTGGTGAGCCACTGGTTTTGAACCAATAAAAGTAATATGTGACAAACCCGGGTGTGAAACAAAATACTCGGCATCTTCTGGGTAGCAACAGCATAATTGAACTAAATTTTCATCAATGTCCAACTCCTGTAAACAAGTTCTGACAAACTTAATAAACCATTGAGAAGACCATACAACTTGTTCTGAGCATTTGACTATAATTGCATTCCCGGTAAATAATGAGGCAATAATAGGACCCATCAAGTTATGAAATGGATAGTTCCATGAAACAATAGCAGTGATAACGCCCAATGGTTCGTATCTGATTTCTGCATTCTTCATTAATCCAATTAAGAAGTTAGATGGACCTGGACGTTGAGAAGGTCTTAATGCTCTTTCACCATTCAGTATAATCCAATTTAATTTTTCTAAAGTAACCATTATTTCACCCATTGATGCATCTAGTTTGGTTTTACCAGAATCACGACATGCCACACGAGCTATATTTTCCTGATTTTCCAATATAAACTTAGCCATGGTTTTCAACAATTTTCTTCTTAAACTGAATGATGATTTGGCCCATTTATTTTGTGCCTTTGATGCATTTGAAATCATTTCATCCATGTCTTCACGTGTGGTACAAGTGAATGTTCCTAAATATTGGCCAGTAGCAGGACAATAACTTTGGATTTTATTAGGTTCATTTGGTACAGAAATCAGAGGTGGGTATAACCTTTTACCCTTCCAATGTGGTCTAGCTTCCTCAGGTATTGGAAATGTTATTTTAACTGGGGCTTCAATCTTGTTATAATTATTAGGCTGAGTTGTAATATATTTGCAATAAATATAGTACAAGGCTGGTAAAATTACTCCAATAAAAAATGTAGTAGATATTTGGTACTGCCATTGCCATTGTCTAAATTCTAGATCAATTGCAATCATCTTAGCTAGTTCTGTGCGTGTGTGTGTGTCTTTCTCTTTCTCTTTCTTTCACACTTAGTGTTGTTTCATTTAACTAGACAAAGGAAATGGAAGAGTGGAATATGATGATGGATCACGGTTTCTTTTTCTTTTTATTTTTTTTTTTTCCATTGCTCTGTTGACGGTCCTACAGGAACCAAACTAAGCGATCGTTAAAATTGAGAAGAAAAAAATGATTATTCTTCTTTCGCACTTGCTGCAATTTTTGTCAATTGTACCAAAAGGAACATCAGGCAACTTGATGGCCAAATTGCATTTACATTTTGGATTTATTGTTCGCTTTATTGGAATACTGATTCATTAAGTATCTATATATATATATATATCAGTTTTTATTCAGCATCATCATTCACATTCTGCATTTCGATACCTCTTATAATTTCATCAAAGTCTTGTTCTTCAGCTGTTCTACTTTGAATAATGGTTCCTAATAAATTTTGATCAACATAATCGATCAAATGATCGATAACCTTGGTATTCTGTTGAAGCATACCAAGAATCATAGGTTGCTCGTTTTCCATATTAGGTGGAACCAAATCATATTCGAAAAGGTCATTTCTTGATAACAATTTTTGCGGTAATTTTGCAATGATTTTGTTTTCACCAGATAAAATTGCAAATCTTAATAAATTAAATGGTACTTCTTGATTCACTGTATCACCACCAGAGAAGCCCAATAATCCAAATAATGAGGATGTTATTGATTTTGACTTATCGGGTTTCCAACCGTCAAACAATTTCTGCAAAGCGTCATGTAAGAATTGTCTATGACTTTGGTCATTCCACATGATTCCACATCTGACTAGATAGGTTTCTGTTGCAATCAGTATCTCGGTTGTAACATTAAATGACGATTCAGAAATTGCCAAGTTATCACCTAAACCTATGAGTTGGTACAATTTAAAGGCAGTATATGGATGGTGTTCAAATGCTTTCTCTAAAGCAGCTTGTGCTTTATCGGTTTGGTTTAATTTCAAATATGCCAAAACTGTTGAAAATGCAAGTCCTGGAGTAAGCCATTTAGTATATGTTTGAACCAATGGCGACTCAGTGAACTGGACCAAATACTTGAATTCTTCACTCATTATCGCATAAAAATCAATAAAGTATCTAACCCCAAGGGGATCTTCAGCAGGGTTTAAACTTAATAATAACTTACAGTAAGTCAATGCAGTGTAAAAAGTAGATCTTTCACCAAGGGCTACAATGTATCTGAACAAGTACAAATGGAATTGACGGTTCATAAACCTTTCGTAAGGCAATCTTACTAACCCATTAGAAGCCTGGCTCAACAATTCATGGAAGTTTTTATGGAATGAACGATCAAAGGCAAATAAGGCACGTTCAATCAATGCATTACTGGTGGCTTTATTATCACCCTGACGTAATAAAACCATCGCAACTTGCAACAATGTTTCAACATGATATGGATATTGCTGTAAAAGTTGCATCAATGAATCTGGATCAGGGGTCATGACAACACTGGCGTAGAATCTTGTGTTAGCTACTCTTTCCTTGATATCGTTAATCTTGGAAAATTGGAAGTACTTGACACCTAATTCAGCTTCACTTTTCACTTTCATTTGTAACTCTTCTACGCTAACTTCTTCTTCCTTGTAGTCCAAAAATTTAACATAATCATCTGCTCGGATTTCATCCATATTCATTGGTTTCAAGGTGGTTGGTAACCAGTCATCTTTGATTTTGGACATTAACAACTTTCTTGTGGTTCCAGGAACTCCTCTTCTATCTTTACCACCCCAACCACGGGTCAATCTTGCTAGCCTTTTAAATTGTTGCAATACCTCGGGTGAAACAGCTAATGCGGTAGATGCATTGGCATCATCAATGGCTTCCATTGATAAATTGCCAAATAGATTTTTATATTCATTATCCTGATCCAAATTAGAAAAAGAGCCAATTGACAATAAAGGTAATGATTTCTTTAATCTATTTGTCGTAAAATATTTGAAGTTGGAATCGTAAACTTGTTGTGATTCTGTAATCAAATCTAGTTCCGCTTCAAAATCATACGAATCCAAAAGTTTTGAGTCAGGTACTTCCAGGGAACTTTTTGAATCATCATCCTTTTGTTTCATCTCCTGTAAGATTTTATCAAATTCATCATCACTATATTCATCAACTTGCTTCTGAGTTTGTTTCTTCTTTGCTTTCTTTTTTTTCAGTTTTTTTGACGACTTTGTTAAAAGTATAACAGGTTTGATTTCATCTTTTTTAATCTCTGGTTTGCTTGAAATCTCTTCATCACTTTCATTTTCACTTTCGTCTTGATCATTTAGTAACGCAAAGGCATTCACTTTTGGTTTAGCTGGTTGTTCAAACTCTTCTTTATCATCAGACGCATCTTGGGGCTCAGGCGTACTCAGTAATTCTTTTTCCAATTTTTGACGTTCTAATCTTCGTAATGCCCTCGCACTCATATTGCAATTTCCACTCTTCAATCAATGACTAATATTGGTTTTTGATTCATTCGATATATTTTTTTTATATCTTTTTTTTTTTAATTGTTCATATTTCAATCGCAAATGTCTCATTTTCATGATTTCATAATACGACATTGTCGTACTCAAACTATGCTTCGTGTTGCAAAAAAAAAAAAGAAGAGTAAAAACTAAAAAGGAACGATTCAAACACATAAAATATTCATATCAAATTAAGGGAAAACATACTACACATCAATATTAAGCTTTTTCTTTTATAATGCTGTTTGATTTGTCAAAGTTGCTGTTTTTGAATACCAAACTGAATTCTGTTAATTTTGGTCATACTCCAATAGCACCGGCCAGTATTAGAAATGTGCACAATACAATTTCACACACGAATATTCAGACAGCGGAAAGTATAAGGAATGGATCATCTGCCAAATTAACGAACACTCTGTCACCCAATATTTTTGAATCACTGATACCAACAACTTCAACGACCTCGGTAACTGATGTCATTTCACCGGTCCCAGAAATATCATTCTCACCACAAGATCGTGATAGTATAACAACCAAGATGACTTTGTCGCGTTCAATTGAAGAACTAAGAACTTCGGAATCACAATATCTATCTGATTTGAAAACCCTAAATCGAGATTACTTTCAAAAGTTGATTGAAGATGTCAAAATTGAAGTACCTGTCCCTATTAAAATTGTACACAATATTCTTACCAAACTAATTGAGTATCATGATAGAATGAGTAGATTGTTTGCAAAAATCTCTGATCGTGACTTGTGTTCTATGTGCAGTCAATATTGCCGCATAATTTCAGATAATGGTATCAATGTTTTCCTTTACAAGTGGTATTGCTCCCAGGTTATTTTCCATGATTTTTCCCAATTTACAAAATTACCGACTCGGGCAAACTGGCGACAGATGATCGTTCCGACAGTTGATTCGTGGTGCAAAGGATGGCAGAATTTTTTTGAGTGTCAGCAACCACCACGTAACAAAAAGGATTTTTCTTTGATGTCTCTTCTACAGAGACCTATTGATAGAATTACAAAGTATCGTTTGTTCATGGAAAGTATTTGAAGAATTTTGTTAGATTGGGATATGACACAGATGAAATTCAACAAAGCTTGAATATAGTACTGGCACAGCTCAGTAAAATTAATAGAAACTTGGAGAATGGATTCAATAAAGGAGATTTGAATGGTTTAATTGACTTCAATGACTTAAAATTCCAGAACTATCAATTGGGATGTCAGTTTTTTGGAATCCCTTATTTTATTGGATCATGCTGGTTGATCTATGTTGAACACAAAACCCCAAAATGTCAGAATGTACCGATTATACTATTCAAGAGTCATATCCTACTACTTGAATATCATTTCTCAAAACAGCAAAAGTTTGGAGTTAAATTTGTAATTCCTGTCACCAAATGTCATTTGGATTCAAATTCACAAACTTCGACACATGGTCTACATACAAGGTATTCGTATTGTCTTAAACTTCAATTTCAGATTCACTCGAGCAAATATGAAGTTTTATTATGCTGGGTGACTAAATCGGACTATGACAATTGGCTTGATGCATTGACCGTTATAATCGAGTTTGTTAATGGAACAGATGATGCTCGTAGTGCGTCTGTTGATATGATAGAGTATTTGTATCGAATACCAGAGAAATTATCACCATACGACGTGCAAACAAATTCTCCGAATTTTTGGAAACAAAAGGAAAACTGTTACTTTAGTGATTGCTACATGATAAAAGTCGAAATGGATAGAGCCACAGTAAAACTATCTGATCATCCTACTGGTTCATCTTCACAATCTAATCTGTATGCATTTCAAAAGTACTATAGTAATTCATATATTATAACGCTCAAACTGAGAGAATTGTTTTTGAATGAACGGTATTTTAGGAACTTGTTTAGCGATGGCTTGAGGATTTACTCAAATGATAATACTAAATTTGACTTTTTCTTGAAACTAGCAAATAAAAACAAGAGCTATAGATGACTTAAATAGAATGATGAATCAATTCGACTAAGACCGAAGAAATTATTTAAACTAATTACCACTATCACCGGCACCTTTAGAATCATTCTTGGAAGCAGTAGTGTCACCAATGGCACCCGAACGTGATTTATCATCACCCTTATCAAGAATAATCTTAATAACCAGATCGATATTGGAGGTACCAAAATCATTCAGCAAATCCAGCTTAGAAGCTTCATCTAAAATACCATCTACTCCTTTCTGTCTATTCACAAATACCTTGAATATGGAAACCAAGTCGATTATTGGAACAGTGGATGAACCTTTGGCGTCAATCTCTTTTTTGTATTTAGCTAACAATTCTGGATCATCGATGAACAAAACAAAATCATTTTCCTTTCCTTTATAGAATAACTTATGAGGGGATCCTTGTGGCATTATTGGTCGTTTATGTGTTGTTGTGGTGGTTGTTTTAATCAATTGAAATTATAATATACTATTAATAATTAAACAGATAAAGTAAAAAAGTAAAAAAAGAAGAAACAAATATAATAAAATGAAAGTTAGAAGGAGAAATCATTGACTTTATATAAAGAATGAAGTTGAGCAAGCAAGGGAGGAGAAATCATCCATACCATTCGTGTAGGGATGCAAAAAAAAAAATTGGCCATGCAAGTTAGCAATCGTGTCGTGTGCTAGGATATATTATTTTTCAATGTTCACACTCGTTTTCTTTTTGTGGACGTAATTACCACACGAACATTGTAGCAACTTAAAATAGAACATTGCTAAGTTACATAATATAAAATAATATAATGTGCAGAATATATATATATATATATATATATAAAAAAAAGTGGAATTACATCATCATATAGTGATGAGCATTTTAAGATCTAAATACTTGCCTTATGTATTTCTGAATAGGTTACTGGATGAATGGCAAGGTAATCCATTTTAAGTAAAACCAAACATGTAAAGAATCTAATTTTGTTCGTATTATTTACTAGGTTTATGAATCCCATGCCCCACAGCCATACGATGAACTAAATCTGTTAGAGTAATTAGTGTTCATTGATGGTTATATTTGGACTAACCGTCATATAGATAATTAAGCCAATAGTGAACTATCGAGTTCTTGATTGCAGGAAATTTGCTTATGTGTGATCTATGACGTACCCAGATCTGAACGATCGACTCAAGCACAGAGAGGAAAACAAAAAAAAAAAAAAAAACGAATTGCAAAACTGGATCATTAGCAAGTATAATGAATTGCATATGGCAGAAAACTTCAGAGCCACAGTCAAATGTAACTATCCATAATCATAATCCATTCTCAAGTCCTGAGGTCATACAACATCTTTGTATATTAAAAAAAGGTTAAGTGGATAAGTTTTGTTAGTGTATGATTCCGCGATTATATGATCCAGTCACGTTAACCCGAGTTTTATATCCGATCAACCCTTTCCCTCATTTTTTTTTTTTGCTTTGTTCACTGACTGATGTCTTTCTTTAACTTTCCAAAAAAAAAAATATATATATAGAAAACAGGAGAACTACATAGGTCACTGCTACTCAAGCATTTAAGATACCCTTTTTGACAAGTTTATATTTCCTTTCAATTTATCACTTTGATTGTTGAACTTGTATTCGTACTTGTCCTTTTTCTGAGTACAACTTATAATGGTGGCCGACAATTTGAAAAATAACATCACTCAATTCGGATCAAGTATTGGAACTCACATTAAAGATGGCTATAAATATACTGGGAATGAATTAACGCATTTGTCTTACAACATCAAGGATACTGTTACTTTCCATAAACGAGACTATGATAAAGACGATGAACTACTTCAAGTGTACAAGCATGATATTAAACAAGCAATTTCGGGATTGAAATATATTGTGTCACAAACTCACCATTTGGCAAAGAGCTTTTTACCCCATGTCCTATCTACAAACATAAAGATTGTCAAGAATTTTATTTCTTTAATTGGTCCTAACTCCTTGTATTTTAAGGATATTAATAAATATTTCGAAGCTTTTGATGAATGGCAAGCGACTCAAGAAATCCCCCATATTCATCCGAAGGAAATGCAATTTTTGAATGATACCATTAATGAAGAGTTGTATAATTATTTAATAACAGTTGAAAACTTAAAAATAGAATTGGAATCAGAATGGGAAGTTCATGATGAATCTACAAAGTTAAGAATTGGCGAAATGGTCAAATACTTGAAGAAATCATTGAAATTACTTCTGAAGAGGGAAAGACATAGAACTGACCAGGACCACTTACATCGTAAAATTGAAAAAATAAATCAAAAAACCACCCCATTGGATGAGAAAGAACAAAGAAAACTTGACAAGTTACAAGAAGAGTCTGAGCAAGAGGATGATAAATTTGATAAATTAAACAAAAAATGCCTTGACTTGTTACCAAATGTGGTAGCTCTCTTGGATGAGTTTGTTGAACTGGTCACCATTTTATTTTTACATCAGCAAATCGATTTATATCAGACTTTACTGAAGTCATTTGATCATTTTGCTGTATTTTATGGTATGTTAAAAACGGAGGATATTTCATATCAACAGATTATAGATCAATGGGAGGCAAACAGCACCACAACTCGATTGCAAATTGAATCATTCATCACAATTATCCACAACAAAAACCCAGAGTTACTTGACCAAGAAATCGATGATGAAGATAAACTGCTGAAGTATTACAAATTCTGGCGCAATATGAACAACAAGGTTATTGAGAAAAGACACCCGATTAAACCAAAGAATGCGCAAAGTGGGATTTTTAATGATACTTTGGAGATAGATCCTATAGTGGCATTCAAGGAATACAATGATCCTACGGCAAATGTTTCTGAAACTTATCATCCACACAAAATGGTTTCTCGAGAGATTCCAAATCCAGTTGTACATCCTGGCACACCTCCATCATTACCACCAAGATCAAATATTTCACAAATACCTGTGATGAAACCAGCACCTCCAATTGCCACGCCTATGTATTCAATTGATACAGATAGTTCCTTGGATTCCCTTTCCCTTGACGATTATGAAGTGGAAGATGAATCATCAGATTCTTCTGCTGCTACTTCGATAACCGAAAGCGCTATATCAAGCTTTACTTCATATTCAAACCATGAAACATCAGATGCAAAATTGAGGAAATTGTACAATGGATGCAAGAATGACATTAAAGTGACTCCTATTACAAGTAAAGATTTAGGATTGGGTTTTGCCCAAGTACCAGTGAACCAGCCTATGAGTTTGAGTTATAAATTGGACATGATGCAAAGCTTTTTTAACAAATTGGATATTCATAATGGTGAAAAGATTATCAAAATTGCTAATCATGATTTTTCTGGTTTAGAACCAGGTGATTTGTCGTTCAAACAGGGTGACAAGATTGAGGTGCTTTTAGATTTCCAGAATATTGATACATTATATAATTCAGATGGTGCTAACTGGGTTGTTGGGTTATCAAGAGTTGATGAAAACAATTATAGAGTAGGGTTCGTACCCAATAATTATATCGAATAGGGGACCTTTTTGTTTTATTTAGTTTATAATATACAAATATCTTGTGCTATTCTGTTTTTTGGTTTATTGGCGTCAACAAGAGTTATTAGTGGGGTTTATCTCAGAGACTCGCACTTTATGGGCACTGAGTTTACTAAAAAAATCATTACATACTACAAGAAGCAAAAAAAAAAAAAAAAATTTGGATTACCATTTTCTCGAAACTAAACCAATTTTCAACAAACATCACAATGATTCCATTTAGAAAGACCGAGACACCTTTCAAATCTGATCCTATATCACGAGTGAATTCGTCATCGAGATTAAACCAGCTAGGTAATAATACATCAAGTCCATCAACGCCGAATCCCGCATCGTATGTCACATCTTCATTAAATCCACAAAAGAACTTACCAACCAATGCAACCAACGTTAAACTGAAACTACAAACCCAAAAGGATTTAGATATATTTGAACAATTACCTATGGTGCAAAAAGTTAAGGAATATGAGACTTTACTCAATGAATTATCTAACGATATTTCACAGTTCAAAGATGATCAACTTCAACTGAAAATTGAACAAATAATTGCTTGTAATGATGTTTTAAAGCTACAAATTGAAGAATTGAACAGACATAGAAATTATAGTCATCAAGTTGATAAATTGACAGAAGAAAATCAAGCATTAGAAAATAGTTCTAAAACGATATTAAAAGAATTGGTAAGTTATAGAAATGAATTGAAAAAATTACCCAAGTTACCAAAACCAGATAAACAATTGAATAAATCCGTCGAAGTTGATGATATTTTGAAATATGCATTCAAATTGGCAAAATTTACTAAAGCGCCAGCTGCTATGGCAAATATGCCTTTTCAAATACATCCAAATAATTATATATGGCCAGCAGAAGATTCTTTAAGACGTGGAATGTTGGCACAAGCATCATTACAGTCTGATGAAATAATTCGAAATGAATTAGGAGTTTCAGAAAAGGAAGAAATTGAAAAACCTAAAGAAGATTCAGATGAAGAAATGGAAGATGTTGTACCATCAGTAACAGAAAATGCACCACCTGCACCGGATAATAGACAACAACACCGAGGCTCATTTGGATCATATGATAACAATAAGAAGCAAGAAGAGCCACCAGCTGCGCCAGCTGATCTTAATTTGGACTTGTTTGATCCTGATGATGAATATTCGGATTGATTTATTGGTGAGTTTTTTTTTTTTTTTTTGATAATCTATTTATGTAGTATAAATATATGTAAAAACTAAAAACTGTACAAGTTATTTTTGTTTGCCAAAGAGTTCACTTGGATGTTTAAAGGTTCCAGTAGCCTTTTCGCCACCTAATATACAGTCCAATTCTAATTGTTTGGAATATATCTTTCCACTTTTCAAATGATCTTTAACCAATTCAGCTAAACCTTCGATGAAAACTTCGTTATCGTTCAATGATTCAGCACGTTTAATTTTATGTGGATTTTCGGCATCTTCCATAATTTCAATATCCAATTCATGCAAAGTTTCAATATGATCAGATGTGAATGCGACAGGAACCAAAATTATACCTTTCACATCATCACGTTTTTCAAGCTTATCGATAATTTGAGCAGTTTTACCCCCTAACCATGGTTTTGGTCCAACTTGTGATTGCCAAACCAAACGATAAGGGTTTGAAAATTCCAATTCTTCCATAATTTTATAAACGGTGGCTGCAACTTCTGCAGGGTATGAGTCTCCTAAATTAACAGTATCCATTGGTAATGAATGTGCTGAGAATAACAAGATAATATTATCTCTATCTTCAGGTGGGAATTCGGCTAGTTTTTCTTTAATATTGTTAGAAAATGCTTTAACTAAACCTGGCATTTGTGGCCATCTATCAATAAATGACCATTCAATTGTTCTTTCAGGATCATGAACTAATGTTTGACGATATAATTCATTCATTGATGAACCACCTGTTGAATATGAAAATTGTGGGTATTGTGAAAATGCAACAGCTTTGGTAACACCATCTTTTTTCATTTCATTTAAAGTATCTTCGGTCAATGGATTGGCATATCTAAAGGCAACATATGGTTTATGAGGAGCAGTTTCTGGACTTATATCATCCAATATTTCACAAACCTTCTTACATTGGTATTCTGACCATTTTCTAATTGGTGATCCTCCACCAATTTCTTTATAGTGTTGTTCAATCTTTGGCGTACGTCTAGTAGCAATGAATTTTGCCAATAAGTTTTGGAAGCGACCAAATGGAATCAAGTCGCCATCGGAAAATAATCTAAGTAAAAAATCATAGGTTTCTTCAACTTTAGAAGGACCTCCCATATTCATAAATAAAATACCGGTCGGCGATTTTGCACTTTTGGTGGAATTAAATCTATAACATGATGTTCTTTGAAAAGCAGTCCAAGCTCTCACACTAGGTCTAAAAATCATTATGTATTTGTTCAGTAGGCTGATTTCAACAAGAAGAATGAGTTAAAAACTTGATGAAATATATGTATATAATACAGTGAAGTGAAGTAAACCACGTTACTATTTATAGGATTGCAAGTAACACGTAAATCAGTTGTTTAACTGAAAAAGAATGCTAGAAATGAAGATCTGTGGAGATAAAGAATTTTGACTTTTATTTTATTTTTTTCTTTGCCCTTGAATATGTGCTTGCTCAGTGGGTGAAATTTTTCAAGAGCGTTTTACGATTGCCTCGCATTTTACAAGATTGCTACTGAGTTGGAAACGACACACTTGAATAATAGAGCACTACGAATTGTACCTCTCTAGAATACATGTTAAAGTATAAATCTTGTACTCTATAATTAATATAAACATGAAAAGAAACCTGAAAAAAAAAAAAAAAAACTACAAGCTAAGTACTGAACTGGAGTGTTTGTGTTGTGATTATCGATTTTTCTACAAAGCGCGTTATTGTTTCGCAGCATACATTCCTAGGTAAAACCAAAACTCATTCAATCCAGTTTTGATTGTGATTTTTCTTCTGATGTGTTGTTATATTCAGCTTTAGCTTTTAGGAATTCTTCCTTTTTACTTTGGAAAATGTCATTAATTTCATTCGTAAAATTACTGTAAGCATCCTTTAATCCCTCAAAATCATCGTCTGTAATCGATCCTCTACGACCTCTAAACGACTTCCAAGCCACGTTAAACTCCTTCAAATCATGATCAACCTCTTTTTTATCAAACTCTTGAAATACATCAAATGGTGGTAATCCCAATGTTGGCGAATCGTATCTCTGTTCCAATTTCGAACCAACAACTTTTTCGACAATTTTTGACTCTTGTGGGTTCAACTTTTTCTTTTCCTCCTTCTTTTTAGATTCAAGTTGAGCAACATATGATGGTTGTAACGACTTCAATAACATGGTAACTTGTTTAGCAAATGGACCACTAAATGCAAAGAATGTAGCTGCAACTACTCCGATCAACCAGAAATAAACTGTAGCCCAACATTTGATTGATTTTGGCAATTCTAAAAATACAAATGGTTGCACAACGAACCCAAAGGCCAATTGAGTGTTTATCCAACAAATAAAGTCATATACGGGCTTTCCACGTCTTGGAGTTTTGCCATCTGCCATCAAGAAAATTGGTCTAAAGTTTCTTCTGTAAATTTTACCCAATGTTTGGAGGAAAGCACCCAATACAAAAGTCAAGTAGTATCCTGGACGAGTGCCATGCCAGAATGCACTAGTTGCAAAAGTGAACAAGGTACTTTTAAATCCTGGTCTTCTTCCTGGTTTAGCAACTCTTAAGTAAACATAGTTTTTCAACCACTTGTTGGTATTTTGATTCCAAGCTTCTAAACAAGTGTGGATATTCTGACCCAGTTCAAAAGCCCATGGGTCAATGTTTTGTACTCTATTCCATTTGAATTCTCCGGTCTTTGAATCAACACCATTATAACCAATACCACATAAAATACAGGCTCCTTCTGCCATGGTCCAAATTGCATAGTATTTCAATCGGAACGAGAACCCTAAAATCCACATGTAAAAAATTCTATAAATGAAACCGTGTTTGTTCATAAATTCAGGGCCAAACATATAATCAGCAGTAACAAAATTGTCGCTTTTAACTAATAAGAATGCCCAGAAGAATCCCAAAAGTAACTTTTTGGTTGCTTGCAATCCCGATCGAGGAATTCTTCTTTGTTTTGGTCTCTTTTCTGATGGCACATCATCAAACATGGTAGAATGAATGAATCTTTCATAGTCAACAAAATCAAATGCTGGACCAGTCAATAAAGAAGCATAGAAAAACACATAGCCAATATAAGGTAAAAGATTAGGGTGTTTGTAAATAGCTCTTGATTTATTATATTCATTTAAGGACAGTTTTGGTTGTTTCCCATCATAAATATTCCATCCAAATGCAGACAATTTCATAACTAGAATCATTTGAGCTCCAGTGATATCAATTACAGTACGATCATAGTCAGCAAAAAATTGCAAATGGATATGACTGTATGCCATATGAGACATCAAAAAGATAAAATTTATCCATGGCATTGAACTAGTACGAACATATCTTGTAATGAAATAAGTACCACTTGCTGAAATCAATAATGTCACTATACCTGAACGTAAATTGCAGATACCAAAAATATAAAAACATGAAACAAGAATATTATATAAATTCTTCAATGTATAATTGTTATCTGGTAATCTTTTGAAAATAATACTGAATGGAAATGACAACAATGTACAGATTAAAATCTTCAAACTTGCACCATCAAGGCCAGTCAATTCCAGTAGATTATTGATTCCATTTTGAATTATTGACCGCATTATAACTGTTGATCTATTAAACTCAAGAAGGATGAATTAAAGAAAGAAAGAAAAACAAAATTCTTCTTAACGATTATGATAGAAAATATTGAATCTAGATACAATTTTTCAACTCAAGTCGATGGAATGCTGCCCCAAATTGATTGTCTAAAATAATGTTGGGTTGTTGATTGTTTGAGTAATGCTTCAATATAATTTCAGGTGATCTGTTGTCGTATAATTTGGACGCAAGAGAAAAAAAAAAAAATTATAAAAAAATTACAAAAGAAAATGTCACATGTCGCAAAATATCTCATGTCGCAGAAATGATTTCATATGTATTACGAGAATCTTCCATTACATCATTGCTTAGCCAGAACCAATTTGAATCCTTCATCCAATGCACTTGTTATAGCATCATTCTTGTATGCAATGGTGTTCAATACGAATGCCACATCTTGCCATTGACTTTCCAGTTCACATTTAGGTAATCTTGCCAATAACTTCTCAGCCAATTGTTTTTGATGTCTTTCTTTGTCAATGAACCCTACCAAAAACTTGATGATTCTCTTAAATGCATCCTTAGACAAGCTTGCATCATGAGATAACCCACTGAAAATATCAATGAACCCATTATAGATAGCATTATCTTTCGTTGACAATTCAGTAAAGAATAGTCTACACATATCACTGATTCCTTGATCTGGATTCTCCAAACATTTAGCCATCGATGATAATTGACCTTTGACCTTCACTTGCCCTGCCAAAATTAAGAATGTGACTGTCATCAAACAAGTTCGTTGAACCATAAGACTCTTATCAGTTAAACGACGGTAAATGGAGTCTGTATTCTCATCGACAATATTGTTGAAACAAACCGCCATATCTCCCAATCCCAAAACACAATTACATCTTATTATTGGATCCTTTGAATTCTCCATAATTTGAAGCAATAAAGGTAAATTCTCTTCACAATATATAGAAGAGACACACATTAATTTCACGAGACACAAAACAGCTGATCTCTGTAAAGTTTTATTTCTGTACTGTTTAGAATGAGCACAAATATCTTTCACCAAGGGTCCAAACTTGGCCAATAAAGATGTTTCTCCATAAAGTATTTCTCTTTCCTTCACATGAACAACTGCGTCTGCAAAATCATCTTCTGAAGTACCACCAATCATTTCCAATTCATTTTCGCCTTCTGCTTCTTGACCATTATTTGTTGATGATCCTTTAGAGCCAGTACCCTTATTTGTCTCAGCATCATGCTTCTTCTTCTTGAATTCCCCCTCAAGCTTTTCAAGATAAACTATGGATTTCAAGGCAATGTGACCAACTATAAATAACAACTGAGACAATGCAATGGCTTGATTTTCTGTTGGTGAACGATTTTTGCCAAATACTGCGATTGATTTCTCCTTTATGATATCAGAGCATATTTGATCTGGTTTAGATGCTATTTGATAAATTGCAGAAATGGCTTGTTCTGTTAATGAATACCATTCAGGCTTATCGTTGTATGCAATTAATATCAATTTCAATTTTTCAATTGCCTCCTCTTCATTTGGAATTCTGATAGCAGTGGAGTTTCGTTTGGTACTCGTTGGAACAACTCTTTGTAAAGCAATACATGTGTATCTTGCAAGCATCAAATCATCTTTTCCTGCGTCACCAAGACCAATATTCAACAAAGCATCAAATCCTTTAACCGCAATTTGATTGTCTTCAAGAGCAAGCATTCCCAAGACAATTATAGCACCTCTTCGTTTGCTTTTCATTTCCTCGCTTTCCTCATTTATACTATAGATTTGCCATAGAACATTTATGACTTCAAAGTTAATCATCATGGAAGCATACATCAATCCTAACAATTTCTCCAAAGATGCTAAATCCGCTACTGAGGCACTGTAAGTTAATCCGATTAAATTCTTGGCAATATAAGCAGCCTTTTCCATTCGGCTCGCAGAATCAGGAGCAATCAAAAATAAATGCTTATAACAATCAATCAAATGAGAAGCAACAGATTTTCCTTCATCACTGGATCCCTTCATCCATACTAAATGTAACATCTTCCGAATTCCTATCTGAGCATTTTCGATACCATATGCATCTGCCAAAACAAGGAAATCCATGGCATCAATAGCCTCATTTCGATTCTTTGAGAATAATAATCTCGAAATTACATCAGTACCATGATGCACAGCTTCTATGAAATCAACAGCATCTTTGCAATAATTAGCTGTCAATTTAGCTCTTGCCAAAACTGTAACATCAGGTAAGTTCTCTTCCAACATAGATATCGTACCAGTTTCCTCTTCTTCATTGTCTTCATCTTGTACCTCATCTGGTGGTTTCTCACTGCCGTCCTCGCCTTCATTTTCTTTATCCGAATGTTCACTTTGTTCGTCTTCATCTTTGCTCTCTTCAACTGCATCTAACTCGATTTCGTTGGAATCTGCATTGGAGCGTCCTTTAATAGGGGAATTAGAAGGTGGAATATATTTTAACAACTCTGCTTCTGCTTCATCTAATTTCTGTTTCCAGAAACTCAATTTCAATTGTGTACCATGAGAGCCTTGAAACTGGTGTTTTAAAATCAATTTGGACATTAACTTAATGACGTTTCTTCTAACTAAAGCACTTTTATCATCTAATGACCTTACTGCAGCCATCATCATTGATTGTCTTCTTTCTGTCAACTTAACCTTTAAATCAGCTACTTTAGTCAAGGCTTGGAATGCCTTGGTACGTACATATGGGTTCTGATCCAAAAATCGTTCCTCTAGTAGATCCAAAAGTTTGGCAACCTGTTGACTGTAATTGTGTGTATCTTCATTTTCATCTTGTTCTTTGTTGCTACTCTTGATCATATCAACGACAATATTCCCACATGCTTCCACCACAGAGCATCTTAATGTTTGGTTACTATTGTCCAACAACTGGGAAATACTCGTCATCTGTCTTAAGATTAATTTGGGACTCAACTCTGATAATCTAATAAGAAATTCTGACACTGCCTTAGGACCGGTTGTATCGTTAGAATTGAAATGTGTTTGAGAAATTTCACGTAAAACATCTTCAGTCAAAGTCATATAATCATATTTGTCTGTCAATGTATGTAATAACGCAGCCATATATTGAGGTAAATGGGCATAATAGGTTAGACATTGAATTATTGAATGCTGAAGCATTGTACCATGACCATGTTTGGTAACGGCAACACATAAGACTTTAAAAATCAACATCCTAATGGGAACTAACTTCATTCTCTCTGGACTTTCCATTAAATTAACTATTGGTCTTGAAAATAACTCGATATAAGCATCTCTTTCAGGGGTTGTTACAAATATTTTACTGAGATCCATACTCAAAATCGTTCCAATGGCAGACAATCCATTTTCGACTTCAGTACAGTTGGATTTCCATTTTGCAGACAATTCACGAGGCACGGACTTTTGAGACCTGGCATTTCCAATTTGTGAAAAGTCCTGTTTTCCAAGATATTTAATAAGAACGAACATAAGATACCCATATTTTTCTAAAGTTGATTTGATTGTGTCAATGTTATCAAGGAAATCACCACTTCGTATTGCTGTATCAAAGGTTTGACCGATGGTATTGAATGATGAAGTCACAAGATATGCTACTTGATGGCATTGTTTATCTTGTAAAACTCTGAATCCATGAACTAACTCAAGAACGTCTTCAAATAACTCATTGTTGAAATTCAATGATTCTGGGTTGTTTGCCAATGAATCAGTGATTGATTCTAATTTGGAATCTACGTTGGAAAATTCAACTTCGTAATCCTTATCAACATCAAACGCGTTGAAATAAGATGCAAGTGTGAAATCCATGACTGATAACTACTATTCGTGATGAGATTCCAAGTGTTGTTGTTTTCAAAAAAAAACAATGTAAACAAAAAAAAAGCAAGAGAAGGAAAAAAAAATGAGATCAACAAAATCAGATTTGTTTTGATTTTTTATTCGCGTTTGCAATTTTTTTTTCCATCGCAGTTCATGGTTCAGATACATGAAAAGTATGAGAATAAATTACTATACAAGCTACTAATACAACTATTAAATACTGTATGCTTAGTCCTTCAATTTTGCATATCCTTTAACAATGGCGTTTCTGGTTCCTCTTTTCTCATCTTCTATTGCTTCCAATAAATCTTTCATAACGACTGAATTTCCTGACCTTATTTCTCGAAATCTAAGACCATTATCACCACGGATTGAAATAATAGGACTTTCTTTTCTACCATCTTTGGAAGCCCCATTTCCAGATTTCCCCAGGTCTGCTCCACCTCCGCCTCCTCCACTACCATTTGAACTTGTCATCCAACTATATTTCTTCTTACCGAGGTTCATAGTCATCATTGCGGCAGTAGCATTGGCTGCACGGTGCAATGTTTCTTCGGCTCCCGCCTTAGAATCTCCATTTTCACCAGTATTAGAAGGATCATTGGGACTCTTTTCTAATCCTAGCATAACTCTTTTGCTAACTCTTTTTTCTTCTAATTCTTTTTGTTTGATAGCTAAATTTCTCAATTCTTTTGAAATTTCAGATCTTGGAACTGAACTACTACCTGAACGTTTACCAATTTTAGGAATACCTCTTCTTCTATGACGGGATAGCATCATGGTTTTAGTTGCAAGTCTGCTTAACCATGTTTCACATGCGGCAGATACTAATTCCAACATTTCTCCATCCATTAAGAAATTTTGTTGAATGCCATTCTCTTTCGCCACTTTATCCATGAAGGCAGCCAAATGATAATTGTTTAAAAAAGAGGGTGGTTTGCTTGATTTAATAACATTCTTTAAATTCGACGTCATACCATCTGTTGATTTTCTATTCAATTGTTGTTGTAATAAGATCTCTTCTTCCTGTTGGATATCAACCCCTGCTGCAGCAATTGCATCATTTAATTTTGATGTATCTTGGTCATAATCTTTCGTGTTGGATGTAGTTGTTGCATTGTTGTTGCTATTATTGTTGCTATTATTATTGCTGTTGTTGTTGTTGTTGTTGCTAGTGGTTGTTTTATCATTAGTGTTATTATTATTATTCGTGGCAGTTGATGTAGATGCTGGAGTTGTAGCCGTGATTGTTGTATCATTGGTTGTAGTGTCATTTTTATCAGTATCTTTATTGTCATTGTCATTGCTGTTATTAGTTGCTGGTGAATCTACATTTGCACTTTGTAGTAATGAAACTGGTAAGCTATCAAAATCTGAGTCTATAGATGGGAAGCCATCATCATCATTATTGTTTTCTAGTTTTATTTTCTTACTAGGTGAAGTAACTTCATTTTCTAGATGTCTCTTTAGATTAGATTGGTCTTGTGGACTCGCTGACATTGGGAATGGTAATGAGTGTTGGATAGATATGCTTCAATTGTAATTCCATACTCTACTCATTTTTTTTTCTTTACTTTTCAACTTATTCTTGTTGTGGGTAGGTGCGTCGAACGAGCAAAATAAATTTGAGCCATGTACACGACCTATTGACTACAATAGAAATGATGCTTCTGGTTAGCAAACGAAGCAGCAATTGATATCGAAGTCGTAATTATTTAAAATGTGGTTATTCAAATTGTAATTTACCTTCATATTATATCTTGTGACCAACTCTTGATTTATGAATGTCCAAGAGCAAGGCTTCAATTACGTTGCTTCACCATTACCAACTTTTTTTTTCTAAAAGTTATCTGAACCATACGACAGCTTCAAGAATGAGCAATACTGGCGTTAGTTTGCCATATTGCTTACTTATAACCTTTCACCAGAACGGGTTGACATAAAACATATGGTAGCGCAGTCTAATT
The DNA here is from genome assembly GCF_000006335.3 of Candida tropicalis MYA-3404. Classification (NCBI taxonomy): domain Eukaryota; kingdom Fungi; phylum Ascomycota; class Pichiomycetes; order Serinales; family Debaryomycetaceae; genus Candida; species Candida tropicalis. The sequence goes on along the minus strand of NW_003020049.1, from coordinate 1,311,967 downwards.
TTTGTGATGAGCTTCTAAACTATCAAGACGCTGAGAAGAAGACGAAAAAAAAAAAATTTCATGAGACTGTTAATGCATCTCAAATATCACTACACTACGTTACAAGTACAACCAACAACAACTATTACTAATGTCAAGCGTTAAAGTAGATAAACCTATTATATTTGAAGGTCATCGAAATTTTAGATTAAGATTGGTGTTGGCCACACTTTCTGGGAAGCCAATCAAAATCACCAAAATTAGATCAGAAGACATGAATCCTGGTTTGAAAGATTATGAAGTTTCATTTCTTAGATTAATGGAAGCTATCACTAATGGGTCTCATATAGAGATTTCATATACTGGTACTACTGTGATATATAGACCGGGTATTATAATAGGAGGAGATTTGACACATAACTGTCCTGATTCAAAAGTTGTGGGATATTATATAGAGCCAATGTTGATGATGGCCCCATTCTCCAAAAAGAAATTCAGTATAGTTTTTAAAGGTTTGACTAATGCAGAAGGTAATGATACTGGTGTAGATGCCATAAAATGGGGGTTGTTGCCAATAATGGAAAAATTTGGAGTTAGAGAAGTTTCGTTACATATTTTGAAAAGAGGTTCTGCACCATTAGGAGGTGGTGAAGTTCATTTGTTGTGTAACTCATTGATTGCTCAACCTATTACTATTCATGCTTTGGATATACCTAAATTCTCGGCAATTAGAGGTATTGCCTATTGTACAAGAGTTTCTCCATCTACAGTTAATAGAATGATTGATTCTGCCAGAGCAGTATTGAAACCTACTAAATGTGAAGTCAATATAACTTCCGATGTCTGGAGGGGTGCCAATTCAGGTAAGTCTCCTGGATTTGGAATTACATTGGTGGCTGAGCTGAAACGTGGATGGAGAGTACTTGCAGAAAATGTTGGTGCTGCTGGTGGTTTACCAGAAGACTTGGGTGAATTGACTGCCTATCAAGTTTTGGAAGAAATTACAAATAGTGGTGTTGTTGGAAGATATCAATTAGCATTGGCACTTGTATATATGACTATTGGTAAAGAAGATGTTGGTCGTTTGAAGATCCACAAAAGTGAAGTTGATGAGAATTTTATAAACACTTTAAGAGATATAAAGGATGTTTTTGGAACTGAAGCATTCTTGAAAGAAGATGATGATGCTGATGGTGAGGAAAACTTTTTGACTGTTTCTATCAAAGGTGTTGGTTTCACAAATGTTTCCAAAAAGATTGCTTAATTAGGTTATATAATAGATGTCTTACAATAGAAACATAAATCACAAGCAACTTGTCACGCTATTGACAAAGCCCAAAAGAAAGAAAGAAAGAAAAAGCATGGAACAATATGATTGACATGTAACAAGAAAAAAAAAATACACTAATTGGCTTTTTCTTTCCAATCTAGTGATTACCAGCTATCAACGTTTTCCTTCCTTTGTTTCTTTCTCTGTTGGTTTCCGTCACGCCAAATATTTTCAATCGATAAATCGAGGAAATTTCAAAATTTTAGTATATGTGGAAAGAATTTATAGACCGTTCTAAAAAATACTTATGTAAGCAATGTTATTACTTCTATTTTAGTAACCCAAAAGAAAGGGAGACAAAAGAAAAAAGTATGGAAATGGGTACAGAAGGAACAGTCGGATCTCACGCTCCAAAAACAAAACTAAAAATTTGGGAAGAGCATCTCCAAACGAATTCCCTGTGCTTCTAAATATATATAAAGTCATTTATTTGTCTAGTGGTTATTACCAATTAACAAACCAGTATCAGTTAGCGTTTGTTTTTCTTTCGAGACTAGATGAAGTAATGACTGGCTCAACTACAGAACAACAACAAAATCCACGAGAGCAGGAACATGAGGTGAAAGGAGATTCATATTTTCCTGCAAGAGAAGAACTCTACCATGGTTTTTTTATTAAATATTTGATTATGTTCATAAGTGCCTGTGGCTCAGTATTCTATACTACTTTCTTGTGTAGTGGAGCAGTACTAAATCATTGGAAAGATAAACTTTTGGGACGAGAGAAATTCCTTCAATCTGATATCGAACAAAGAAGTCATGGATATGTTCCACGTCAGCCCTATGATAACTTATCCACGATGAAGCCAAGTCGGGATCTAGAATATTATTTGCAAGCCTTGGGATTGGACCTACAAGAATACAAGGTGACTACATGTGATGAGTTTATATTGACAGTCCATAGAATCATTGATCCAAAAGAAACTGAAGAACAAAGAGCATGTAGGAAGCCTGTGTTCATGCAACATGGATTATTGTCATGTAGTGGCACCTGGATTGCTAATGGGAAGAATTCGTTGGGGTACTTTTTTCATGAACAGGGCTATGATGTCTGGTTGGGTAACAATAGAAGTTATTTTAAAGCACAGCATGCATCATTTCAAGGAGATTTGTACAATAACGAAGAATATTGGAATTGGGGTGTACAAGAGTTGGCGTGCTATGATCTACCAGCCATGATAGGTACAGTTTTGGACAATAAGAAGAAATTCAAGAAATTGATTTTAGTAGGGCATCTGCAAGGTGGATTGCAAAGTTTTTTGATGTTGAAGAATCCATATTACACTCCTTTACATGAAAAAATTGAATTGTTTGTACCAATAGCACCGGCAATTTACCCAGGTTCGTTGTTTTATACACGTGATTTTATTAAGTTTGTCAATCGCAGGAGTCAGTTTACCTGGTTGATGTTATTTGGATGTTGTGCGTTTATGAGAAACTTATGTTTGGTTAGACATTACATCGCAGAATATTCCTTATATGGCAAATTGTCTTATTATATGTTTAAATATTTATTTGGGTGGAATGGTTCTAATTGGGGTAAAGATAAAAAAATTTGGCATTTCTTGTTTATCTTCAATATGAGTTATGCATCAGTTGAATTGATGAAATACTACTTGTCACAACACTCAGGATGTGGGTTCACTAGAATGTTGCAACCGAAAAATGCCTATAAGAACGATGACCACTTCAATGTGAATGTTATCGATGACGCAAAGAGTTTCTTCCAGTTTGATAAAACTTGGTTTACTGAAGTGAAAGTTCCTATGCTTGTATTTATTGGAGAAGAGGATTATTTAGTTGATGGTAAAAAAGTTGTATCACATATGAGAAAATATGAGCCAGGGTATGTTGAGGGTCAAAACTTTGAAGCAGTTGAATTGCCAACCTATAACCATCTTGATGTAGTGTGGGCAGAAGATATTATTGGATCAGCGGGGTATGTCATTATGGATAAGTTAAAAAAGATGGAAGAAAGACTGACTCAAGAAACACAACAACACATGGATACAGTACATACAGAAGAGCACAATTCACTGGAACAAATACCTATCGTGGCGGCTTCATCAGAGGAGGATGCACTTAATGAAAAGGATAATACATTGGCAGAAGAGGATCTTGGAGAGAATAAGTTTAATTTAAAAGATAAACCAATTGTTCCCGTAGAACCATTAATTGCAGACAATGTCACAATTCCTCAAAGTGTTGCAGCAAGTTGAAGTTCAGTGAATTGTTACATATGAGATACAGGGTAGAATCAATCAACGATGATGTTATGTACGGTTTATTATTATTATTATTATTATTATTAGTTGTATTATTATGCAAATCCCTTTATTTTAAAGTTTTCTTTTCTAACCTCTCAGTTCGTGTTCTGTGTATAATCCTATTTCTGTAGTGGAGGTCTCGGAATATTCGTCCCGAATTGTAGAAAAAAAAATAAAAAGGTTAGCGCATTCTGTTTGATTCCACTGAGAGGGGTGGCACCGTTGTGCACCGTCATTCATTACACCACAAAGTTTGACAACAAAACCGGGGGAAAGAACTTCACTTCACAATGCTTACATCATTAATTCAACTCCACTCTTTTAAGATATAAGAAGGGTACGAAATCCTTATGATTTTTTGAAGGAAGAAATAAACAAATAAATCAAAAAAATCCAAGTTGTCCATCAGTTTAAACATATATAAAACGCAATATTCAGCCTTTGTTTTTACACTATTGTTTTCATTAAGTTCTTTGCTACCTTGTTGAAATTTATAGGTAGAAAGTAATAATTTTTAGCGATTTGACACACGTCCTTTTTTTCCGTTGGATTTTTATCCTTTTTTTAACTACCCTTTTATATTGCAAGCCTACTATGACAAAACAACCCATTCCCATCTGGCTAGATTGTGATCCAGGTAATGACGATGCATTTGCGATATTGTTATCCTTGTTTGACACTAGGTTCCAGCTTTTGGGTATTTCTACTGTACATGGAAATGCCCCTATTGAAATGACTACCCATAATACATTGAGTTTATTGGATTTACTACATGTGTATAACAAAGTGAAAGTTTACAAAGGATCAGAAGCACCATTAAAGACTGCACCATTATATGCTTTGAATGTTCATGGTAGTAACGGGATCGGTGGCGTGGAATTCCCTGAGAATACCGTGAATCAAGTGGTTACAGAAAAGGACTACCTCGAGGCAATGAAAGAGGCTATCGAAGCTTATTCAGGAAATATTTGTTTGATTTGTACTGGTACATTGACAAATGTTGCAAAATTAATTGCAAAGTATCCTGAAGTTACCGAAAGCTTGAGATATGTTTCAATCATGGGCGGAAGTTTTGGGTTTGGAAATATTACACCATATGCTGAATTTAATTTCCGTGCCGATCCTTATGCAGCCAAAATTGTTCTTGACACTTTGAGCAATAAAATAATATTGGCCCCATTAAATCTTACCCATACGGTCATTGCTACTAAAGAGGTCAGACAACAAATTTATGATGCAAATAATGAGAAACGAAACTCAAATGTAAGACACGTGTTCTATTCAATAATAAATTTTTATTCGAAAGTCTATGGTACAAAGGGATTCACAGAAGGTCCTCCTGTCCATGATCCCTTGGCTGTTTACAGTTTATTGCCATTTGTTGATAAGACAGATGATTATGGCTACTCGTTTGTGAGAAAGAAAATTGATGTTGTTGTGGATGGGGAACGAGCTGGGGAATCTGTGGTACTGGATAATGATGATTCAAGTGAAGGTATTTTCATTGGAGAACAATTTAACAAGAAAAAGTTCTGGGATAGTTTATTATTGTCTCTTCAAAATGCAGATTTCTACGTGGCTTCTAATTTATAATATAGATCTATCAATAGTCTAAATAATAATAAAGTAAAAGAATTACCAAAGAAAATAAACGGTTTTCTAAAAATTGCTTCTTCGAGTTGTATATATTTGTATCGTCAGACTCTTAACATTCTAAATATCATCACCAACTTCTTCAACTGGAGTAGTAAAAGCACCAGCTAAGTAAATAGCTGGTTCGGCAACATTGTGATGTTCGTAACTCAAAACACCGACACCACCAGCATCCAACATTAATTGTGGGTTACAGTTCAATTCACGTTGAACCCATCTGGCAACAAGACATCTTAAAATATGACCATGTGCAACAACAATGATATCTGAAGGTTCACCTTTTTCAATGGCTTCTTCGTGGATCTTGTTGATCTTTTTAATAAATCTATCTAATCTTTCAGCAACTTGGAAGTGTTGTTCACCACCTTCACAACCATCTCTCCAAATAGACCATTTACTATCTGGGTCCAAACCTTTATCTTTTCTCAATTTAACAATTTCGGCTGTCTTTAAACCTTCGTATTGACCGTAATCCCATTCTCTAACATCTTCATCAACGGTGAATGGAATACTGTTCTTTATTTTTTCATCGACACCTTCAAATAACAATTCAGCGGTGTGTCTGGCTCTTATTCTTGGGGAGACAAAAACATGTGAGATGTGTTCTGGTTTAACCATTTGTAAATCACCAGGACCAATTAAGCCTCTACCAGTATTTCTCATTTGTCTAACACCAAATGGGGTCAAATCAAGTTCGGTAACGGAAGTATGTTGACCACTTTTAGACCATTCGGTTTGACCGTGACGTACAAAGATCAATCTTGGACAGTGTTTCTTGGTCATCGTTCTAGTAGCAGTATTATTTATTATGATGTGGGGAGGGAAAAGAAGAGTATATCAATGTAACATAAGAAAAGAAAAATTTTTTTTTCAAGATATACAGTTTGGTCGAGGTGGTGGTGAGACGGGTCGATATTTATACAATTTAGAGTTAAATCGGAAAAATCTGTTTGCAGCAGAAAAAAAAAAAGAAAGCAAGTGAAAGAAACAAGTAAGAAATTTATGAGTACCTGCCTCGTGGATTGTTCTTTTTTTTCCCATTGTAACGTTTTTTTTAGTAAGCGATTACAAGTAAGAAAATGTGTTGGAACAATTCCATCCCCCCTCCCTTACTCCCTTTAATCAAAAAATGAACAGTCCGAATTTAGTAAGGGATTAGTTATCGACTCCACATAACCGGTCGTGGGCTTTTGTTTTTTTTATTTTCTTGACATAACAATTGACATCATAAACGAAGTGCTAACAATCGCTAATAGCAAAAAAAAACAAAAAAAGGGGGAAAGTAGAAGAAACTGGATCTCTTTTATGGGTCTAGATTGATTGAGCTTCTAGCTTGTTCTTATCATACATGATTAAATATCTGTATTCCTTGCGGAGGAGTCAACCTTCGATCCAGATTTGACCTCTTGGATATCATTTATTGCATTTCTTTCACAAACAAACTTCTACTTCCGAACATATAAAACCGGTTATTGCGTCATAAAACCGGTTCTTAGAGCAATGTTAGGAATGCAGCATAGCAAATGGTGCTTTCCTATATTCATCGAGTAGTACCATATTTTAACGAGATCAAAAATTGAACCTAGTGCACTACTCAAGTGAGTTTACCAAGTGAGAAGTGTGGAAGAAAAAAAAAATCCATCCAATATCAGAAATCTACAAATCACATTCTTCTCGAATCATCAAATCTATATCCAAATTTAAATATGACATCAAAAGTCGAAATATCGAAAAAAATAATAGCATTATTAAACACATTACCAAAGGAGAAATTAAAGCATTATGCTTCATTTAAGGATTCCCAGATACAAAGATTTTCTAACCAAAACCTTGTCAGTCAAATTTCTGAACAAGATTTAAAATTACAATATGTTGCCTTGAAGAACTTATGCAATGACAAATATAAGAACTACTACGAGTTAGATGATAAATTATTAAAACCTAAGGGTAATCCACAATATTATCAACGTATAATGGATGAGTTGAATGGTGAAAGAAAAGAAAACTTGATGAGTGCTATAAGAACAGTGGTCTTCGGAAAATAAGGTACATTGGAGTACACTATACTATGTATATCTGTTCAATAATTAAAGTCTTGTAAATAAATGAGTAACATTTCTGGTAAATGAAAAATTGTAAAACTCTGCTTGCAGATGTTAGGCGCACTTCATGCAGCTGGATCGACTCCTCCAATTCCACATATATTAAGGTATTGTCCCATTATGACCAGAATGCTTCTGTAGACGGTATTTCCTATATATTTTTTGTTTTTACTTTGTTTTCGCTGGTCCGTAAAATCGGCTTTTGATACTTCTCACAAGAAGCTCTCCCTCGTTAAACAAAGAACGAAAGAGAAAAATTTAATTAGCGGTTGTGTCATGCACATAAATTTTTTGTATGAATTTTTTTTTTCTTCTATTTCTCCTTCTTTTTCATTCCTACGAAGTTTGAATCGATATACAATCAGACCAAAAAAAAAGCCTTGTTCTTTTTTGATACAATCGAACGTCCAAATGTCGTTTACAGTTCATTCAATTAAAAGATCACGACCTTTGCAATTGCTCATCGGGATTGTCGTTTTAATTTTAGGTTATGGAGTTTTCTTTACCGAATGGTTTTTCTCAAGTTCGGCAACTTACACTCCTGAAGAGATCAACAGTTTACTTCAAAACAAAGAATCACATATTGTCGCCTTGAAAAAAAAGGAATTAATCGAGCAATCAATAATCAAACCCTATTTAGATGAATCAAAGTTCCATGTCAAGAACTGGGATTTAAATGGTAATACCTTGGTTCGAAACAATGAATTCATTAGATTAACTTCCAATTCTCCACATCAAGCTTCAAACATGTTTAGCAAATGGCCACTTCATGCCGAATCATTTGAAATGGAATTGACTTTCCATATTCATAATGAGCAAGTCAAACATGGTTTGGTGGGTGATGGTTTGGCCATTTGGATCTTGGACAAACCTAGTGATATTGGTGATGTTTTCGGTGTTCAAAACAAATTTAAAGGATTGGGGATAATGTTGGACACTTTTAAAAATGGAAAACGTGGTCAATTCCCATATGTGAATTTAATGATGGGTGATGGAAACACTGCTTACAACAAGGCAACTGATGGGTTTGAAACAAGATTAGCAGGTTGTATTGCCAAACAACTTTTGAATCCAGAGTCTAAGGAAACCAAAATGAGATTGGTTTACATTAAGAATGGTTACTTGTCAATTGATTTCAACTATTATGGTCGTCATGAAGAATGGCAAAACTGTGTTTCTTTAACTGATGTTCAATTGCCAGCAGTTAAGTATTTGGGATTGTCTGCCGAAACTGGACAATTGGTTGAAAATGTTGACATCATTGAAAACAGAATTTATGCATTATACAAGCCAGACGGCACATTTGTTGAAAGTATCAGTGAATTGCAAGAATTGATTCAAGAACAAAATGAATACGAAAGCGAAGTTTCTTCTGTGGCTGAAGCTATCAAAGAAGAAGAAGAAGCCAAAACCCAAAGAGGCGGTGGTAGACACCGTAGATTTAAGAAGAAGTTAAGTGGTAAGAGAAGAAAATCACTTAAGAGATTGGAAAAGGCAGAAAAGCGTATTAAAGAAAGAGAAAAACAAATGCGTTTGGAAAAATACGGTAGTGAAGATGTCGGTTTCTTTGGCTACTGGTTTGGAAAATTTTTGACTGTTTTGAAGTACATCATCTACCTTTTAATACTGGTTGTGCTTATATGGTTTGCCTTGATTATTTTTAGAATCCAAAAGCAAAAGCGTAAACAAAAGACTACTGGGTTGTTAGATTAATTATCATTATTATTATTATTATTATTCTTTCATAACTAAAATATTATTAATTTAGACCAATACTATACATCACTTTGCATTTTTACAGTTTTATTCAATTTAGTTTCTCTTTCTGACTTTTAAGTCTTTATTTGATAACGCACTGTCTTTAATCATATCAATATCTTCTTTGGAAACAGACAACATTAAGCCAAAAGTTATTCTGCAAACATTTAAAAACTTGTAAATTCTTTCTTTAAATCCATAAACGGCCAGATCAAATGGATTTAATTGGAAAGAAACATCAATAGGTCTGAATCCATTTTCTTGTAAGGTCTTTTGAAATTCTGGATCAAAGGAATATGTGTCAGCAGTAATTAAAATTGAACTATTTTCAGGTGGTGCCTTTAACCCATTAGAAACTAAAAATTCTTGATACAATTCTCTTGTTCTAAGAATAGCCCATTCAATTAAAACTTCATCAAAATCAACTTTTTGGAAAACTTTTCTAACATGAACTCCAGTGATTTTAACAACAAAATTTTCTACAGTAGATTGATCTTCATCAACAACTAAACTACCAACAGCTATTGGAGATTCACGATAAATTATCAATTCTGTATTTTGACCCAATTTAGCTAATTTCTTATCTTCATTGTTATCATTCTTAGCAAAAGCTCTAATATTAAAGCCAAAAACATAATCACAATATTTCTGAGCAAAATTCTTACTAGCAATCCCCATATCTTCACCAACAATGTAAGCTAAAAATCCAAAAATTCCAAAAATACTAGCAAAAAGTGGGAACGCACTCAAGATGGAAAATATAAAATCTTTCTTATCCTTCTTGACCAAATGATAGAATTCAAGTAAATTTTCACTAATACTAACGTAATCCCATACGGAATAAAAAAAAATAATTGGTACCACAGTAGTCATAGCCAACATAGCATATGGATGCCATAATACGTATTTGGTTAATTTTGCTTGTAATTGTTTATAACGATCACCGTGTAAAACAATGGCAGATTTAGATAATTCTGGAGTCAATATTGTTTTACCTAAATTTGGAGCAGCATTGGAGTCTAAAGGTTTATTTAAGTCAAGTTCTTTCTGAACGGCCATGATGACGGGTGATAATATAAATGAAGAATGAAAGTAAAAAAAAAACCAAAAAAAAAGAAGGATAGTGTCAAGAAATATTTTCTTCGGAGATTTTTTTTTCTTTAAAAATAAAGAAATTTCAGATTTTAATGTTGTGGGGGTTAATGGTAGGGTTGATGAGTTGGTGGGAAAAAAAATTAATTCATACTAATTCCACGCACGTGGCCTATTTCTAATTTAAGCAGAAGACGCGGCGTGCCTTCTTTTGTGATATCTCGTTTCGAATACCACTAGGAGTCAGGTCAATGATGGCGTTATTAACTTCAATGTTATGTGAACTTAGTTAACAGTATATTTTTAAAAAAAAATAAAGACATATCAGTGATGTGTACAATTCTTGTTGGTGGTGCTTAATTCTAGTGGTGTTGACATTTTGGTTATGATTTGCAACTAAATTTCCATAAAAAAAATTTTTAACAGATTAGAAATATGAAAAGAAGTAAACTTTAATGGATACATAAAACGTATATAACCAGTCTTATACTGGGTTTATATAGATTATTTTAGTAATAGAAAATAATAGATGGGTAATATAACCAAATAATGTTCTATTAGTATTTCAGAATCAATGATATTCCGTTATCTTTTGTTGTAAACCATAGTCATGTGTAAAAGTATGATGAAAACACTTCCATCGAATCAGCTGGATAGTTCAGTTGGATTTACAACAGCTCCGTAGTGTAGTGGTATCGCGCGAGGCCCATAACCTCGAGATCCCAGGATCGAAACCTGGCGGAGCTAATTTTTTTTCTCTTCGTCAGCGACTTGTTGGAGCTACCAATTCCCTTTAATTTTTAACATGTATTACTTGGAGATGTACCTAATTCATCAAATTGTTTTCTTTGGTTGTGGTTATATATTAACGAATGAACGATACATATTATTTGTTTTTTATGATTTTATTGACAGCGAATTCGTTGAACGATTGATCTATTCGAGGTAAGTCTTAATACATTTGTCGTTCAGATTCTTCTCTATTCGATCTATTAGAACTGTTGAAGAATTGTTATCATTTGGTAAGTAACGTAGGAAATACAAATATATAACCAGATAAAGGGTATCGTTTTGTTAAAAGAATAGAGAGATGAAAAGTGTAGGCGCTTCTCACACCACTCGGTTTCCTGGTGTCTTTTCAGAACCAATCTGTAACTTGATATTTCATTGATAAACAACATCTTCGATATTGTACCATTAGAAGAGTTATCGTTTTGGGTTATTAACGATAAATCTTAATTGTAGTAATGTAAATAGAAAGGCGAATCTTTAGATATGAAGTAAATAATATATTGATACTTTATAAATGTGGATTAAAGATTAATCCCTATAAATCTAGTTTGTATAAATTATGTTATCTCTGTGTCTCTTTATATACTGAAGATGTCACAGAAAGACATCAACTGATGCCATTTAATATATATAATTTGATTTGTTGTTATTATTGTGTAATTTGGTAATCACGTGAAGCACGTGCTCTTGTTTATAATACATTGTAATTTGGAAATATTACAACAAGAAGCATTAAATAGTAGAATCAATTCCAGCTATGAGACTGTTGTTAATCCTTAAATGTAGAAAATATCAAGTAAAAATTAAATTAGTGCATTTTACTTTAAGTGAACTACCGCACTAAAAAAAAAAAAAAAATTAGCTCCGCCAGGTTTCGATCCTGGGATCTCGAGGTTATGGGCCTCGCGCGATACCACTACACTACGGAGCTGTTGTAAATCCAACTGAACTATCCAGCTGATTCGATGGAAGTTTTGGCACCATGGTTCAGGTAGTGACTCCAGAACTACAACTATTTCCTAGTTTTCCATTGAAAACATACCAAAATAAATAGGAAATTTTTAATTTTGTGTCAAACTTCCTAAGTATCAACTACCGAAGTATCTTATTCTTTCCAGTAGTGACAACTATATGAATCTGCTATGATTTCCTAAGAAAGGTATCTCAAATTTGCCGACAAAGTATATTTATACATCCCAATATGTCTTGAAATTGCAAGAACAAAGAACAAATATAATCATATCCTTCAATCAAACTGTCATGTCTTCTGATAAGCAACAAGAAAAACTTGAGCTCAATCACTCTGACAAAGAGGATTCGGATTCTGAAACCATTGGATATCCAAATGACATTGAACAATCCAGTCCTCCTGTATTTAATGAAAGTTTTCCGAAGAACTTGGTCTACACTTTTGATTGTTTTACATACTCGTATCACATAACAGAAACATTATTTAAATTAAAGGGTGATTTTGATACTTGGAAATGGTTCAATATTGATGATTATTCAGGACCTGAAGAGGTTACAGTTCCGGTGATTCATCAACGTCAGACATTACTTTGTGGAGGGCCAAAACACACAAATGATATTTATACCAAATTGATTGAAAAAGTACCATCTATTAAAGATCTTTTGATTCACATAGCAGTGGCTAAATACAAGACATTTCAATATTATGTGATTTGCATGAAGAAAACATCAAAATGTTGTGTTGGTATTTATTTTTTTCCAAAACCAGATTTTGATTCATTTCTTAAACATGCTCTGGAGAATTTTTCAGTGAAAACAAGTATCTCATCCGGTGTTTACATAGAATGCATTTATTATGAGTTGTGGTCAAATATCTCCAAAATATCTGCATTCAAATGGTTTAATATTGCTTTTGTTATACTTGAAAATAAAACCAAGGTCTCTCGTCCAAAGAAGAAGTTCAATTTTGGAAAATCTATGGTGGGACGTGAACAGTGGATAGTGTATAAAGGACTGAATTTTTAAATTTTAACGATAACGATATTGTCAACAATGATGGCAAAGATAAATCTGACTTACGTAGATGGTTGATTGTTGAGTATCAAAAAAATTTATAAACGGGTCGTGCTAAAAGTGACTTTTCTATCCAATATCAGGTTTGAATTGGTTGGAAACTTCTTATCGTTAAACCGAGTATAATAAGAATTGCTACGATATATTTTTAATAGTAATATTTTTGCATTAGCACAGTATATCCAAATTTGCAATATATATGATTCATACGGTGTGTAATGTGCAACCAAAACAAACAAACAAACAAACAAAGATGAGGGAGAAAAAAAAAACATAGTGCTCTTATACAACGAGTCAAAGAGGTCTCACTGAAATTTTTCTCTTCCTACTTAACACTTCTACAGCTTACATTAACCATGTCCACAATACAAGATGATACGGTTTATATACCTATACCACACTATCCTCCGTTCAAGTTAAGATCATCATTGATAGATAAGGATCCAGTTATTTGGGTTCATTTATTAGAAGGCTATATCAAATTAATGCAATTTTTATTAGATGTTAATTCTCCTAAATTAACTATTAAATCCCAACAGCAATTACAGTTGTTTCTTAAGAATTTCCTAGTTGAAACAAGTGAAGAAGAAAGTAAGATTTTTTCATTAGGTGCCATCAATCCTGAAATCAAAACAAATACACTGATTTTGAAAATCTATGTATTTCAATTGATTAAAAATTATAGTTTTGTTAAATTAAACTTGACAGGTGAGATAATTTGGAAATTTGCTAGGATTTATGCTGAAAAGAATATTAATATAGTTAGAGGATTAATTGATGGAAGTTTTAAATCCAAATTCAATGATAATAAAAAATCTGGTAATATCTCATCAATTTCAAGTGTTCAGAAATATCTCGATACTTTGATTAAGAATGGTAATTTCACTCACGAAGATTTAACTAGTTTGTCATTATTATTAGGACAAAATACCACCAAAACAAGTACATTTGCGATGGGTTCAAATAGAAGTATTAACAAGAGACTGAATAGATCATCACCATTTGCAGAAAATTTTGTCAACACTACCTGGATCGAAAACTTGGAACAAAGCTATGTTGGAGGGAAAAGTGTTAATGCAGAGACAATTAAGAATGTTATGATTATTTCTATTATATCTTTATCTACAGCTAAATTGGCATCTTTAACTATGAGTTTAGGTATAAGTTCTGTTGATACATTGAAAAGTTGTCCTTTGTTTAGTTCAATTATAATTTCTGAGCCTTATAGAGAAATGATTCCAAATTTAGAGGAACGATTACCATTTCTTAGATCACTTGATGAAGAAGAAGATGATGACGAAGATTATGATGATGACTTTGGATACGAAGAGAATATTGAAGCTATTTCTTTGTTGGTTGATTTATTCCCTGGAATGACTGAAAAGAAAGCTAAAATCGTGCTTAAGCAAAATAATGGAGATGTTGAACATGTAACTAATATGTTGTTAGAGAACCCAGGTTTGATTGATCAAATTGAAGAACAACAAAAGAAGAAAAAGAAGAAACCAGTTCCATCAAATAACAACTATAATGACCCACGAGTGTTGCAAAGTAAAAAGAATCAAAAATTCAAGTTAGGTCAACCTAGTGCTGAATTGAAGAAGAAAACATTGAGTGATGCACTTCGAGTAATGTATCAAAGTGATGAAGATGAGCCAGATGATACATATGATGATCAAGAGAAAACTACTGGTGACGATTTGTAAGTTGTATGAATATAAGTAGGGGGGAAGAGATTATGTAATATAAAGTCTGGTGCACGCGAACTTTTTCTATTTCACTGTACACCTCCTATTCTGCCACTGGCGGACCTAAATCATAGGAGTGTTGCTTTAGATTAACGTGAGGAATAAATTAAGAAAAAAATCAACAAAAAAAAAAAAAAGAAAGGAGCGAAAAATCGATCGGAAGTTCTGGCGACACCAAGACAGAAAAAAAAAGACGATTCGAAAATAAAGAAAATACAAAACCTGAAAGGAGAATTATCAACTGATTTACTACTTACATTCATCCAATGATTACAGCTTTGTTTATATACGATTCTAAAGGAGATATTTTAATTTCTAAGTTATATAAAGATGGAGTGAAACGTAATATTTCTGATGTTTTTCGTATTCAAGTTATTAGTCAAGCATCGTCAACCAGATCAAAAGAATATCGATCACCTGTTTTAACTTTAGGTTCTACTTCATTTGTTTATATCAAACTGGATAAAATTTGGATATGTGCAGTTACTAGATCTAATCAAGATTGTTCATTAATTTTGGAATTTTTATACAAATTTGAAGGATTATTACGAGTTATTGTTGGTAGAGATAAGAAGAAACAAATTAATGGTTTAACTGATGAATATATTGTCAATAACTTTGCGGTAATATATGAAATATTGGGTGAAGTAATTGAATTTGGATATCCTATAAACTTAGATTTGACTTATTTACGAAAATATGTCGATGATATCAATCATGATGATAGTATTTTCAAGATTGCTCCATTAAAGAGAAGACCATCAACTAAATCACCTACTAAGAGTACATTTGGGTTTGGGATGCATAATAGCAATAATAGTAATAATAATGGCAACAACAACAACAGCAGCGTAAATAAGGAAGTTGATGACGAAAGTGTGACTTGGAGATCTTCTGGAATCAAGTATCGTCGTAATGAAATTTTCCTTAATGTATCTGAACATATCAACGTTTTGATGAATTCACAGGGTGATGTATTGAGAGGTTACATTGATGGATCCATTCAAATGAAGACTCATTTATCAGGTATGCCATTATGTCGATTTGGGTTCAATGAAAATACAATTCTATTATCTAACGATCAACCAAGAGATGGTGCTGTAACTTTGGAAGATTCTAAATTCCATCAATGTGTACAATTGAATATTTTTGAAACAGAGAGAACAATTCAATTCATACCACCAGACGGAGAATTCAGGCTAATGGGATATAATTGTAGCCTGAATATCAATATTCCGTTCAAAGTCTATCCTCAAGTTCAACAAGTTGGACGAAGCAAATTGATGTATAAAATAAGAGTACAATCTTTCTATCCAGAAAAGTTACCAGCAACAAATGTGATTTTAAAGATCCCTACACCAAAGGGAGCCGTATCAACTAATCTTTCATGTTCAATAGGTAAATCCAAATTCCATCAAGAAGAAAATGTAATTATTTGGAAATGTAACAAGTTTTTTGGTGATCAGGAACATGTTTTAACTGCTGAAGTTGAAACCAGTCTGAATTCAGATGAGTTATTATATTGGAACAGACCACCTATTACTTTAGATTTCTTATTGGATATGTTTTCAAGTTCCGGTTTGACGGTCAAATTCCTTCGCGTACAAGAAAAGTCGAATTATAGAACTGTCAAATGGGTCAAATATAGTACACAAGCTGGATCTTATGAGATTAGATATTAATCATAAATATATGTATAGGTGAATAGAAGGTAATAATGATTTTTATACTTTTGGGAATAATCCATTGGCATTTGGCAGCATTTTTGGCAACAACGTGTATTCAGGCAATCAACGTGCGAAAAATGAATACCCGTAAAAAAAAAGAAAAAAAAAAAAATTCGAAGTCAGAACCACAAGAAAGAAAAAAAAAAGCATCTCTCTATCTCATCATCGTCGTCATCATCATAATAACCACCACCACCACCACCTACCAACATCCTCGACGGATCTGATTTATATTTATATATATATTGAATGAGAGATTTAATTGTGTTAGGAGGGTCTTCACACCCTAATTTGACAAAATCTATATGTCGTAATTTAACCATAGAACAAAGCAGAGTTGACTCACGTAAATTTGCCAATGGTGAAATTTCCATTGAAGTCAAAACCAGTGTACGTGAAAAAGATGTTTTCATTATTCAAAGTGGATGTGGACATGTTAATGAAAATTTCTTAGAATTGTTAATTACCATTGCAGCTTGTAAAACTGCAAGTGCTAAAAGAGTCACTGCGGTATTACCATTATTTCCTTACTCAAGACAACCAGATATACCATATTTACCAAGTGCAACTGGTGCCCCAAGTATATCTGTTAAGAAAGATGAATATACTTTTGAAAGCCTTCCAGGAACTCCAAACCCATTATCTCAACCTGATCAAGAAAAACAACTCGGTGTCCCATCTACACCAACTTCATCTGATGGGAAACTTAAAATGCCAATTCCTAAAAAGTACATCCCTAAATCAATTGTTACTAATTCAGCAGCAACCAATTTCTTACCACAAGTTGATGCTCTGGGTAAAACTGAAAGTGGATACAAACAATGGATTTCACCAAATGGTACTTTGATTGCTAATTTGTTGACAACTGCAGGGGCTGATCGTGTCATTACTATGGATTTACATGATCCTCAATTCCAAGGATTTTTCAATGTCCCAGTAGATAATTTGTATTCCAAACCAATTTTGAAACATTACATTATGAATTTCATTCCAAATTATAAAGAATGTGTAATTGTCAGTCCGGATTCTGGTGGTGCCAAGAGAGCCACTGCTATTGCTGATAGTTTGGGTTGTTCATTTGCTTTGATTCATAAGGAGAGAAGAGCTAAAATGCCAAAGAACCCTCCACTGACTTCAATGACCAATAGTTTACTGACCAATACCAAGAACCCAACCATGGTTGCCACTACTATGTTGGTTGGTGATGTTCAAGATAAAGTATGTGTTTTAATTGATGATTTGGTTGATACTTCATATACTATCACTAGAGCAGCTAAATTATTAAAAGATCAAGGTGCCAAGTACGTTTATGCTTTGGTCACTCATGGTATTTTTAGTGGAGATGCCATCAACAGAATTGAACAAAGTGCAATTGATAAAGTTGTTGTTACCAACTCCACACCACAAAGTGACCATGTTGAAATTTTAGGTGACAAAATTGAAGTATTAGATGTAAGTAGAGTTTTTGCTGAAGCAATTAGAAGAATTAATAATGGTGAAAGTGTTAGTATGTTGTTTGATCACGGTTGGTAAGATGTCAGTTGTCTATTTTTGCCTATAAGACACTGTGTATAGAAGTACTTAATAAATAGTTCATTATTGATCATTTTGTTGGTATTTTTGCAACAACACAAACCGAAACTTGGAGAAAAGGTTCAAGTTTCAGGAATATGGAGGGGAGAGGAAAGGCATTTCTGAAATTCCGGGGAAGTGAGATGAGAAATAAAAAATCTCGTTTTATTTTTCTTTTTTTTTTCTTTTTTTCACTTGGTTTAGAGGTATTTAATATTTCATGTCACAATAGGAATAAGTTAGCGAGGAATTCCAAAACGTGACATCGGAGTTTCATCAAAAATGCCACACGAATAAATAGTGACTGTATTTCTACTTTAGCGCATATTATAATAAATGCCCCACACTTTTGGAGTTCCCAATTTCAAAGTAAATGAAATAATAAAAAACGTTGGGTCGGATTAATACACCACACACATATACACACATCCATATTTCGACAATAATAACGTGGCCAAGAAAATAGCTGTTGAGGAGGGGGTGGGGAGGGAGAATGAGAGATGAGGGAATATTAGAGGCGTCTAATGAATTCAAAAATTTTACAGATCTAGATCCATAACCCTAGACTAATTTTTTTGTGGAATGTAAGGGCATCATTATAATGGATTATTCTAATGCCTTACATTTGTCCATGACACCGATCATCTAAGCGGCATTTTTTTTTCTTTAGTTTGTTCATAAGTTGGTTATGCCACACAGTACGAATTGCAGCAATTTTTTTGCTGGCATCGTTTTGGGAAAATTCGCGCCAAAAAAAAAATTTAGTTACAACCACTTGCTTGTGCTCCACATTTCAGTGAGAATGTCAGATCTCAATTGTGGAAACTTTTTTTTTTAAATGACCAAACCAGTGGTATATATTTTTTTTTTGGGATGTGTCACTCAACTCTAAAATTGTGTACTCCTCTCGAATACCAGATAGTTTATTTTAGTCATATGGTCCATAAAATACCAGCACAATTATGTCAAGGTCATGAACCCAATGATCCATTTATTTTTCAATTCGTTTCTGTAGTTTAGAAAGCAATGACAACTTGGCCGGAACAATTTTATTTTAGGATCCCGATAAGAGAGTGCGAATACGTGTAAAAACAAATCCCAATTATTGATTCATAATTCAAAACTAAATCGACGTAGTATACAATTTTAACCAACCCGGTGAATGTTAAATGCCTTGAGGTTGGGGGTAGTTCAATATACAAGAGCAATACAAACCCAAAACGAACCACATACCGGAGTTGTGGAAGAGAATCA
This sequence comes from Candida tropicalis MYA-3404, assembly GCF_000006335.3. NCBI lineage: Eukaryota > Fungi > Ascomycota > Pichiomycetes > Serinales > Debaryomycetaceae > Candida > Candida tropicalis. Next base: position 1,292,651 of record NW_003020049.1, on the reverse strand, counting down.
AGAGTTTTTTCTTCTTCTTTTTGAGTTTAACTCAATATCGGGGTGGGGAGGAGAGAGTAGATACATTTGCATGTTCGTCAATAGTATAGTTTATTCTCTATTTCAATAATTAGCTATGAGTAACACTCCTTGTATTTTTAGAGGAATGGCATTCCCGTAAACATACAAAAGCTCTCATATGAATCTCTTATCTCTAAATCAGATAATTGATTATAGAAGCACGATTGTCGATAACGCGATGGCACAGAGACAACAACTCGTAAGAACAAAAAGAAAAAGGAAAAAAAAAAAAATTCATTTGAGGTTTGTAACCACTTTTAAGGACCACTGGTTTGTCTAGATGGAAGTATTCCTCTAGATGTACTTTCTCGGAGACGTTTGTTGTAACCAGTTGCATTTGATGGAGTATAATTTTATTTTCTTTCTTTCTCTCTATGCGCCTTGCTTTTTATTTTTTGTTTTTTTTCATCATCCCTTCCCCCCCCCCCCCCCCTTGTTGCTCCTATATAACCTGGAACAACACATTCGTGAACCCACTAATCAAAATGAAAACTCAAATCAGGCAATAAAAGTGTAACAAAAAAAACAGAAGAAAGAGAACATCGACAACAACAGTTTCAATGAATGCGGTATTTATGAGCAAGTAGAGAAATGAACAAAATAAAAAATACAAAAAAAAAAAAAACGCCACTAGGTTGGGGAGTGAAAGAAAAAGTGAAAAACCTGTCTTATATGGAAATGATTATGTAATAAACTTGTGCTACTATAATTAACTCCATACCCCAAAATATTTTTATTATTACCAATAACTTCAATAAAATTAACAGCAATAAATTCCTTTACAAAATAAACGAACTACTTCCCCCCATTGACAACAACAACTGAAAAAAAATTTTCAACTATAAATATCACATCAATTCTCTTGACAACTTTTCAATTAATTTTATTTCATTTCCTTTGATTCTTTGATTTTAATTCAATTTATTAATTAGCTAATACTATTATTTATTACAAAACTCCCTTCCTCCTCCTCCTCCTCCTACTATTACAACTCCCCTTAAAAACACAATAAAAAACATGACTACTTCACTTGAAAACGGGGTATCTCATTTGAATATCTACAAAACTACTTCCAACACTTCAAGTCAAATCAGTTTGAAACATGATTACATTGACTCCCCATTCAGCGGTAAAAAAGACCAATTCGAACAAGTTTTGGATGTTTTGGACTCCACTGGTTTTATTCCTGAATCATTGATTGAATCAGAAACTAAATGGTTTTACGAAAGCTTGGGAATTGATGACGTCTTTTTCGCTAGATCTTCTCCAGAAGATATTGCTTCCCATATCCATGCTTTATACTCTTGTAAAGTTCAAGCTTACTCCAGTTTTGGTGAACAACCATTGATTTCTTACAAGAGAGAATCTGATGATCATGCTGTGTTTTTTGACACTGTTGATGCTGAAAACTACAAGAGAAACCAATTTGAAGAAAGAATCGATGATAAATATATCGATCCTTCCAATTCCACCACCAACAGTTATAGAACTGAATACTATAGTGCTCCCTTAAACTACCAAGTTGATCCAATTTTACTGGGTGTTTACCAACAAAATTCTGAATTGCGCAATCAGTTTGTCAGATTATTCTTTGTTTACAAGAACCAATATATCCAAGCCCAAGTGGATAAAAATGAAACTGATTTAGAGAAAATTGGTGACAAGACTTTCTTGCAAATTGCTTCTGACAACACCAAGAATTTATACACTTCAATTGTTAAAGATGTGATCAATACTACTGGTCCTGTTATTAGACACTTCCCAATTGAAGATTCTGAAGAATACAGAGTTGTTATTGGTTACAGACAAAACTCAACTGCTAGATACAATTCCGCTTTGGGTGATTTGGCTAACTACTACAAGTTGCACGTTACCAGAAAATATGTTGAACAATTTGCTAATGGCGTAACAATTATTTCCATGTATGTGACTTCTAAGCTGAGAAAATCCCCTGTTGATTTGTCCATCTACCAAGTTATTAAGGAAGCTTCTTTATTGTACTGTATTCCTCACAATTTCTTCCATGACAGATTCATTCAAGGTGAATTATCTTTGCAAGAATCTATTTATGCACAATCCGGTGTTATTTTTGTGACACATTTCTTGAATCGTTTGGGTCCAGAATACTCCAAATTGTCTTCTTTGTTGGATCCTTCAAAATCCATTGAACATGCTGAAGTTTTGAATAGTTTGAAGAAGAGATTGAGAGCTGAAACTTATACTCAAGATTACATTAAAGAAGTTTTCGATACTAGAAGAGACATTGTTAGAAAATTGTACCGTCAATTTGCTGATGTTCACTACATTAGATCATCTATGGAAAAGACTTTGTCATACCAAAGATTATCACAAATCACCCCAGTTGGTTCTGAAGAAGAATTTGAAAAATTGTTAAGCAGAGAATGCTCTCAAAATGAACATCATGCTGTTGTTTTAAGAGCTTTATACACTTTTAACAAGTCTATTTTGAAGACCAATTTTTACACTTCCACTAAAGTTGCTTTATCTTTTAGATTGAACCCATCTTTCTTGCCAGAATCCGAATACCCAGAACGTCCTTACGGTATGTTTTTCGTTGTTGGTAGTGATTTCAGAGGTTTCCACATTAGATTCAGAGATATTGCCCGTGGTGGTATCAGAATTGTTAGATCAAGATCATTGGATGCTTATAATGTCAATGCCAGAAACTTGTTTGATGAAAACTATAATTTGGCCAATACTCAACAACGTAAAAACAAGGATATTCCAGAAGGTGGTTCCAAAGGTGTTATCTTGTTGGATCATGGCTCAGCTCAAGAACGTCCACAAGCTTGTTTTGAAAAATATATTGATGCTTTGATTGATTTGTTGTTAAAACAACACATTCCAGGTGTTAAAGACAGCTATGTTGATTTGTACCAAAAACCAGAAATATTATTCTTGGGTCCAGATGAAGGTACCGCTGGTTATGTTGATTGGGCTACTTTACATGCCAGAGAAAGAGGTGCTCCATGGTGGAAATCCTTCTTAACTGGTAAATCTCCAGAAATTGGTGGTATTCCTCATGATGAATACGGTATGACTACTTTGTCTGTTCGTGCTTATGTCAACAAGATCTACGAAAAATTGAACATTGATGATGCTACTATTCGTAAATTTCAAACTGGTGGTCCAGATGGTGATTTGGGATCTAATGAAATTTTGTTATCCAGAAAAGAAAACTATGTTGGTATTGTTGATGGTTCTGGTGTTATTGCCGACCCACAAGGTTTGGACAAACAAGAATTACTCAGATTGGCTAAAGAGAGAAAGATGATTGAACATTATGATAGATCTAAATTATCTCCACAAGGTTATATTGTTTTGGTTGATGATATGGATGTTAAGTTGCCAAGTGGTGATATTGTTACCAGTGGTGTTGCCTTCAGAAATACATTCCACTTGAAATTGAAAGAACAATTTGGTACTAACGGTGTTGACTTGTTTGTTCCATGTGGTGGTAGACCAGCTGCAATTGATACCAACAATGTCCATGAATTGATTGATGAAAAGACTGGCAAGTCTGTTGTCCCATACTTCGTAGAAGGTGCCAACTTGTTCATTACACAATCTGCTAAATTGATTTTAGAAAAAGCAGGTATCATCATCTTTAAAGATGCCTCGACCAACAAAGGTGGTGTTACTTCCTCATCTTTGGAAGTTTTGTCTGCTTTGGCATTTGACGACAAAGGGTTCTTGGACAATATGTGTGTTGATCCAAAGACTGGTGCTAAACCACAGTTCTACCAAGATTATGTTAAAGATGTTCAAAAGATTATTGTCCGTAATGCTGAAGCTGAATTTGAATCCTTGTGGAAATTGAAAGCTGAAACTGGTACTCCATTCACTATTTTGTCTGATAAATTGAGTGTTGCTATTAACAAATTGGGTGATGAATTAGCTAATTCTAAAGAATTATGGGAAGATGATATTGAATTTAGAAATGCTGTCTTGTTAGATTCTTTGCCACCACTATTATTGGAAAAAGTTGGTATTGAAAATGTTTTGGCTAGAGTTCCAGAAGCATACTTGAAGGCTATCTTTGCAACCCATTTGGCTTCTAAATTTGTTTACTCAAGAGGTATTGATTCCAACCCTGCTAAGTTCTTAGAGTTCATTAGTTCAATTAGAAAAGAATTTGTCAAAAAGGGATTACTCAAATATTAAGCAATAATTCATAGAAACTGTTTTTGATGTATAGTAGTTAATTTAGATAATAATACTAATGATTTTAATATTAATGAATAAATGATTTATTGATTATTCTGTGTTTAACTATTTACAAATGAAATAACGTATGGTGTTATTAAGAGTTCTGAATTAACTCCTAGTCTATTTCTCATTGGTTGACAATCTTGCTTTGTCGAGTTCATCGAGTTCTTTTCTTGCTTCCACTTCTGTCGCAAGTCTTGTTGTAATATAATCACCTAATAATGCAACACCCATAGTTGAAACCCCAATATAAAAACGCACCTTCACGGGAAGTGACATCCATTTAGCATATAATGACATGATTGATCTTTGTTTAGTAATAAATGGTTTTGTAGTTTTGCAACAAGGGGATCTAAGAAACAATAATTAGCTGGTTATTTTTTTTTCCTTCTCTATTATTTTTTCATTTCCTTTATCTTGATTATAGTGTATTTGATTTTTTTTTTTTTCACGATGCAATCATTCAATAATCCGTCACAACATGGAAGAAATACCGAATAGTAAAAGATATGCCGTTACCAAGACAAAATTACCACCATGCTGTCTAAGAATTCATCCTCAAGATCCAACAAAAATTTTCATTGGAACTTATAAATTAGAAGATAATGGAACTCGTCATGGATCTTTAGATTATTATACTTATATTGATCAAACACTTACTTTAATTTCAAGTACACCTACTAGTAAAGGAGCTATTCTTGATGTTAAATTTCATCCAAGTGATTTTCAATTATTAGTTACTGTTCATTCGAATGGTCATTTATTAATTTGGAAATTTATCGATGATTCATTAAATTTAATTCATGATGTATTAATAGATGAAGATACTTTAATAACATCATGTTTTTTCAATCCAAATATTTCATCTTCATCAACTGCTAAAAATCAAATTTTATTGACTTTTACAAATGGGTATCTGGGAATATTCAATATTGAAACTCTTGAAATGGAAACATATTTTGATTCATGTCATTCATTAGAATGTTGGACTGGTTCATTTGGTGAATTTGGTGAATTGAAAAATGTAGTGTATACAGGTAGTGATGATTCAACAATAATAGCTCATGATTTAAGAACAAATGAAGAAATTTGGACATTACGTAGAGGTCATGAAGCTGGAATAGTTTCTATTTTATCACCAAATGAAAATTGGAATAAATCGAATCCTCATGCATTATGGACAGGTTCATATGATGATAATTTAAGAATTTGGGATTTAAGAGTTATTGATAAAGAAAATCCAGCATTGATGTCGGGATATATTCCAAAGAAAAAATATGCAGAGAATTTGGGTGGGGGAGTTTGGAGATTAATTCCAAGTCCTTTAGAAAATGATGATAGATTGTTAGTTTGTTGTATGTATGATGGGGCTAGAATTATTGATGTTGAAAACAGGGATGACGATGAAAAATTTAGAGTTGAAAGATATTTTAAGCAAGACCATCAAAGTATGTGTTATGGCGGGGATTGGTCTTGCGATGGGAAATATGTCGCTACTTGTTCTTTCTACGATAATGTTGTTCAAATTTGGTCACCTGATGAATGTAAATAGTGTGTATAAATATACTTGCGTTCTATTGAAGAACTATGAAAATAGACTTAAATCAAGAGGAACTGATGATCCTCTTCCACTAGGATACAATTTTTGTGTTTGCCCCTTTTCACCAAATCGTCTTGGGTTTGGCAATGCATTTGCATTTACAAATTTAAACCTTCTATCCTCAATAACCAACTTCTCGGCCTTTGAATCTGCTCCATGTGTATTACCAGTTCCATTTCTTGGATTGATTGTGTAATCCAGAGCCGATATTTTTCGTAAATTAGAACCGGCATTTTGTTTTGAATCCAATTCACTATAATTCGAGGAAGATATACGAGATGTCGAACCACTTCCACTTGTATGTCCCGAAGGAGCTGGTTGTGGTGGTGGCGGAGGGGGTGCTGCCTTTTTAGTTCGTGGTAATGATGGTGCCGAACTAGATGGTAAAGGTGGTGGTGCCATAGTAGGTAAACTTGGTGATGGTGTTTCAAAACTTTCTTCAATTGACTCAGGCAGAGGTGTTCTTTGTGGTACAGTGTGCTGTGGAATACTATGCTGTTGAGGAATTATTGGAATTGGTGCAGGTATTGATGGTTTGCTCTGTTGAGGTGGAATTGATGGTATAGCAGGAGCGGGTGGTGCGTTATGAGGCACTGGTGGAGCATTCTGTGGTACTGGTGGGGCATTTTGTGGTATCGGTGGAGCATTCTGTGGCAATGGGGGAGCTTTATTTGACTCCTCTTGTTTTTTATTGTGATGCGAAAATGGGTTGAAGGACATCTTGTGTTTTTCTGCCAGTGGCATAGAAGGAACCGGTGGTGCACTAACTACTGGTTTTTTGGTGCTAGATGATGATGGCGGTGCTGATGTTGTTGATCCAGATTCTTCATTCTTTGTAGTATATCCACTGTTACTTCCATCAACAACAAATGCGTCATTTCTCTTAGCATTGATTTGAGCTAAGAATGGCAAAGCACCACCCGGAGCCACTGGTGCAGCTGTTGTAGAAGATCCACCAGCTAAAGAAGATTTGGTTTCTGGTTTTGGTGCTCCAAATATTGGTGGAGCTGGTCCAGGAGGAGGAGGAGGAGGAGGCGGTGGTGGTACACTACCAGAGGGTAATTTTGGTGCTGAAGTACTAGGTAATGGTGGTGCAGATGGAATTGATGAGGTACTTGGCAAAGATGGTGCTGGTGGAATTGAACTGTTAGGTAATGGTGGTGCTGGAGGCGGAGGTGGAATCAAGGATTTAACATTATTCTTACTGCTATTTGAAGTCGAAGACTGTGGTGGTTTTGGAATTGAAGGCGGTAAAGAACCAGGAAGTGGAGGTGCTGCAGAAGGTGGTAACAGTGGTGGCACCTGAGGAGCAGAATGTGTAACAGGGTGCTTGCTTTGTGAAGCCGTTGTTGAACTTATGACATTCTTATCATCTCTTTTAGCATTGATTTCCGCTAAAAATGGTAAACCACCTGCTGGCATTGGTGGAGCTGAAGGTGCATTATTGTTCTTAGGTGGATGAGAGAGGGGAATAGATGGTGCTGGTGGCGCTGGTGGCGCTGGTGGTGCTGGTGGCGCTGGTGGTGGTTGGATATTACCTGGAATTGGTGGTGCACTTGTTGGAATAGGAGGTGGTCCCGATGGTAGTGGGGGAGCCTTTGAAACCAGCTCATTTGATCTACTCGAATTGGCTGATGCATTAGACCTAATCGAATTGACAGATGCATTTCTCACATGTAACGATTTCTTTGGTCTTGTTGGTGGTACCTTGGGGGTCACTGACGGTGTCACTGAAATTGTGGGTGGTGGCGGAGCTTGACCTGGAATTGGTGGTGCGACCGACGGGATTGGTGGTGGTGCTGTACTTTTTGTTGGTCTTGATGGTATCAGTGGAGTGCTAATACCTGGAATTTTTGGAGCGGATGAAGGTACAATTCCTGATCTATTGTCTACGTGTTTCAACTTTGGCATACCTCCAGCAAAAATATCTCCCAACTGAGGACCAGAAGGAATTGAAGGTGCAGATGGAACGGATCCAGATGATGTACTACCAGATGATTGAGGTGGGCCTGTGGAAACTGAAACTTTTGCATCTATCATTGGTTTTGATTTATCCACAGTAGTTGCTTTCTTTAACTTGGCTCCCTTTCTGATATCACCCAACAATGCGTCCCTTCCTGGAGGCATTGAAGGTGGAGGACCAGGAGGCAAATTACCTAAACTTGGAGGCGGTGGAGGTGGCGGAGGTGGTGGTGGGGCTGCCATTCTATATATATGTATATACCTTTATTATTCTGAAAGTGGATCACTTGCAAATCAAGCGTATTGTTGCCTTGCGTTGACTTTGCAAATTCTGGAAATAACAAATTATCAGAAAAATGAAAGAGAAAAAAATATGTTGTTGCTCTTGTTTGAGATTCAATATTTTCTGGAGCAGGAGACTAAAACAAAATTGACAATGCGCACTACCACAATCGTATACAATGTAAGTCTTTGTATTATTGTAATCTATAGGTGAACAAAATCTATAAAATATCTCCATTATTTCACTCCCCATGATAAGTTATCGTAACCAAACAACCATGGACCAACTGTGTGTCTAGTAACAATCATGGATACACCAATTATAAATTGTAAGGCTAAAATGACCATACATAAATGATCTTCACGTAATGGGCCAAACCAAACCAAAGTGAGGTTGATAATAGTCATATTTGAAAATCCAATTATTTCCTTCAGTTTTGAATCTCTTTGAAGTTTCACGAGTTTCAACATCTCAAGAATCTTTAGTAAATTTACCGCAATAAAGGACTTCTTCTCCAATGTTGCAAAACTGGGACGCATAAGGCCATCTTCTGTGGTAAATTTTGGCATTCTGTGTCTTGGACATGGAACAAGGTGGAATAACTGTGGTACCGAATATAAGAAATTGATAATTTGAGGTAACAAGAAAATCAAAAGCGTTTTTGAAAAATGCCCTAAGATACCAACAATAGCAAATACCATTCCACTGAAATAACAATAAGTGTCCCCTACAAAAACTCTAGCAGGGAACCAGTTGTATTGCAACAAACCTAATGACACACCAACCAAAGGAATGAGAAAAACGACAGAAAACATATGGGAATCGTATGCTGCTTGGGATACCTTTGATGAGCAAAGATAACAGAAATCATTAATCAAGAAAATGGCTGCCAATACTAAGGATTGGCCCACTTCTAAACCATTGATACCAGCAAGAATATTAATTGAATTTGGTGAAAAAATGGAAACTGCAGACATATATCCATAGTAAAATATACCTAAATCAATCAATTTTGGAGCTTCATCAGGAACAACATAATCGGTTTGCAATGTTCTAAAAGATAATCCGGTGATAGTGGTAACAATATGATTTCCATACTTTATCAAGAAATTAATTGCATTAACAAGAACATATCCACCAGGGAAATCGGTCACAAACTTAGGAATTACAACCGATGTGACACTGAAATCGACATAATAAACAATCAACAACGGTATGGATGCCACTGCTGGCAAAAAGAACTTGTGTCTCCACCTAATATCAAACAAATCATCAAGTAAACCCAAAAGTATGGTACATTGTAAACACAATAATGCACTCAAATATTCAGCTAACTTGTTGTGAGGGAATAATCGATTGTTTGTTAATGATTGATATTGTTCAATGTAGTTTTTTGTCATTACTTCGTCATTGGATAAGGAACTGAATGACACAAGATATTTGAAAAATATAAACGGAATAAGTCCAATCATGAGAAACATGTACGTGATAGATGCAACCAATCCCATGGTTTCTGGAATTTCAGTTACTGGGGGAGGTTTAGACAAGTCTTTTCCTTTGAGACCAATCTTTATGAAACTAGGTCCCACTTTCGGAATCAACAGACTTGTAATGATATATCCAATAACAGCGAATGCAAGCAGTGTACGCAAAGGATTATTAGGAGTAATTGTGGTTATGGAACCCACAATTACCGCCACCTTTAGCAACCTCAGAAACATATCTTTATATATATATATATATACTTGGGGTATATTAGTTGAAGTGAAGGAGAATCTGAAAAGTTAAACGTAAACAAGAAAGAAAAAAAAAATCTCGTCTCTGCATGGCGAAGTCAAAGCGGGAAAAAAAAAAAAAAAAAAATACAAGTGCTTCAAAGATAGCCAGATAGGCATTTTACATAATCTATAATACTACAACCATGAGTTTAAAGCCGTTCATTACAGGACATGAGGAATTGATTCATGATATCAAGTATGATTTTTATGGAAAGCATATAGCAACTGTTTCTTCTGATCAACATATTAAGGTTTTTGACTTGGATTCAGCAACATCGTCCTGGATATTGAACGATCTGTGGAAAGCACATGATTCACTGATTGGAAAAGTGTCCTGGGCACATCCAGAATTTTCAAGTTCCAAAATATTAGCTTCCTGTTCTTATGATCGAACTGTTAAAATATGGCAAGAACAGCCTGATGAAATGCCAGGTTCAGGAAGAAGATGGACGAGATTGGCAACATTGGCACAAGAATCATATGGTCCAATTTATGATGTTTGTTTTGCCCCTAACCACTTGGGATTCAAATTAGGTTGTGTTGGGTCGGATGGAATATTTCGAATTTATGAATCGGTTGAACCTAATGATTTGACAAGTTGGGTTTTAACGACTGAGATTGCTATCCTTACACTGCTGTTACCTGCAAAAAGTTTACAAAGTAGTTTTGGTATCGAGTGGTGTCCTTCCAAATTCACCAAAACTGAAAAGTTTATAGTGGTTGCGTTAGATCAAGGTTTTGTCTATGGTAGTGTACCTAAAGAAACCACTGAAGATGAAACTTCGGGCGAAAAGTATATGAAAATCTGTAACCTTCCAGAACATAATGGACTAATAAGATCAGTTAGTTGGGCACCATCAATGGGAAGAAACTATCATTTGATTGCTACTGGGTGTAAGGATGGTTTTGTAAGAATTTTCAAGGCTTCGGAACAACCAAATGGTGATCTACGTATAGAGACTTTGGCAAAGCTAAATGACCATAAGCTGGAGGTATGGAGAGTTAGTTGGAATATGACTGGAACTATACTTTCATCTGCTGGTGATGACGGTAAACTACGTTTATGGAAGTGTAACTACTTAAACGAATGGAAGTGTATGAGTGTTATCAACACTAGTAATAGATCGGATAGTCGTGGTATTGAAACTGAAAAATCTATATAGCTTGCTTCTTAGTAGTATCTAACTCATTCCACAATTCTTCATCTTCTTCTTCTTCCTCTCTCTTACGTTTTCTTGTATCCTCATCCTCTTCATCTTCATCGTCCAATACCAAGAGAGAAGACACTTCAACCCCAACATAAACTTTGACCAAAATTTCACGAGATTCCAAATCAAAAACTCGTAAATATCTATCTAACCCGGCAAATGCAACTATATCTTCATAAACTTGAACTCCAAAGGTTGCACCAGTGTTTCCACCACTGAATTTCCCTAACAATTTCGGCACTGGCTTGATAATATCCCCGGCAGAAGCAGAATTTGTCTTGAATGCTTTTTCATCAATCTTAGTTAAAGAATACTTTGCCATAAGACTATGAGTGTCGGTGATAATTATTTCTGACTGTTCATCGTTGGCATATGATAAAGTGACAATGGTCTTCTCAGTAACCTGATAATCCTTTCTGGGCTTTCTTCCCTCAGTGGTATCATATAAACGGATTTGACCGTATCCTGTTGATGTAATAAGTTTGTAACCCTTTTCTGATTTTGAGAATAAAATATTGGTTATCCAAATTGGTACCCTAAGATCTAAATGATCATTCTTGACATTCTTGGCCTTGAATACAATTTGCGGAACAAACTCTTTTTCATAATTCTTCTTCTTAAATATAGTACTGTTGATCTTGGAGCTGAAAAGCTGAATCACTTGTAAATCAAACTCTTTACCACCAACTGCTATTATATTCTCGGCTTCTGGGTTGACAGTAAATGCACTAATTGGTTTTGCTTCAGGAAGCTTGATTTCCAATGGTTTGAAATCAAATTTATCATTTATGTGAATCAAAAAGATTTTGCAAGATTTGAATGCTACAATTACACTTTCCAAAATTTCCACTTTCACTAATGCAATTGGCTTGTCATCTTTCTCCACTGGTAATTCAAAGTTATGTAATAATTTGTACTTTTCGTCCCCTTCTTCGACTTCTTCGTTTAAATCATATACGGAAACTTGACCTCCAAGTCTAGTTCCTATAACGTATTGATAATTGAAACTGAGAAGATGAATTATTCTTGTTTTCACTGTAGCACTTGGTTCAATGAAGTAATTGCTTATGGAAATTGGCTGAGTAGCATCTTGTTTTGAAGTATCAGTTCCTCTGTTACAAACAACCTCTTTTGCTGCTCCAGTATCGTCTGCAGAAATAATGAATTTCATGGTTGACTTGGATTTAGTTTAGTAGTGTTAGTAGTATTGATTATACAACCCAAAAATGAAAAAAAAAATATGAAAAATAAAAAAAAAAGTTAGAGATGAGGAATGAAAAACTTAATCAAAGAGTCACGTGACTATGTGATCCTAATTTTGCAAATAATTCATTTTCCATTAAGAAAAGCATTTGAGGATTTAAGATCAATAATTCAAGATAATTACTGAAGTAAATGTAAATTCTTAAAAGAAGGAATTTTAAAGTCCGGTGTTCATGATGTGTATTGTCTTTTTTTCAAACATTTTTATACAAAATTTAATTGAATTTTTTAACCCAATGACATGTTTAAAAATACTCAATAGACACGATTAAGAAATAAAAAACCACTAGAAAAGAACATTTGAAGTTTTTTGACAAAAATTTATCACATTGATAATAATATAGATCCAATTTTATGTAATAATTCGTTGGTTTATTGGTTCATTTTTATATATTTAGATGAAGGTATGAAGACCCCCATTTGTTTCAACCTCAACAGAAAGCCTTCTATAGTATAGTTGGTTTTGCAGTGGTCCCTTGGCCCAGTTGGTTAAGGCGTGGTGCTAATAACGCCAAGATCAGCAGTTCGATCCTGCTAGGGACCATTTCTTTTTAAACTTTTTTTTGGCAATTTTTACATTGTGAATAAAGAATCTACTATATATCCACAACATATAATCTAGGTCATACTTTTTATTTAGATACGTTCAAGAAATCCATTCAGGAGAATACAATTCAATTGAAAAAATTGTAGTGAGAATCCACCACATTATCTTTGTGTTGACGCGTGGTTAATTTTTTTTTTCTTCTCTCATACATTAATTTAACCCTTTTGGGTTTATTAATTACAGAATTTTCAAAGGTTTCTCGCACTTCACGTTTGAACAAAAAAAAAAAATAAAAAAATTTAAAAAATTTAAGAAAACTCAACCAAAGCTTTTTCCTTCTTATACCAACACCAATCAGTATCAAACATGTCATTTGAACGTCCAGAAGTTTTTTCAGCACACGTGTTGCCAGGTGAAGAACCATCTGAAAATTCCAATAATGAAATTACCAAAGCTTTCCGTACTTTTATCTTAGAATATAGAATTGATTCTCAATTCATTTATAGAGACCAATTAAGAGAAAATTTATTGATCAAAAACTATTTCCTAAAAGTTGAAGCTGACCATCTTATTGCTTTCAATGAGGAATTAAATAAGAAATTAACAGATGATCCAGCTGAAATGATCCCACTTTTCGAAAATGCCATCACAGATATTGCTAAAAGAATTGCTTACTTGTCCAACGATGAGATTCCTCAAGATTTCCCTACTTGTCAATTAATTTTATATTCCAGAGCCAACGAAACAACTATTAGACATTTGGATTCAGAACACATTGCCAAGATTGTCAGAGTCAGTGGTATTATTATCTCTGCGTCAGTTTTAAGTTCAAGAGCTACCCAAGTGCAATTGATTTGTCGTACTTGTAAGCACACAATGAAGATTAAAGTTAAACATGGATTTGGTCAAATACAATTACCCCCAAATTGCCAATCTCCTCACAATTCTGATCCAAATTCTACCGAGGAGAAATGTCCAAGAGATTCATATGTGATTGTACATGATAAATCTACTTTTGTTGATCAACAAATTTTAAAGTTACAGGAAGCCCCAGGTCTGGTTCCTGTTGGAGAAATGCCAAGACACATTCTTTTACAGGCTGATAGATATTTGACAAACCAGGTTGTGCCAGGTACAAGAGTTACAATTGTTGGTATTTATGCCATTTACCAAACCAAATTTGGAGCCAGGAACAATACCACTTCTAACGTTGCAATCCGTAATCCTTACTTAAGAGTGTTGGGATTTCAAACCGATATAGATAATGGCGCCAATGGCCAGGGTATTACTTTCAGTGAAGAGGAAGAAGAGGAATTTTTAAGAATGTCCAGAATGCCAAATTTGTACGATGTGTTCGCAAACTCGATTGCTCCATCGATTTATGGGAACCAAGATATCAAAAAGGCTATCACCTGTTTATTGATGGGTGGATCAAAGAAAATTTTGCCAGATGGCATGAGGTTGAGAGGAGATATCAACGTGTTGTTGTTGGGTGATCCAGGTACTGCTAAATCTCAATTGTTAAAATTTGTTGAAAAAATTGCACCAATTTCTGTTTATACATCTGGTAAAGGTTCTTCTGCTGCAGGTTTAACTGCTTCAGTTCAAAGAGATCCGCAAACCCGAGACTTTTATTTGGAAGGTGGTGCTATGGTTTTGGCGGATGGTGGTGTTGTTTGTATTGATGAGTTTGATAAAATGAGAGATGAAGATAGAGTTGCCATTCACGAAGCAATGGAACAGCAAACTATTTCTATTGCCAAGGCTGGTATCACCACAATTTTGAATTCGAGAACATCGGTATTAGCTGCTGCTAACCCAGTTTTCGGAAGATACGATGAATTCAAAAGTCCTGGGGAAAACATTGATTTCCAAACAACAATTTTATCTAGATTTGATATGATTTTCATTGTCAAAGATGACCACAATGAAGCGAGAGACATTTCAATTGCACAACATGTTATGAACGTTCATGCTGGAGGTAGAAATCAAGACTTATTACAAGAAGGTGAAATTCCTATTGATAAAATGAAGAGATATATCCAATATGTTAAATTGAGATGTGCTCCACGTCTTACAGCCGAAGCTTCTGAGAGATTATCATCACATTTTGTTTCCATCAGAAGACGTTTGCAGCTTAATGAATCTGAAATGAATGAAAGATCATCAATTCCAATTACTGTCAGACAGTTGGAAGCTATTATCCGTATTACAGAATCCTTGGCCAAGTTGAGACTTTCGCCGGTTGCAACAGAAGAACATGTAGATGAAGCAATTAGATTATTCACAGCCTCCACAATGGATGCAGTTGATCAAGGTCTTGGCAACACCACCGATGCTACATTGAACTCAGAGATCAAGAAGGTTGAACAAGAATTGAGAAGAAGATTACCAATTGGTTGGTCTACTGCTTATAGAACATTGAGAAGAGAGTTTGTTGATTCAGGTAAAGCAAGTGCTTCTGCTTTAGAGAAGGCACTTTACATCATGGAAAGACACGAAGTCATCAAATTCAGACACCAACGTCAAAATGTTTTGAGAATTGGGGTTTAAGATTATTGTTCCTGATGTTCGTTTAATATTAGTGGGTTTCTTGTTTTAGTGTTTTTTTTTTAGTGTATTTATTTCTTTCACCTGTAATATTTATGAGTACAAACTTTTCCTATCTCCTAAGCTTTCAATATAATAATCACCGAATCCCCTCTTAAAAATAACTTTGAAATGAATCGTTCTTTAGGTACACTTTTTATTTTTTTCCCTTTATTATTCTTGATGTCTTCTGACCATAAATCTTTAACATTTTCCAAAACCAAATTACAATGTCTATCAAATGCTCTTACCTTCCCTATTAATTTATGATTATTACGACATGATATGATTATTGGCGTATTGTTTTTCACTGCATTATTTAATATTGACATTGGCCCATGATTGAATTCATACTCTTCTAATGCTTTCAATTCCAATTCTGTTAACTCAGAACGAGGTCTATCTATAAGTTCACTAAAAAAATATGTTAGTACAATGAACCTTAACTTCACAAAATTTCGATTATTAAAAAGTATAACATACCTCATGCTTTTGGTTTTTGGTGTAGATGGCGTCTTTAATCACTGGTAGGAAGTTTCTTCGTTTCTGCCTTGTCTTCGATATGTGAGAAACCAAAAAAAAAGAAAATAAAATAAGAAGAAAATCGCAACAAAAAAAAATACAACAGGGAATCTAGCCAAAGCACACGACACTATTTTACATTTGTATTTACAACACTATTTGAACCTATACACTTTTGGTGTTTTCACTCAATGGAGCTGTTAATAGACTTCCACGTTTGAGAATATTCTCAACACGGTCTTTCAACACTCTTGAAGAGCATTCTACCTTCAATGTTCTGTAGTCAACATTAGCAATTGTTTTACCAATGGTTACAGTAGCTTTGTCTTCCGGCAATTGTTTAAAAGCTTCACCAAATTGAGCTTTTAATAACAACTCTATTCTTTTCAATCTATTTGTTATATCACTAATTGCATGGGCTTCAGCTGGTTGTTTGACCCCTGGTTCGAGCTTTAATTTTGTTTCAGTGTCATGACTGTGGCTATGACTATGACTGGATAATTTGACTGACGCAGGTGAGGAATCAATCGAGTATAAGATGGCAATGACACTATCAGCCAAGGAGTCAGTCATGAGGTTATCATTAATCCATTCAACGGTTATATACAAACCTGGTCTTTTTGTTTTGTCAACAAAAATATCAACGACATCCATTATCACACATTCCCATTCACTGTCCGATTCTTGTACTATATTTATGTAGCCAAACATTTGCTCCAAGTGCCAAACCATCAATGGAATATCTGCATTGACCTTCAAATTTATCTTTGACTTCACGATAGAAGTCGACAATTGGGTAAATTCATGCAAGTCTTGCAACTGAACAAGGTTCAAATCAAAGTCTTTTGAAACTAACACCCCGCTAACTGCTTGTCCAGTTCTCAAAACATCAACTGCAGCAGCAGCAGTAGAAGAATTAACAATATCCTCTTCTTTTTTATTGGAATCAACTTCCATATCATCTCCGTCTTCATCAAGCTCAACAATTTTATTATTTTCATCTTCTACTTTATCTTGGATAACTTTTTTTAAAATTTGTATTTGTTCTTCAGCTAACGATCCCAATACCTTAGCAACTTTCAAACCCTTGAAACCTATCTTCAATTCTTCACAGTTCTTTGGATTATATACTTTCACTTCTTGATCCGTTCCTTTACGAGCAGAATATTTACTCAACAATGCAGATTTCAATCTACCCATAGGCACAGAGTCACCGTGTACCAAAATAATCTTGGATGGTGATACTTTATCTATAAACTCTGAATTCTGCTGGAAATCAACATGTGCTGCAAATGAAATTTCTTCAATCCCAATTCTTCTTGGAATTGTTAAGTCGGGATTTGTTGCTGATTGAATCATGGTTGGCTCTTTCAATAATTCTTTTGCCATAGTACCTTCGACGGAATAACCAGTCAAAATCACCAAGTTTTTATTATCAGGAGCCCACTTTTCTAATAATTGTCTTGAAACACCAGCTTGTAACATACCCGGAGTTGCCACAACCACAGATGGGCCCATATCTTGAAATTTCGACAAATCCTTGATTGATTTGATAAACTTCAAATCAAAAGGATTAGATTTCTCACCTGAAGATGATGAAAGTCGAATTTTGTCATTCATAATACCCGTGTAAGTTTCATAAACTGCCATACACTTTTTGGCCAAATTAGAGGCATAAAAAACATTCACATTTTGCAAATCTTCATTCTGACTCCAGTATTCATCTAGAATCAACAATAATTCCTGGGCATTCCCAAGTGCAAAAACAGGTAATAGCACTCTACCACCTTTTGTCACCGTTGCATGGATATGTGTAGTTAATTTCCTTTCAAGCTCAACTCTAGGTTCAAGAGTACCTGTCCCAAAAGTAGACTCGCTAATTAAAATATCAGGTTTCAATGGTGGCACTTCAGCTGCATGTAAATGTCTATTTTCTTCTCTTGAATAATCACCAGTAAATAACACCTTTAATCCACCTATTTCAATGAAATACATACATGCCCCTAAAACATGTCCAGCATGATATGCAGTGAATCTTATTCCATCAATTTCCATTGTTGAGTGATAATCGATGGTTTCTATTCTATCAAATGATTTCATAATATCATCGTCAGTATACAAGTTACTACCTTCATCTTTTCCTCCTGCTTCAGCCCTTGAACTGCCAATCGATGTCACACGAACAAAATCTTGCATTAACCATCTATAGATCGCCTTTGTTGCATGGGTCATGAAAACTTTTCCTCTAAAATTAGATTGTTGCATAATATACGGCAATGATGCTGAATGGTCAACGTGAAAATGACTTATTAATAAAATATCCACTTTTGATATATCATATTCATCAAAGTAAGGGAATGATGCATGTCCACTGAGTGCTGGATGCATCCCACAATCCAACATAATTACTTTGTTTTTGTATTCAATTATATGACATGATCTTCCTACTTCATTACATCCTCCCAAACCAAAAAACTTGAAACTATCTTCATCAGAAAATTCACTCTCAACAGTCATTATTATCCCAGGAGTGATATTACTTGATGTGTGTGTGTGTGTGAATTATAATTGTTTTGTCTTCGGGAGTTGTTCTAGAGTTGGGTTCTTTTTTTTTTTTTCATGAGGTTTTCTGTATTCATCGAAGTCGCGAGAGACATTACTGTAGACGACATTATCATGTCTTCGATTTTTTCTTAGTTCCGCTTTAACACAGTTAACGCGTGTTTTTGATTAGCAGCAGCACCATACAGACTCTTCTAGATTACCATCCACCACGAACAAAATGCGATTAAAGCTTATGACAAGGAGTACTGAGACGTTAAAGGAGACGTTATCTTTAATTTCACATATACGAAAGTTTGTTATACTAAAATTTAGTCAACAGCAGTTGACTATTATTCTGGTAAATGGTCAAACCATCAATCTGGAGCCCCAAGTCTGGTGCAAATTAAACATGTCTTCATTATTTGAATCCATTCAAGTTGAAAGTATTCATGGAAATACTGTACTGATAGAACTCAATATTGACTTGCTTCTACAGACACTAAAGAATTTCGATAAGGCCAACAGTGAAGGGTTAAACATACGATTACAACGAACTGAAACCTCGGGTAAACAAGGAATTAATACCAAAGCAGGAAGAACCGCGTCACTAGCATTATTCTATTCGAATTTGAATATTAATGCCAACGTAATTAATCACACATTCAAAATCCCAGCGAAGATAGTTAAGGATCCCATTAATGTTTTACGTGAACCCACACATTCTGACCTTGGGTTGATTATGAAATTACCAAATGAGTTTGTTACGATGTTCAAGAGATTAGAAAAATTCAAGAAAACTCCATCCAATGATTCAGTTACAATAAAGGCAAGTCGACGAGATGGTGGGTTTTTAGGGTTTATTCTAGAGGAGGAAGGTAAGTATAGAGTCACCATAAGTTGGAATAACAGATTAGAAGTCCAAAAACAAAGTGCGAATGAAAGCCAATCATTGAGAGATACAGTTCATCAGCTTTCAAGTCAAGATGGGCCCACGATAGATGAGGATGATGAGGAAGACCCCACTCTGGTTGAAGACATAGATTTGAACGTGAGGTTGAAAGATTGGTTACTGGCGTCAAAGATTGTTGGTAGATGTAAAATAGTCATTGTAAATATTGGATTAAGGGAATGCAGCTTGCATTGTTTTTTGGATGACACAGATGATGTTGAAATTGTATATTTTATCAATGGGTATAGAACTAGCCAGTCATAGAATTGTATGTGTATGTGTTTAGCATCGTTTGAAATACGAGGATCAGAGTCATAATAATTTTTTCAACTCATTTAATAGAATGATATTACTCATACAGCGAACAGAGAACAGCGAACAGAAAAAAGAATTTTCCAACATTTTGTTTTTTTGCTACCAAATTCGAAACAAAGATTTAAAGCGATAATTATGACTTATTTCTGATAAAGCAGAGTAAGGAAAAAAGGAAAAAAAAAAAAAAAAGATGGTACTCTGAAAATTTTCAACTTAACTAAAGCTACCATCAAGGAAAGTCTCCCTTTTTTTTCATCAATTCCAACTGAAACAACATCATTAACAACAAAATGTCCGAACAAAGAACATTAGAACGTGAAGAACCAAACTATTTTGGTGCTGGTCCAGCATTGTTACCAACTTCTGTCTTACAACAAGCCGCATACGACTTGATTGCCTATGAAGGTGACAACATCGGTATTGGTGAAATTTCTCATCGTTCTAAACCAGCTATTAAAGTGATTGATGATACCAAGGCCAATTTAACCAAATTATTGAATATCCCAGATACTCATGAAGTTTTCTTTATGCAAGGTGGTGGTACTACTGGTTTCTCATCAATTGCCTACAACTTGTTTGCCAACTATGCAAAGAAAACTGGTAAAAAAGGTAGAGCTGCTTATGCTATTACTGGTTCTTGGTCTAAGAAAGCCAGCGAAGAAGCCGAAAGATTAGGATTTGATATCGATATTGTTGTTAATACAAAGGCTGACAATTTCGGTAATACCCCACCATATTCAGAATGGAAACCAATTGCTAAGGACACTGCTTATTTGTATGTCTGTGTATAACTGAAACCGTTCACGGTATTGAATTCAAAGATACTCCAGATGCTGACTATTACCAGAAGGCGTGAATGGTGCTGATATGTCATCTATATCTTGTCTAAGAAGATCGATGTCAGTAAGTATGGTGTCATCATGGCTGGTGCCCAAAAGAATATCGGTTTAGCTGGTTTAACTATCTATATCGTCAAAAAAAGTTTGTTGGAACAAGCCAGCGATGATGAATTAAGACAATTGAACATTCCATTGTCCCCAATTGCTTTCCATTACCCAACTGTTGTTAAAAATAACTCTGCTTATAACACCATTCCAATTTTCACTTGTTATATCTTGAAACTTGTTACTGATAAGTTGATTAAAGAAGGTGGTATTGAACACATGGAAAATGTTAATAAAGAAAAGGCAAAGATTTTGTACGAAGCCTTGGAATCATACCCAGACTTTTACAGTTTGCCTGTTACTAATGCCAAAGTCAGATCTAATATGAATGTTGTATTTAGATTACCAAACGAGGAATTGGAAAACAAATTCATCAAGGAAGCTGCTGATAGAAAATTAGCTGGTTTGAAAGGTCATAGATCAGTTGGTGGTATGAGAGCATCCATTTACAATGCTGTTACTTTAGAAAGTGTTCAAGCATTGGTCAACCTCGTCAATGACTTTGCCAAAGCAAATGCTTAAGTAGTATAATTTTCTTGTACAAGCTTATTTTAATGAATGATCCATATTAAAAGATGTATTGATTTAGAAGACTGTAGATATAATTCAATTGTCTCCTAAATCACAAATAGATGTTATTAATGATACACTAGATCAAAATAAATATATAATGACAGTTAATGCACCTGCTTGTAGTTTACTGATATTATGTATTTCTTCAATTCAAATTTTCATCTATACACTCATTTTCATTTTAATTGGAGGATATGGTTCGTATCCAACAATTTGAAAATCTTCAAACTCGAAATCGTCGATTGATTTTATTTCATCTTTTCTATCTTCTTTAATAACTAATTTAGGAAATTGTTTTGGAATTCGTTCAAGTTGTTCTTTCAAAGCATCCACATGATCCAAATACACGTGAGCATCACCCATAGTATGAATAAATTCACCACAATCCATATCAACCACATGAGCAATCATCTTAGTTAACAAAGCATAGGAAGCAATGTTGAAAGGAACTCCCAAACCCATATCACAAGATCTCTGATACAATAAACATGATAATTTAGGTTTAGCGTTTTCTGGGAAATTAACATAGAATTGACAAAAGACATGACATGGAGGTAA
Organism: Candida tropicalis MYA-3404; assembly: GCF_000006335.3. Lineage (NCBI taxonomy): Eukaryota > Fungi > Ascomycota > Pichiomycetes > Serinales > Debaryomycetaceae > Candida > Candida tropicalis. The sequence continues at coordinate 1,270,726 of NW_003020049.1, read as the reverse complement.
AGCCATTTTATCAAAATCTGGTGGATTCCAGGCACTCATGATTATTCTTCTATCATATGGGTTGGTCTTTAATTTCTTAATGATATCTTGCAACTGATCATAACCTTGTCCAGTATAATCAGCATCACAATCTTTATATTCAGCACCAAAGTGTCTCCATTGGAAACCATAAACTGGTCCCAAATCACCTTCACGACGATGAGTCAATCCTAACTTATCTAAAAACTCACGAGATCCATTACCTTCCCAAATTTTAACACCTTTGTTGGTTAAAATTTTAGCATCGGTTGATCCAGCAATAAACCATAATAATTCATGAATGATACCTTTAGAAAAGACTTTCTTGGTAGTTAACAATGGAAATGTATCATTTGATAAATCAAATCTTAATTGTGGTGGAGCAAAAAGTGATTTAGTTCCTGTTCCTGTTCGGTCTGGACGGTGTTCACCTTCTTTAATTATTCTTTCACATAAATCAAGGTATGCTTGTTCAGCTGTATTTGGTGGTACGGTCATCTTTTATTATTTGTTGTTGTTTTGAGAGAAGAAGAGTGAATTTGTAAAAAAAAAAAAAAAAAAAGAAAATTAAAATCACTGATTACTTCTTTCAGTACGCGACCGCACGACACGCATCAACAAAAAAAAAAAAAAACATATCGCGTACGCGCGCAACATAGATTTCTGCTACCAATTAATAGTCAGATCAAAAATCATTTCTACAAAAAATAGTATTGAAGTAGTTAAATTTATATTGTTAAAATAGATATAAAAAACTAATCTAAAACAATCAAAACACTAGCAAAAAATAACAATAGGAACCATCGATATAACAATAAAAATATAAAAATGTGGTTCAGCTTAAAGATAATTCATTACCAGATGAATGGAGCTTACTTGGAAGAATCACCAAAGATAGCATCAGAAGCCTTTTGGACAAACGATTTGTCGTTTTCAGAAGTACCTTTACCAGCAGCACTGTCAAGAGCATCAGTAGCCTTGTCAGCAAATTGTTGTGGAGTGGATTTTTGAGAATCTGGAGTCAATTTAGATTCAACTTTATCACCAATATCTTTTCTACCAAAATCGGACATGTTTGTTAATTTGTTATTATTTGTTTTTGTTTTTTGTTGTAATGAAAAGAAGAAATGAAAACCCAATTGAAGAGGGATTCATGGGTCTATTTATATTCCTAAATTTCCTCAAAAATCCATTCCTGATTACTTTAAGACCCGGGTGTAGGGACACGGGTAGCAATCAATTGGAAATAGCAATCTTAAACAAACTGTGCCACCATTACGTAACAATCCTATTGTGTCATCAATTTGGCAGTTGGGGGGGTATGGTCAGGGGTGCATTATGGGTTTATTTGATGAAATTTTATGACAAACATATGGATACTATGAAACGGTGTCTCAACCTGAGATTATGAACTCATACTTTAAATTGGGTCCGCTTCATGATTCAGTAAGATGGGTAAACCGTATTCTGGTTTACAAGAGGAGTCGCAATTGTATCTTTCAAAGGTATTCGCCACTAGAATTGGCAAGCGTACAGATCTCCCCAACATGATGAATAGTTGCTACCAGCAAGCAAAACAAAAAACTTTTCTGATATTGATTCCATGCGTGTGCATTGCCAATATGATTTTTTTTTTTTGTTTGGTTGCTATGCACCAATGCTAATAGAGCTACAAGTGTGGCTTTGTGGCACAAAAATCAAGGAATGGATTCGTACATACAAACCCGAGTAGTATCTTTACAACAACATTTCCTAAAAGAATTGTATATATCATTCATTTAAAATTTTTGCTACTCTACACACAAAAAGAGTCAAAGAGAATGCTCAACATACAGCCTAATAGGGGGAAATAATTGGAAGTGAAAACCTACTCGTCATGGGAAAACTTATCAATTGCCCTACAAACCGCCTTTTGAATACATTGTTTCAAAAATAAATTAACCGGATTTATAAACGCAAAGAACCAATAAATATTTAACAATAGTAGGTACAATGACGTGTAAGAAAATTCTTTGGATTCTATCATACTTGTAACCACCTAAAGTATTTGAACCATTTTGGCTCCACGAGTACACATCTGGACTCGGCAATTAACAACGGTTTCTCAGATTTGTTCACAGGTAAGGTTTCTAAATACCCTTCGATCACAACTTTTCGCCCCTTATGTTCCTTAACTTTGGCATGTAATACAACTGTGCTCTGAGGTGGGGCTTGATTCTTGAAATCAATCAGTAACTTTGCTGTTACGCCTTTCTTGGATGGTAATAATGGGAACCCAGCCGAGCACAATCCTTCATCTAAAATTGTTGAAACCACACCGTTATGTATTTGACCATCCTGAGAGATTAATTTATCTCCTAAATGATAGAAACTTGTCAATTCCCCCACATTCTCATCAATAAATACTACCGGATCTATTTCCATTAAATCAGGACCAAATAATAATCCTGTATTGACGTAATTCTTATGATGTTGGTCTGGAAACTTATGACTTGAGTTGTACATTCTTAGATTAGTATTGGCACTCAATTCTTTGTATATATCACTGGATTCGATTTGTTGTAATACAGAATCGTTGATAACTAATAACTTCTTATCACCAAATTGGCCCTTTCTCCAGTCCTTTGGGAAAGCGGTTAATCCTACACCAAATGCAACCAATGGTACTGTTTTTCTGAATATAGATTTAAACATTGGAAATTGATCGTCTTGTTTGTGTGGGGTTGAGCTTGGTGGGTTGTGTGAGTGAGAAGTGCTTTCCAATGTTCGATAAAGTGTTGTAACAGACAAGAAGGGAAAAAAAAAAAATTGTAACCCATTGCACGACTTTCTTCTCGATGCCATCTGAGAATATTTTTCTTTTAATTTTTTTTTTTTTTTGCAAAACTTTTCTAGAACCATACACTTTAAGTAACTTTTATAAAATTGCACAACAGCATGGGTGTTAAAAATATTAAGAGCAAGGGTACAAAGCGTGCTGCCCAAGAAGAAACCAAAAAGGTAACCAAAAAAGCAAAAGTTTCCAAGAAACTCCCATCACCACCATCAGAAGATGAAGAAGAAATCCAAGAAGAAGAAGAAGATTTAGATGTCAGTGAACAATCCGAAGATGAATCCAGTTCTGAAGATGATTTAGATATTAGTGAAAGTGAAAGTGAAGATGAATTGGATAATTTAGATGAGGAAGAACAACAAGAAGGTGATGATGATGTTGAAGAAGAAGAAAAGGATGAAGAAAATAAAAACACAGAAGTTGATCCAAATAAGAAAACATCTGCTGAACAACACTCTGAACAAAAGAAATTATTAGCAGAACGTAAATTGCAAAGAAAATCTGGTGTTGAAGTTCAAAAGATTAAAAACTTATGGGAAAAGTTAAGAGTCACTAAGCCAACTCCACCAAAAGCTAAACGTGATGAATTATGTGACGAAATCTGGGACTTGGCTAAAGATGTTATTAATGATCTTGTTTTAAAACATGATGCTTCTCGTGTGGTTCAAACTTTGGTTAAATACTCCAATAAAGAAAGAAGAGATATCATAGTAAGCTCCTTGAAGGGTACTTTTTATCAATTGGCTACTTCCGCTTATGGTAAATATTTATTGATCAAGCTTTTACATTACGGATCCAAAGAATCCAGAGCGTTAATTGTTGATGAATTACACGGTAAATTACGTAAGCTAATGAGACATAGAGAAGGTGCATACGTCGTTGAAGATTTATATGTCCTTTATTCTACAGGTGAGCAAAGACAACAAATGATTAGAGAATTCTGGGGTTCTCAATATGCTGTATTCAGAGATTCTGGTAAGGGAAAGACAGTATTGGATGTTGTTGGGGAACTGGCTGAGAAAAAGCAATTGATCATGAGCAATTTGTACGGTACTATCAAGGCTTCAGTTGAAAAGGGTTCTACTGGTTTCCAAATTTTGCATGCCGCAATGAGAGAATATGTGACAATTTTAGTTAATGATATTGATGCTAATGAATCTGCCATCCGTGACTTCATCGACTTACTTGCAGAACAGTTTGCTGAATTGGTCCACACACAAGAAGGTTCAGAAGTTGCTTGTAATTTAATTGCTTTGGCCAACGCTAAAGAACGTAAAACCATTATCAAAAGTTTAAAGACTCATACTAATGAATTAATCAAAAATGAGTATGGTAACATAGTCTTGATCACTTTGTTTATGACAGTCGATGATACTGTTTTGATTTTCAAATCATTTGGATCTGAAATTTTCTCCAAGGAATTGGTTCCAGAGTTAATTCAAGATAAATTTTCTAGAAGACCAATTTTGTATTTGTTAAAAGGGTTAGATGGTAAATATTTCGCACCAAACGTAAAGAAAGCAATTTTGGGTTACGAAGAATTGGCTTACAAGAAGACTTCCAAGAAGGATAAAGAACAAAGAAAATTAGAATTATTGGAAAAATCAATAATCCCACTTTATAAATCTATATCAGATGAAGAAACTGTTAGCCAGTTGTTGACCCTGAATATGGCTGCTCAAGTCATTGCTGAATTAATTCTTACTCCTACAACCTTTGCTGAAGTGAATGATAAATTAAGACCACAATTAGTTGATATAATCTTTGACAAAACTATTAGTGGTGATGTTCTTGAAGATTACCACTTGCTTAACAAAACTCCCTTCGTTTCTAGATTAGTCAAATCTTTAATTCAAGGTAACGAATTTACATTTGATAATGCATCCAAGAAATTGGTCAAAACTGGTAATGATCCAATTCCAAGTGTTGGTACCAAATTTGCTGAAAGAGTTGCTGGTGAAATCAATGTCAAAGATTGGATTTCAGGTCAACCAGCTTTTGTTCTTGTTTCAGTTGTCGAAGTCTTGCAATTAGCTAAGTCTTCTAAAGTCGATAAATTGAAGAAATCCATCAAGAAATTGACATTATCAAAAGACGACAAAGGTGCTAAACTTTTATCTACTGTTATTTAGAATAAGAATATCAATATTTTCATTTTGTACATTAATATAAAATTACATAACTTCATCTGCATCGAAATCCTCTTCTTCACTATACTCATCCTCACTGAATTCATCGGGACTATCTTCATCAAATATCGCTGATCTTTCACTTAAGTGTCTTTGAATCTGTGTGCCACTTTGTACTGGTTCATAAGGTTCAATATCTTTCTCGCTAGCAATACTAGCAGATTCATCATCTTCATTATCCAATTCCGGATCGCTTTCTTCCTCAACTTCTGGTTCAATTATTATTGCATCCAAATCTACTGCCTTTTCATTAGCCCCAAATTCTTCAAACCATTCCAATCTTTGACCACAACGAAGACAAGGTAAATCTTCGTTATTCATTCGAATCATATTGAAACGAGTGGCAATACATACATAACAATAGACATGACCACAATTGCTAATGTATGGATTAGTGACAGGTCCCGATGAAGGGAAAATTCGACCACCAGTTGCTGCTGCTTGATTGTTGTTATCGTGACAAATTGCACATTCTGAAACCGGCAAATTTGTATAGGCCGTAACAAATGGTCCATTTCCTGATTGAACTTCCAATGAGTTTTTGGATTTTCCAAATAGCTTTCCCGCCATTTTTCTTAACTTTCTCAATTGCAATAATGGTAAGATAAACACAAGAAATTCTGTCATAACATTCCATACTAATTGACGATTTTGGAACTCATAATTCACTGTACTTCCGTCAAATCTGGATATATCCGATGTTATTGGAGTTTCCGATATTCTTAATAGCCTGTAAATTACTGAAGAATATTTACCATTGATAAGAAAAATAGTAAAGTTAACCAAATTGGCAACTTTCACTAAATTATCAATTTTTGAAAGTATCTCAAGTCTATTGGAGATAAAATAATTTCTTATTCTTCCCAAAAATGAATCTGTATTGTTAGTTTCTGAGTCATCAAGGGAATACAAGTATGCTTCAAATCGCTTATACAAATAGCCACCGATTAATAATGCACCTAATAAATATCTCTTCGATTTGTCAATAACTTTACCAGTTCTTGAATCAGACAACTTCAAATTCTGTAACAATGATCCATACGATGATCCTGATTTCCATACAGTAAGTTTGAATATCAATAAATTTAATGCTAACGAGTATAATTCAGGGTGCTGAATGAAAGAAAATTTGCTGTTTGGGTGAAGCTGGAAAATGGATGAAAGTTGTTCTTTTAACAAAGTAAATAATTCACCATCCAAGATACCAGCATCTAATTGCGATACCCTTGGTGATGGGTAGGATATTGGGATCATCAGTAGGTATGTTAATGTAATAGTGTTTTGTTTTCTTTTTCAAGAATTCAAGAGTGTGGAGAAATTTAATTGACAAAAATGTAATTTTTGCTCACCAACAGAATCTTTTTTTTTTTTTGCTATTGTACCGCGGATCATCAATCAAACCTTGGTGAGAGCAATAGATGTTTTACAATTGACTTTTTTTTCATTAATCGTATTGAACATTTATTAAAGTAATCTAATTTGTATTATCTACTTTATCGAATAAGCTATCAACTGAAGCCCCTAGGTATATTCTCAATGTCTTTCTAGTAGCAGGGAGAATCCTCGATTTAACCATAACTTCTTCTCCTGTTTCCTTTGAGATTCTATCATATGCTTGGAATCTATGACAACCACCAAACGCAAAGTAATAATTCTCACCATTCTCTCTGATTTTGAAAACGTCAATTGGTGGCAATTCTCCAGCTGTTATATCTTCAACTTTGCAGGTAGCAGATGCCATTGGTGTTCCTTTCAATGTTGACAACATTGCATCTATTTTCTGGTAATCTAAAACCGGTGGAATGGGTCTTTTGATTTCTGATAATGGAATGTATTCGGATTTTAAACGTGATGTGTACATAGACATTTTGCGGTATATGTTTGTATGATGACAATTCTTTGTAATCTTTTCATCAAATGGGATGGAAATCGACTTGATATATATAGTAAAATATTAGCAATGACTTTAATTCTTGGTTGATTAGTTATTCATTGATGATGTTCTCGAATTGCTTTGTCATCTTGTCATGTCGCGTAAGCAAAGGGGAAAAAATGTCACGATGTCGCGAATCTAGAATATTTGGATTTGTAATTCAGAGTCACAATTTTCTACACATGGGAACAAAGAAATATAATCATGAAATCACATTCCTATGTAATTTGACCTATGCTGGTGATCCTTGAGATACGAGTTGACAGGGCTAGGTGATTAATACCGATATTTCCTAAATCCACTCTTGCACGATCTTAATTTCCATCGTAACAAAGTACAGTCTAATGACATGGCTCTAAAAAAAAGTTCGCTCTTCCGTAATCCTCCTTTTTTTATGTTGGGTTTTAACTCTTTTTAAATTAAAAAATGTCAGCGCCATGGTAAAGATAAGAGCCACAATGGAACATGTGCTTACATTTTTTGCATAAATATTCTTGGTCTTAAATTTATATATACAAAAAGATCAATCATATACCACTTTATATAATCAGTCGTTGATACACACAGTGAATCATTACAAAATCGTACTTCAATCTCAAAAGAAGAAAAACAAAAAAAAAGAAACAGAAATCTGAATTATCTTTTAAATCTCAGTCCAAAAAAGTACACATTTCCGATCCGGATTCCGAGCCAAACTGAGGCAAACAAGGAAAAAAAAATTTTCTTTTTTTTTTCTGTTTGTTTGAACCTTAAACAGATCAAATAGATAAATATATTTACCATTCCTGACGACTGATTCGAATGATCTGAAACATATTTCCTTTCCGTGGTCATAGACAACAAAAACTCACCGTCACTAATTTTACTATCATCATATCATGTATTACCCAGGCGTTTGGACATCTATAGTAATAACTATACTACTACTTCCGTTCTTGATACCCATACGGTTAAAGAATCCTTTCTATAGAAAGATCAAAATCATGCTAATACTATGTTTATTAGTATCAATTTTTGTTTCAGTTTCTCCAACAAAAGCTCAAACTGGGGCTCCTTTCCATAAGTATGGCAAAGCCAAGATTGCATTTTTTGGATGTAATTATCAGATCAAATTGACACAAGCCCAATTCTGTCACCCCAGTGCTTCTTTGGAATGGTGTTATTGTAACAATTTTTCAGCATTTGCTACAATTGCACATTGCTATGATGTGGGTCACAAAGAAGAAGTCAGTTCTTTACTTGGGATGTGTAAAGAGTTTAATAAAACCTTAACGAGAATAAATTTTGATCATGCCAATTCCTTTTATAATAATAACGCCATTGATCCAATCCCAAATTTTCCTGGTGAAGAGTATGCCAGATACCCTGTCAAGCTTAATGATTCTTTGATCTATGTATTCAAACAGTCATATGAACAATTTTTGGGTAACTATGATTTATCTATAGATTATGGTGCTTATTTGGCATATTATTGGATAGTTGTACTTCTACTTGCTAGTATTGGTAATTGGACTAAATTGTTATTCCCTGGATTAATGAAACTACTTACAGATCCACTCAGTAATTGGTTTAGAAAAAATATTAGCACACCGGCAGCTGGATCCAGAAACAAAACCAATGAATATTCCATGGGAGGTTATTTCGACATGTTAGTGCCAACAAGATTAGAAACATTGGTGTTGCTCGGTGCAACTATTTTAGCTGCTAGACTTTTCATTGTGGATATCAAATATGTTGATGGCGATCCGATTTTCCACACTGAATTAGATGCCTACTTAAGGAACTATGCTGTCAGAGCAAGTTTGATGGGGAGCTCCCTAATGCCGCTATTAGTTTTGTTTGGTGGTCGAAACAATTTCTTACAATGGGTCACAAGATGGGATTATTCAACTTTCATTATGTTTCATAGATGGATGTCTAGGTTTGTGGTTCTCCTTTTCCTTATTCACACATATTGTTATAGAGTGTTTTTTATCAGAATATCCAAAGAGTTTGAAGCTTATGTTTATTGGGGTGCCGCTGCTATGACAGCAGGGATTGCCATATTAGTCCAAGGAATGTTGTTCTTAAGACGAAGAAATTATGAAGTGTTTTTGATTTTGCATATAGTTTTAGCTGCTGTTTTTATTTTTGGAGCATGGATCCATGTTAACAATTTATATTGTGTCTGGTTTTACTACACTTCAGCAGCAATTTGGGGATTTGATAGAATTATAAGAATTATCCGACTTTATGCATTTGGTTTCCCTCAAGCTGATGTTTATTTATTACCAGATGATACTTTGAAAGTAGTCACTCCTAAACCGGAGGAGTGGGAAGCTGTTCCAGGTGGACATGTATTCATTCATTTTTTAAAATGGAAATATTTTTGGCAATCACATCCTTTCACATATGTTGTATCACCAGATAACAAAAATATAATTTTATATTGCAAGATAAAGAATGGTGTCACGAAAGCATTAGGTCAACATTTGGCAAAACAAATAGGGCAACAAGCCCGAATTAAAGTTGCAGTGGAAGGTTCATATGGTGAATCGACTCCAGCAAAATATGCTGATAGTGCTGTATTTGTTGCTGGAGGTAATGGTATTCCTGGCATTTATTGTGAAGTAATGGACATGGCAGAAAAATTACCACCTAATTCTAATAGACGTATGAAATTGTACTGGGTGGTAAGAGATTACAATTCATTGACTTGGTTCCTAGAAGAACTTAGAGCTTTGAAGAATACAACAATTGAAACTACAATTTATGTTAGTAGACCATTGAATGCTTTGAAAATAGCCGACAAGACTCGGGAAGTCCTGGAATTACAACCATTGTTGCCATCTAATTTACAAGAACAAACTCTAACTAGAGAAAGTTTGAAATTGGAATTATCTCATATTCAGATATGTGAAGGAAGGCCAAATATTGAGAAGCTAGTAAAACAAGAAATAGATGAGTCCCGTAGTTCAACTGCATTTGTGACTTGTGGTCATCCTGCAATGGTTGATGACATTAGAGCAGAATGTGCTAGACATATAGACAACATAGATCACAAGCGGGTAGATTATTACGAGCAATTACAAGTATGGGCTTAGTTTTCTAACAAAAGCTTTTTTATATTTTATTGTCTATAGTTGTGTGTATACCTTTGTTAATTATTATTTATTCATTCTAGAAAAGAAATCAACTTAAATTGTAGTAATTACTATTCAGAAGTCCACATAAAATATAATTTTACAAAGTTTAGCACAAAAAGTTAAGTAAAAATTTTAAAGCAACTGTCCTTGATTAAAACTAGTCTAATATGACATAAATTGTGACCAAAAAAGATATTATTATAGATAACCTTCTCTTTTTGAAGAATCGTGTTGAAGTATCATTACCAATGCTTCTTAAATAATCAAAAATATCAACTAATATCTTTAAATATAACTAGACCAGTATATGTAGGTAGTCACCAACTTTTGTTGTATTCTGTGATCTAGATTTGGATCACAATACATTTGGATTATTAATCAGATTTGGTATTGTGGTACATTCCGGAATGTTTTGATATTGCTTATGGAATGTTCTGATATTGCTTATGGAATGTTCTGATATTGCTTATGGAATGTTCTGATATTGCTTACGGAGAATGTTTGATATTGATTACTAATGCTATTGCTTACTAATTGATGTTGAGTATGACTCATCGATGAATTCATCTAATTACTATTTAAGTAGATGAATTCCCTTTTATTTTATTTTTAGATGTTTCTTTTTAGATAATCAATCAATTGTTCTATTGTTTCTACTGAATATACTGCTTTAAATTTACTGAAGAGTTATAGCTGTCAATTGTTCTACACTACAAATTGCTATATCTGTTATTGATTCATCCGAAGGACAGTTATAAACTAACTTTCAACAATTCAGCCATTTGGCTCAGTTGTTACAGGCTTCTCTTGTAGTTTAACGGTCAGAATACGCGCTTGTCACGCGCGTGATCGGGGTTCGATTCCCCGCAAGAGAGCATTTCTTTTTTTGCCTCAAGAGACAGTTTTTATGTGTCTTTTTTTGTTTCTCAGTTTATTATGATCAATGATGTTTTAAATACGTATATTAGATCTATTTATTCTAGTAATTCTAGAAGCTCTATAGCAACTTCTTCGATCAACAAAGAACTTTTTCTCAGCTTCAAGGATTCCAAACAGGTTCTTATTGGATTTGCAAACTTCAACTTATTCTCTGAATCATCAAGATCAGCAATCAAACATCGCAAAACTTTCAAATACAGCAATTGTATCACAGGATTTTTGCTGTCATGGACAACTAATTTCACTAGAATGCTATTTACTATAGGCATGTTTAGCATCTTCTTTGTCAATACAACACTGGATGTCAATAATTTCACGTAAATTTCCAATGTGCTTTCTAAGTTAGACACTTTTGTCAATAAAAATCCTCCAATCAAACAATCCACTGCAATAGGGGATTCTAATTGGACATAGTCTGAATCTAATTTATACCAATAGTAAATAGAATCCAAAGAGTTGGATTGCCAGTATGGATCCAATAATAAATTAAAATAAACAGTGAGCATTCCGTGCTTCTTCAATTCACGTCGAACATGATTATCACAATGTACAAATTCACAGATGATTGGCAATATAAACTGTCTGAATGGCAAGTTGATAATTGACAAGTTTTTCAAATATGGCAAACCACCCAATCTCACAAATTCAGATTCACGAGAATGGTTCAAAGCCAACATATTATATATGATCTGTGCTACCACGTTAATTACCTCTTTGTAATTGGATTTTGACGGAACATAAATTTCTAATAGTTTTACCAAAAACTCCAAAGCTTCTGCATGATAAAGATTTTTTAAAAGATCGGAGATACAAGACATCGACTTTACAAACTTCAAAACTGTTAATTGGTCAGCAAATTTCAAATAATCAAATGAAGCAAAAATTGCTTTAAAAAAATCAACTGATCCAATAGCTACTCTGACTCGTGTCTCTGATTGACCAAAATACTTTATAATGTCAACAATATTCCCAACTGTTGAATCAATCTGGACTGAAGTTAAATTTCTAGCACCATTACTAGTCAACAAGCGTGCTAGTAAGTCAACCAACCAAAACAGTATACCATGCTTGGCTAATATTCGACATAAATCTGACTTAGATCTACTTAAATCTTTAACCAAAATATTGTGAACTGATTCTATACCTACCAATTGGAATGCAGGAGTGACATCAAAATCTTCTTCCACAAACATGCTAACTAAACTAAGTCCACCACATGATACAAACATAGACAAAGCTTTATCTGACAGATTCAAGATACCAATAAATCTTGCAACTTGTAATCTAACTTGTATTTCATAAATGTTATTCCTGAAATTGGATACAGTTGGAATACCACCAAGAAAGCAAAAATTTTCCAAGGTCCCAAGGTTCCTCTCAAAGAGATAGTTTAGAATTGAAAGGCAATGATACCATAGTTGTTGTTGGCCCTTTATTTCAGATGCATTTTCCAATAATTCCAACAAGGACAAAATACCATGATCTCTAATCAATGCATCATGCAGAACTGGGTATTTCTTAATGAGGTGCAACATTCTTCCTGTTACCTTTATTAAAGCGGGAACCACCTCATCTCCTGATAAATGAACTGCCTCTAATTTACGCCCTAGTCTTGCAACCAAATATTCCATTTTACTTTGCACCTCCAACTCATTTGTATCAAAATTTTCAATTTCTATATCCAAGAAAGGATCTGATTCTTCTAAATCTCCGGAAATTGCATCTGCATTGGATTTCATTACTTGGATGGTACTCACATCGGTATTCTGGAAAGTTTCATCATCTCGTTCACTGAATTTTGTCAACAACTCCTTCTTAGAATACTCGGTGCGCTTGTAATCAGATGGTTCATTTTCTATTTGTAATTCTATTACAGATGGTTTAACACTTTTTAAATTGGAAAATTGAGCTTCGACAAAATCAGTATCCCAGTTTTCGTCATTTGTTTCAGAATAGTTTTTAATAGATCTGAAATCCCGGCTTGGTTGCTTTAACAAAACAGACATTGATGTTTTACCAGTAGCACGATGGTTTAACCATTTATGTTTTAAAAGGAGCTTTGCACTTATTCTAAGATTAGGTTGCTTTTGAAAGCATTCCAAAAGAAAATCCCTTGCTAAAGAAGAAATACTCTTTGGCAAAGGTGGGTGTTCATCTGTTCCAATTGCATGTAACGTTGCCATAGGATTTAGATCATGATACGGAGGGTTTGTAGTAAACAATTCAATTATCGTGGCTCCCAACGACCAGATATCAGAAGCAGTACATATACCTTCACCACCAAGCACAGTCTCCGGTGCCATCCAATTGGGTGTTCCGACAACAGTGAAATGCTGGGAGTTTACTTTTGTTGCCACTCCAAAATCAGCTAATTTGACATCACCCTTATCTGTCAACAAAACGTTTGCCGCCTTGACGTCCCTGTGTACTACCCCTTGTTCATGCAAGTAAGCGAGTCCATGCAAGATTTGACCCACATAATTTATAATTTGAGTCTCCGGTAGCCCCTTCTTTAACTTTTTATACAATTGTCTCAAAGACCCTCCTTCACAATACTCAAGGATCACGTTTAAAGAAATAGAAGTTTTCACAAAACCATGATACTTGACAATATTTGGGTGTTTCAAAATTTTCAATAAATCAATCTCTCCCATAAGTGCCCTGACATCCTGATCCTTTTCTATTCGAATTTGTTTAATGGCAACCACTTGATTAGTAGTTCTGTTGATAGCTTTATAAACGCTAGCAAATGCACCATTCCCGACCAATGTTATAAATTCAAAATTTTCAAGAGCATTACACAGACGTGTGTTGCTTCGCTTTTCAAATCTCTGTGCTGGTGTCAAGGAAACTTTAACAGATGATGTACGTTGGTGTTTTGGAGTAGACTGGATCTTGTTAATGGCGCGCTTTTGGTTGTTAAATTCCGCATTGTGGTGGTTGTCTTGTTCCTGTTGTGATTCAGCTTCTTGCTGTTGTTTACGGAGCTTGTTGTTGTTAATTAGAATCTTGGATTTACCATAATCTATAAATGGGGAATTACTATTCTCGTCATTGTTTTGATATTCAAGTATGGGATAGACAGTTGGGTAATACGGTTTAGTAGTGTCTCTGTCAATTTTGACATTCAAATCTTGTTGTAGTTTTTTCACAAATGGCGATTCAAATTCTTGTGAGTTGGCTTGTTGTACATTATCCTTAATAAAAACAGATCCACCTGATATATTAGAAAACTTTGAGAATGATAACTCCTGTATGCTGTCAAAACCCTCTAGATCATCGGCTTTGTTGTTTTCTTGATATTTCTTTAGGGAGCTTTCTTTGTCTATTCGTGATTTAGATCCAGATTTATGTAAAGAAGAACTAGAGTGATTCAGCTCGTCTAGTTCCGGTAAGATTGATAATTGTTGTTGAGTGTAAGCCAGCATTTATGCTACTATGAACATTGCTAGTAAGCTTTATTGACCTGATCTAATGAATAGTGGACTTCGATAGAATTTTTTTGAAATGTAAATAAAAGTCTACTACTTTTTTTTTACTTTCTCTCTCTCATTTTCCCTTTCTGTGTTTGACAACTTGAGAGACACAGATGTGTATTTTGATTGTTTTCTTTTTTCTTTTTGGTGCGCCATACGGCAAACGTGCAAAAAAAATATATATAATAATTGCAGCACGAAAGCAACCACAATTGTCAAAAGCAATGAATGGTATACAACTTTGGTTATTAATATACATTCCGACTCTTCCTCCATTCCCCATATTTTGAGCATATGTTCTAATTTTTGTATGAGATCATTATATATTTAACAATTTTATTCTATTCTACATTATTTTCACTTATTTTACTTAACCCAATCAAACCATTTAGTAATCAAACTGTCTAATCAACTTTAATAAGTAATTTACCGTTTGGTTTATCACCTTCAAACAATAAGTTCCAGATAGCTGGAATTCCTTCCAAACGTTTAGCAGCGCTATCACCAGATAATTTTTCAACATGGTAAGCACCATCAGTCTTAAGTTTACCACTCTTAATAGCACCAACAAGAACTGGGATGGCTTCGGCAAATTGAGCGGCGAAATCACCAACAATAAAACCTCTCAAAGTTAATCTATTAGTAATGGCAAATGGAAGAGTACCAACAGCCAAAGCACTGTGATCGTTGTAACCAGCAATGGCACCACAAAGAGCAACGTGACCAAACTTGTTCATCTTAGTTAAAGCGTAACTCAAAATCTTACCACCAACACAGTCAAAGTAGACATCGACACCTTCATTATCCTTAGCCAAGAATTCATCGATTTGTTTTGTCCAGTTTTCAGTCTTGTAGTTGACACACAAATCAGCACCTAAACTTTCAACCCATTTACATTTGCCATCAGAACCAGCAATACCAATAACTTTAGAGGCTCCCAACAAATGTTTGGCAATTTGGACAGCGGAAGAACCAGTGGCACCAGCAGCAGCAGAAACCAAAACAACTGGACCCTTTTCACCTTCTTTTGGACCATTCAAGTACTTTTTCAATTCAGCAGTTTCGGTTAAACCAAAGAAAGCAGTCAATGTGGTCATACCTAAGACAGACAAGTAGAATTCCAATGGCAAACCAGCGGATTTGTCAATTTTGTTGTAGAAAACAGCGTCTGGTAAAACGGCGTAGTCAGCCCAGAAGATACGGCCACTGACAATATCACCTTCTGCGTATTTAGTAGATTTGGATTGAACAATTTCAGCTAAACCTAAGGAAGCCATTGGGGTACCTTCGTGAACAGGTGGCAAGTAACTTGGGGAGTTATCACCGGCTTTTCTCAACCAGGTTCTTTGAGTTGGATCATTCGACAAGTATAAAGTTTTAACCAAGACTTGACCGTCGTTTAATTCTGGAATTGAAACTTCTTTGACTTCAAAAGTGGAGTCAGATTCGTTGACCTTTGGGTTGATGAATCCAGTTGGACAGTTTTTCAAGAATACTTGAGTAGCGACTTTTGGAGCAGACATGATTGATTGGCTGTATAATAATTGAGTTCAATTGATGAGTAGAATATATATATATATATATTTGTTGAAGAATTAGCAAAAAAGTCGAAGAAGGCTTGCTACTCTTCCCCCCTATTTATATTCACCAAAGGATGTGTATCTCACCGAGATTTTTCATGCATCTCGCGGAGTTTGCGATCTTTGTACTCCAATAATTATTAAGCAGAAGTAAAGTATGGAAAAATTTCAAATTTCCGTAATTCATCGCGCAAACTCTTTGGTGCGAAATCAAACAAACTGAATCCAATAATTAGCAGCCGGTTTACTTTATTATCCGTACAAACGAAAAAACAGCATTTGTCAAAGAGTACATAGAAACTATCAAACATAAAATCAATGAAATATACTGATATACGGATCACGGATAATACCCATGCTGTCTTCCTAAAGCAAAATCAAAGATTTCTATGATACAATCAAGTAAAAGAATATAATTTCAAGTTACAAAATACACAAAGAATTACTAATTGGTCACTTCTCGAATCCTGTTGAAGAACCATCTCCAGAAGCAGCAGCTGCTGCACTCTGTTCATCGCGCTTGGTTTTCTCTTGATTCCAACTAAGTAAATTGACGTCACCGGTTTTTCTAGGTTTAATGAAGTTGATAACCAACAATGTTAAACCCAATACAAAACAAATTCCTCCAGCGACCATCCAACTTATGCCCAAAAAGTCGTTTTTTCCTCCGATGACAGAACGCTGTGTTATATATAAGTACTTCTTACCATTATATGGAGTTACAGGGAAATGTAAACCAACATTAATTTGATAAATACCTGGTTCCAATGAAGCACTATCATTACGTAAAGCCAACTTGTTAAAAGTGGCCAAGGCAGAAGGACGCATCCAATTTTGGAATTGTGGCCAAGTTGAAATATCTGGAATATTCGTTTCGTTGTAACCATCTGGAAACATTTTGTACCAATTAGGTGGGGGAACAATCTCAGTATAGTTGTATGTAGTTTTTTGGAATCTATTTCTATCAGTTGACCACGCAATGCCATTTTCTGTCAATGGGACAGTTTTGTCCTCTGAAGTTCCATTTACTGCAAGGAATGCAGTTGTGAAAGTATCATTAAACAATGAATTGGCAATTAAACCACATGGATAAATTCTAGTACCATTAACATCTGATAATGGCTGACAATTTTGACCCACAGTGTTTTTGATTGTATCCAAACTGGCGGCTTTTCCATTCAATTGATCTTCACTAAATGATTTGACAAAACGACGATGATTGGCATAAAAGTTGTGTAAACGGTAGTAAAGATAAATAGGTCCCTTCATGGTCTGAGGCACTTGGAATTGGACTTCACACACTAATCTTTCATCTTCAAATCTTTGAGTTGAGTCGTTGGTCAATCTCCATGAGAATTGAGGATCCGGGACATTCTTCGAATTGTTTCTGAAATTATAATCAATGTACTTATCTGGAATAGATGTCCAACTATTTGACAGAGCCAAATATTCACACTGAGTGTATTCAATAGTTATGTCTTCAATTCTATCAGATGCATACCACATGGCTGCCCCAAGGGGAACAAAAACAACTGCAATGGCAACTAGCAATGGGATAACAGTCTTTGCAGTCAACACTGGATTTATTGACTTCAATCTTTGCTGAGTAAAAGCATTTTCTTTTGGTCTTCTTGATTTCTCTTCACTAGTATCTATTTCCGATTCGGCTGATGATGATGATTCGTATCCTTCTTCCTGATTGTAATCTTCAACAGCCCTGTTTCCAGCCTGTCTCTGTTGTAGTTCTTGATCTTCTGTAAAGGCCATGATTGTGTATATATGATGTGCTATCCAGTCTACAAAAATGGGAAATACTGAGAGATTACAAAGAAGAAAATTAACTCAGCGATTATTATACCCGATTTGTCCTTAAATTTTAGGCGGAGCTTTTTTTTTTTTTGTTCGAATTTCTATTTTTTCTTTTTCCTGTTGTACTGTTGTAGTGTAATTTTGCATTTGTATGAGCAAACAGATTCATGTCACGTTTCACACGACCCCCATCAAATTTTTTTTTTTTTTTTTTAATTTGCTTTGTTCGTTTTTATGATGAAACTTTTTTTTTTTCTCGCATTTGTTGTCTTTGAGCTGCAACAATCAAAATTTTCATAGAGACCCGGTGTAAATTTTTTTTTCTTCTTCTCTTTTCAACTCTTCTCTTTCTGTTGAATAACGTTCCTGGTGAAGAATATTTACAAGTTTATACTTTTATTTTTGAGAGTAAATAATAGACTAGAAAGAACAAGATGTCCGACTCAGACGCTGAAAAGAATATTGAAATTTGGAAAGTCAAGAAATTGATCAAATCCTTGGAAATGGCTAGAGGTAACGGTACCTCGATGATTTCTTTGGTTATTCCACCAAAGGGTCAAATCTCATTGATCCAAAAGATGTTGACTGAAGAATATGGTACTGCGTCAAATATCAAGTCAAGAGTCAACAGATTATCTGTCTTGTCTGCCATTACTTCTACACAACAAAAATTGAAATTATACAACAGTGTACCAAGAAATGGTTTGGTTGTCTATTGTGGTGATGTCATTACCGATGAAGGTAAAGAAAAGAAATTGAACATAGATTTTGAACCATTCAAACCAATTAATACATCCCTTTACTTGTGTGACAACAAATTCCATGTTGAGGCCTTGAATGAATTGTTGGAAAATGACGATAGATTTGGTTTTATTATTATGGATGGTAATGGTGCCTTATTTGGTGCTGTTAGTGGTAACACTAGAGAAGTCTTGCACAAATTTACAGTTGATTTACCAAAAAAGCATGGTAGAGGTGGTCAATCTGCTGTGCGTTTCTCCCGTTTGAGAGAAGAAAAGAGACACAATTATGTCAGAAAAGTCGCTGAAGTTGCTGTGCAAAATTTTATTACTGCTGATAAAGTCAATGTTAAAGGTTTGATTTTGGCCGGTTCTGCTGATTTCAAAACTGAATTGTCTAAGTCTGACTTGTTCGATAATAGATTACAAGCTAAAGTTATTAAAATTGTTGATATTTCCTACGGTGGTGAAAATGGTTTCAACCAAGCCATTGAATTGTCTGCTGAAACTTTGGCTAACGTTAAATTCGTCCAAGAAAAGAAATTGTTGGAAGCATATTTCGAAGAAATCAGTCAGGATACTGGAAAATTCTGTTATGGTATCGAAGACACCTTGAAAGCTTTAGACTTGGGTGCTTGTGAAAAAGTTATTGTTTATGAAAACTTGAATATTGTCAGATACACATTGAAGGATATTGAAGGTGAAGAAGTAATTGCACACGTTAATCCAGAATTGCCAGATAAATCATGGCAATTGGACAAAAAGACTGGTACTGAAATGGAAATCGTTAAAGAAGAATCATTCTTGGAATGGTTGGCAGAAAATTATAAAAACTATGGTGCTGAATTAGATTTCGTCACTGATAAATCTTCTGAAGGTGCTCAATTCGTCCAAGGTTTTGGTGGTATCGGTGCTATATTGAGATACAAAGTTAACTTTGAGCAATTGGCCGACGAATCAAGTGAAGATGAATATTACGATGACGATGATGACAGTTTTATTTAGATTGGTTTTAATTGCATAATTCATATCATAGCTTTTATTTTTCTTTTACTTTTTCTGTTTTTTCTTCTTCTGATTGTTTTTTTATATTATCTACAACTTTTTTTTTGTTTTCCTTATATATATATAATCATTTCTTTATTATACACTAAACTCTATTTCAGGGTTTTCTTATTAACAGTCTTCTTTTTGGTTACTTTATTTTTGGTTACTTTATTTTTGACATTTTTTGATCCTTTCAAATCTTTCAATGCATTAACCTTTTCATGTCCTAAAACATCTTCATGATGAGCGCCAGTAACCATTTGATGGGCAAGGTTTTGAAGACCACTTGTGATGTAAGATCTTCTAGCATTTTTCTTTATTGGAGCAGCCAATAGACTCTTCAACTCATATCTAAGGACTTTTGTTTGATCTTTTGATAACATTTTGGCTTCTTTTCTTTTACGTTGTTTCTTAATAATATCGTCTTCAAAGTTATCAATATCTGATAAATCATCAACTCCTAAATCTTCTGCCGCTTGTTCAACCCAAGATTTTTCCTTTCTTGTAGCAGTGGCAGAAATATTACCATCAGCTAATTTTGAAGAAATGTCAACTCTCGGTTTGATTTGGGAAACAAGATCCATTTCAATAGGAAGTAATTTGACATCATTGTGCATATTTAATCTGGATGCCTGTTTTTCTGAATTTGCTGCCACTAAACGACGCAATTTTCTTAATGGTCCTGATGCTTCTTGCGGAGAACAAAACATAACAGACACACCCTCTTTACCAGCTCTAGCAGTTCTACCAGATCTATGGATATAAACATCGGCTGATCTAGGCAAATGATAATGTACAACATGATCGATATTTGGAATATCCAAACCTCTAGCAGCAACATCAGAAGCAACCAATACAGCAACTTCATTCTTTTCACTAGCTTCTTTAAACTTTTCCAATGCTCTCAATCTTTGTTTTTGAATCATGGATGAATGAATAGAAAAGGCAGGAATGTTCAAATTATTCAAAAATGGAACCAATCTCTTTACAGAATCAATAGAATTAGCAAACACCAAAGTTGAACCTTTATACATGAGCAAGAAATAGTACAAGTATAAATCACGTTCAGTTGGACCACATTCAACCAATGCCTCTGTAATTTGACCAGAAACGATTTCTTTTGGATTGGCATCAACCATAGCTGGTTTCTTGTCTTTGAATTTCAATTTATCATTCAATAATTTAACAACCTCATCATTATGCATCAATGAGCTTGTTTTACCCTTTTGACGTTTATCCAATTTACCAAATAAATCTCTAGAAAAAGTAGCACTGAAAACCAAAGTTTGCCATTTCCATTCCGTCAGTTTATTTCTTGGTCTATTTTTACCAAACAATTCTAAAATCTTTTCAAATTCTTCAAAATGTCCATCTTGTAACAATCTATCAGCTTCGTCAAGAACAATAATATCAGTAGATGCTAATCTTTTACATAATTCGAGGTCACCTTGAATCAATTCCAACAATCTACCCGGAGTTGCAACAATGATCCCGGGTCCATGTTTCAATAATCTTTGTTGTTTTTGTATAGATAACCCACCTGTGATACTTACAATTCCTCTTGTAGATAATGGTGAATATTTAGCCAATGCATTTAAATGTTCCACAACCTGATGAGCTAATTCTCTAGTTGGAGCAAAAATTATACCTGTTGGATGATTGATCTTTTTATCTTTATTATTTTGTTTAATTGTATTTAAAGATTGGATGTACTTTTCCAAAATTGGGATACCATATGCCAATGTCTTACCGGAACCAGTAGTAGCTTTACCAATGACATCTTTTCCTTGTAATGCGATTGGGATGGTTTCCTTTTGAATTGGAGTTGGTTTTTGAAATCCTAATTGTGATAATCCATTAAGTGTATAACCACTAATTGAAGATCCTAAATCTCCCTTTTGCCAGATTGGTAAGTTGATTTCATTATCATCTGGTAATGGCAAATCAAGGTTTGCAAATGATACAATACCAAGTTCCCCGTTCTTGTCAGAATCAGCGGTGGAAGGTTCATCTTTTTGTTCATCACCTTGTTCATCCTCTTGTTCATCACCTTGTTCATCCTCTTGTTCATCGTCTTTTTTATCATCTTCTTCATC
Organism: Candida tropicalis MYA-3404; assembly: GCF_000006335.3. Classification (NCBI taxonomy): domain Eukaryota; kingdom Fungi; phylum Ascomycota; class Pichiomycetes; order Serinales; family Debaryomycetaceae; genus Candida; species Candida tropicalis. The sequence goes on along the minus strand of NW_003020049.1, from coordinate 1,248,941 downwards.
TTCAAATCCTCCAAATTCGTCTTCTTCCATAGCCTCATCGTTATTTTCATCGTTATCATTATCGACTTTGATATCATCATTTTCAGGAGTTTTCTTCTTCGAGATCTTCTTTTCATCAGTAACAACAAATTCCGCTTTCCCGTCAACCATTTTAACATCAACTCCATCAATCTCTTCTAATCCAAAAAACCCTTCATAATCGCCCAAATTATCTGGAATTTCAACTGGTGTCCATGCTAATTCATTGATTTTGACAATTTTGGATTCCCTCTGAAGTTTTTGCTTCAAAGATGGTGTCTTTCTTGGTTTCGATATCTTCTTCTTTCCTTGCTTAGATATCTTCTTTTTTCCTCTTTAGCCATTGTTTAAGAGGAGTGTTAGTGATGTCGTGTAGACTGTTAGTGAAAAGAACAGTTTCAATAAGAAACCAAAATAAAAAAAAAAAAATTACAGGAAAATTCGCAATGCTCATCTGAAATAAATTTTATAAGGACAAAAAAAAATTGGTTTGTCTACAATGAAGATCAGAGTTAACTACCAATTGTTACACACCAATCATGGCAAAGAAGAAGTCCCGATCTGGGTTATTGAAAGCTCCTAAAACAATTACTGGGAAACTTGGTACTCCTAAAAGTTTAAAACCTCAAAGAACCAGAGAAATTATACGTCGGTTTCATGTATTACAGAAAAGTAAGACATTGGTAATTATAAAACTACGAAAATCATATCCTCAAATCACAGTTAATGATTATAATGTAATTCAAGCAGATGCAAGTTATAAATCCGCTTTTAAGAGTTTCATTGCTCCAACGAAATATTCTGATAATCCTATCTATAAAATTGATGATACATTGACAAAGTCAGATTTAGTTCAAATACTAGCCAGGATTGATTCAGAAATTGAACAACGTGGTGGAATTGAGTCTTACCAGTCTGCATCAACACAAGGTCAAACTAGTAAAAGAGGTGGTGACTCGTCAAAAAAATTAGTTGAATGGTTACAACTGGATAAATATGAAAATAAGCTTAACGATGTTACTGCGTTGGAAATTGGTTGTTTAAGTCCTCATAATGTTATTTCAACCTGTGGTATTTTCAAAGATATCGTAAGAATTGACTTGAATTCACAAGATCCCTTGATTCTTGAACAAAATTTCATGGATAGACCATTACCAGAGAATGAATCTGAAAAATTCAATTTAATCTCGTGTTCTTTAGTTATAAATTTTGTTCCAACGCCTAAAGAAAGAGGAGAGATGTTGATTAGAATGACTAAATTTTTGAAAAAACCAAAGAAAAATATGAGTTCTTTATTTTTAGTATTACCATTACCTTGTGTATCAAATTCGAGGTATTTTGACAATGAAAGATTACTTGAAATGATGACCATGTTAGGATTTCAACAAACATTTTATTATGAAGCAAAGAAAGTTGCATATTGGTTATTTGATTGGACAGGCAAGACCAAATTGGTTAAAAGTTTTCAAAAGAAGGAACTACATTCAGGATCATCGAAAAATAACTTTTGTATTACTATATCATAAATCTATTATATACACCTTTTTTTGGCATTTCTTTTACTATTATTTTTATTATTGTATTTTTCGTTTATTCGTTATTATTATTATTATTATAATTATAATCATTCAACATGTTTAGAAATTATCATTCATCAATAAATCATTTGCAATAGACAGAGTCAAATGGACATTAAAAAAAAGTAGGGGAAGAATGTTTGTGAAGTGAAAATCATGGAGATTCGACAGCAGATGGTTTAGCATAACCAGTGGAGTGTGCCATTTGTTCAGCAGATGGAGGAATCCAGTTGGCAGATTTCCATGGCAAAATATTTTGAGAATACATTTCATCAACTTCTTCCAAACTCAAACCTTTAGTTTCCATAATGGAGAAGTAAACAAAGACAAATGATGCGGCAAGACAACCGGTGAAGACAAAACCGTAGTAGAAGTGGATGGCATTAATAATGAAGGAAGTGAAGAAAGAAATCAAGAAACCCCACATCCAGTTAGAACCAATAGCAACAGCCATGGCCTTACTTCTGACACGTAATGGGTAAATTTCAGAAAGAATAGCGTAAACACCACCAGCCCAAGTTGAAGCAAAGAAGAAAATGTACAAACAGGTAATGAAAATCATAGCTCTACCAGTGGAACGGTTAGTGACATCACTATCAAAATCATTGTTTTCGTACAAGTTAACAGAACCAAGAATGGAGTAGATAATGAAGGCGACAAACATACCAGCAGAACCAACCAATAAACAAAGTCTTCTACCCAATTTTTCAATGACGTAAATGTTGACAAAAGTGGAACCAAAGTTGACAGCACCCAAAATCATAGAAGTTTCAAAGGAATCTTCCAAACCGATAGCTTTGAAAATAGAGGTAGCAAAATAGAAGAAGTAATTGTTACCAGTCAATTGTTGGAGGGAAGCTAAACAAACACCAGTGACAACTCTCTTGAAAATTGCTGGTTTACCGCTAAACAATTCACCCCAAGAAGCACTACCAGCTAATCTTTCTCTTTCAACACCGGCTTGGATCAATTGCAATTCAGCAAAAACAAATGGATCTTCTTGGTTCAATTTGTTGGATCTGGCAATGGAAACTTTTGCATCATCAATTCTGTTCTTTTCAACCAAGTATCTTGGAGATTCTGGCATAAACAACATACCGCAGATCAAGAAAATAGCCCAAAGGAAACACAAACCTAATGGAATTCTCCATTGAGCAGAGTTATCCAATTTCTTGGTACCATAAGTACAACAGTAACCAATAAAGATACCCAAAGTGATACACAATTGGAAACAACAAACCAAAGTACCTCTCAAAGCTTTTGGAGCGGATTCACTAATAAACATTGGAGAAATGACAGAAACGGTACCAACAGCCAAACCAGTAATGGCACGTCCAATCATAATTTGGTACCAAGCGTGTTGAGCAGAAATTTGAACAATGATACCAACAACGTAAATAGCCATAGAAAACATCAAACCGATTCTTCTACCATACATGTCACCAACTTTGGCGAATACTAAACCCCCAATACAACAACCAACGTTGAAAATGGAAATAATTAAACCAGTACGAACATTAGACAAGTATCTTTCACCAGAACCATTAATTTGACCAAATCTTTCGAGGAAATCAGTCATGTTGACGAACCCAGAAATGGTACCAGTATCATATCCAAAGACAAAACCACCAAAGGCAACCAAGAAACATAAACATGAAATTAAGATATATTCTTTGTATGACTTCTTAGCCAAGGTTTCATCAATGATTTGTTGCAAGTCATCACCTTTAGCGTCAGCTTCTAAGATGGAAGAAGATGTGTTGCTTGAATTTTGTTCGGAATTACTCATAGTCCTATTTTTATTTTTATTTTTCTCTCTCTCTCTATTTGGTATAGACAAGATATAAAGTGAGTATAGATCTGTAGAATTAAAAATAAAAATAACAAAATTCCTTGAAAAAACTTGGGGATAAATGTGGGTATTTATGGGAAAATTTGTGGGACATTCATTACAATTTACTCTTCATATCAAAATACTACCTGAACAAAAGAAGAAATAGAAAATAAGGCAACTGGGAATATTCATCGGAAAAACTTATTGTGATTTCTTTTTTTTTTTCTCTTACTTTCATCAGTTTTTTTTTTTGTGCATGGTTGCAATTTCTTGGCCACAATTTCAAAAAAAATTGCAAAAAAAAAAAAACAATTCGACTTCTTGGTACCAACAATTCATCAAATTTTTGTTAGTTTGGTTTGTTTCCTTAGAATTCTTTCTTAGTAAACCGTTTGATATTAGACAAGGTTATGACCAAACCAGAGGGTTTCGAGTTATGAATTTTTCTTTGGTGTTGATAAAATCAACTCACCATTGCAAACAAAAAAAAAATAAAAATAAAAATCTCTGTCAATTCTTCTTTATATTGTATCATAGAAACATTTAAAACGTTGCAACTTTAAAAGAGTCAAATTATCATGTATAAGAAAAGAAAGCAGCTGATATCGTTTCGGCAAGCATTCGGGATCAACACAAGAAAATAGAAATATAATGAAATTAAGCCACAAATAAACTTTTCAAAAGTAATTCAGAACCCCATGGTTTTGTGGGTCACTCCTTGGGGAGTAAACTTTAGTGGTGCATTATTGAAGAAAAGAAATGAAAAATTTGTCCTGGGCAAATTCTCATCTATGGTTTGTCCAGTAACAGCAGAAAATAATAGAACATTAGTTGAGCTTAAAAACTCTCTGGAAACAAAAATAAAACCTAGTCATTCTTAGTCATTCTCAGTGTACTTTTTTGCTTGTGCTCTGGTTTACATATATTTTTTTTGCTTGGTTTGTCAAGTGACTTTTCTTTTGTTTTGCAACTATAGTTATTGTAAGTTCAATGATATTACAATAATAATTTTCCCATAATTCGGAAAAACTTTCTACACAAAAAATAATTGGGCATATGCACGCACATACAGAGAATAGTTCACAGTACATTATTCGCAGCAATGCCGCATGCTTTCCTTCTCCCCCTCCCCCACCATTTCATGTATTGGGTGATTGTTCAAGCGTACATCAATATCCGGGTAGTTTTCTATTTTTTTTTCTTTTTATAGAACATCTCTTGAATTGGCGTTGCATTGTATTGTTAGCACCGATGATTATTGTAGCATAATCACATTGAAACAGTGTTACAATTCGCAAGCAAAAATAGAAAGAAAAAAAAGTTTTGCAACACAAAAGTAGTAAACAAAAAAAAGAGCAACAGCCTGCCGCATATCTCACAAATTTTGCTGTTAATTTTTTTTTTCTCGTTGGTCTTGTGGGTGACTAGACAAAAACACGCTCCATCATCGTACGACGATTCTCCACCATGTTCAACCTGGGGGAATGAATGAAATTGATCGCTTGATATTACTCTTGGTATTTAATTTGTCTAAGTGGTTATGCATTATGTTTCAGAAAAAATTTTAGCTCACTCGGATTAATTTGACAAATATTCCCGTATCCGCATGTCGGTAATTAACTTTGGAAAAATAATTCCACTATCCCAATGTCTTCTGGAGTGACTCCGTCCACTTCTCTTCTTTTTTTTTTCTTTGTCTCTAAATTAGATCTTTAATCTGGGCAAGAATAAATGGTAAGTTGAAGGATTTATCATTGATTCGCTCATTTTTTTTGTCCTCGGAATATGCCAAGCAAGTTGAGATTTCACTTCTCACAAGTTATTTGAATAGTATGGCCAATACCCCAGTGGTATGATGGATATTGTTGATGGTGGGGGAATTCTACCCTTACGATTAATTCTGGAGTTACAAGAAGTAATATTAATTAACTAATTGTCTGTTATGCCAATGCTGTTTTTACTTGTAAGTGGACTTTGTTATGCAGCAATACATAATAAACACAATGAAAAAAAGGGGTATATTAAATGAAAGAGAAAAGAAATAACAGAATACATAAATATAAAAGAAAGAAAAAAATCTAAGCCCAAACTTGTAATTGTTCATAATAATCGACACGTTTGTTTCCTGCATTGGTAATATTTTTGGTGACTGCATAACGAATATCATCAACCATTAGTGGATGTCCACATGCAACAAATGCAACGGATTTTTGACATTCATCTACTTCAATAGCAACAATCTCTTGAATATCAGGTCTGCCTTCTCTAAAATGAATATTATTCAAATCACGTTTCATTGTACTGAAAGCATCATTATCACTGGACCCTGGTTCAAAATCAGATTCATCAGTTCTAGTATATTGGTCATATTTCTCCTTCATCGAATAATCTTCCTTTTCGCCTCCTTTATCATAATAATCTTCAAAACTAGAAGCAGAATCTGGCTTTGTAACATAAACAGTGGTTTCAATATTTGTATTTCTTAAAGCTCTCAATTCATTGTAAAACCAAGCAACCGACTTGAATTCTCGAATAACCCAAATTAATTTTACAACTTGTCTTGATTGGTCACGTGATTTTTCGCCCAATTGGATGACTTCATTGTAAATACCTGGAATACCATTACCACCAGCAATGAAAACAGCGGTGTCAGCAAATCTTGCTCCTGTTGGTTCACCATATGGACCTTCAACACCAACTCTGATTTTAGCACTTCTTCCTGGACGAGCTGATAAGTATTTGTACAAGCTACTGGTTAAGCCACCTTTGACTTTACAGAAGCATACAATATGACGATCTTCCACAACTGAATCAGTAAATGTAAATGGATGTGATTGCCAGAAACTAGAAGGACGCAAGAAATGAATAAATGCATGACCGCCAGGAACTGATGTCCAATAATTAGAAGTTGGAATACTGACTTTAACAGTTTCATCAGATAACAAAGTAACTTGAGCCAATGGGAATCCAAACATGAGCAAACGAATAACTCTAACTAATCTGTCAAAAAACCAAACTGCCAATACTGGATACATAAAGTAAACATAACCTAAATCTTGAACATGTATCCATGCACCAGCAACCCACATTATGGCAAGAACGATATGACCAATCAAAAAGACTTCATACCAACGTCTTCTCAAATAAAGAAAACCTTGCATAAGCATAACTCCACCGGAAACAGTTGCAACAATACCAGCTTTCATATATCCTTCCTCTATAGCGGTGTTGTAGAAATTTCCAAGTTCTTTGGTATAACCAGCAGCATGAATAATAATCAAACAGTACATTACTCTAGAAGTCCAACGGTGGAAAGTGACAAATCTAGAGTATTGCCATCTTGTTAACCATTGTAAGAAATTATTACGACCAGCAAATAAGAATACCAATGGCATCATCATGGTAGCAATAATACCACATCTGTCTATAACATATCTTAATCTAGCAGCTGCGCTGGTGAATAAAACTGGATCTCCTGGGATATATCCAGTATTAACAGAAAGGAAAATTATCATCAAGATTAAAAATCCAGAAAGCATTAAAGATTCAACTCTTGAAGGAACAAGGAATTCAATAAATGAAATAGATTTAGCGTTGGTCTTTGCTTTACCAACTAAAGCTGGAAGAGTTATATTCTTTCTAATCCCATTGATGAATCCATTTGACGAGTATAAACCAGGGAATAAGTATCTGCTCCAACTTACAATTGATCCCATAACAAACATTAATAACCAGTAACCATAAATACCTGCACCATAGTACAAGGCATCATCATAATTGCCCAAGTATTTGTCATAAGCATCTCTGTATAATTGTGTTTCGTATTGACTTAATAAAACAGGATAGTCAATGACCTCGGTACTGTTGAAACCTTTCACTGTTGATGTATTCTTAGCATTTTCCACATACTTGGAGTATGCATCTTCTAATTGAGGAATAGTTAATGAAACACCACCTTGAATTCTACAATATCTAATTAAACCATTCAAATATGTTGTGGTGTTCTTCTTGTCATATGCAAGACATCCCATAACTGATTCAACCCAACCTGGAGATGTACATAAACAAGTATAATTTGTATTGAAAGCACTGGTACCAGCACAATAGGTAGCAGCATTATTAACCTGTAAATTACAGGCATACGAAGGTATCATATTGGAATATCTAATGAATTCAAGGTTTTTGACTTCAGGCACATTAGATGCATGTGCACCCAATGTTGCCAAGCTAAGTAGAAATAACAACTTCATTGAGGCGTAATAAACCGTGATTTAACGTTAATAAATAATAACAAGTATGTTCAATCCCTCCATATAAAATAATCCAATGGGGATTCGCTTAATTATTTATACATTTAAGAAATTAGAAACATCCCAGAATCTATTGGGGGAACTGTAAGGCGAAAAGTTGCAAAAAAAAATATAGTCAAAAAAAAGACAATAAAATAATAAAAAAAACAGAGAATAATACAGATTGTCAAAGAGATACGTTCCTGTATATAATACTAACATTCAAATTGAAAACAGATTGCTTCGATACATGAAGCAAAAAGAGATGAAATTGTTGTTGTTCATTTAACGTCGATCGTTTCCCCTTTCAATCGTGCGTAGATCCGGAATTTTAAACAGTATTTATTGTTAGATACTAACATGATAAAGAATGTTGTAAATCGAAAAAAATAATTTTGAAACGTTAATCTTAGTCTTCTTTCAATTTCAATTTCCCTTCATCAAGCTCTTTGATACAACAAAAGAAGATTGGCATTCAAGAAAAACAAGGTAGGTGAAAGAAATAAGTTCTGAGAAAAAGTTTTCTGCAAAACTTGCGAGCAGGAAAGTTGTACACTTGGTAGTGATATGTGCACGCGGGTACATATTTGCGGCCACGTTGTATAAGGAGGAGAAATGAATTAACCAACAAGTAAGTGATTTTCACAGTCATTGTAAATTTCAATTCCAGGCAGTACGTTCATGGATTACAAAAGAAATTCGTTAAACAATCATGATCAGCTGGTAGTATTTAAATCTTATGCACCATAAAGCCAATGGGATATCAAGTTTATTGTATATTGTAAAGTTTTGATTGTTGTTTTATAAAAGAAGATATAACCTAATTTAACAATGAATTGTACGGATTTGGTTAATTACGATGCTCCCCGAATGTAATCGTAACAAAAAAGAATTTACTTTCAATCATTGAATACATTTCAAACAGCAAAGGGGTAGATGTAATTTGCTATAATTACTTTCCGTGAAAGCAATCTTCTTTAATTGAATGACAACTTCTTATCTTTGAAACCCCCTACCCTTCATTCTCTCCACAAGCCAAGGTTTTATCTCCATATACATCCTGGGAAGACATAAACTTAAAGAATAATAATAATAAATCTTGACTCGTTGATCTATCAGAATTCCTTGTTCTTTGTAATTTGAACAAAGTAAATGTTTCATGTTAAAACGTCAAATTTTTTATTAATTGTTTCAACGCCAATGTCGATCCTTCTCTCTTGATTCATCATCAATAATATCCTAGCAAATTAGATGAATTTGTCAGCTTAGTAAAGTTCAATATTTGTGCTTAACAATACAATTCATCATTATCTGAGGTTTGTAGTCTCAAACGATCTAATCGCCTGGATATTCAAAGGGATAAAATATACATGTAAATCACCGTTCTTTGATTTTTGCTACTGAGTATGAAAGGCACACCACCACTCTACAGTCTACTTAGATATTCATGATTTGTAAGAAAAAAAATTGTGACAATGATGGGATAAGTAATTATCCATGGATTATTTGTTGTTTCATGCTTTTTTTGTTGGACGTCTGATGGTTGAGCTGTTTGGTGTCTAGTTACGCGTCGGTGAAACCGGTCTGCACGAAACCCTTCTCTCTCAAAAAAAAAAAAACTTGAAATTGAGATTGGAATTGAGATTGAAATTGAGATTGAAATTGAAATTGAAGATCACATCGAGCACACCCAGTTCATTATCGACCGACAACCATGCCACGTCTGCAGTCTACTTTAAAGTCTCTACTAAAAAATTGGGAATATAAAATAGCTATATTTATTGCTGTGTATTTTCTTTTCTCGCATGTTCTTTTAGAAACAACCGATACTGTTAAGGAAAAGGGGTTGAAATCCCATCTCAAGCTTTTACCAGAAGAAGTTATTGAATACTACGAAAAACAGCCATTCCCCCATGATGTTGAAAAATACGCCTATATGCAATATGCTACAAATTATGATTATTTAAATTTGGCAATTATCAACTTTATTCACTTACGTAAGTCAGGAACCAAGATTCCAAACTTGGTGATTATCTACGATAATATTCTTAATTTTTATGCTAGTGATAAATGGAGTGATTTATTTCAAGTTGCCAATCATTATAAAATTACTTTGAAATCGGCTCCGTTGATTAAAGCAAACTACAAGGATGAAACAAACTGGGCAGCTTCGTTCACAAAGTTTCATGTTTTCAATCATGATGAATATGAAAGAATTGTTTTCTTCGATTCTGATTCAATGCTTGTGGATATCCCTGAAGAAATTGATTTTGATAATATGGAAAGCAAGTTCAATAATATTGATGAATTGTTCAAGATTCCAAAAGAAATATCATTTGCCTTACCACAAGCATATTGGCTAAATAATGTTGTTGAAGGTAAGAGTGCTAAACCAAAAATAAAAGTGGAAATTCCAAACAAGAAGAGATATTCCCTTAGAATGAAGAAATTGGTTAATGATTTACAAGTGTCCCAGGATTTTAACGTATTACCCCTGATTATTTATGAAAACCATTATTACGATAACCTGAACCATTTTTTTGCTAATCACATCATGGTTCTAGAACCCTCAAAGAAGACATTTAACGAATTGATGAGATACGTGAACAACCCATGGTGGTGGTATATTACCAATAGGGCCAACCTTAGAAAGCATTCAGATTATGATATGGAAATCCTCAACAAGTATTTGTATAATGAGTTACGAAATAAAAACGTAAACGTGGGAATATTACCTCATAGAGTCTATGGAGTTTTGACTGGTGAGTTTGGAGAAGAATGGCACGAAAGGTTTGTTGCTGAACCTCAATATTTGCCATTTGTAAAGAAGAAATCTAACAATGGATGGAACGCTATTGAGTTCTTTAGAAAGATTAAACTTGTTCATTTTTCGGATAGTCCAATCCCAAAACCATGGGAAGAAGAAAGTAACAAGGATCACTATAACACAAAGAAAATTTACTGCGCCCATGGTGACATGGAAAAGTATAATAAGGAATATCCGGTTTATAAGCCAAGATTAACTGCAGATTGTGACAGTGTTGATATATGGAATTGGTTGAGAAATCAATTCTATAGAGAAAGACAGGGATACTGGTTGGTGTAGTATAACATAGGTTTGTACATTTATAGGAAACAGCCATAGATCATCTCAAATCAAATAAATTTTCCTGCATCTTGAGCGTTCCAGAATTGTTTATAGTGTTTCTAAAAATGGAAGTGCAAATCAAATCACATACGAAAAAAAAAAAAATGAAACGAAAAAGAAAAGGGAAAAGAAAAAAAAAAAAATTTTAATCTTACTAACCACCATCAAAACAAATCTGATCATTTAAGGGATATCCTTCATAACTAAGTGTTAGTGAGAATTATTCATTTAAAGGTTTTCTTTGACTTAGGTTTTTAATAACACATTCGCTTACATACATATCATATACCTATCATGCCATTTCAGGATCAAATAATTGGAGTTACAATGACTACCGTGGCTGCGGTTATCAAAAGAGCTGATGATGATTCCACCACAACAACTAGTTTACCTACAGTTTCCTCCCTGGGTATGCCAACTTTATCTGACCCAAATGCATACACTACCCCAAGTGTCACTGTGCCACCAAATAGTGGTAACCCTTTCATAATAAGACAATCCAACCCGGCTGGAACTGTGTTTATTGCTGTCGGGGCAATAGTCGGAGCTATTTTACTAGGTTTTATCTTGTACCACTTGATTGTTTCTTTGACTGCCTCTAGATTGGCCAAAAGAACTAGTGCTGATGATAAGAAATTATATGAAAAGTATCAACACAATAATAATAACGCTTATGGATTCTCTGGTATGACACCACAATCTACTTTGAACAATTTCACCACCGAGTATGGTGGTTCTGTTTCCAAATTGCCTTTGTTGAATAAATCATTTGGTAATATAAATGGCTCACAAGTTGGAGATAACTCAACAATTTACCAATCCGAAGTTGGTGCGGCTGTGACATCAAAACACGATTTAACAAAGATGTTTGTTTCACCAACAGCTGAGGTTATGCAACACAAGAGAGTCAGATCTAGTCATTACAATCCATCATTAAGTAATTTGTCTTTTGGTGGTTCCACAAGTAATTTAGTTAATCCATCACCTGCTACAAATAGACATTCACAAGTGGTACCTAACTTGTACATTAACCAAGAGGTCAACAATAGTGATTATTCCTTATCTCAACAAGGTTCTATGGCAGCATCGTCCCAACAACAAAGTCAACAACAGCAACAACTTTCTACTCCATCCAATAGAAGAACACTTCCTTCTATGTATCTTGAAGATTTAATTGATAAAGAATAGGTGGGTTTTATAAGTATGAATCAAAGGTTTTAAGGGGACGTTTTTTAAACTAAAGGGTTATGAATATGAGAGTATTATATGATCAATATACCTAAATATATATATATTATTATTTGTATACCTAACTGTTGGATCATAATTCGTGTTGTCGTGTACTGTAGGCAAATTAATAAAAAAAAAGAAAAAAAAAAGACGAATTGGGAAAAGTTACAGAGAAAAATTTATTAGTAAACAACAAACACTCACACACAGACAGACAGAACACGATAATAAATTACACACACGAAGATTCAATTTTCAATCACAAATTTTTTTTTCTTAACATTTCAGTAAATTTTTTTTTTTTCTTTTTCCCATTAGGAAAGTACTGTTTAATTATCCTTTTCTACCCCCTTCCAACAGTTGATAGACACAACTGCTCATAGAACAGATTAGCAGGATATAAGAAGAAGAAGAAGATATGCCTCTTTGTGGTGGTGGTCAAAAGACAAGTATGTACACCTGTTATTATCACCATTGTATTCCCCCCAAACCAGAAGAGAAAAATAAACAAAAACATGAAAAAAAAAAGAAATAGAAAATAAAAACCGTCTAACTAATATTGGAATCAATGTCTAATTGACAATAAATGAATTGAGAGTTACTAACATGAGTTCTTAAATAGTTCAAAGAAAGATAGTTATTCTTGGGGATGGTGCATGTGGTAAAACTTCCCTTTTAAATGTGTTTACAAGAGGTTATTTCCCACAAGTTTATGAACCAACAGTATTTGAAAATTACGTGCATGATATATTTATTGATGGTCAATCCGTTCAATTATCCTTATGGGATACTGCAGGTCAAGAAGAATTTGATAGATTACGATCTTTGTCTTACTCGGATACACATTGTATTATGTTGTGTTTTTCAGTAGATTCTCCAGATTCCCTCGAAAACGTCCAAAGTAAATGGGTAGGCGAAATTGCTGATCATTGTGAAGGTGTCAAATTAGTTTTGGTAGCCTTAAAATGTGATTTGAGAAGTAATGAAGATGCAGAAGAACAACAACAATCCAATCCTTATTCCTCCCAAAAGAGATTAATTACATACGACGAAGGTTTAGCCGTGGCAAAGAAAGTTGGAGCATTGAGATATTTGGAGTGTTCTGCAAAGAAAAACAAAGGTGTTAACGAAGCATTCTCGGAAGCTGCCAGATGTGCGCTTAATGCCAAACCTAAGGGAGCCAACGACAACGAGCCTGAGAAGAAAGGTTGTGTGATAATGTAATATACAATAAAAGAAAATTAGTTCCATTCATTCATTCATTATTCTTTTTTTTTTTTTCATTTTCTTCTTTTCATTTAAAATAAATATGTGTATAATCAAACATAAATTTAATGATATTTAATAGCAACCCATTTATACTTTTTTGAAAGGGTTTTCTAATAATTCCGTACGTTTATTCCATATGTCTTCGGAACTTCCTTGAGCTTTATCTTCAAGAAATCTTTTCTTGTAAAATTCTTGTACTTTAATACGAGCTTTTAACTCACTTTCATCCAATTCCTCAAGTGGTTTTTCTTTTTGATTCATAAATGTTCCATTCTTTAAAGCAAACCAGAACTTTTCTCTTTGTCTAGTACATGAATCATAAGTACCATATCTATAATAATTCTTGACTTGTCCTCCTAAGGCAAAACAAGCAAATAATTCATCCATAGCTGTAGTTAAAGAAACTTGACTGGGGTAATCATTCAAAGTTGTATCATTTTGAATAGCTTTTGTTATTGCTTTTCTTCTTTCTTGAATATCTTCAGTGGTGGAATCTTGAAAAAGTTTCCAAATTTCATTAAGCTCCTTATCTTCTTTTGACATAATGAGTTGTAGATGCAAGGGAAATGGAATTGACAAACTTGGTTCAGAATCTTTTTTTTTTTTTCATTTAGATTTTTTTTCTCTTTCTTTGTCTTACCTCAAACTGATCCAAGTTTGACATAGCAAATCAAATTCAAGTCATGTGAAATCCCCAATAATATGCATTGGTGGAAGTAAACAAATAAATTTATATGTAATTGTAGTATTAATGATGATCTGAAGATTGATGTGTACACTTCTTAGATCTAATTGGATTTGACTCTGTATTCATAAAAAAACAGGTCGATTTGATGATTCGGAAGTAAGAGTTACTCTGTTGAACTGTGTTATGGATTCAGTTATTAGCTTGGTGAATATGAACTGGCTTAAATATGACTAGAAATTCATATTAATTTGGATAGTTCATTTTATTCAATATTCCTGTCATTTTTAAAAAAATTTGTAAGGAATCACAAGTAAAATATTCTGCAATAATCAATTCTACACCATACAGCAATAATTCACTTTAGACCTATGAATGAAATAGTGATAACATCCTACATGATAATAGTGCAAAATAGGCTAATAACCAAGTGTCAATGCTCTTTACAAATTGGATTAAACAAACATTACCTAACAATTTGTAGTGTTGTCTTCAACACGGACGTTTCCGCTTCCAACAAGTTCAACTGTTTAGCACAGTTGGATAACAACCACATGAGTTGGTTTAAGTTCCGGCTCGAATCAGCTCTTGGGAGGACAGAAATCAAAGCTTCTATGGCCAAGTTGGTAAGGCACCTCACTAGTAATGAGGAGATCATAGGTTCGAATCCTGTTGGAAGCATTTCTTTTTTGCTTATTTTTTTACAACATGCAATTTATGCGAGTAATTATACTCGTTTTATAGTCGTATTTTTTTTTTTGTTTAAAGTTCACACAACAAGAAAATCTGAATAATCTATTTAGTTTAAATTACGTGTGTCTACTATCTTCGGTTTTTAAGTATGGGTTTTCCCTTAGAATTTGAGCTATTCTACTATTAACTATCTCCATTCTTTGGATAGACTCCTGTTGAGCATCCAAAACACTTCTGACGTCCTTCTGGAAGCTTGAACCACTTGACGAAGAGGTAATGTCGGCTCCTCTCCTTCTTTTGAGTGCAGGTCGTCTTAATATTACTAATTGCACATCTAATTTAACATTCTTTGCTAGCAAAAGTTGAATAAATCCGACATTCGATTGGTAGGATTTTATTAATTCATCAAACGCTGCATTACGTCTTTCTGGTGACCCCAATATCTCTTGTTTTATTTGTTCAATTGAATCAAGCTCGACTTGTGGGAATACCTCACATGTATCGTCATCATTTGATGCTTTCTCTCTAGGGAGGACAACCTCTTTTGGTTCTTTCTTATCGTGATGTCCATTCAACACACGAATGTAGCTTCGATTTGCTAAATCAACCTGTTATCAACCACCAATGATAACACGGCTAGTAAGCTGTCTATTTCTTGCCAGCTTGTACTTTTTCAAGAAATTTGCTTTGTTCATGGAACTTCTTTTACCTGCATTCATGATTTTGTTATTCTGCTTGGAATAGTCTGTTAGAACATTTACAAAACAAAAGGTGTCAATTGGCTGGAGGATATGCAGAGTAGCTGGAGGTAGGAGCAATGTTGTTACATTGATTTCACTATATGTGCCCAAGAATGCAGTCGAAGTATGTGAATTATGGTTGTCCATAATCAAAAACACTTCATCATTACTGATACCAGCATTTGTATGGGGATAAACCACTCCCGAAACCATTGAAGGGCTCTTTCATCATTTGACCAACCTGTATTAGATGCTTTATAACACCAGTATTTGCTCTTAACCTTGCTGATCCAAGCTTTATGAAGCTTCCTTCCTTTAAAAATCACGAAAGGGGGTAATGATTTACCATCCTTGCTAATAGTCACCAAAATAGTCACATATTCTAAATCATTGGCATCTGGAGGACACAAATCATTTTCTCCAACTCTCTGGAAAGTATATTTATTAGATTATTCCTTCAATTTTATGATTGTTCCATCCATATTGTACACGTTTTTGGGATCCACACCCTGTAGCATCAACTTTCTCTTTAAAAGACTCAAACCAAGTCTCAACCTTGTCATACTCACATCCCTTGAGACGTTCAGATGACACTCTTCTTGTCAAGCGACATTCAATGATGGGATTTCTAGCTTTGAATAACTGATATCAACCATCTACAAGCTTTGTATTGGATCCCCTAGCACACAAAATTTCATACCCGAGCTCTATCATTCCAGTTTTTGTTATCGTCTTTCCAGCATAAAGAGAACATATATCCAGCCCACTAATGTCTGTTCTTCAATTTTTGACAATATCTGCTGTCTTTGGTGCCAATTGTCAACAGAACCATCAGGGATTGCCCTTTACAAACGTGATTCCACAGTCTTGTAGTTCAATTTAGTGCCGCGTAAGTATTGCAGTAAATTAACCACTTTCCCTGCAACCTGATTTCTCTTTATGTCTCTAACAACTGTATTGATGTCAATTGGGTTATCAGAATTATTGATAACTATAGTAGCCATGTTTCTGCAATTTACTGGTGCAACTTTAGCCTTCATATATATTCATATCTGAGTACTACATTCTAGGAACATTTTTTTAAAAAATAAACCAAGTCACATCATGTGCAAAAAAAGAAATGCTTCCAACAGGATTCGAACCTATGATCTCCTCATTACTAGTGAGGTGCCTTACCAACTTGGCCATAGAAGCTTTGATTTCTGTCCTCCCAAGGGCTGATTCGAGCCGGAACTCAAACCAACTCATGTGGTTGTTATCCAACTGTGCTAAACAGTTGAACTTGTTGGAAGCGGAAACGTCCGTGTCTATGATAAGACCTCAGAATCTTGTAGAAAATTTGAAATGGATATAGATTTGTTATTCCTTAAATATTCTACAATTATTAAGTTGGTTTTAAAATACTATTGGTAATATAATTGTTAGTTTTGAGCTGTAGATTAGCGATGATCTATTTAATATGGTTCTGACTCTATTTTGTTAAGATTCTCTGTTAAGTATTGTTCAATTCGTAATTAATCACCAAATATGCAAAAAAGAAATAATTCTATCACAAAATAATACATTGAAATACCAATATACTAACCATCTCTTTTAATAAGTTGCCAGTCTAATACTATATTTCTCTTTATCTTAATAAATCCTATCAACTTTACAAAAATCGACCATACTGCACGACCAAACACACTGTACACTTTTTTTTTTTTCAGTCAATCAAATTTTCATCAAATTTTTCTCAGTGAGATTTTTTTTTCTTTCATCCAAAGACCAACAATACTACTTGACCTAAGAAGCCATTGATTTATTTAATACAATGTTCAGTCTACCTTCATTCACACAGAAATTCACTTTCAAGAATGTGAATTTCTTGACATCATTCCGTCAACTTGGTAAAATGGGTTATTTACAACCAAATGAAGGATCCACTCAAAGTTATAAAAGATTGGGTCGTGGTGCTTCATCAGGTAAAGGTAAAACTTCTGGACGTGGTCAAAAGGGTCAAAAAGCTAGAGGTAAAGTTCCTTGGTGGCTTGAAGGTGGTCAAACTCCATATTATAAACGTTTCCCAATGACTGGTTTTAGAAATCCAAACAAGAGAGAATTACAAGAACTTAATTTATTCAGAATTCAAGATTTTTGGAATAATGGAAGAATTCCTTTGAAAGAAGGTGAAACTTTAACTATGGATGTTATGGTTAAATGTGGTCTTATTACTAGAACTTTGAAAGATGGTGTTAAGATTTTATCCAATGGTTGTCATTCATATAATGTTCCTTTAAATATCGAAGCATCAAAAGCTAGTGAAAAAGCAATTGAAGCTATTGAACAACTTGGTAACTCTTTTACTGCTAAACATTTTAACAAATTAGGTTTAAGAGTTCATTTGAATCCGGAAAAATTTCTTTTGAAATATGGTTACGTTCCATTAGAAGCCAGACCATCTCAAAGAAAAGATATCGAATACTATTCTAACCCTGAAAAGAGAGGTTACTTGGATAAAGATAGATCTATTTTATTTGAACCTTTGGAAAAAGCCCGTGCTCAAGGTGTTCAAAAGAAGCAAACCAAGGTCTTGTCTAAATTTAAATCTTTGGAAGAACAATTGGAAGAAGCAAAGCTCCAAGAAAGTTCAGCATAAATTAAAGTATTTATATGAGTTTTTTTTTCATTCTACATGTATATAGAACAAACGACATCAATAAAATAAAATAAATAAATATACTAATATAAACCTATTCAACATCTACGAATAATTGTAAAAGACTTTCAACTATATCCTGTAAATCATTCAACCGAAGCGGTTTCTTAACCTCTGATTTCTTATTAAAACTATAATTTTGTTTTCTCAATGCAAACTGAGTAGCTTTAAATGTCATTTGGTGGATTTCTTTAACTGCAATTTTATCATTATGGGTTGTTACAAGATTCTGTGATAACCCACGCATTCTTAAACCGGATAGTATGATCCTGTTGATTGCATTATTAATTTGTTCTTGACTTGTAAGTATCAGTGAATTGTCAACTTTTGGAGGATTGTTTGCTAGTATCAGCGGGTTCGCTATGAATGGGTTCAGTCGTTGCTTCTTCTTTTCAATAATCTTATCAATTAGAACCGTGCTTGTACGTGCTCGTATTGGCTTGGAAAGATCCACTAGTGTATTAATAGCAGACTGTGATCTAGTGTTGAAATACGGTAGTAGTTTATTGAAATCGGAAAATGAGATTGTAATCATTTTTACTGCATCCTTGTCATAGTAAAACACGAAATATGTGTCCGTATCAGCCTTACATAATATGCCAAATTCGTTTTTGTTATTTGATAAGGGAACTTCAAGCAAATTCTTTTTGAAATAATCCGAAGTTGCCGAATCATTTGAATATATAGTAATTGGAAGTGAAGTTATTACATGTAATGGAAGTGCTGTATATCTTATCCATGATAAAGAAAAACACGATGTGACATTCGGCAACTTTAATGTTTCCTCATCTGACCAGAGCTGCACATCATTTAGAACGTTTTTAGAAGTTTCATGTATCTTTATTGTAGTTATATGATTCATTGAAATAAGGATTAGAACAAATATTGAATCTACAATCCTTTAGTGAAAATAATAATAATCAAAATTAATCGTTGTAGTCAACTTGTTGTAAATCGAGAGACAGATTTAAAACAGTGAGAATCTATCAATTCCAGTGTACAATCCCAAAACTGTGAGCAGGAGAAACAGAGAGGAAAAAAAAAAAAAAGAAAAGAAAAGTTCATGCATCACAGTAAGTTGAGTTCAACTTTTTTTTTTTCTACTTTTTTTTTGTCTGTTTGGGAAAGTTTCTCATTATTCAATTTAACAACACTTTGTTTGATTTCCGTCATCTTCATCGCAAGTTTAATTTGTATCAATACTTTCGATTCAGTGTATTCTTAGATTGGTAGATATATTTTTACATCTATTAAAAAGTGATTATACAAGAGTGTGTTAGATATCCACATCAGCCGTGACTTAGTAGTATTAATTTTCGAAAGAAGATAGATTCCACAAAGAGTTGTACAGAATGATAAGCTCCAAATCAAAGCCATACTCCTTAGCTAGAGTTTATGCTGATGCCAATGAAAACAAACCAACAGAATATTGGGATTACGAAAACCACAAGATATCGTGGGGAGATATTAAGAACTATGAAATAGTAAGCAAGATCGGTAGAGGTAAATATTCGGAGGTTTTTCAAGGAGTAAATGTATTGAACGATGAGCCATGTGTGATCAAAGTTTTGAAACCTGTTAAATTAAAGAAAATCTATCGTGAGGTTAAAATATTACAAAATTTAACCGGTGGACCAAACATTATAGGATTATTGGATGTAGTCAGAGATGATCAATCTAAAATCCCGGCATTTATATTTGAAAGGGTTAACAATGTTGATTTTAGAGTTTTATACCCAAAATTTACCATCAAAGATATTCAATATTACTTTACCCAACTTTTAATTGCATTGGACTATTCACATTCTATGGGTATCATTCATAGAGATGTGAAACCACAAAATATCATGATTGATCCCATGAACAAGAAATTACGATTGATTGATTGGGGGTTAGCTGAGTTTTACCATGCTGGTATGGATTATAATGTGAGGGTTGCTTCAAGATATCACAAGGGTCCTGAGTTGTTGATCAACTTGCAGCAATATGATTATTCACTTGATTTATGGTCTGTGGGATGTATGTTGGGTGCAATAATATTCAAGAAAGAACCGTTATTTAGAGGTGATTCAAACAATGATCAATTAGTACAAATAGCTAAAGTTTTGGGAACAGAAGATTTGATGGCTTATGTCAATAAATATGGTATAAAGTTGAGTTCTGATTATGATGATATTTTGGGAAATTATCCAAGAAAACCATGGAAAGCTTTTATCAATAATGATAATAGACACTTAATCAGTGAAGAAGTACTTGACTTAATAGATAGATTATTAACCTACGACCATCAATTAAGACCTACCGCTAAAGAGGCAATGGCTCATCCATTTTTCAAAATATAGAGAGAGATCATTTGATAAGTGTTACAAATAAGAGTGTCAGTACTAATTTTCACAAGAAATATATATGTATGTGTGTAGTAGTATCTAAACTACATATAGAAGGTTGTTGAGGAGCTGCAACAAAACAACAACAATAATAACAACAACAGAAGTGATAGCAATTAAAATTGCCACCTCTTTTAATTTTAATATTCCTTTTTTATTCTATTACAATTTAAAACCGTTTTCAAATCTTCGTATGAATTCCTTGATGTCATAAATTTTATCATTAGTCAACAGCAAATGGGAGTCCAATTTTTGTTGTAGCTCATCAAATACATCATCATCATCATCAAATGAATTGGAGGAGTTCAAATCAAAACTTGAATCATTTGGTGAAATAGGTGACGATTTAATAGGAATCAACCTTGTGAATAATTCCAATTTAGTATTTGAAAACTCAGGAGTAACTACTTCATCTTTTAAGATTCTGAATAATTCATCATGACGACAATTATTATGTTTGGTTATAACAGCTTTGAATTGGCTAAAAAGTTCCGGGGTCACTTGAACTTCAAGTACTTCTGGTGGTTCCATATATTTTGAAGTGACTCTTGCTTTTAATGAAGCTTCAAATAAATCAAGTTTATGTGAGAACCCCAAGAAATATTCCACCGTGATTTGACATTCCAGTCGTACATACTCATTTTTGGTTCTTGCTGATTTAAGAATATTCAATTTGGTGAATAATTCATCACTATTCACTGTGGAAATGACCTTTTTGGCTTGTTCTAGAAATTTTGAATCTAAAGAGATCAATTGATCTAGTTTTGTGGATAACGGATCTATGTTTAATGTTTTACTAGCTGGAACATAATCAATATCTGAACCAAATGATTGTAAAGCAATTTTGATATTTCCAAGTATTTGAATTATTTCAGGGTAGCTGAGATACATTAATTCAGGTTTAATGTCACATCTAAAATTTTGAAATCTTTGTAATATATTAACCAACGACGTGAGTTTTATGTTTAGAATATCAAAATTTTTCTGGAAGACACTTAATTTCTTAGGATCTATAATAGAATTCTCCAATAATTTCAAACAGTTTTGTAAGTCACTAGTGAAATCAACTTGCAAATTTTCGTAATCCAAAGTCAACTGATTGATTAACGTATTTAATTGTTTAGAAAATTTTA
The DNA here is from genome assembly GCF_000006335.3 of Candida tropicalis MYA-3404. Lineage (NCBI taxonomy): Eukaryota > Fungi > Ascomycota > Pichiomycetes > Serinales > Debaryomycetaceae > Candida > Candida tropicalis. The sequence goes on along the minus strand of NW_003020049.1, from coordinate 1,227,240 downwards.
ACGCTTTGTTTTCATATTTGCTTTTCAATTTAAAAATATCCAAGGTTGATCTTATAACTTGATCATATCTAATCAGGTGATCAATTGTAACTTCATTGTAACTCTTTTCGATTTCAAATATTTTGTATAATTCAACCAAGTAAACTATTATGCACTTCTCGTCCATATATTGGAAATCTTCAGGATCAATATATTTTGGTAAGGCAATAGTGTCTTCAAGATAATCCATCAATGTTTTTAAATCCATCCCCAGAGGTGCCAATGAATCGTAATGTGAAACAATCTCGTATATAATCACTTCTGGATCCATACCCCAATCCTTACTAAAATTTTTAATTGTCCTACTCGTGACACAACCATTTAACCATCTCAATAAAATAGTTTTCATAGTCAAGTAGGAAGGATTACCAGGGAATGTACTTGAAGTATTAAAAATGAATAGTGACCAGACCAAACCCAAGTTCAATTTAAGATCACCATCGAATATATTTTCAGGACTAATGGAAACAACATTGATTCCCAAGATCAAGTTTAAAAATTTTAGTAAATCCAGCAAATTCTCCAATTTCTGTAGTTTAAAAGTTGGTTTGCGGTAGATCGGTGTCAAGTAGTAAAGTTTGGATTTCTTTGAATTCATAGGATGATCCGGATTTAATGTGATTTCATAGATGATTCTATTGACAAGTTTTGTTAACACTAGACTATCTTGTAAATCACCAGTCAAATTGGTTATTGTTTCAGGAATGTTTGTGAAGGAAGAAGTCGGAGTTTGTGGACTTATGGTATCTTCAATTAGCTTGGTATTGACCCATTTGACCATAGTACTTTCTTGTAGAATTTCCCATGGAGATACTTGTTGATGATACATGTTTAGAATCTTAGGTAATGATAATTGAATAAAGTACGTTGTTTTTTTTAAAAAAAGAATGAATTACAAAACAAAATAAAAGGAAGATAAAGCGATTTGAACTTTGAATACTTGATTTGTTTTGGTTTTTTTTTTAGGAGGGTAGAATGATACGTGGGTATGATAAACTAACCAGAAACAATCTCGAAACTTTTTGACTAATTAAGGAATAAAGAAAAATAAACAAGAAACAAAAACGAAAATGGAAATTGAAAGACTGGTGGTTGCGAAATAATAAGGGTATATAATATAGAAAAAGTTAAAGTAGTAAAAATACAGAACTAGAAATACAAAAAAAGAAAAATAAAAAAAAGCACCAAAAAGTTTATCAAATGAAACCTGAAAGTATTTATATGGGAGTGGGATAGAGATATAGGTGAATTTCATTTAGAATGTAATAAACGCAAATGTGAATGTAGTATTAACCGGTTGCATAAATAATACAATATAATGCCGATCGTTTTTTGAAGAAATGAACAAAGAGCTAGACTTCATTGATGGGGGGGAGGAGCATGATAGAACGGACAAGGGTTCGCAATTAATTTTCGATGTCACAAAAGAAAATAAAATAAAAGACGAAGAGAACATTATGCACCGGCGCGAAGAAGCAACAAGGACTAATTTGTCGCGACGCAGTAGCAAAACAATACTGAGAAACGTGATTTTCACATTTAGAAACTCTGTTTCATCCATTACTTAATTTGAAACTAACATGATTAAACCAGTAAAATTCTCTTTGGTCTTCTTGAAAGTTTAATTACAAAGGATTTACAAGTAGAAAGAAAATTTTCAAAAGGCTGTGCTGTCTTTTCTCCTATTCTTGTGATAATATTGACAGTGAACAGGGTTGTAATACTACATCCATATTAAAAAAAATAATAATAGCAAAATATATGAATATATAAAACAGACACGTTGGTTTGAGAAACGAGGCAATGAGTAAAACAGTGCACAAGACCTGGAACAGACGCGAGTTATTAGAAGAACAGACGATGCTCAAACAAATTGTTAGTTTTGTCTTATTTTATTTGTTCATAAGCACAGAATATTTTTTAATTTTAGACATTAGTAAACAAATAGGCTAAATTGAGTTTGAGATTGGAATGTAAGTCGAAGACGTTGATCATTTTAGCTCAATTTGGTAAAACTTAATACATCTTAAATTAAATTCTGGATCCCTTTAACAAATACACACGACTTTTATTCCGTAAAGGTAGTGTACTTGGCTACAACAATCAGCAGATTTTCAATTCCGAAATCTCATTGCAAACAAAATAATATTGAGTTCTAACCGAAACAAAAAGCGAGAGAGAGAGAGAGATGAAATAAAAATAGGAAGGTTTATAAATACGAGGTCCAGAGACGGTAAATTAATTATTATAAATTACAAAGCGTTATTATAATGTCAAGTGATCCTTTAACTTCAAACGCACGCCCAGCTACTGATTCATTAATCACTGTCCGTATTATAAAATCATTCCCTTATAGAAATGTCAAAAATCATATAATCAAGGACATCGATTTGAAATCAACCACGCCAAAGGAGTTATTGGCAAAGTTAATTGATATCATCAACACCACAGGTGGATTAAGACCATATAGAAACATTGAATACAACACTGTCAAGATATATACCAAAGCCCATGGATCCAAATCTATGAATCTTGTGATCAATTTCGAAAACGATGATGATTGGGTACTTGTCAGCCCAAGTGTCGAAGGATCTGATAAAAGTTTATGGGACTTGGGTATTCAGAATGAAACTGAATTGAGTTTATTCAATTGGAATGATTATGTTGAGTATAAAGGTAATCCAGTTGAAAAATGGTAGCTCTAGTTGAGTTTATTTTTTTTTATACACGATTTGGCAGTACTGTTTGTATTATTAACTGTCAATAAGAATTTGAAATGATAACGACTTTTCTTTTTTTATATATATATATATACATTTAGCATTCTAAGATGAATTAAATGTAGTTGGGCCGTCTAACTATCATGAATTATCATAGGGAATCTCGGATATGATAGATCTTATTTTCTTTGTTCTTACTTATAGAAATCTTATCCAATAGCGTTCACTATAGATCAGTCTTCATGTCGTAAAATTATTGAGCAAAAAAAGTCGCACTTGTAGTCAAGAGAAAAAAAAAATTAGATTAGGCATGCGACATTTTCTCTCTTTTTTTTTTTGTATTTTCAACCAATAACATTAATGGTTTTACCCATTAGACTCTATGTGCAGTACCCAATAATTTCCATTGAAAAATAAAAGAAAAAGAAAGTGAAAATGAAGCAAGACTCTGGCTTGAAGAAAAAAAAAAGACCTTCAAATATCCAATTTCAACCCAGTTGTGTTAAAACTTTTCTTTTAGCAAACGAACTACGTGTGATAAACAAAGTGAAATAGGAATCATTTCCATTTATTAAATATTCCAATTAGTTTGATTTTCTTTTTGCAAATAAACCTAACCCATTTATTGTTGATTTTATTCCAGAGAGAAGAGATAAACATAAAACTCAACCTATTCCTGAAATCAAACACATTCCACCAAGAACATTTACGTTTTTTTTTTATTTGAAGAAAGAATAAGCAATTTAAATAATGTTTAGAAACGCATACAAAACATTGAACCAACCATTGGTTCAAAAATTCATTGCTGGAGGTGTTGGTGTCACTGGTTTGACTGCATCTTACATGTTGTACCAAGACTCCATGACCGCCAATGCCATGACTGCTGCAGAACACGGTTTACATCCACCAGCTTACAATTGGTCCCATAATGGTATGTTTGAAACATTTGACCATGCTTCCATCAGAAGAGGTTTCCAAGTTTACAGAGAAGTTTGTGCTGCTTGTCATTCTTTGGACAGAATTGCTTGGAGAAACTTGGTTGGTGTCTCCCACACCACCTCTGAAGCTAAAGCCATGGCTGAAGACTTGGAATATGATGATGAACCAGATGATGAAGGTAAACCAAGAAAGAGACCAGGTAAGTTGGCTGATTACATTCCAGGTCCATATGAAAACGAACAAGCTGCTAGAGCTGCTAACCAAGGTGCTTACCCACCAGATTTATCATTGATTGTCAAAGCTAGACACGGTGGTTGTGATTACATCTTCTCCTTATTGACTGGTTACCCAGAAGAACCACCAGCAGGTGTTGTCTTGCCAGCTGGTTCCAACTACAACCCTTACTTCCCAGGTGGTGCTATTGCTATGGGTAGAGTCTTGTTTGATGATTTGGTTGAATACGAAGATGGTACTCCAGCTACCACCTCACAAATGGCTAAAGATGTCACCACTTTCTTGAACTGGGCTGCTGAACCAGAACATGACGACAGAAAGAAATGGGGTTTGAAAGCCTTGATTGTCGTTTCTTCATTATACTTGTTGTCTATCTGGGTCAAGAGATTCAAATGGACTCCAATCAAGAACAGAAAATTCAGATTCGACCCACCAAAGAAATAAGTTATTAATAATAGATAAAGGAAATACATTACGTCTCCGTTATTTTTATATTTTAGTCATTTCATTGTAAAAACAAAAAACAAAAACAAAATTCAAAAACTAAAATGGTAAGGATTAATGAAAACGAAGAAGAAACTGGATATTAAATTCACACACATGTATGGAGGCTCTTTCTTTTCCTTTTTTTATAGTGTTACGCCGTGTTTTCTTCACTTTCTTTCTTGTTTTCTTTTTTAATCTTCTACTATCTTTAATCAAGTCTTTTTGTTATATATATATATGTGCAAATAAAAAGATACATTCGTGAAAAATATTTAAATTAAGAAAAAAAAAGTAAATAAAATAAATACACATGATAAACTTTTGATAAAAAGATATAATTCTGTATTGACTGCAAAAACAATAAAACACAATTTGGGGGAATGGGAAACTTGACCAATCATACGCAAAACAACACGTGACTCTTCGTTTATTTTTCCGTTATTTTTTTTTCTTCTTCTTTTTATTTTTGCCTTTTACTTGTTTTTTTTATTTTTCGGCGAGATCATTAGAACAATTTGAGGCAAAGAGATTTCGCCGAATGGTTTGAAACTATACACGACCACTTAAACCGTTAAATAATTAATGAAAAAGACTTTTAAGTGATAGTAATATGGGTCTTTAATGGAAGCTGAAGTTCCCAAGAATCATTTGATATGGTTATTTAATAAATAAATTATAAATTGGTGAATCCATATTTATCCGAAAGGTACGCGTACAATGACCCCCGCTCGGCGTAACCAATCAATTAGAAAGCAAAGTAGTAAAATAGAACAATGAGAAGAAAAAAAAAAAAATAAAGTGAAATCGAATGAAACCTCAACACAACATCCTAAAAAAAAATAACAATCGACAAAAAATTTTTCCTTTTTATTTTATTTTATTTTCCTTTCTTCTTCACTTGACGTTTATTTAAGAAGTTGAAAATCCTTTTATTTTTGACTTTATCCTTCAACTGCTTGATTTCTTTTTTTTTTCAGTTCTTTTACATATTCACAAGTTACCCTTGATTTATAGTTTTCCACACTTTCATCGATTGCGGTATTTAATTCTAACTACACCATGGGATCAACCACCAAAACACAAGCTGGTACAACAGCCAGTATAGTTGAGAATGAAATAAATTCAAGTTCAAGATCCTCGATTAACTCAGCAAGCTCATCGTCGAAGGGATTACTACAAGAAACTGTTAGCACTCAACATGGTACATTTGAAGCAACATCAGTGCAAATATCAGAATCTGAAGTCCGACCTTCTAAAATGGTCATTACTTTGACTTTGGCATCATCTATATCTGGTTTCATGTTTGGTTATGACACCGGTTATATATCTTCAGCTTTAGTTCAAATAGGTACTGATTTATCCAACAAAATTTTAACTTCCGGTGAAAAGGAATTAATCACCTCAGCCACTTCCTTGGGTGCTCTTATAGGGGCTATAATTGGTGGTATATTAGCCAATATTCTTGGTAGAAGAATTGTTCTATTAGGGTCCAACGTCATTTTTGTTGTTGGTACAATCATCCAATTGGCTTCTAAAACTGTATGGACTATGATTGTTGGAAGATTTGTTTTGGGTTGGGGTGTCGGTATTGCTTCGTTAATTGCACCATTGATGATCTCTGAATTAGCACCAGCAAAGTATCGTGGTAGATTGATTGTTACCAATGTTATGTTTATTACTGGTGGTCAATTGATTGCTTATTTTATTAATTGGGGTCTTACTAGAGTAGACCATGGTTGGAGGGTTTCTGTTGGCTTATGTATGGTTCCTCCTGTGTTGCAATTTGTTTTATTTTGGTTCTTACCGGATACTCCAAGATTCTATGTTATGAATGGCGAAATAGAAAGAGCCAAACAAGTACTTAGGCAAGTTCACATTGAACCTTCAGAAGCATTTGTCGATGCTACAGTTGATGAAATGGTTGCTTCAAATTCAAATGTTCCTGGTAAAAATCCACTTCAAAAGGCTTGGGAATCTATTAAAATCATCCACACCACCCCAGGTAATTTCAGAGCATTGATTCTTGCTTGTGGTTTACAAGGTATCCAACAATTTACTGGGTTTAACTCTTTGATGTATTTCAGTGCCACAATTTTCGAAACAATTGGGTTCCATAATGCTACAGCTGTTTCCATCATTATTGCTGCCACTAATTTTGTATTCACTGGTGTTGCTATATGTATTATTGATAAGGTTGGTAGAAGAAGAATCTTGTTAGTTGGTATGCCATGTATGTGTGCTTCTTTAGTTGTCTGTGCCATTGCATTCCACTTCTTGGACATTGATTTTGGCTCAGGTGAAATTATTTCCAGAGGAATTAATGGTTGGGGTATCGTTGTCATTGTTGGTATGATCTTGTACGTTGCATCTTATGCGATTGGTATTGGTAACGCTGCCTGGGTTGGTGTTGAATTGTTTTCAGATGTAAATGTTCGTTCTATCGGTGCAATGTATGCAGCAGGTACTAATTGGGCAGGTTCTATGGTTATTGCTGCTACTTTCTTGACAATGTTGGAAAACATTACCCCAACTGGTACATTTTCTTTTTTTGCTGGTTTGTGTTGTGTTGCATTTTTCTTTGTCTACTTTTTATTGCCAGATACTGCTGGTCTTGAATTGGAAGAAACTACTGACTTCTTAGCTAATGGATTCAATGTCAAACAAGCTTCCCAATTATCAAAAGAGAGAAAGAAACATTCAAAGTTTGCCAAGTCCAAACCCAACTGTATAGGTCTAGATGCTTGAATTTATATTTCATCTTATTCTAAAATAATTAATTTAATATATTTGTATTTATCGAGTAATAGTATGCCAGTAGAAATCCTCTGTTTTCATTTAGCAGCAAACCACAGATATCGCGGTCGTGTACGTTGGGATAAGAACAAGTTTGTTTTTTTTTTTTTTTTTCTGTTCTTGTTGTCGCACTCAGAATTGAACTTTTTTTTTTTCTTCTCTCATTCTGATTCCGGTGATTAAAGTGAATTTTCGACTTAATTAAACTATATTTGGTATTTCATTTTATTTTACTTATTGTTTATACCTAACTACATTTAAGATTCGGTGAATAACTATAGAGAGGTTTAATAATCTACCATTTAATTTGTATATTTTGAGACTGATAGCTTTTTTTTCCAGATAGACAATGTCAGTTGCAACAAGTCACAATGGCTCAAGACTAGATGATAAAGCATCTAAAGAAAATAATATAGTCATGCCACGAATTCCAGACACTCCACCTGATTCAATAGGTCATATTCGAGAGATGTCTCAGTTAAAGAACTATGATATAATTGAAAAATTGGGTCAAGGTACTTTTGGGGTAGTTCAAAAAGCCAAACGAAAAAGCGATGGTTCCATCGTGGCAATTAAACAATTACTAAATCATTCTGCAAAAGAAGGTTTTCCTATAACAGCTATGAGAGAAATCACTATTTTAAAACGATTAAGTCACGACAATATACTTAGCATACTGGATATGATTTTTGAAGAAGCAAAAGTAAATAACAATGCAGAAATAATTCAAAACAGAGGTTCATTTTATACTGTCTCTCCATATATGTCAAGTGATTTGGTTGGTTTACTTGAAAATCCTAATATCAAACTAGAGTTGAATCAGATAAAATGTATTATGCAACAACTATTTACTGGTATACAATATATTCATGATAATAACTATCTACATCGAGACATTAAAGCAGCAAACATTTTGATTGATCAATATGGGATTTTAAAAATAGCTGACTTTGGATTAGCAAGGGTATATCATGGATCAGCTCCTCGATTAGGAATGGGTCCTGGCGGAGGTGAAAAATCCTATACTGGTTTAGTTGTTACTCGATGGTATCGTCCACCAGAAATCTTATTGGGAGAACGAAAATATACTACTGCAGTAGATATTTGGGGGGTAGGATGTGTATTTGCTGAATTATTTACAGGGAAACCAATTTTAGTTGGTAAGACTGATGCAGACCAAGCCAAAATTGTTTTTGAGTTAATGGGTTCCCCATTAACCTGGCCCGATGCGGCTAAATTGCCACACAAATCAGAATACAACAGTGGTTTGGCTTGCACAAGAACTTTGGAATCGAGGTTCGAGAAAATTATACCTGCAGATGGTATCAAGTTATTGGCTGGATTGTTAACTTTAGATCCTTATAAGAGATTTAATGCGTTAGATGCCTTGAACCACGAGTTTTTCAAGAATGATCCTGTTCCATTGTTGCCTAAGGAAATGCCCAAATTTGAAGAAAGTCATGAAATCGATAAAGAAAGGTTTAAAAAGATGAAGGACCGTACTTGTCCAGTTAGTGAGTTGAAACCTCCAACTGAAATTCAGTATGATAATCGCACAGAATCCCAGCACAACACTGTGTACTCCAGTTTTGGCGGCGATAGAGATACTCGTTACACATCAGGTAAGAGTGAATACAATTATGCAGGTAGACTGCGTTATGAACAATATGAATCCGGAAGGCTGCGCCACGAACAATTTGATACTTATATCCCAAAGGGACCAGGTGATCACAGACATCATCAAGATAACCAAGATTTTAGAGGTCGTAATGACTACTATGACAGGAATGACAATATTCGAACGGACCGCGATCGTGACTTTGATCGTGACTTTGACCGTGATTATGGTCGCCATGATAGATGGGAATCTCGAGATAATTGGTCAAGACAGTATCGCGATAGCAGCTATAAAGATCATCATGCGTCAGCATCAAGTGTTAATAAAATTAGAGAATCAGGTGATCACTTCTATGGAAAATATGAAAACTACAGTAAATATAATGACAGGTCTAAACCAGAGTCACTGCAATTGCCGTTGTCAAAGAGTGTTCCTAGTTTACCGTCCAAGCCAGACATCCCTTCCAGTTTTGGAGCACGTTCATCATTTAATTCAAAATTATCGTCGGCTAATGCCATTAAGATTGTTCCAAGAGATGATAGACGAGTGAAATTGGGCGGTGTCACAATCCGAGAACCAGCCCGTGACCCGATGGATAATCAAAAGGAGAATGTTGAAACCAAGGAAGATGGAAAGAAAATGGACAAATCATCTGAATCAGTTAATGGTAAACAATTTCCAACGGGACCTTCGGGTCATAAGACACCTATGGAAAAAGTAGACCCTCCTAAAGAAACTGCTCAAGAAGAAATTATCAAAGCGGAAAAGACTATCACCAAGGAAGAATCCAATAAGAAAGAAGAGCTTGTGAAAAAGGATGAGACAACAAATAAAGAAGAACTTTTAAAAAAGGATGATGTCAAAGAGAAAGTGGAACCTGTTAAAGTATCTGAACCTACGCCAGTAAAGTCCGGTGAACCTGCTAAAATTCCTTCAAAACTTGATACTTTAAGAAGCACCAAAGTGGGTCTGATAAACTTAGCTATGCCTAAAACCAAAAGAGCAACAGCAATTGTAGCTTCCAAACGAACAAAGACAATATCGCCATCTCCGTCGAGAGTTGTTAAGAGAGGTGCTGAAGCTTTAGCGTCATCGAGACCCGTCAAGAAAGCCAAGGAACTGAAAAGAAATTCTATTCTCAATATAATTTCCGATTCTGATATCAGTGATGTTGAAGAAAGTGCTGATTTTCAAGGAGATAATGAAAGAGTCTTTAATGATTTTGTCAATCCTGGAAGTATGATGACAGACCCTCAATTGAAACCAATTCTCCGAGAAAAGTTTCTCTTCAATAAAAGTAATAAAAGTACGTAGTGAATTTAAATCAGTATATAATATGTAATAATTAGGGCGTTTAATAGAACTTTTTTTATTTTCAGTAAGTTAACACAAATGATGGATTATTGACTTCCTAGTAAAAATAAATTAAAAAATAAAAAAGAATGCAAGAACCGGGAATCGAACCCGGGGCCCAACGATGGCAACGTTGGATTTTACCACTAAACCATTCTTGCAACTGAGCTATAAGCTCTTTCTGTTGAAGGTCTCATGGGTATGGTATATTAATATAATTAAATATACTGTACAATGATAGGGCCCTAGAATGAGAAAAGGCCAATAAATTAGAATCAATACTTAGTGATACACATTATTTGTGTGATCGAATGCAAACTAAAGCAAGTAAGAATATTATATTTGTGTAGTTATTCTTGCTTTTTGGTTTCGCATGGTTTTAATTTAAGATGACGTTTGTGACATCTGTCCTTTTGCAGCAATTTCTGGTTGTCAGAAAACTTTGGAAATAATTCGATTTCATCAGGAATAAACTAATATGCTTTATAGGCCACGACTTTAAATACAAGTACCACCTATTGTCATGATATTAGTTTTATCTAAAGAACAAGAATAAGTGTTGAATAAATTTGTGTTCTCATAAAATTTCATATCAATTTTCACCCAAATTAATTCAAAATGTATCCCATCGTATAAACAAGTACCACATAACAAATGCCCATTGGTTTCATTTTTCATCCCATTGTTGTTTCGCATATAAGGCACATAATGACATATAGGGCTTAAAGTAAGCAAGTATTGGCGATAACTAAAACCAACAACCAACAAAAAAAAAAAAAGAAAAAAAAGAGTAAAATGTCTATAAAACTAACAGACAATCAGCAAACTCAAGAAATTCAAATCAATATTTCGTTCTTGAAAAACACGCCTTTTTTTTTTATTCAAATGCAAATTGCCAAACTCTTAAGATGTTTATATTTATCTTGTTGATATCATTTGCTCTAGCTTGGTCGCCTACTAACTCGTATGCTCCTGGACGGGTGAGTTGTCCCCAAGGTTCTATGGTGCGACTGGTTGATAACAGAATTTCACAAGAGGAATATATGTGGGTTAACTTACGAAACACAATAACCAATGAAAATTTGAAAAAATTCCCTAAGACATGCTAATATAACTGGAATTGATATCAATGAGTTTATATCAAGTTCATCAATTAAGATTGGATTAGCCTTTTCTGGTGGTGGATACAGAGCTATGCTTAGTGGTGGTGGCCAAATCTCTGCGCTCGACAATAGAACAATAGGTGCATGGGATCATGGATTAGGTGGATTATTAGAGTCAACTACATATGTTAGTGGCTTATCAGGTGGGGGATGGCTAGTTGGATCGATTTCTTTGAATAATTTTAGTTCATTGGAATCAATTAGAGAATCTGGTATTTGGGATCTACGTACATCGATATTTTCATATGGTGGATTGAACTTAATTAAAACTTTTAATTTCATGAATGAAATAAGACAGGATTTACAGGCCAAACGACAAGCCGGGTTTGCTACTTCATTGGTAGATGTATGGGGCCGTGCATTATCGTATCAATTTTTCAAAGACAGTGGAGCTGCTTTGACTTTTTCCACATTACAAGATATGGACAAATTTAAGAACGCAAACATGCCATTTCCTATATTAATAGCAAATGGAAAAGTTCCAGAATCATGTGTTGCTAATGGAAATTCTACTGTATTTGAATTCAACCCATTTGAAATGGGATCATGGGATCCTTCGCTTTATCAATTTGCTAAATTAAAATACATTGGAACAAATATTACTAAAGGTGCACCTATTGATAATAAAATGTGTGTTGGTGGATATGATAATGCAGGTTTTATAATGGGTACATCATCATCGTTGTTTAATGTTGCATTGTTAAGAATTGATGATTATACAATATCATCACTCTTAACCAAAAAAGCTCCTGTAGTGTCAAATGGTCATGAATGTAGCAATAATGATACTTTTGTCATTGGGAACGTCACAAATCCCGATCAATGCGTTGGTGGATTTTACACCAATGGAACTATTAGAGGAAGTCTGGACACAATATTCAGTGTTGATAACCTGTTAATCTTCAATTCAATTAAGTCCATAATCAAGGGAATTTTGCAAGATTTATCTGATAATAATAAAGATATTGCCATTTATGAACCAAATCCTTTTCATGGAAACAAAGCAGGCCATTCACATAAACTTTCATTATACAATTCATTGTATCTATGTGATGGAGGAGAAGACGACCAAAACATCCCACTTCAACCGTTAATACAACCCGAGCGTCAAGTAGATGTTGTCTTTGCTTATGACAACTCAGCAGATTTTCAAAGCTGGCCCAATGGAAATGCCATGATAGCTACATACCAAAGACAATTTAGTCATCAAGGCAATGGAACACATTTTCCATACGTCCCCGATGAAAATACCTTTATAAATTTGAAATTGACAGAGAAACCAACATTTTTTGGCTGTGATGCTAAAAACTTGACATCATTGACTGGACTGCTAGATGCTGCCTATGATACACCATTAATTGTATACACAGCAAATCGACCATTCTCGTACTGGTCCAATACATCAACATTCCAAATGAGATACGATCATGACCAACGAGATTCAATTATTAGGAATGGATTTGAAACAGCATCTCGGTTGAATTTGACCTGGGATTCAGAATGGAGAACATGTGTTGGCTGCGCGATTATTAGAAGAGAACAAGAAAGACGGGGAATAGAACAAAGTGACCAATGCAAGAGGTGTTTTGAAAGATATTGTTGGAATGGTAAAACTGATACCACATTTGTTTTTGCTAATTTCATTGATGCATGCGTTCAATTTTTAAAGCGTCAATTTAAAACACTTCAAAATAGTACGGTTAGATGGGTTCCATATAACCCAGTCTCCTGGTTCAAGTATTTGTACACTAGAATTAGATGGTATTTGTAACTGAGTCATATAGATGGTGAATTTAATTTGCTTATCACTATTTTTATAGATTGAGAAATTAAGAAATATCAATAAACAAAGCTTCAAATATTGATGTTGATTTGTGTTGTACATATTTTTAAAATAAACTACTCAATCAGTAAATCTAGCTGATTTTTTACTTTCAACAATTCAGCCATTTGGCTCAGTTGAAACAAACTTCTCTTGTAGTTTAACGGTCAGAATACGCGCTTGTCACGCGCGTGATCGGGGTTCGATTCCCCGCAAGAGAGCATTTTCTTTTTTTAACGTTCTAAGTTTAAGAGAGGTATTTTTTTTGCTAAATTAAACATGTAGTAATTTATGTGTAAAACAATATTACTTCCGTTCTTGGTAACCTATTTTTTTATGGTTTCCATTAACTAGTTGAAGACAATACGAGAGGTACTCCATGTCGTGAAAAATTTCTCGCCAACACCGAACAAGATTAACAATAGCAGAAAGAGAAGAAAGAAAAAAAAGAAAAATTTAAAGAAAAACAAACTGTGAGAGAAAAACAGAAACAAAAAAAAAGTGAGCTTTCAAACAACTTTCATTGAGATTAAATCACATATTTTTAGCGATTTATCGGTTCATATATTATAAATCACGATAATCATGTCATTTACATATTTTAGTGATGAAGTGATTGAAAGTTTTGGAGGGAGTGGAATAGATCCACTTTTTGAAGTTATTGAATCATATCAAGAATCAGACCCAGAGTCAGAGGAAGCTCTTGCTGTATTATTTACAGAGTTACTTCTTGTATTTGACGAGGGCCAATTAGATGTCAATGATGTAAAGAAATTTTTATCCCAAGGTATCAAGTCAGATGATCATGCTAGAATTTTCTTCCAAGTGCTCAATTCATTTGCAGTTTCGAAAAATTTACGAGACCTCATACACTTGTTATTCCGAGACAATAAGATCAAACCTGAAACTTTGGCGTTACATCTTCATTCAGATTTTATAAAAGAGGTGGAAATTGTACAAAAGGATTATTTAAATAAGCTGATATCTCATAGTGTTAGAGATCAATCTCTTACCCAAAAGAAATTCAATTTGCTCCATGAAGAAGTTGAAGGTTATTCCAAATTCGTTGCCGAGATATTTGCAATTTTTAGAGAACAGGATACTGAATTTAAAATAGATTATGCTTTACAAATTGTTGATAAATTAATTGGTCATTATGATTTGGATCCTAATAGATGTTTAGAGATTTTATTAGAGATTTTCGGGGGATCAGTTGTTTCTAGCTATCGAAGTATTTTGAAATTTCTTAAAAAAAGTAGGTGGTGGCCAAGAGAACCAAGTGATTGTTCTTCATTATTGAAATTGTCCAATGGTGGGAGTGCAACCGCCGCTAAAATTATTGGTATGAAGATAAAGGCTTCCGCTTCTCGTGAGTTAGGCGAAACAAGTAAAATGTTGTTTGCAATTTTAATCAAGGAAGGATTCGTTAGTTTTGGATCAGTGTACAAGTATTTAGCTCCTGATGACGAGAAAATGAAAAAGCTAGAGGAAGAACATAAGAAAAAGATGGATCGTGATGTTCTAATTGCAGGAGCAAACGCGCTTGCACTTGCCGCTCCACTTGCAGACGACGAGGATGAAGATTCGAATTCAAAGACTAAAAAGAAAACCACCGCGGACCAGAAAACTGAAAAGAATGAAATAAAATCTTTACTAGCAGGTAATACAAAGTATCAGTTTTTAAAGGTTTTCCTCACACTTGGACTTTATTGGCCATCAATATTCATACTCACAGAATATCCTTATTTGGCACAAATTGATGAGACCATACCGGTGTTAATCAATAGAATGTTTGCAGCAACTATTGAACCATTGTATAAAGAGGGAAGAATCTTAACCAATGAAGAGGTACACAACATGCATGAGTCAAAGGGGATTGCATTCAGTCGTTCACATAACTCCGTCAATATTGAACATTCACCTTTACAGTACCTCTTGACATTTAAGGCTCCGGTTAAAGATTTTGCTGGTAAAAGATTCAAGTTTTTCTATGAGGAGTGGACACATCAACTCCCGAAAGTCCAAGACATTGACTCTTTAATTCAAGTTTCCAAAGAGTTATTAATTTTCAATGGTCCTAATTTAGCGCAAAGTACTATTATTTTCAATAAGCTTTGTGAGGTTATTCAAACATTGATGACCAAAGAAGAAGACAAACCAAAAATTTATTCCTATTTTAGAAACTTCATTTTCCCAGCAATGCCATTGATTGAAGAAAATTCAATTGCCATTGATAAAGCATATGAAATATTAGGAAAGTATCCAATCGAAGATAGATTTAGTTTATATGGTGAACTTTACCTCGTACTCGCCAAAAATAACCCATTGATTAAAATAGCATACAGTAAAGCAGAGAAATCAACGAAAGATGTTTTAAAGAGATTGTCTAAAGAAAACGTCAGACCAATGATGAGAAGGTTGGCAAAAATCAGTGTTTCAAACCCGTTGCCTTGTTTATTGACCATCTTACAACAAATTGAAAGTTATGATAACTTGAATACTTTGGTCGTTGAAACGGCAAGATATTTTAATGCGTATGGTTGGGATAATTTGACTGCGGCCATATTGATGAGACTTGCGTCTACTAGAAGCAGTACTTATAATGGTATGTCTGAACGTCAATGGGCGCAATCATTAGCTTCATTTATTGGTAAAATATGCCAACGTTATCCACGTGCCATAGATATAAAGACAATATTGTTATACATCTTGAAATCATTCCATTCTGGTGAAACTATCGGTTTATTGGTGCTTAAAGAAATGTTTATTTCCATGGGAGGTATCCAAACTATCACCAACTTAACCTTAAACCAAATTGATTTGATCAATTGTGGCTCTTCTTTGCAAAAAATCGTTTACAATACTATTGATGATTTAAGATTTGAAAGACAATATACCGGGAAGTATCTTATAAAGTGTTTGGGTGAACTAGATGCTATCAATGAATTGCTTATTTTGCTTTGTCGAATTTCCAGTCAATTAACGTTTACTGGTGATGAAGAGTATTTAAAAGTTTTGGTGAGCAAAAGCGATGATTTAAATTCTGTTATTAGATTATTTGTCACTTTGATAAGCTTATATGGCCTGGAATTAAATTTGATGTCAGTAAAGGAATTGTATGATTTGGGAGTTCCTTTGCCATGGGCATTTGAGGTTTGGAGAGCTAAAGGAGAAATACAAATGGACCAATTACCAGAGGAGATCCAAAGCTCTTTGTTTAACAACTTTTGGAAATTATCCTTGCATGACATCAACTATTCTGATGATCTTTACGAACAAGAGACTCTGAAATTGGAATCAAATATCAAGAGTTTAACTGATTCAATTGCACTCAATATCAAAAACAAGGAAGTGTCACGTGCAACAATTGACAAACAAAGAAAGGAATTGGATTTCAGTAAAGAATACGAAAAAAGTTTACCACAAGAACGTGATTCACACAAGGAAGAAAATAAGATGGTCAGCAAACAATTGGAAGAAGTTTCTGCTGATTGGTTTGAAAACTTAAAAGTCGAAGATTTCATTCAACAATGTATTTTCCAAAGAACTGCCAGTTCATCATTTGATGCTGTTTATTCTGCTAGATTTATATTCAAATTGCATTTCTTAAAGACAAAGAATTATTCATTGGTAAATGTCTTGAATTTGTTATTTAAATCAAGAATTTTGTTTGGTACATTGTTTACTTCTACACCAACTGAAGCTGAAAACATTGGATTGTTTTTTGCCGATATTTTAAAGATTTTACAAGGTTGGACAAACGAAGATAAGTATTCTGAAGTTGAATTGAAAGACAAAGATGGCGATACAATATCATTTGACGACTTTAGACAATTGCTTTTTGAATATCATTCTGTAATTTTGGAAGAAGTAAAAATTGGGTTGCAAGTCACCGAGTATATATCCCGTAATAACACCATTACATTTTTGAAGAACTTATTGGGAGTTTATCCTGTTGTGGTCGAACATTGTGAAAAAGTGGTGAAATTGATTGAATATTTAGCTTCTACAGAAGAGAGAAACGATTTGAAATTAGCATCAAACGCATTGTTGGTCCATATCAAGTCAAGATCCAAGGAGTGGATTCCAACTTGGGATTTCATATTAATGAGTGAAGAGGATAAGCAAAAATTAATTGCTGCTAAAGAGGAAATTAAAAGACGTGCTGCTCTTAGGATAGCCAAGGAGAAACAAGCTAAATTAAAGAAATTAAAAGAAGAACGATTAGCTAAAGAAGAACAAGAAAGGTTGGCTAAAGAGGAAGAAGAAGAAGAGAGGAAACGTAAATTACTTGCTTCAACGGCCATGAACTATGATTCAGGTGCAAGTGGTACAAGAGTTGCTAGTCGAGGTTCAACTATTGAAAGATCATCTTATGAGAAATATGCACAAGCCAATGATAATAAACAGGAAACTACTAAATCAGGGACTGCCAATGCCTCATTAGACAAACAAACTCCAGCTCCTAGTGATTCAAAGGTTGATGACAAACAGTCAAAAGATACTACTAGTACAACAAGTGATTCAGCTTCCAAGGAGTCTTTACAAACAAAACTCAATGAAATGAAGAAAGCATATAATGAAATGAAATCAACAGATGACGATAAAAAGGATAACCATCAAACTTCGAAGACCGAAGAGTCCACAACAAAGAAAGACGTTGAAACGCGCGATGAGAGATCTTCAACCGATACCAATGGTTCACCAGATAAACCAAATGAGAATGTTTCTAGAAGACGCACACCATTGCCACCTCAGGAGGCGATTATTAAAGCTTCAAATAAAGATATCACAAAGGAAAATGGAGAAACCAAACGTTCTCCATTGCCTCCACAGAATGAAATAAAGGGTGGCCGTTCAAGTTTCACTTCTGCAAGACAACCATTGCCTCCACAAGATAGAGTGGTTAGAGGAAATGTACAACAAGGAAGA
Source organism: Candida tropicalis MYA-3404 (assembly GCF_000006335.3). NCBI lineage: Eukaryota > Fungi > Ascomycota > Pichiomycetes > Serinales > Debaryomycetaceae > Candida > Candida tropicalis. The sequence goes on along the minus strand of NW_003020049.1, from coordinate 1,209,141 downwards.
TTTGATTCAAGATCAGGTAGAGGTGGTGTATCACTGTTACCCCTTCCTCCACCTTCACCTCCGCCACCACCACCACCTCCTCCACCAAAGCAGCAGCTTTCTAGAAGAGGTGCCGGGGGAAGAGGCGACAATTATGGACGTGATATTGGTTCTAGACCTTCTAAACTCCGTGCTCCAACATATGACAATAGACAAAGAGGATCAGGACCAAATGGGGGACGTGACCATAGAGGTAATAACGGTAGATCTGATAACAAAAGAAAAGGTGATGGGTTTGGTGGTAGAGGTTACGATAAGAGGTCTAGATATTAAACAACAACAAAAAAAAACACTGCATTAATATATTTTCTAATTTCTTTTTTCTTTTTTTTTTATCTCTATTATTATTTTTTTATTACATATTTACTTAATACATATCATGTAAGAATACGTTTTATATAACATATGTTAACTAATATTTACTGCTTCTTCTATTTTAACTCTTTTCAATGGTGGCTCACCTTCCGGTGTTTGCTCTTTCTCTAATGTGTTTAAAAACAGTTCAATTTTTATTAAATTTTGATCATGCCATTTCAAATGACGTTGTAAATCATATTCACGAGCAAATGTTCTTTTACAATTTCCTTTTGGACAAGCAAATTTCCTAGTGGCTTCTTCAGATATAAGCTTTATAAGATCTTTACCATCATTCAATGAATTTGTCAATGATTTAATAGATCTTTGAGCCAACAATGAATCAGATCTAATATCACTTCGTCTATCATCATCGTCATCATCATCCGCCTCATTTATTTCTTCCACCTTTTCTTCTTCCTCTGTTTTATTCAAAGTATCTAACAGTTGAAGATTCCCCAATTGAGTCAAACTACTTAAATTTGATTTATTTTCCAAGATTTTTTCCAATTTCTTTAAATCATCTTCTTTTAATAAATCTTCAGGTACATTACCATCATGAAAATCATTATAATGTTGAATTAAATCATGTTTTTTAGAAAATTTCCCAACTTCACAATAATTACAATTCCAAAGTTTAATAACTTTAGATTCATCATGACTCAACATATGAGATTTTAAACCTTTTTTACCAACACAACCTTTACCACAAATTGTACACTTAATTTTAGGATGTTCTTGTTTAACATGAAATTGTAAAGCAGACCAATTCTTGAAATTTTTAAAACATCCAGGATTATCACATTGATATGCTGGAGAAGCACCATGATGTTTCAAGTTATGTTGTTGCAATTTTGAAGGTCTTGGGAAAGTTTTATTACATTCAGAACATGTTAAGGAAGATTTTTCATGAGTAGTTAAAATATGATGTCTTAATGATTGATGTTTATAAAATGCTTCATTACAATTATCATAAGTACATTTGAATGATTTTGTATGAGTTATTTCATGTCTTTTTAAATGTTGTTTGGTATTCACCCCTTTGCCACAGATGGAACAATGGTATGGCTTATCATCTGAATGAGAAACAATATGAGCTTCTAAATGGGATTTTCTTAAAAATGATTTATCACAATTCTCTATAGTACATTTAAAGGGTCTATCATTGCTATGTGATCGCAGGTGTTGTTCCAACAATGATGGTCTATTGTAGGCTTTTCCACAATTTTCAAATGTGCACATATACTTCTTTGGACGCGATGATGACGTTGTAGATGTTAATGAAGAAACTGATCTGGCATCGTCTTCTTGAGGTTCATGTATTTCCTGAGACATTATTATTATTATTATTATTATTATTTTTTCAAAATTTGTTAGCAAGACTGTAAAATACTAGAATAATCGGAGTTTCTAAATGAGATAATACCAGATGAGTATTATTTACTCCATCTATTTTTTTTTTATTTGTTTGGTGTCGTACGAATAAACTTGGAATATTTACACAAAGACGGGTTGGAAAAAAAAAACAAATCTTGCACCGTGATTGTGTAAGTCACGTGATATCAGCGTGCGATCACCACAGACTTACATGTCTTATTATTCTTTTTATTTTTAGTCAAATGATGCAATATGAAAGGGAAGAAGCAAAATCTCGCAGGTACAACGGTTGTAAAATTGAGCATAATTTTATTGATTTTTTTTTGCCACCATAATATACCTTTACAAGTTTTTATAGTGTAGCTTTATCCGGAGATCACGTTTTTTTTCGGTTGTAATTTATTTTATTGGCAATCAGATACTGCTTGAGCTTAATCTTAATCCTGGAGACAGCTTGTGCGAGCGAGCGAGCGAGAGAGAGAGAGAGAGAGAAACCGGAAGTTCCAGAATTGAATGCATCAGATTTTTTTGATCATTATTGGTTTTGTGTTTAATTAACAAAGAGAAGGGGAAAAAAACAAAAAGAATTCGGAAAATGTTCTTAAAACTTTCAATTGTTTAATTTAATCATACTTTGCAACACACAGAGAGTAACTTTTATTTATTACCTATTGCAGAATAACCAATTGCAAAGATCGTCGGTTAGTGTACATTGTTGCATACAAAACCTCTTGAATATTTGATTCTCTGGCCAATACTGGTGAATCTAAACGAATAGTGTGTTTCCACGGAGAAAGGAGGCCATAGAGAAACAACAAGTTTGCTGATTGAACATCTCTCTTTGCCAGTCAGTCACACCTCCAAGAAAATAAATTAAACAACAGGTCAAAGATGAAAAGTGAGAACAAAGTAAGAAAATTATACTCTCAATTGTTGAGTTATACGTGGGTCGTAGAATTGGTTGTAATAAGTGGAGTGCTGACAGGGTACAATTTCTTCAGATCCTTTGTGTTCAATACCAACTGTTAATTTCAATTATTCACAACAGAGTCAGACCAATTGTTTCCTTAAAGCTCCTTCTCGAAAATGCCTACCATAATCTTCTGATTATGTCATCCAATTTTCAATTTTTTGAGTTTGGAGTCATTCCATCAAGTTGCAATACAAAGAAGAAAAGAAAGAAAAAAAAATATGAGAGGGAAAATAGAGAGAGAATAGGAAGAAAAAAAAAAAAAAAAGAAAGTTTAACAAAACCAGAAATTTCCTTTGCCTCGTTCAATTTTCACCATCACCACCACCACCAACACTAACTACTTTTTTTTTTTCCTCCCTAACGGAATCAATTTTTTTTTAAACCACATTCTTTCTAATTACAGCATTTTCGTATTCTAAGTTTGGTTGATATCACAGTTAATCAACTACAATAATCAACAACCATTACTATTTAAACACTTTCATCTTCATTATCTCCCCCCACGAAAATAATAATTGATAGAAAGAAAAAATGGGTATCAATAATCCAATTCCTAGAAGTTTGAAAAGCGAATCCAAGAAAGCTGCTAAAATTTTATCATCTTTTATCAAACCAAACCAAATTGCAGGTCCAGAACAAGTTATCCCTCCAAGAATTTTAAAGAATGCTAAAGGGTTAGCTATCATTACTGTTTTCAAAGCAGGGTTTTTATTCTCTGGTAGAGCAGGTTCCGGGGTTATTGTTGCTCGTTTACCAGATGGTTCTTGGTCAGCCCCTTCAGCAATTGTCACTGCTGGTGCAGGTGTCGGGGGTCAAATTGGTGCCGAATTAACCGATTTTGTTTTTGTTTTAAATACCAAATCTGCCGTGGACACTTTTGCTCAATTGGGTTCTGTTACCTTGGGTACTAATGTTTCTGTTGCTGCTGGTCCTTTGGGTAGAAGTGCCGAAGCTGCAGGTACTGCGACTGTTGGTAGCGTTTCAGCTGTTTTTGCATATTCTAAAACCAAGGGTTTATTTGCTGGTGTTTCTTTAGAAGGTTCTGCAATTATGGAAAGAAGAGAAGCCAACAGAAAATTCTATGGTAATAACTGTAAAGCAAGAAACATTTTAGCTGGTCAGGTTGATATACCACCAGCATGTGAATCATTGATGAGAGTTTTGGATTCAAGAGTCTTTAGCAACAGATTGCCATACGATGACGATGATTTCTATAATGATAGTTACTATGATGATATTCCAGATGACTTTTCCGATTCAACATCAGAATATGGCTCACGTAGAAGTCGTCGCGGAACTGTCTCTTCATCAAGAAGAAGAGGAGCAAGAAGAGATTCAGATGATTACTATTCCGATGAAGATGACTATTCGGATGATGATGATTACATGGCATCCACCAGAGCAAGAAGGTCGTCTACAAGAGGTACATCGACAGGTGGAAGTTCTAGACGACAAGCATCTTCATCCACTTGGGAAGATGATGTTTATGATAATTATAATGGCAATAGCCCTAATAATAGAAATAGATCAAGAGGTAATAGTGATGTGGATAGATTGGGTACAAGATTAGGTAACTCAAGAATATCGCCAAGAAGAGCAGATTCAGGTGCTCCATCAAGACCACCTGTTGCTTCCAAGCCTAATTTTGGAGGAGCTCCAAAGACAAATGCTACACAGGCTATAGCTTTATATACATTCAAAGGAGAACAAAATGGGGACTTACCATTCAAGAAAGGAGATGTTATTGATATTCTTAAAAGGACAGAGACTGTTGATGACTGGTGGACCGGTAGAAACAATGGGGTTACTGGTATTTTCCCAGCAAATTATGTTGAATTGATTTAGAATGAATGAATGTGAATTGAGGTAATCCTTGTTATTCTTTTCCCCCTACTGTATTGTTATATTCTAATTTTTTTTTTTTCCTTCTCCTTTTCTTTCATTTTAATTTTATATATATATATATATACTATAGTATTAGCTATTAATAAGTGTGCTCATTGCATCATTTAAAAGATAATTGTGTTGTAAAAGATATTTAATTGACTTTTTGAAATTTCGTATTTTTGGAATTAGATCTGAATAATTCAGAAATCTTGAATATTGTAGATATATGACATGAAACTTGGTAGTTTTACAAGTAGGTGCGAAATTATAAGATACTAGATTTCCAATATTTTTAAAGAATTGAATCAATTGGATACGATGGATTTTAGTTGGGATACCTAAAACAGTTATTATGATTCTTGGATATTTTAATGGGACAAATTTTGTTAATTGTAAATTCATTTCAGCAAATATTTTAATTAAATTATAGTTATGTACCAGATATAACCATTCTCCATTGGATACAACCATTTGAATTCCAAAAATTGGTGCAATTAACTTCAACATTGAATAATGAAATGATGGATATTTGGAATGAATTAATATTGCTGATTGGTCTAATTCTTGATAATAATCAATATATGAATTGATATCTTTATATAGTTGATTCAATAAATATTGACCATTTTCTAAACGAACATATATTAATAAATAAACCTTGTATTGTGGTAAAAGTTCAAGATTCCATAAACATGATTTATATTTAGGTGATTGAAAAATATCATAAATTGGTATAGTTGTATGGATGGTTTTTGTGATTGGTTGTAGAAATTGGTTGCAAGATTTAATTTTATCAATATTTTGTGAACCACTGTTGTTGTTGTTGTTGGTATTATTATTTGAAATCACGAATGCAGATTTATCTCTATTGAATCCAAAGAATGATTTGATTGATGCTGATTTGGATGATACTATCATCTCATTCTCTTTATGGGCCTTAGATTTAAACAATGACATCATTAGATAAATTAAGTTAAAATGACGATTGCAAAGTAATCTACATAGAAAAAAAAAAAACAAAAATAAAACAAAAACAAAAATATAAATCCTCCTAAAATAATTAACATTACAAATATATCACACCTGTATTAATATCATATATCTACTCAATTTTAAAAACTTCGTTAATGAAATGTCTAACTATAATCTTACCTTCATCAAAACTTGGATCTTCATGTCTGACTATTGCACCACGATGAGTTTCTTTGGTTTTTCTCATTATAACTGGAAACTTCTTCCATCCAAGAGTATTCAATTTCTTAACAATAAATGTTTGATCTTTACCTAATTTGATTGGTGGGAATGTTGTGGAATGAGAAACTTTATATCCCATAGCATCGTACATGTCTTCAACTAAAGTTTCTTGTTCATCTTCAACAATATGAGAAAAGCCCGCAAACATAGAAGGATGATGTTGATTGTCTCCATCATTACTCTCATCATGTTCATAAAGATGTAATAAGCTGTTTGATTTATTCTTGAAGAATTCCTTTACCCTTTTTCTATTTTTGATTCTTTGAATAAGTGACGAAATGACAAATGCTGGAAAGTAAACAAGTGCTGTACCAATCAATTTGATCCAATTTAATGTTTTCCAAAACCAAGTAAATCTTTGAGTTGGAGCCTTCACATTAGGATTTTTCTGATAATAGAGAGGTTTGGTAATATCAATCACATTTGGTTCGTATCCTTTGATATACTCACATTTGATATTATCAGGCTGTTTGTTATATTGAGAATTAACTTTATCATCGAGGGATATAAAAGATGTATACCAAGAGCATCTTTTATCATTAACCACATTAGAATAAAGAGTCCTGTATTTGAATTTTAATAAAGTTTTAAAAAAAATCGAACGTGGATCTGCCATCCAAACCAACAAAGGTTTATTAAATTCCCCAACTTTATCTCGAAGGAAAAATTGTGCACCAGTATTTGCTAAAAGGAATGGTGCTACGCTGTTGTAAACTCTGACAGATAAATTATTGGATTGTGGAAGCAGAATACCAACATGAGGTGAACAAAATGTGGTGATGTTAATTGGTTCAATATTATCAAAATATCCTTTACTGCTGAGATATCCAATACAGTATCTAGAAATCAATCCACCTAAAGAATACCCAACAATAGAAAATTTTGTAACTTTATCAGTTCCATTTTGTTCAATCAAATTTGTTTGTTCCCAAACTTCATCAGATATTCTTTTACCATTAACATCAATTCCATCGTATGTTAAATAACCTTGATGAGAGCCTGTTTTATGAGTGTAGATCTTGGTTCCATCCTTGGGGTCTATATTCTCTTTAATTTGCTTTTCAATGTAAGCCAAATGAGTTGAGTTACCCCAAACACCATGAACTAATATAACTAAATGATAATCGACCATAGTATGAATGTCAGCAAATAATAGGGGTATTTGAAGGCAATAATGTGAGCTATAATATAGTATATATATATATAAAAAAACAATTAATTTAAAAGTAATAATCCCTTTTGACTTTTCCTTCTGGTTTTATCTATTTATGGTTAGTAGATTTTCTCTTTTTTTTATTTTTTTAATTTTTTAATTCTAGATTTTTAGCCTTTTGCATCTGTTTTTATAAGGGGAGACGGAGGGGGACGGTGGCAGAGTCGCAATCGAGACGACGGGTAATTTTGACCCACAAAGACCCAAAAATAATTAAAAGTGAGACCCAAAATCAAAAATTACAGTTTTCATATGATAAACATTAAATCCGACAAATGGGGAGCAACACACACACACACACACACGCCTAATGCCTGTCACATGCACGTGATAAAAAATCGTTCTACTATATACATGAATTGTGTGTATTCTATCTATTTACCAATACAGTTTTGTAAAATAACACCTGTTGCTACACCTACATTCAAAGAATCAACAATTACATCATCAGATCTATATTTTGGAATACCAACAAGATAATCAGATCTTAATTTGACATTAGTTCTGACACCTTCACCTTCACTACCAATAACCAACATGACAGGTGATTTTCTTAATATAATTTGTAAATCTTCCAAATCAATAAATTTACTGGCTAATTGACTTATTGTTTTTGGATGTTTATCTGCCAATTCATCATTGCTTACTTCATCTGGTTTACCACTAGTACTGATGACATGCCATCCGTTTTTACGAACAGAATCAATAAATTTCAAACTTGATTCAGTTTGATAAAGGTCAATTAAATCTAAAGCACCTGCTGATGCCTTGAATGCAATTGGACCCAATTTTGCAGTTGAATGGTCTGGTAAAATAACACCATCAATACCAAAGAAAAATGCAGATCTTAAAACAGATCCCATGTTTTGTGGATCAGTAACTTCATCCAAATATAACATTAATGGATACAACTCTTCAGTTTCATCTTTTTTAGCGTCACGCAATACCAGTTTGGATTCTTCAGATATAGTTCCATCTTCAGAATTTTCAATTGTCAAGGTATACTTTCCATCTTCTGCTCTTCCCAATTCTTTAAGATAAGGAACATCAAGCTTTCTAGTTTTCAATACAACACCATTATGAACACCATTCTTACATAGCACATTCAAGGCATGTTTATCTCTAACCATTCTTGGAAGTATACCGAACTTATTCTCAGCTAATTTTGTAATCTCAGGATCAACATTATTATATGTATATAATTCAAGGACTCGACGTTTTCCTGCAGTCAACGCAGCCTTAACAGCATGAGTACCAAAAATGTAATCAAAGAAAGTGTCATTTCTTTCAAGCAATCCAGCACTTCCTGAAGATGGTGAACTTTTTTTAGACATCCTAGCCATTTGTCTTGCGTTTTCCCTCTCCTCTCTTTCTTTATCTCGAAGTGCCTTTTCATGAGCAATCCTCATCTCTCTATGTCTTCTTTGTCTAGCTACTTTTTCATCTAAAGCTTTTCTCTGTTCTGGAGTAATATTACCATACTTTCTCATGAAAAATTCGTCTTTAGAAAGGTTTTTCTTCTCCCATGGTTTTAATTGCTTTTTGGACTGAGGCAAGTTTTTTGAAAATGATTTAGCAGTTCCTTTTGGGTTTGCATGATGTGGTTTAAACACCGGATTCAAATCTGCTGATTTTAAAATCACTGAAACTATTGAAAAAGATCTCTTCAGACTAATCATGATAGTATTGTATTAGATTATAATTGTTTCAATTAGTTTCAGTTAGAAAAATTTTCAAGTACTATTATCATTATTTTTTTTTTTTTTCGGTCCAAACCTCGCGATGCAGTTGATAAATTATTGTACCATTAATGTTATCTATACACACGAACTTAATATAAAACACCTTTAGTACTTGGAACATCATCTTTACCAGTTTTAGAAATAGCCTCTTTAATAGCAATTGCCAAAGCTTTAAACGCACTTTCAGCTCTGTGGTGATCATTAAATCCTCTTAAGCAATCAACATGAATAGTTATGTGTGCGGAACCAGCAAAACTTTCCAAAACGTGCGGAATCATTTCAGTTGATAAATCACCAATTTTTTCTCTTTTTAATCCCAACTCAATAACAGCAAATGGTCTGTTTGACAAATCCACTACGGCTCTACTTAATGCTTCATCCAATGGAGCAAACCCACTTCCAAATCTTTTGACACCTTTTATTTGTCCTAATGCTTCTTTAAATGCCATACCCAAACTAATCCCCACATCTTCAGCAGTATGATGGTCATCAATATGTAAATCTCCAATACATTCAACAATTAACGACCAACCTGAGTGTTTGGCCAAAGCATGAATCATATGATCAAGGAATCCAATACCTGTTTGAACATTAATATATTGACCTCCAGAAACTTGTTTAGCATGTTCTTCTTCTACTGATTTGTTTGGGAAAATTGATTCTTTCAACTCAAGTTTACCACCATCCAAGTTAATGGCAATTTGAATCTTGGTTTCATTGGTTATTCTATTAATTAATGCTTGTCTTGACATTGTAAATGGTTTGTAATGAATGTAAAATGACTGGCTGAAAAAAAAAAATAAAAGGAAAGAAAGAGAATAAGAAAAGTGAAAAAAAAAAGAAAAGTAAAATTATATAAATCACCTCGATATCTGAGTCACAACTCGCACGGTGCGATTCAGGAATTCGTGCCAGATTTGTAGATCCGAGTCCGCGGTTTTCCATTTTCTTCTGTTGCGTCGAATATTGTAAACATCCAGGACGCACAACACAGAACGCAGAACGAAGGCGAGAAAAGAAGACAATAGTATGAAACCAAAAAAAAAAAAAATCAAAAACTAACAACAAAAACTAACAACAACCAAACCACAAGACCCACTTCATCGACTAGGTCAACTTTCAATGTACACATATATGGAATATCTACAGAAATGCTTTTACAAATCCACAAATTGGAATGAAGATAATATTTTCTCCAACATAACAGCCACTTCTCAAGCTATACTAGAATTTCCTATACCAAATGGGTTTAAAATCGATTCGTCTTCAAAAACAACAGATTATCTGGCATCTTCTTTTACTTTATCAAATAATCACCAAATAAATGGATCCTTAGCTTATTTGTACTCATCAGTTCCATTGAAAAATACAATGGGAACAAAAGATGTTTCGTTACAGGATGCCATTGCTGGGTTTAGAATTATAGAACCTATGGTTAGACTTCAACCTAAATTCAACAATAAAGCACCACATAGTAAGAGTTCTTTACTTTATGGAAGAATGTATTTCCCAGGATCTGCATTAGAGGCAATGATAATTAAGCGAATTAGTGAGAACACACAATTGTTAATCAAATGTGTCAATAACCCACATCTACTGAAAAATGGAACCATGATTGTTTACCTTCAAAATAATACTGCGAAATACCTGAGAGAATTCATCTACTCCACAAATGAATCATTAATTGGATTAAGATGTTTATACAATTTAGGAACTCCTACTTCATCTTCAACTGTATCTAGTTTCAATCCAAGAACTATTCCTAAATTTGATAATTCAGTGGTATCAATCGGTACGGAGTTGTGGTTTGCCACAAGATCAATGAGTCCAGGGTTATCTGGTGCATTGAGATATTCTACAAGATCCACATCAACAGGGAAACCGTTGACCATGACTTTGGCAATTAACCCAATCTTGGGGCATATTTCTTCCACATATACAGTTAAAACTTCAGTTGCATCCACATTTTGTTCCAGGTATGATTTTAATGTCTTTTCATATGCAAGTAACTTATCCCTTGGGTTTGAATTATACAGTTATGCCAATAAGAAGAGGTCAGATTTCTACAATCACGAAATATATTCATCAAGTGAAGAAAATAAATATTTGAAACAACACCCTGAATTACAAAAACATCATAGAGTACCAATAAGGGCATATAAACATCATGACAATAGAACAATCATCAATCCTATACACAACTTAGATAATGTGTACCATATAAACCCAACTTTACTTTCAACCACTAGTGGATCGGGTCATACAAGTGAAACTGTAACAACTGCATTCCAGAATTTGGTTAATGAGAGTGATTTTTCAAGTGTTTTGAAATTCTCGACCAGTTTAAATGACAAAGTTGTTAAAATACTATGGGAAGGTAGACTTCGAGATTTTTTAGTTAGCACAGGAGTTAAACTATCGTTGAATCCTGTTACCAACACTCCAGAATTTAATAAATTAGGTATATCATTTTCATACGCTTTATAGAATAATCATAATTGTAAGTAGTGTAAAACACAATATTCTTGTACACACGACTTTTTTTTTTTTTTCCAATTCTCACTCCTTCAATAAGAGGAAATGAAAAAAAAAATTCTTCAAGTTAAATTATTGAACATCCAAAGGAAAACAAACCAATCAACTGTCAAAACATGTCTGGTAGTGGGAATGAATTATTTAATTTGGTGAAAAACTCCAGATTATCACAAGTGGCCCAACCACTTCTGAAAAACATGCGTGCTAAATCAAATATCCCAACACATCAAGTCATCTTTACACCAAAATCAAGTGCAGCAAGATCAAATTATGGTTTGAAAACAACTTTACCAAATAAGATTGGATCATCTTATATTTCATTTAATGATATTGATAATCGTCAAAGTATGCCTGATGTTGAAAAAAATTCCGGTTTTTATTATAAACAATTGATGTTTAAAGAATTGGGATTACCTGTTAAAACTCATTATACTGGTAAAAATCCATTATTTCCAGATGAATTAAATAAATCAGATAGACCAATGAGAGATGGTAGTTTAGCTAATACTTTAAATTTACCAACTAAAGTTCAAGTTTCTGAAATTGTTAAAATTTTGAAAAAGAATCCAGAAATTTATGATCAATTTAATAAATTTTTAATTAAAAATCATCCAAAGATTTTATTAACAACTGTTTCAAATCAAGAAATTATTGAAATTTTAAAAGAATTTTTATTAAGTTCTCCTGAAGTTGTTAAAAAAAGATTAAGTTTGACTACTCAACATAAAATTAACCCTAAATTTGAACAACGTCAAATTCAAGGTACTGGTGGTTTTTCATATAATCAAAAGGGTAGATTAAGAAATACTCCAAATGGTATTCAATATGGTACTGTTGTTCCAGGTAGAATTATTGATAATAAAGAAGCTGCAATTGCTGGGTTTGTTTCTAGTGTTACTGATCGTTCTATTGCTTTACAAACAAACTATGCTAAAAATTATCCAGGTAAACATCATAGACAATTTACTGTTCCTTTCAAGATTAGCGAAGCTGAATTGTCTGAAGATGGTTCTGTTAGATTGTTTGCTGAAGGTATCAAGAGTGGTAAATGGATGGAAACTAATGATAGATTTACTCCTTCAAGAACTAACTTTGCTGGTTCTTCAGAAAGAAATAAAGCTGATGGTCAAAGTTTGGAAAGTTTATTAAACTTGATTCTTCCTACCAAATAGATAGTTTTAAGAAAAAAAAATAACTCCTTGTATATATACATTATTATTATTATTATTATCACTATTAGTACAACTATTTTTTTTTGTTTCTATATATATTCATTAATTAGCATCAATAGTAACTACTTCATCTAGCTCTTCCTTAGTCTCTGTTTCAACAACGTCATGTGTAGTAGAATCATTAGTTTCTTGATGTTGTTCCATATGAACGTCTTCTACTTCATTTTCCTTTGAATTGTCGTCATTTTCGTCTTCATTTATAGCTTGCTCATCCTTTTCATTTACAGCTTCTTCCGAAGGTTCAATCCCGTCCTTGTTATTCTCCGTATAATTTTCTCCATCGTTCTTATTTTCTTCATCGTTCTTATTTTCTTCATCGTTCTTATTTTCTTCATCGTTCTTATTTTCTTCACCGTTCTTATTTTCTTCAGCATCATCAGTTTTGACCTTCTTGGTATCAGTTTCATCTTTTGGTTCTTCCTTGAGTTTCCTCTTCTTTGGATATTTCTTAGGTTCAGGAGGTTTCTCATGTTGCGATGTAGGAACACCAGTCATTTTCTTTTCTTCTTGGTTTAATTGAACTCTTATATCTTCAGCTAGTTCTTCATCCAATTTACCATCAACTTGATACCACAAATTAAATGAAGGAACTCTTGTACCAACAGCAAGGATATGTTTCATTTTTTCTTGAACTTCTTCCAATGGCTTAACACTATTTATAAACATAGGAACCAATTTACTTTGAATTCCATGGATCATACAAGACACAGTAGTATATCTATATTCTGGTTCAACTGGTGGTTCCAATGCTTTCGGTGTAGCTGGTTTTCTTGGTGGTGGCATCTTACGTTTTTTCTTGCCTCTTCTTCCCGGGCCTCTTCTTTTTGCAGGAACAGACTCTTGTTCTTCTGGCTCTTCAGTTGCTTCTTCATCTTCCACAGTTGTCCCATTACTATTTGATGTAGTTGTCGAATCAATATCTTCTTGTTTAATCTCAACAATATCAGAATCTTCACCAGGAGTATTTTCGCGACCATTCGGATTTTCCTCCTGCTTGACATAAGCAGCATCTTCAATTGCCTTTTTAGATTCATCTTCTTGTTTCTTCTTATCCTCTTCCTCAAGTCTTTTCTTTTCTTCTTCTTCCTTCTTTTTTTGCTCCTCTTCAGCCTTCTTTTTATTATATTCTTCAAGTTTTTTCTCATATTCGTCAATTTCCTTTTGATTATGTATCCAAATGAAACTCATCAAAATATCTTTATTATCAGAATTATCATTATCCTCTGCATTGATCATGGTTGAAGGAGGTAAAACTTCACAAATAGCATGTGTCGGCAATAAAAATCTTACATTTGGATTCTCAACAAATTCAAACAAAATGGTAGCATCTTTCAAGTATCGTTCTTGAAAAGCAGTCAATTTTTGATCCTTTGGAATCTGGATCTTTGGGGGTTTAGGTGGCTTTTCCTTCTTAATCTTTGGAGGCTTTTCTGGCTTCTCCTTTTTCACCTTGGGAGGCTTTTCTGGCTTTTCTTTCTTTACCTTTGGAGGTTTCGGAAGTTTTTCGGGTTTCTCCTTCTTTACCTTTGGAGGCTTTGGAGGCTTTTCAGGTTTTGGAGGTTTTTCCTTTTTAGGCTTTTTCTCCTTTGGAGGAGGTTTTGGTTTCTTTTCCTTTGGAATCTTTTCTTTAGGCGCCTTCTTCTTTCTTACAGGATTTTTCATATACTCTTTCCAAAATGTTTCATCATGTGGAGGAGGTCCCATTTCTCTTGCACGCTTGATATATCTTTGGAAAAGCTCAATTTCCTTCATTGATGCAAAACCCAGAGCCACTATTTTCATTAATTGGTTAAGAGGTTTATCTCTTTCTGCAATCAAATTCAAATTTCTAATCATTATTTGATTTTCCTCTGAGTTCAAATTAGTGGACGGAGAAGGTTCCTTTGAAGCTGGCTCTATTGGACGTTGTACCACTGAAGAAGAAGAACCTTCTTGCAAATCTCTTTCGGTTGTAAAAACATCATTAGTCGCCTGTTTTTGAATTTTTAGGATTTCGTTTTGAAATTTAGTCTCTTGTTTCGTATCTTCGGTCTTAATATTAGTTTTTTCACTTTTGGGTTCAGGAGTTTCAGAATTTTCATTGTCTAAATTCTTTCTGGATGATGTTTCGGAAGTTTTTTCACTTGATTCTTCAGAAGTCTGTTTCGATTCAGTTTCTGGACTGTTATCATTGATTTCCTGATCATTTTCGTCGTCATCACTGTTTGTTCGATCACTAGTCTTGGATTCATCATCTTCATTCCCTTTTTGTTTCAGCGCATCTTCATCCTTGTTGATTTCATCAACTACTTTGCTCTCTGGTTCTTGGTTCTCGCCCTTCTCCTTGTCGTTATCTACCTTATCATTTTCAACGTCTTCTTTCATTTCAGCATCCTCTTCGATTAGGCCGACTTTTTGTACTTCCGTAGTTTCTTCCTCTTTGCCCTCTTCCTTTTCAACTTCCTTTTCAACTTCCTTTTCTTCCTTTTCTTCCTTTTCAACTTCCTTTTCTTCCTTCTCTTCTTCTTCCTTCTCTTCTTCCTTCTCTTCTTCTTCCTTCTCTTCTTCCTTCTCTTCTTCCTTCTCTTCTTCCTTCTCTTCTTCCTTCTCTTCTTCCTTCTCTTCTTCCTTCTCTTCTTCCTTCTCTTCTTCGACCTTCTCTTCTTTCTGTTCATCTATTTTCTTTTCCTCTTGCTCTTCTTTTTCAACTTTACCAGCCACAACTTGTTTTTCTTCTCCTTTTAATTCAGATCCATCTGTTTTCTTATCTTCATTATCACCAGTTTTCAAAGAATCATCTTTCTTGTTGATATTTTCCAGCTCTTTATCCTTTTGAGCTTTCTTCTTTGAATTATCCTTTGCTTTTTCTTTCTCCAATTCCTTCTCTTTCATCTTCTCTTGCTTCAATTTCAATTTCTCTTCCTTCTCTTTTTCCCTTTGTCTATCACGTTCCAATTTTTCTTTTTCTCTTTGTATTTTAGCTTCTTGTCTTAATCTATCTCTTTCTTCTTTTTCTTTCAATCTCATCAATTTCTTTTCTTCTTTTTCCTTCTTTTTAATCTCTTTAATTTCATTTACATCCAGCCTTGAATCTTTTGCTATAAATATTCTAATTTCAAAAAAATGTGGACCAATACTTAATCCAGCATCACATAATTTAACCATTATATCTCTTGCACTAGTTTCATTATTAAGAATAGTTTCTCGATTTAAATAAACATCATTTTCCATTGATTTAGGTAATGGTTTATCTAATTCTAATAATTTTCTAACATATGAACTTTGTTTCACCCAATATAATCTAAACATTGGGACATTGTACAAGATAATTATTTCGTGATTTAATTAATGACATATATAAAACTCCACTATCTTTAATTGTTAATGGTTGCGCTAGTACTGATGTTGATACTGTAGAATATGAAACAGGTAATGATTGAGAAATATCAAATGGACGAACAATCGTCTTTGATAATTCTTCTTGTTCCTTTTCAATTTCTTCTCTTTTCGAAGACGTTATTCGACGTCTGATTCTTGGAGGCATCTAAAAGACTAGGATTGATTAATAAATAATGAATTGTTGTTTTTTTTGTTTATCAATTTGAACTTGTTTTTTTGTATTTTTTTTTTTTTTCATATCTTTTTCCATTTTAGTTTCGAATAGTATATATGACGACATTGTTTGTTGCGACATCAACGATTTACGACATTCAAAGTTACGACCCACAAAGAATTGCACTTTATTCACCCTATTTAGAATGTCTATTTACCCCATTGTAAAATATAAAAAAATATATAAGTGTAAAGAATAAAAAGGTTATAAATAAATATAAAAGTAACAAAATCAACAATCAAATACCAATGAACTATAAATTCTCTTCAAGAACTTCCAATCCTTGATTGAAAAGTTTAATCATGACATCCAATTCATTAACAAGTTTCTGTTTCCCAACACTATCCAAGAAAAGTTCACCATTAATAGAAGGAATGACAGGAAAGTTACCAAAACCATTAGTATTAGAACTAGTTCCGTTCATATTAAGATTTAATGGTGCACTCACAGAAGCTCCTCTTGATAAAAATACATTAGAATTCACTTGTGCACCAGCACTTGTTGAACCCAAACTAGACAAATTATGGCTCGATAAATTGGCAAGAGATTTCTTATGAGCCAGCAAACTATTATGATGTGATCGACTTTGACCTGTTGCTGCTCCACTCGATGCCGCATTTGTTGTTGTTGTTGTTGTTGTTGATGTTTCCTTAGATTGTCTTTCATTAGATTCATCATTAATTGATGGGAAAAATTGTGGAGGTTCCTTCTCAGTAACCGGTGTCATAGAAATTTGCATTGCTGCAGCTTGTGCTGGATTTATACCAAATTGATTCACGTTTTCGTTATCCAGAGGCTCATTTGTTAATGCTGACAAATTATTCATAACATTTGAAGGAGTTGGCATCTGAATAAAACCTGGTTTGCTTCTTTTACTCTTGAGATTACTGGACTGGTGAGATAATGATGAAGTTGTAGGAATATTTGGCATTGACTGTTGATTTATCAACTGTGGATGTGTGGTTGTATTGGAAGAACTTGTAGTGCTGGTGTTTGTTTCCAGCTTCATATTAATCGGTTGCAATAATGGATTGGAATTTGATTGCAATGCTTTCATCTTGGACGGAGAGCCAGTTTTACTAACACTTATGGCATTTGTTAACCCTGCTGCGGATGGCACTTTAGGTGATGGTGTTCTTACAATATTTGCTGTGCTATAGGGTGGAGTATGTGGTGTAGCCGAGGCAACTGCTTGTTGAAGTGGGATACTCAAGTTGGTACCCATAGTATTCGATATTGTCTTTTTTCTGGTTCTTCCAGCAGCTTCATTTGGAGACGTGTTGACAGAGGAGAATCTTGACTCCAAGCTACCAGATGCGGATTGAGAATGGTATAATGTGGGAGGTTTGTTCAAAGGAGGATGAGATGTATTGGAAGTTGCTGTTGGTAATTGAGAAAGACTATCCATATCAGGAATTTCAATTGTCGGTGATTCTCTTCTTTCATTGAGTTTTGGAATTGTTGGAGCTGACAAGTGTTCATCTTCATCAATATTATCTTCAAACAACATTTGTAACGACTTTGGTACTTCTGTAGACGTTTTCCCAGTATTCATTGATTTCAAATTTGTGTTTGAATTATTTCTGCTATTCATTGCCAAAGTGCTCTGGTTTCGTCCAAATGTAGTAGTTGCTTTCAAAGTTGGTAATGTTGAATAGTTATTATAATCTCCAGTCTGTTGGGCGGTGTCGTAATTATTATTATATTGTTGATCCACATTGTCTAAATCAATATCATTCTCCATAATATATTCTCTACTACTCAATGAATCAAAATCCCATTTAACTTGTATTTGATGATTTTCTGTATCATGGTTCACACCATCAAGGTTCTTGTCGACTAAAGCATCCACAGAATCTTCTTGTTCGTCTTCCAAATTAATGAATACCGAATCACGAGATGCATTTCTGTCTCTCCATAATAAGTATCTTGAAATAACTTCTTTTAATATGCTCGTTGGATAATTTTTGTACGCTTTCATTAATCTACATTTCAACAAATCCTCAGCCGAGGGTCTTTCTTCAGGGTTTTCATCCAAACATAATGCAATACATTCTTTCAAAGCCAGAGAATATTCTCGTCCTTCCAATCTCGGTGGAGTTTGTTTCGAAATCAACTGCATTGCCCATGAAGCATCTTTGTCACAATACGGCGGGTTACCGGTGGCTATCTCGTAAATAGTAATACCCAAAGACCAAATATCAGCTTTGCTATTGTATGAATCACCAGTTCGTATGACTTCTGGCGCCATCCAATATGGAGTTCCTGCCATTGTTGTTCTCTTTGATGAATTGGATGTAAGTTTGGCGGCAACACCAAAATCACACAATTGAACATTACCTTCTTTAGAAATTAAAATATTGGCAGCTTTCAAATCACGATGAATAACACCAAGTTTATGAACTACGTTTAATGTGGACAATAATTCTCGAACAACAATCGCAATGTATCTTTCTTCCAAAACACCAGCTTTCAATAATGTTCGTAAAGATCCGCCCGCACAATAGTCCATAATAATCCATAATTTAGTATCATTCAATATCGATCCATAGTAATGTGTAATGTTTGGTACATTTTTCAATTCAGTTAAAAATTGAATTTCTTGTTGAACATCAATAAGCTCATCTTCATCGGTATCTAAATTAAGTACTTTAATGGCCACCACTTGTTTGGTTTGTTTATTATAAGCCTTATAGACGACCCCAAATTTACCTCTTCCAATAACCTCTGTTCGTTTATATAATGATGTTGAATTCATGATGTCTGAAGTTCTTCAGATCATTTAATTTATACTTGGAATGTTTATTGTTTAGTTTGTGTGGTCTTTGTCTACTGTTTAGTGTTGAGTGTTGTGGGGGGGGGGACGAAAGGAGGGAAAATAGTTGATCCAAAGTGTCTCTTTAAAAAAATCAAATGAGTAATTGACAAATCTGTATTTTATTGTAACTCCAAAGTCTTAGACCAAATCAAGTAGATATTGACGGGATACACTTAGGTAAGTTGATAAATATGACGAAGAAATGAAACTGAAAAAAAAAAAAAAAATTGAACAAGAAAAAGAAAAATGCCAATGACAAGATCTTTAACTATGAACTTTTTTCTGTTGTCTGTTTGCCTGGTTTGTCTCGCGTGGTTAAATTTTTGTTTGCTTCAAATAAGCTACTGTTGTTTCAAACTCACAGTGTTGTTTTTACAACCTATCGTTACTCTACCTACAGTAAAACAATAATGCACAGAAGATACAAACAAAACTGAAAGAGACGGTAGACATTCGACGGAAGTGGACGAACCATCTGAATGCATTTTTATAGGGAAAGAGTAACTGAAGATAATCAATTTGTCAAGCGGAAATTAAATTAATGTTAGGTAGATTTTTGACGATAAGAAAACTTCAAACAACCACACAAAGGTGAAGCACAACTAAGAGTAAACAAAGTATTTACTCATGTGAGATCAACTCATAAGTATTCGTATATAGATTCCCGTACTTTTACTCTATGAAAAATTTTGCTTTTCTGTATCCAATTTAATGTACAATTATTCTCTGAGATCCAACAGACTTAATAATTGACTTTGTTCAAATGAAAGTCTATAATTAGTACTTGGTTGACTAGATATCATGGAAATATTGACTGGATCATCAGTTAATTCAATTAAAGCTTCAATATTGTTTTCGCAATCAGCATCATGCACATGTTGTTGTTGTTGTTCTTCTTCTTCTTCATCAACTTGATCTAGAAGCAGCCTTTCATTAGCTTCATCGATAGGGACATGTGACTTATTAATAACCAGGGACAAATCAGATGAAGTTGCACTTGACTCTCCAATGGCACCAGAAAACTCATCAACATTACTAAGTAAGCTGGGACGATGGCTATTATAAGGAAACTTCATTCTGATCAAATCATTGTCATCTTGTTTAGCATCTGCTTCTTCATCTGCATTATGGAAAGCACTATCCCAACTCAAGATAACTACTCCACATAAAACACCAACCAAGCCAAATATAACCCACATTAATTGCGCTACACTCATTCTATGGTTTGCAATCAATGAATTGAAAATCAAATCATTGATCAAATTGATCAAATTATAGATTAAAAAGCATAATGGGTACAAAATACCGGTTGTGATCTGTGCTAATCCCAAATTAAAAGCAGTTAATTGCAAACCAACAATGGCTAACATCACAGCAAGTAATACATAGGGCAATGAGTTGGATATGGAGAAAATATTACTAAACTTTTCATGTAAGATAGTTTCAATAACAACATCAATTAAAGATTTAGCAAATAAAAAAGTGTGTGCTGTCAAAGTTCCACTAATAATCCCATAGTTGATTCCTTTCATAAATTGATACCTGTTACAATTAATGACTGGATTATTTCTTAATACAATAGGTTGCAGGTGTATTTTCCTGTTTAAGTAGGCATAATTTACAAGCAATAAGACTCCCATCAATACAAAAGTACCAACAAACCAAACAACAAAACCTGGGTTTGATAACTTTTCTAGAATCTCGTGAAATCGTTCATCAACGGTAGGTAACGGATCAGGTTGAGGTAAAGGAGGTACATTTCCATTATACGCAATGATACTAGCACCAACAGCAATAATACCAGTTCCAAGCCATAACTTGTTTGTGAAATGATCACCAGGTAATAATAAACAACTCAACATAGAGTTAAATATTAACCCAATACTTTGTAAAGGAGATAGTATAATTAATGGTAATGTACTTATTTGAATAATGGATCCCAACACATTGGCAACAATAAATAGCAAGAATCCAAATAGCCACATATTTCGTTTATATTTTTGCTGTTGATGATTTAAGTGGATAATATTGATTTGTTGTTCATTTGGTGGGGCATCTAATGGTAGGTATTGAATATGTAGTAAATGAGATTTTCTTTGTAATGTTATCCCCAATGACTGGATCCCTGAAGATATTACTGCAACAGAACATCCCAAGATAATAGATGAAGTAGAAGACATTGCTTGTAGGTATCTGTGAGATGGTTGAGCTCTGTCACTTGTTTTTTAGTTTCTTTTTACCCACCACTTGATAAAATTTAAATCTGGATATCGTTATAAATATAGCAAAAAAGGGAATCAATAACTTGAATACTAGTAACGAATGTTGTCCTCAAGTTGAATGGTAATTAGTTTAATCAAAAAAAACAAATGAAAAAAAAGGAACAAAAAAAAAAAATAAATCACTGGTGGGATTTGTTTGACTTTATCAATATTTACCAGCGTACAAAAATGTTTCTGGTGAATCTAGACAAAAAGAAATCAGACAGCAGAATAGTCGTGTACATTGGAGAAATGTATTGAACAATAATGCAATCAATTACCCTAGATGGTAAGGCTGACATTAAACGAAATCAGAATTATAATGTCCAATTATGAGAGCAGAAGAACTGCATTTGATTGGTCAAATAGAGTAGAAGTTGTTGAAGCTAGTAATTGATTAAAGACAAATATCAACCAAGGCTTGTAGGTACGACGACGAACGGTGGAAGTCTATTTTAGGAAATTCTTCATTGATGACATAATATCCTCAACTGCCAGGTAAACAGAAAAAGAAAAAAAAAAAATGCAAAATTCAGGGGGGGGGGGGGGGGTACGTTTTTTTTATTCCCGCTCGAAAGGGCGCAAGCTATTTACTGTGTAGACAATGTACTAACAGTAAACTACGGGTAGATGGTAATTCACAATAAAAAAAAATATTAATATTCAAACATATATATTCTAAAAATATGAAATATCTAATAAAATGAGTGTTCAGACTTTATCAATTGCACGTACACAGAAATAGAATAGAACCATCTAACACGAAGCAGTTTTATTTTTTCTCACAAGCAACAGGTATCACAAAAAATAATAGATTAAAAGCGAAATAACGGGTAACATCAATAAAAGGAGAAGTAGACCAGCTACACAGCATTTCAGTTTGTTTAGAATGGGTTTCCATTTCCAACGATATCATCTTCATGAAAGACTCTCATTGAACCAACATAACCATAAATAAAACGTACTTGTTTCTTTTTCTCACCATATGATGGTTTTTTCAAGCAGCTTTTACGTTTGGGAGGATGTTTTGACTTTGATTCAAATTTTCTTCTCTTTGTTTCAATTTCATTTGAAGATGGCGATTCTTGAATATCACGTTTTGTTGAATTATGGATCTTTGGTGAAGGAGGTGGAGTTGTAAAGTTAGATTCCACAGCAGAAATGGGTGGCAGTGGCGATGGTGGAGCAAATGTAGATTTTGCAGCAATTTTGTTGAATTCTGGTGAAACAACCAGATATTCAGCCGTCTTAACTGATTGGACAACTCTAGTAGAGTTTTCATATATAACAGGACACAGCGCAACAGAATCAGTCATCGCATGTTGGAAATGTATATTGTTCAGTTGTAAAGGTTCGTATCGTTGCGTGTACTGACGATTCCAATATCTTGGAACGTTGTTTCTTTTATTTCTATTTAATAATGTTTTCGAAGAAGGATAGAGATAACCCGAACGAGATGGAGAGATATATCTAGCAGGTCCAGTAGGACGTGTATTAGTTCTATCCAGATTAGTGTGGGTTTTAGAAAAATATGGACGTTCCATGATTATAGAGAATAACTATTAATACGAATTTGCAAATAGTTCTGAGGAAGAAGTAGAAAGAAGAAGTGAGTAACAAGGTCATGTTTTTTCTATTGAGGAATCTAAGGCTTTTTATAGTGCCCCATGAAGAGTAAAAAGATAAAACCCGCCTTTGAAAACCATAGGTCGTGTTGAACTGGCAAATTTCGAATGTCTTAGAAATTGTTAGAATCATCTTTGGAACTCATTAAAAATTGATGATATACTCTTTTTTTTTTACAGTTTGTTAATAACATGTAAATTATTGACTAAAAGAAATAACCTCTATTGAAAGTGTGTTGTTCAGTATCCTGACAATTCATATTTTATATTTGTGAATAAATATTGTTGCACGTGACTCGTCTCTTTTTTTGTACAAAATCAAAACATTCTCTCAAACACTCCATACCAGAAATCATCAAAAGAAATAATTTACTTTAACCAACAATAGTAATCGGCTACTTTCATATTACTTATTTGCTCATTATGGATAAAGATATAATTGAAATAATAGATTTATTAACATCAAATGAACTACCTACAATTTCACAAGGATTAAATGAATTAAACAATTTATTAAGTTCTTTAATACCATTTATAAAACAATATCAAACTACATCGTCAATTTCATCCAAGTTGGAACAATTTGAAAATCTACAAAATAGTTTCCAATATAACTTGGCTCAACATTTAGTTCCTCTCTATTCATATGATTTAAATGTTGATCAATTTTTGTTGTGCAATAAACTTCTTCAAGGATTGTTGTTGATTCATCCTAATTCAAGAAGTATTTTTAATTTATCTAAAAATATGAAATATGTGATTGACTTATTAGAAAGTAATTTAAATATCAAATTAACTATTTCTTTAATATCTACATTGATTCATATATTATTGAAAAATTTTGAGAATTATAGAGTATTTGAAAAATTAAATGGTTGTAGTGTATTAATTAAACATTTTAAATTAAGTTCATTTGAAAAAATTCAAGATGGTAATGAAGAGTTTAATAATAATTTAAATTTCAAAATCATCGAATTTTTAATGCTTTATTTGTTGGAAGAACCTAAAGGTGGTAAATCTATAAATGAAAAGTCTCAGTTTTTTGTTAAAGATTTCCCTGAGATTGATTCCTTGATTGAAAATTTAAGTCAATTATATAATCTATAGGTTGTTATGTAAAATTAAATTTAATATCAAAGTTCTTTTCAAATTTAGCCTGAGCCTTGTTGACAGTTTCTTGTGAATATTTAGATGAGATATTACCATCACGGCTCCTGCTTTTCAAGAAATTCAATCCTGCGGTACTTTGATTACTTAATGCTGTTGGATCTTGCTTTCTGACTTGATATAAACTTTGGTTTTTCACTACTTCTGTGGTAGGTTTCTTGTTGATATTAAAAACAGAATAATCATTCAACTTGTTATATTTTGGAATTGGTTTGTATGGCTGTTTACCTTCGTTTTCCAAGTCATATCTTCTTTGTTTTAAAGTCAACTCAGCCTTTTCATCAATAACATAATCCTCTGGTACATCTTTAACTCTTAAGCCAAGTAGTTTACGCTGATTGATACTCAATGGCAAGTCATAACATTGATCCTGTCCTTTCAACAATCTAATCAATGGAATAACAATATTTATTATAAAATAAACCACGACAATTTTACTCAATAAAAGGATGTAGAATTCCATGGAAGATGTACCATTTTGTTCTTGTTGTCCATAAACATGTGGTTGAGAACTTTTTAATTTTAATTCATAAATAGAAACAAATTTTGAAATAGAAGATTTGAAAAATGAAAATACCAACAAATAGAATACATTTTTTAATAATACTTTAAATTGGTATTCAAGATCAATTTGCCTAGATAAGGCTTTCTTAACAATTGGATTTTCCCAAGATCCAGTTGGTTGATCACCCACATAATCATCTAAATCTCCTTCATCAAATTCTGCTCGTATACTGTTCAATATTTCTTGTGGATCTTGTTTTCTCACCTCACGACTAACAAATATTGGAATTCTATTCTCATTTCGCCTATCAAATTTTGATTCCTGGTCTGATAGTTTAACATTTGGTGGGACGCAATCCTTAATACCATAGAAACTATCCTTGAAATTTGAACTTGGTGGTTTATAATACATAGGACGATCCAAATTTCTTACTCTATCCAATTCTTCTTGTTCTTCTTTCTTATGCTGCTTGAGGGATAATTTTGTCTGCAATACTTTAAAACTTGCATCACGAAGAATTGATGATGATGATGTGGGTAATGGATTGGTGATTGCTTTATCTTCTTGTTGGACCTGTTGCTGTTGTTCTTGTTTAATGTTGCCGAAATTTAAACTGGATAATGAATTATCTGGTAATTTTTGTAGTATTGTAGGGGTTTTCACTATTGACGAGTCGATTCTAGGATATACTCTATTATAAGGTTGTGTAAAGCTAACCGCATCTTGATATACGGTATCATTTAGTGTAGATTCAGACATGACTGCTGGAGAATGAGTTTTACTAGTAGAGATGATTTCGGCTGTTGCGATTTTTTTTTTTCTTTTTGTTTTGGTTTACTTTGCTTTCTAAATGGATCCAGTTTGTAAGTCGTGTACTAAGATCAAAGGTAGTTCAACTATGAACTGACGACATGCAATTCAAGCTATGCTTGGTTAATTATAGTTCTTTCACTTGATAGACTGTATGTCAGAAGTCTTCTGGGAGTGGTACTAATTGGTGAATTACGATGGCATAGCCATCAATTACTCGTCACTTAACTATCGTAGTACAAGCTCCTAAAGATTTATACAAGAGAAGGGTTAGCTCATGTTGCATATGTCACTCCCCCCCCCCAATTCTATAACCATATGATAGTTTTATATCTATAGACGAGACACCAACAATATTTAGAATGATAATTGCAAAAAAAAAAAAAGAATTAAAAGCTGTACTCTGTAATACACTTATGTGGTCGTGTAATGTGGTACATTTTATTGTTTGTATGAACTTCCAAATTGTGGGAGGAAGGGTAATTAAAATTAAACTAATTTAAAATTAAAATATGGTGAGAGTCAAAATACACCGAGACAGGCAAGCACACAAACTCTTAGAGGCACCAGGAAATAGCAAAAGCAAAAGCAAAAGCAAAAAAACTGTACAAGAGAGAGAGAGAGAGGACAAAAAAAATTTTCTCACATTCAAGACAGATTAAGAGAGACAGACAGTGAGAGAAACAAAAAAAAAAAACAAGAAGAAAACCAAAATCAATACTCAACCAGTTTTTCTTTTTTAATATTCATATAAAAGGATTAAATCATTTTCATCTTTTATTTCAGTTTACTTTACTTCGTTCATCTATTTATTTGTTCTTATATACATACACTAACTGCTAATTGGAATAATACAAAGTGTTTTATTTCCTTTAATTTTATATTTTATTTTTTTTTCACAAAGTTTTCTCCCCATTTGCTATTTACGTTCATTAAGTATCTATCTTTTGAAGTACATACCCGTAAATTGTTCAACTACTCCTTAGATTCCCGTCCTACTGTCTGTCTAGTAAAGTAATTTATTAATAGAAAATTATCAAGATGTCTGATCCACGTCATCCACTCAATTCAGGTGAAAATAACAATAATAATAACAATAACAACAATAACAGTAATACCAACAACAGTAATAACACACACACGATTTCAAATTTATCAGCCGGCTTAAAATCAGTTTCATTGGCTGATCAACAACAGAATGAAGTAAATTTAAACTTGTTACAACAACAGTTGCATCGTGAAGCTACTACTCAACAACAACAATCAAGAATCACACAATTTTTCCAAAACCAACCAGCAGAAGGGTACACATTATTTTCTCATAGATCTGCTCCGAATGGATTCAAAGTTGCTATTATATTATCTGAATTAAACTTGCCGTTTAATACAATATTTTTGGATTTCAACAACGGAGAACAAAGGGCACCTGAGTTTGTTACTATAAATCCAAATGCAAGAGTTCCTGCCTTGATTGATCATTATAATGAAAATACATCTATATGGGAGCTGGGAGCCATTATTTTGTACTTGGTTTCCAAATATTTGAAAGAAAATGGCGAATGTTCATTATGGTCAGATAATTTAATTGAACAAAGTCAAATTTCCTCGTGGTTATTCTTTCAAACTTCGGGGCATGCACCAATGATTGGGCAAGCATTACATTTCAGATATTTCCATTCATGTCCCGTACCAAGTGCTGTGGAAAGATACACCGATGAAGTTAGAAGAGTTTATGGTGTTGTAGAAATGGCCCTTGCTGAAAGAAGAGAAGCATTAATCATGGATTTAGATGTTGAAAATGCCGCTGCTTATAGTGCTGGTACTACACCATTATCACAATCAAGATATTTTGATTATCCTGTATGGTTAGTTGGTGATAGAGCAACTGTTGCAGACTTGTCATTCGTGCCTTGGAATAATGTCGTTGATAGAATTGGTATTAATTTGAAAGTTGAATTTCCAGAAGTTTACAAATGGACTAAATATATGATGAGAAGGCCAGCAGTTATTCGTGCATTGCGTGGTGATTAAGAGTGAAGTGTAAAAAAAATGTCGAATTAAATACATCTAAAAGATGAATACTAAAACAGAGCACGAGAATCAATTGATTATTTGTCTATGAGTTTAATGCCTTTTCTGTAGTAATAATAATAATAATATATACATACATACGTAAGCAAAAAAAAAGAAGAATTTCATACAAATAGTAGTGTTCATTATAAATCGTTAAAATGACATCACAGGTTTGACCCACGTGATCATTTGATTAGGCGGAATCGCAAACCCGAGCATTTTTGATTTCGAGAGTTAATTTTTTTTTTTTTTTTTTTGCGATTTTATTTTGATGCCCATCTCTAAATCTGTCAACTTGAACCAATAACAATAAATGACTCCAGAACAATTCATACTAGGAGAAAAAGCATATAAAACAGCAAAGAAATCCTTACTTTCATTAAAGAAGCATCATGAAAATGATTCTAAGACATCAATAAACTTAATCATAAATATTAAAATTCAATTGGTTAAAACAAAAGATTATAGACCTAGGATTGTTCCAATAACTTATAAATTAGATAAAGTTACAAATAAATCCATATTACTTATTACTAAAGATCCATCTAATAAATATAGAGATGAATTAACTAAGAAAGATTGTCCTACTGAAGATACATTTCTGGATATTTATTCATTTAAAAAATTGAAAAGTTTAAGTAAGAATAGAAAAAATTTAATTAAAATTTTTAAAGAATATGATTTAATAGTTTGTGATATTAGAATTCAAAAATTTTTACCTGATATATTAGGAGAAATATTTTATTTAAAAAATAAAAAAGTTCCATTTATTATTCAAATGGCAAAACCTAATAAAGATGCAGAATTAATTCGATCAAAACAAAATAAATTAAAAGATGAAAGATGTGATTCAAAATACGTCAATTTACAAATTAATTCAATTGTTGAAAATACAAATTATATAGCTAGTTCAAAAGGTGATTGTTTAAGTTTAAAAATTGGTTATTGTGATTGGAAATTAGATCATTTATTGATGAATTTAAATGATGTTATTGATTATTTAATTAATGAAAAATATCTTCCAATTGGTGGTGTTTTAAAAGCATTAGATAATTTAGGTAATGTTCATGTTAAAACAAGTGATAGTATCAGTTTACCTGTTTATATTAAACATAAAGATGGTGAAAATGATACTAATGAAGACGATGATGATAATAATAGTGATTTTGATTTTTAAAATACTGATTAAATAGATTACTACGTGTCTGTGTATACATTAGTTCTATGCAGGGAATTGTGAGTATAAGACCGATTTTTCATTTTTTATTTTTTATTTTTTAGGTCGACCCGGCAATGCGGAAATCTTCGTAGCAAATTAGCCACTATTTCTATGACAAGCCCAGTTCGGCTTGGTACTATTATTATTATTACCACTACCACCATTCTTTTTTTTTCCTTCCTTCCTTCTTAAACTCTTCATCCTTCAGGGAGGTATTAATTATTGTCTATCTCAAATAACACCTGTATGGCAACTGATACTTCGACCAACCCTCTGGGGTTAGGTATAACGATGAGTCCTCCTCCTCCTCCTCCTCCTTCAATACCGTCAACTACAGATTCAAGATCTAGATCAAACTCATCGATCGAGACACCTCCTGAAACCCCCATCTCGATGGCATCGCCTTCATCACCGCCTCCTTCATATACATCCAATATATTTGAAGATATAGGTTCACTGGCACCAGTACGATTTCTTGGTCATTTGATAAGTGAAGAAGATGATCAAATTGAACATGTAGAACATTTCAAATATAAACAGGATTTAGAACGAAAATTAACTGTTACTTCAGTTATTGGATTAGGATTTTCTGTAATGGGTGTACCTTTTGGATTATCTTCAACTTTATGGATTTCTTTAATGGATGGTGCAAATGTGACTATTTTATATGGTTGGATAGTTGTAGGGTTTTTCTCCATATGTGTTATTCTAAGTCTTAGTGAAATTAGTTCAAAATATCCTACTGCTGGTGGAGTATATCATTTTAGTGCCGTATTAAGTAATGAAAAATATTCTTCAATACTGAGTTGGTTCACGGGATGGTTTTTATTAATTGGAAATTGGACTTATGCTATTAGTATTATGTTTTCTGGTGCACAGTTCATCTTGAGTATATTTGGTTTGAAAGATGTATATTATAAAGAAGATCGATTTTGGGTCCTTGGTGTATTCTTTTTGATATTAGGATTGGTTGGATTTATAAATTTTAAATTTTCAAAGCATTTAGAAAAAATTAACAAGATGTGTATCGTGTGGACAATTTACACCGTGTTGGCAATTGATTTCTTGTTAATTTTTTTTGCTAAAAGAACAAATTCAATTAAAGAAATTTTAACAAATTTTGATAATTCAAGAAGTGGTTGGCCCGATCCATTAGCTTTTATAATTGGTTTACAAAGTTCTTCATTTACTTTAACAGGATATGGTATGTTATTTTCCATTACTGATGAAGTTAGAAAACCAGAGAAAAATGTCCCCAAGGGAGCCGTTAGTGCTGTATTTATGGCAACTGTTACTGGTATTATATTTATCATTCCAATTTTAACCATTTTACCTGAACTTGAAGTTTTATTAGATGAAACCCCAAATATTATGCCAATCGATTTGATTTTTAAATTGTCTACTGAATCATATATTATTTCCTTTTTAATGGCTTGTTTAATGATTGGTACGGTGTTATTCCAAAGTATTGGATCTTTGACTACTGCGTCAAGAAGTACATATGCTTTAGCAAGAGATGGTGGTTTACCATTTGCACATTTATGGACCGAGGTTAATTCAATTGAAGAATACACTATCCCAAGAAATGCATTGTTTTTATCGATGCTGGTATGTGCTATATTATCATTATTGTCATTAATTTCAAGATCAGCCTTTAATGCATTTATGGGAGCAGCAGTTGTTTCTTTAACATTGGCCAATGGACTTCCAATTCTATGTTTGATGGTGGGTAAAAGGAAAAAGATTAAAGGAGCCGCGTTTAAATTAGGTAAGTTGGGCTGGATTATCAATGGTATTTCAATATTTTG
Organism: Candida tropicalis MYA-3404; assembly: GCF_000006335.3. Classification (NCBI taxonomy): domain Eukaryota; kingdom Fungi; phylum Ascomycota; class Pichiomycetes; order Serinales; family Debaryomycetaceae; genus Candida; species Candida tropicalis. The sequence continues at coordinate 1,178,657 of NW_003020049.1, read as the reverse complement.
GGTTTTCTTATCAGTTATTATTCTTTGTATGCCACCAGTGATTAAAAATCTAAATGCATACAATATGAATTATGCTGTATTGGTTATTATTTTATTTTTTGCCATTGCAAGTTTAGGTTATAGAACTTGGGGTAAGAAAAGCTTCACTGGACCAGCAATTGATACCGATTATTTTGAATTACATAACCTTGAATCTGCAGGAAGAAGTAATCTTGCTACAATTGATGACAACAATTTTGTTATCACTGGTGATGATGATGATGATGATGATGATGATGATGATGTAGATGAATTTAAATATGGTAGTGATGACAAAGAAGAACAAGATATTACGGATAAACCGATTGCAAAAAAAGTTAAAAAAGGAGGATATCAAAAATTAAAGACAAATTCTGAAGAAGTAGAACCAAGTTCTAGTGGATTATCAACAGCAAGTGAAGGTGAGGTACTTTTTGATTCTAATAAAGGTAACGCCTGACACTTATAACAGTATGATTTTATTTTATGATTGTATTCATGCTTGCATTTTCTTTTTATAGTTTTGTATTTTGATAGAGTTTTTTTGTTTAATATTTATACACAAATTACGTTTTAGAATTTATTATCTTCTTATTCTTAATTCTTCATTAAATATCAATATCGTACATAAAAAAAACCAGGATCAAATGGTCATCTATAAACCCCATTTTCTTTTTCTTTTCAAAAAGTAATAAAACCTCTTACCTAAAAAAAAAAAAAACAGTAAACAAATATTATCACAGCCAGGAAAATAGCCCAATAGTAACAGGAATCCTTCAAATAAAGAAAGAAAAAAAAATTGAACAAATAATAAATTAAAGTATGTACAAGTTGTAGTAGTAGATGTTATTGTGATTTCTTCTTTATTTTTCTTTCATTAAGCGGCAAGCTTTGGAGCTTCTTCAGGATAAACTGGAGCCATAGTTGGTTGAGCTTGTAATCTTTGCATCATCATACCAACCCCTTCAAAAACACCTAATAAACAGGCACAAGTAATGGCAGAATTTCTAGTATGTTTCCAACCACCTCTAATAGCTAAAGCACCACCAGTGAAAAACCCAGCTATAACTGCATTCCAAGCATCTTCTCTTTTTCTAACGGCTTTAACAGTACAATCAAAAGTAGAAAATAAACCACCCCAAACACCAAAATTACCTCCAACAACTGGAGCTCTAGCTTTAATTGCTGAAAGGGCACCATATCCTCTTTCACCATGAGGTGAATTTCTGAAACCTTTTATACCATGCCATACACAACCACCAATGACCCCCATGGCAAATGCACCACCAAAATCATTTAAGATTACTATTGGACATGGATCTCTAGTATGGTCAGCAGACATTTTGTTTCTATTATTCTGTGTATGATTTATAAAGTACTTGTGTGAAGAATTTTAATAAGTAAGAAATCGGGAATTGAAAAATTTCTTTACTTAATAAAAAAAAATGAATGAAAACGAAAAATTTTTTGTGACTGAATGGGAAAAAATTTTGGTGTGATGTACACGACTCGCATAGTTTGGGATTTTGCCTCTGGTTTAAGAATTGCAAAAAATGAATGGGAGGGATTATTGCAAAAAAAAATTACAGACCCTAATGATTCAAGCATATCAATGAAATTTCAAAAGGGTATAAAAAAGAGGGTTTATTATGGGTAGTCTATTTTGGTTTAGTTTATTTGTTTTTTTTTTTTTTTTTTGGATTAAGCTTATCCTATTGACAAACTATTTATTCAACCCATCATGGATACATACGATCAAGCATTAGTTTCGTTTAATTTAAAACCATTTTCAAAATATGATCAAGGACAATTAAAAAATTTACCATTTTTTGGTAGAACTGTTAGTGATTTACAAAATAGAAGATTTATAGAATTTGATAAGAAAGGATATATTAGTATTAAATTGCAACAATAATATAAAATTTTGATTTTTAATTGTACTCAAATTGTTCAAAAATTGTGTTTATTAATTAAGAATTTTTACAAAATTAACAAGAATTTATTTAATAAATTGGGAGAAATTAATTGTTATACTAAGCAATTTGTTCATTGTATAGAGTTGCTAGTTAATAATCTGGCATTCCTAGGAAACACTGAGATAAGTAATCATGATTTGGTAATATTGAGGGAATATTTATTTGATGATATGTATACGAATGATAATATCGTTCTTAGTAAAGATTTTCAGAATAGAAAAAAAGTCAGAATATCAGAAGGTTTAAAAATTCAATTGGAGAATCAATATGGATATAGGATCTATTGTCAGAAAGGAAGTTTGGATCTTTTTAGTTTGATTCTAACAATTTACCGATCAAGAATGAAGTCTGGTAAAGTTTTAAAGTGATTTACTATACAGTCCATTGATACTATTATCAACAGAGTGAATCTAAGGAAATCAAGTTCACAGAATCTTACTTTGTGGCTCTCTTGTTCTTTCATATTTTCATTATCCTTGATTCAAGTTTGCCCTCTTTTTTTGTTTGTACAGTTTTTTGTATTATTTTTATCTTTTTGTTTCCCTGAGAAATGATGTAATACATATAGAACTAATGTTCGTAACCTTTGTTTGTTTGTTGTAAATGGAAATACCGGAGATGTGATTGTACAACCTTATCTTGATATTCATGAAATAGCAAGCAAATGTGATTAGAGACTATGACTTACTAAGTGACTGACGTATTAGGTTAATTTCTTGTTGCCGTGTTCATCAACATCATGTTCATGATCTTGTTCTACTGTCAACAATATACTTTACACTTTGTACCTTAATTATTATTCTTTTTTCTTTTTTTTGTTGTTGCTTACATTCTTTCTTTGTCGTTCTAGCTCCACTTTCTAATCTCTCTTTGCTCGCCCCAATCCATCTCGTGCCACCACCGACCACACTCCCTCATTTCCTCATTTCCTCATTTCCTCACTCCCTTACTCCCCCCGCCTTATGTCTCCCTGCCTCTCTCACTCCCTCTTTCTGTTCCCCCGCGCGCGAACAAATTATTTGTGTTGTTTGACCCACAAAGATAAAGGAAATGGGCAATTTAAATTTCACTCCCCACCGTTTAATTAATACATTCACACCCCCTTACACAACAGGCAGAAAGGGTGTGTATGATGGAGAGAGTGGGGTGTGAAGATAAGAAACGAGTAGAATACGATTAATCAACAAATATTACACAGTAGAAGACAAATGTGGAGAAGGATACTTTAGTAATACTTGCTTGTCATTCATTTGTCGATGATGGTAAATTCATCTTAGACGAAAAAATGATCCATATATACACGACCTACATAATTTGTATGCGAACAAGTGAGTGAATGTATAATTATTATTTAAACATGTGTGTGGATATTTTTAGCTGACTTCTCTCTAGTAAATACCAGGTTGTGAATCTTAGGAAGAAGGAGAGAGAGATTGTGTATATTGTATATTTTTATTATTATTATGGTATGAAATTTCAAGTTGTTTTATTTTTTTTTATATTAATTTAAATATCAGCAAGAAGAGTCGAATTTTTTTTTTTTTTTTTTTATAATATTTTATTGAGTAATTCCTTACTGTGATTCAATTCTCAACCACATTTAGATCAAATTACAAGAGGTAATATTTTTTATGGTTTACAAATTCTAATCTTGTTTCTACCATTTAAGATTTCATCAGATCGCCTGCCTTTAATTTCCTTTGGCTCAATTCTGTGCTAATAACAACTATATTTACGAACCTTTTTTTTTCCACCTACAACTAACTCCAAGCAACGTAACTTTCACTTAATTTAACTAACTGTTACTGTAAAACTTTGTGAGGAAAAAAAATCACTCAAGAAAAATCGAAATTCCTAATATTCAATTCCCCTTTTTTTTGTTCATTTTTTCATAAATCAATTCTTACAATCAATTTATAAATTATGGCATATAATAACTATAATTATAATAGGCATAACTCAATAGGTGGGAGTTGGCACTTGCCTCCCCCTTCATACCAACAACAACAGCAACAACAGCAACAGCAATCTCAGAATCCACCACATCTTCAACATCAATCACTGCATCCTACTTTAAATCAAGATGTATTAGGAAATCCAAATGATCAATATCAACGTCCTAATCAGCATATGTCAGGTTTCAGAAACCCGTGGTATTCCCAACAACAACAGCAACAGCAGCAGGCGAGTCCAAGTTCTTCCTTGTTATCTTCATCATCTTTATCACAATCACCAACAAAATCGCATCAGATACCGTTGTTGCAACAGCAACAACAGCCGCCATTGAATAAGCGGTTGTCATTCGCCAATCAGTTGCCAACAACCTATGAATATGAGAATGATAATAACGTTCCTCCTTTCATTCATCCACCAACGCGTGCTGACAACCCATTCAACCAATACTTTGCAAATCAAGAAGTGTCTCTAGGAAGCAATGATCGTAGGATGTCTGTTGCTATAGATGGAACTCATTATAATCCATTTGGTACATTTGGCCAACAAAACAATGCCTATCCATCTGGTCCTGCAGGTGTAGCTGGCCATCAATACTTGAACAATCCAAATTTGGGAGCCATTCCTGGAGCTAACAGAAGATCTTCATTAGCCGTTATGCCCAATCATTATCGTCAACAACAGGGTCCACAACAACCAATAGATCCAAATTCACCAGCTGCAGCATATTACCTACCACCTGCTCGTCTTGGTAGATCAGCTCTGATCATTCAATACCAGCAATATCAACAGGCTTTACAAAACCTGAAAGTCAACAAGGCATATCGACCAGCACCAAAAGCTCGCAAGATCTACAACAAAATGGAATTAACACCGAAATACCACCAACAACCTAAATATCGTCGATGTTCAGTTAATTCCATCCACATTTCTCCTGTTAATGCATTATCGGTATATTTGACCGAATCGTACAGCATATGTCAGCCACGTAAGTTCCAATATTCAAAATCCACAAATCCAAAGAGAGTATTGACCAAACCGCTGGAGCCGAAATTTAATAATGGGTATGATAACGAAGACAGTGACTATATCTTGTATGTTAATGATGTCTTGGGCAGTGAAGAAGGAAAGAAGTATATGGTGTTGGATTTATTAGGATCAGGAACATTTGGACAAGTTGTTAAATGTCAGAATCTTTCTAACCAAAGTGTTTGCGCGGTCAAAGTGATCAAATCCAAACCTGCATACATGAATCAATCGCTCACAGAAGTCAGGTTATTGGAGTTTTTGAATACCAATAGTGATGGGAAAAGTTTCATCCGTTTGTTGGATACATTTATGCACAAGGAACATCTTTGTTTAGTGTTTGAATTGTTGGCATCCAATTTGTACGAATTGATCAAACAGAATCAATTCCAAGGTCTCAATATGAAACTTGTTAAAATTATCAGTAAACAACTTTTGGAAGGATTGGCTCAGCTAAAGAGTTTCCAGATGATACATTGTGATTTGAAGCCAGAGAATATATTGTTAATAACTGGAGATAAACCTACGATTAAAATCATTGACTTTGGGTCTGCTACGTTTTCAAAAAATACCATATACAGTTATATTCAATCTCGTTTTTATCGAAGTCCAGAGGTTATTCTTGGATTGAGTTACGGAGAAGCTATAGACACTTGGTCATTAGGATGTATAGTAGGTGAACTTTATCTTGGTCTTCCATTATTCCCAGGTACATCTGAGTACAACATGCTATGGAAAATACAAGAAATGTTGGGTCCACCACCTCGTCATATGCTTCTCGGACGAAACTCGATGAATTTTTATAAGAAACTTCCTGGGAAAACACCAGACGATAAACCAAATTATCAGATCAAGACCTACGAGGAATACTGTCAATTTTTAGAACAAAAGAAAGGATCAAGTGCTCATGAAAAGGAGAATAAGAACTATTTCAAACACAAATCTTTGAAGGATATTATCATGAATTATAGATTACCATCAAAGAAAATGACAAATTCCATGGTTGAAAAAGAGATGCGTGAACGAGAATTGTTGGTTGATTTTCTTACAAAAGTACTCAATTGGAATCCTATTGAAAGATTAACTCCACAAGAAGCATTGAAACATCCTTGGATGAATTCATAGATTTATTGCATATAGGTAATGTATAATTGTCCCCCCTTCTTCTCCCGACAAGAATGATCCAAATGTAAATTGATTTTGTAAATCTTGCAACACTTGTGATTGTCTGTAATATTTTAGTATTATCTGCGAGTATCACGTGAAATGCGTGTGTGTACCATAAAAGTAAGCATTCCGACTCAACGAGAACCAACAAAGAGGAAAAAAAAAAAAAAAGAAAATCTTTCAAAATATCACCAACCAAAAAAAAAAATAAAACGAAAACTCAATCTAGACAACCAGTTGAAGAATCAAACTAAAAACTCAAAACAACAAAGCAAAACCACTGGATTTCAGATTTGTTTATAAGTGAAAAAGAAGATCATCTTATTTGAATTATTATTTCATTTATTTATATACCTTGCATTATAGATAGACCAAAGAAAGGAGACAGTTAATAAAAATTTCAGAAATATAAACCATGAATGTATCAACAAGTGCCCTTGGAGTTAGAAGAAGAAAAGTAGCTACACAAAATATAGATGATGAAGAGAATTCAGCAGTTTTAAAATTAGGACCAGAATTTCAACTAGATCAAATTACAAATCAAGGAGAGAAACAAAAATTGATAGCATTAAATGTATCAGAAGCAAGATTATTAATTCGAGCAGCATTAAAAGAACGTAAAAAATCTAATAATAAGAAAAAATCAGTGAATAGAAATGGAGGCATAGATGCAATGGATGAAGATTCTCATCATAATAATAATCATAATAATCATCATCATCAAGATGGAATGGATAGAGATGTTGATGAAGAAGATGAAGATGATATTGATGAAAAAGAAGACGAGATTTCAAATATTGATTTAGCTGGACCAAATTCAAATGAAGTTGTACATAAAACATTGAATTATTTAACTAATTTTTCAAGATTTAAAAATACTTCAAGTGTTGAAACAGTTGAAAAATTATTAAATGATTTTAGTGAACATTGTAATGAACCTTTACATCCTTTTGAATTGGCTCAATTGGGCACTTTAGAATGTGAAGATTCTGAAGAAGCAAAGAGTTTAATACCTAGTTTGACAAATAAAGTATCTGATGTTCAATTACAAACTTTATTAACTGAATTAAGAAAATACCAAACATTATCTTAGGTTATCACAGAAGAATTAACATAAAACAAGAAAAAAAAAACAACAACAACAAGAACGAGGTTAATTTACTATTGATATAGTTATATAAATATATATAAATATCCATGTAAGTACTTCTATAGTGTATTATTTAAATCAATATTTCAATCTAGATATCAACGGATGAAAAATTTCGCAAACTTGCAAACTTGCAATCTTGCAATCTTGCTTTGATGATGATGATGATGATGATGATGATGATGTAAATTTTCACCTAACCACAACAAGACAAAAAAGAAGAAAAAAAAAAAATGAGAATAAACAGTACGAAAAATTAGAACTGGTTGAATATCAACTACACATACAAGACCAATATGGACTCAGACGATGATTTATATGATGAATTTGGTAACTACATTGGAGGATCAGATGCAGAGAATTCTAATGACGACCTACCATCTGTTATTGACGAACAAAGTGACCATGAAGAACAACAAGAAGAAAGAGATGAGAATCACCAATCATCAAGTACATCATTAATTAAATCTACAATTGATTCAAATACATCAGAAACCATTTATATTGGACAAGATCAAGAAATATCAAATGAACCAGTTATTAAACCAATTGAAGAAAAAAAAATGAAAATAGAATATTCTACAAATAATTTAAATAAATTACCTGAATTGATTTATTCAAGAGATTATCTTATATCTACAATGAATTCAATTCCTGAAAGAATAAGAAATTTAGCAATTCTAGGGAATTTAGGATGTGGTAAAACTACATTTATTGATTCATTAATATTATTTACTCATTCACCTTCAATTTCAATTAAAAATAATTTAAAAAATTTCAAGCCGTTAAGATTTATGGATAATCATAAATTAGAAATCGATAGAGAAGCATCCATTAAATCAAGTTGTGTTTGTTTATTATTAGAAGATATGAAGAACAGGTCTCACGTTGTCAATTTGATAGATACTCCTGGGCATGTAGATTTTAATGACGAGGTATTATCGACATTAAATACAGTTGATGGAGTTGTATTAATGATTGATGTAGTCGATGGATTAACAAGTAGAGATAAGTTATTGGTTGATGAAATTATAAAAAGAAATTTACCTATTGTATTAGTACTCAATAAATTGGATAAGCTAATCTTGGATTTAAGATTACCTGTTAAAGACAGTTATTTAAAACTACAATATATTATTGATGATATAAACGATTATATTGAATCACATCCTTTGATCACTACGTATTCCAATCATAAAGAATTATCACCTGAATTGAACAATGTTATATTTGCAAGTTCCACATTTGAAGTTTCATTTACATTACAAAGTTTTGCCAATTTATATAATTCAGATGTTGAATTTAGCGGGAAATTATGGGGAGATTATTATTATGATGTAGAGAATTATAAATTTACTACTGATTCACAGAATAATAAACTTCCAAGACTGTTTATTTCATTTGTCTTGGAACCTATTTATAAAATTGTCACATATACGATAACTGCTGAACCAAGTGATAAGAAACTTGGCAAACTATTATGGGATAATTTTGGTGTTTCATTACATAAATCAGACTACAAAAAGGATCCTCAAGTATTGTTGAAGACTGTATTTAAAGCCATATTTGATAACCATTGTGGGCTTGTTGATGTAATTACCAAATCTTTACCATCACCTCAAAAACTGAAAACAAGATTATTACGTGGTACCCCAGATAAAGATATTCCCGTGGATGTTCTTGCGGAGGTTACAAAATTAATCGAATCAACTGATGGGAAATCATTTAATTCATTGGTTAGAATTCACAAAGGAAGTATTAAACTTGGTGATAAAATCAAAGTATATGGTGAAAATTTTAATGAAGATAAAGAAGATTATAAAATAGAAAAGGTCAGAGGAATTTATCTACCATGTGGAAGATATAAAGTTCCAATAAATGAAGCTAATACTGGTTGTATTGTGATTCTTGAAGGAATTGATTCAATAATTAAAAAAGGAGCAACAATTACAGGATCAATGGAAAATCTAGATTATATTTTTGATATACCCAAATATTCTATCAATTCGGTTTTCAAAGTTGCTATTGAACCCGAGAATCCTTCTGAATTACCTATATTATTAGAAGGTTTAAGAAAAATCAACAAGAATTATTTATCAAGTATTATTAATGTTGAAGAAAGTGGTGAACATATAATTCTAGCCCCAGGTGAATTCTATATGGATTGTATATTACATGATTTAAGATTTTTCTTTACCAATGATTTAGAAATTAAAGTAAGTGATATAATGGCTAAATTTTCTGAAACTTGTATTGAATCATCATTTACTAAAATTGGAATTTCAAACCCTTCAAAAGATATTAAAATTTCAATAACTGCTGAACCAATTGAAGATTTCAAATTATCCAATGCAATAGAATCTGAAAGAATTAATTTAGATCAAATGTCAACTCGTGAAATTTCAAAAATATTACGTCAAGAATTTAATTGGGATTCATTAGCATCTAGATCAATTTGGGCATTTGGACCAAATGATTTAATTACTCCTGATATTTTACTTGATGATACTTTAGAATCTGAAATATCTAAATCTGAACTTAATAATTATAAAAATTCAATTATTCAAGGTTTTAAATGGAGTGTGAATCAGGGACCTTTATGTGATGAACCAATAAGAAATACAAAATTTAAAATTCTTGATGTTATTACAAATAATAATGATTTATCATTAATAAATGGTACCAATAACCTTGCATCTCAAATTATTCCAATTAGTAGAAGAGCATGTTATACTGGATTTTTAACAGCAAAACCTCGATTAATGGAACCTATTTATAAATTAATCTCAAAATGTACTCATAAATCAATTAATGTAATTAAAAAATTATTACAACAAAGAAGAGGTTTTATAGATTCAGTTGAACCTATACCTGGAACTCCTTATTTTGAAATCATTGGTTATTTGCCCGTTAATGATTCTGCTGGTTTAACTACAGATTTGAAATTACATTCTCAAGGTCAAGCAATAATGTCGTTAGTGTTTTCGAATTGGGAAATTGTTCCTGGTGATCCATTGGATGTAAATGTCGAATTGCCAAATTTAAAACCAGTACCGGAAGAATCTTTGGCAAGAGATTTTATGTTGAAAACAAGAAGAAGAAAAGGATTAACAGGTGAACCTACATTACAAAAGTATATTGATTCAGAATTGTATATAAAATTAAAAGAGAAAGGATTTGTATTATAAAACTATTCCAAACTAATATATGTATGAGATAGAGGAGAATTTTTCTAAATAGGTTGAGAAATAAACAAAATACACATACAAACAGTCAAAAACTTCAAGGTTAATATCTTTTCTTAATCTATTCAATTTTTCTTTTCTTTGATACTGGTCCATCTTCATCATTTTCTTCAATATGGATATGATCGAATCCACCATTTGTACTATCCTGGGAATTATCAACAAGTGCGTTGTATTTAGTGATGAATCTAGGTTGGGTAGTCAATTCAAACGTCAATTGCTTAGGTATTTTAGTTTTATTTTTAGTGCTGTCACTTAATCTTCTAAATAAACTCACAAAATCACCAATGCTAATATCTCGGCAGTATAAGTTATCTTCTGTCATTTTTAGGTTTTCAAATTGAGGAATTGTAAGTATAATTTCTTCTGATATTAAAAATGGTTCTACTTCATTCAATTGTTGGTCCTCTCTAAGCAGTGCAAAAAACTCTTCAATTGATTTTTGTAAATAGTCTTCGTTCTCATAGATACAATGAGTATCAGGATCTTCGTCATATGGGAATAATAGGAACTTATAACTAAAGTAGTTTAAATATATTGGGATCTTTTGAAAGTTCGTCGATTCGCCTGTTGTTGTCAACTCTGTTTCCGGCTCTATTGGTTGAGCAAATTCAGGATCTTCGGTCAAAGTAATCACATCATCCAAATCTTCATTGATTGTATGTTCTGTTGATTTAAGTGCTGGTTCTTGTTGTTGCAGTTGAGGTACCATTTCTATATCTTCGATTGAATCCTTAGACGCGTCAGCAACTGGGTCATCTTCCTTACTTTCAACTATGACTATGTCAACTTCTTCCTCTTCCTCTTCCTCATCATCATCATCTTCTTCTTCTTCTTCTTCTTCTTCTGGTTGGCCATTATCATCATCCAGTGAAAGTTCAATTACTTGCTTCTCTGAAACTTCTTCATCCTCTTTATTGAATGATTCCTGATATGCCGATTCTTCTAGTATTGACTGTGATTCTTGATCTTCACTCACTTCGTGTACTTCTTGTTCTGATTCATCATCTATTTCTTCATATTTGGACTCAATCTCTGCAATTTCTCTATCCTCGTCTTCCTCATCTTCTAGTTCTACTACCTGTTCGTGAACATCCTTGTCAATATCGTCACCATTCACGCGTTCTTCTTCTCTTTGCTCATCCTCCACTTGCTCCTCATATGTATTGTCCTGATTAATGACAAATTCATCATCATCAAATTCCAACTCTTCTTCTGAGTCGGCTTGTTTTCCATCCTCAACTGTTTTACGATTATTTCTAGTGTCAATAATAAAAAGTCCATTCTCATCAATTTCATGTTCATTATCATTTTCCACAACAACCTCCTTTGTAAGAGTTTCAATAGTTTGTTGTGTATCTGTCAATATAGATGATTGATTCTCCTCACTCATAATTTTGTAATATTAAATCCTTCAACTCTTTGATATATTGCTATGGTTTATGTTGTGGTTAATTTTTCTAAGAAACAACTAGTATTTCAGAAAAAATAAATACCAACTATATTAGTTTTACTTTTGAATTAATATATCCGTCAAAAAAAAACTACCCTCCTTAATACGTACCCAAATATTTCTAAATATTTGATGATTATATGGGCTATGAGTTGTTGATTGATTGTCAATATAAAGAAGAAAATATGAACTCAAAAATGAACTTGCAACAAACAAGGCAAAAAAAATGTTAAAGAATCTTGGAGGTTCACATCATGGGGGCACCGAATTTGTTTCGGTTTCTGAAACACGACTTTTTCCAGTCATATTCAAACAATTATGAAACTACACTTTCGTTTTGTCTTTTTTTTTTCAATTAAGAATTAGTATTAAATTACACCTAATTAAACAATGTATATACTATATATGCATGTATAAATCCAAGAAATGAAAAGTATTAAAATAGTTACTCTTTACAAATAAATTCTTAATAGTTTGTGTAGATTCCTTCGCTTGTCCGCCATCTCTTTTATGGTGCCCATATCTTGAAACTTTGGGGAGCCTTCAAAGACAATGGGATCATGTTGTCATCTTGCACATCAGAACCTTGATCAGTATTCAGAGCAGTATTTGATGTTCCCTTGGCTGCATCTGTTTCTTCTAATGCCTGCCTTGTTGGCTTGTATAATAATGATTTAGCATCATTTAATAAATTACCAACGGCTTCATTACCACTACCTTCAACCAATTTGATAGCTTCTTCTAATTTTCTAATCACTCCAATTGTGGATTTGGTCAACGCTATTCTGTCTATAAATAATTCTTCTTGTTGTTTGGCCAAATGTTGTCTCTCACGTTCGTAAATCTTTTCTAATTCTTCAACCTTGTTGAGCTTGGTTTCAATTTTAGAAATTTCATGATTCACTATACTAGAACTGATTTTATGCATTTCTCTTTCTTCAAAACTTGAAAACAAATGGCTTCTGCCACCAATTATACCAAAAGTAGTAGCAATAGCATCTTCGGTTGTTGGTTCTCTTTCCATGGCCCCATTAGATGATTCTTGTTTTTCTTGGGTTTCGTCCTTATTGGAGTTGTAGACCTGAGCTACTTTCTTTTCAATGCACGCATCCATGGCTTTTGATGCAGCTTCACTGGCAGCTTTGGCAACACTACTATCAACTAATTTGGTCATGAATGCTAAATTGGATAATACTGGATTGTCGATAGAACTGACCGGATAATGTGGAGCATATTTCAACAAATTTATACTTGCACTATCGTCATCTTTAATTGGATTAAATTTATCTTCCAATGGCAATTGCAAAAATTTGAGGATACATTGTTGAGGAGTCTTGTTTGAACCAACAGCATTAGCAATTTTATACCAGTCATTCTTGAATAATTTCACTGCATTAACCAAAGCATCATATTCAGCATCGGACCAACCATCATTTCTCTTCTTACGTGGTGGTTGTTGTTCTTGTTGTTCCTCTTCTTTTACTTGTTGAGGAGTTTCATCCAGTAAGCTATGCTTCTTGTTGTTACTGTTAGTTGTGTGTTCAGTGTTGTTGCCATTCTGATCAACAGTACTATTAACATCACCTTCTACTAAGCTCTTCAACTTTTTAACATCAATTCGTTCAACAGGTATTCTTGAAGTGTCAAATGGAAACAACCCACGAGGAGTATCAAACTTGACGTGATAATCTCCTGTATATGGCAAATCAACTGGCTGTCCATTTGGCATTTTCTCAAGTGCATAACCAGGTTTGAATTGTGGTTTAACTTGATAGTTTATTAGACCCCATTTATTTAAAAACCTGTGAACTCTCATCAAAGTACCAACATCACCAACTAAGTTTCGACGACATGAGGTTAACGTTAAAAACTCATTTGGGTTTAATCTATAAGAATTTATCATAAAGTTTCTATAATTGACATAAAGTTTTGGAGACTTGGATGGATGAGTGGTATCAAAGAACTCAGGTAAGGACTCCTTTTCAATCTTATGGATCTTCTTCATGTTAAACCAGCTTGCATAGGATGGTATAATGATCAAATGTGTTTGCTTGTATACTGGTTTCTCTCTGGCAGGTTCTTCTGGTTCATCTTCATTGTTTTCTTCCTCTTCTTCAGCTTCTTCTTCAACGACGTTGCTGATGTTATCATTATTACTATTAATGACAACTTTGCTTTCAGCCAGTACTGGAGTTGGCTTAACAATCTCTGAAGCAGGAGTGTTGATGGTTGAATTTGAAGCAGCGGTGATTAGTTCAGATTCTGGCACAATCGGATCTGCTGCGATTGGTTTTGGTTCTTCTTGCTTTTCTACTTTAAGTCCAACATTAGCTGAATCCATTGGAACTTCAGTTGGAATTTGAGGTGGTGGTTGTATAACTGCAGCCTCTTGAGGTTGATCAACAATTGGCTCTGTAGCAGTTGGTACTTCTGTTGACGCAACTTCTTCGCTTTGTTTAGAATCCAAATCCATGTTGTCATCATTCATCAAGACAGATTTTTCTAATTCATCATCAGATTTGTTGTAATCATTGACATTGTAGTTACCATCAAAGGAAGGGTCATCTTGTTGAATATTCTTCAATTCTTCATCTTCTCCTAATTCTTGTTTAATTTCTTCCTCTTCAAACTGTCTATTCTCAGATGCAGAAGGTTGGAACGCAACAGGTGTTTCTTGAGGAATATCAACATCCATTTTATCTTCTTCTTGGACTTGTTCAGTTGACTCTGGCATGTCAGGAATATCTAATTGAATGTCGACTTCTTCTTCTTCTTCTTCCTTTTGTTGTTCTTTTTCTTTTACTTCTTCCGGTTGCTGTTGCTCCTGTTGCTCAACGTTGTTGTTATTGATGATTGATGCTGAAGCAACTTCAGAAGAGCCTTGTTCAGTAGAAGCTTCTGACAACCCATTAATTTCATCATTTGGTAATGAACTACTTTCTGGGGCTACATGATTTGTTTCAGTATTTTGCTCTTCAACGAACTGATTTACATTCTGCTCCGACAACTCAGGAAGGTCCTTGGCTTCGATAGTTGGTTCTTGTTGTTCTTCATTTGCATCTACCACTGGTTCTTCCGGCAAATCATTTGAGTTAGCAATAGGAGCTTCATTTACTACTTCTGATGCTGCCTCCTCTTGTTGTTGTTGCTGCTGCTGTTCATTATCTTCTTGAACGGGAATGTCTGATTGATTATCATTCAGTGCTGATGGAGAAACCAGCTGAAGCAAACTTTCACCATTACCATCTTGTTGGTTAAGTGACACAATCTCTTCCATTTGTTTTTCATCCAATTGGTTTGCATTTATTTCCTCTGTTGACTCTATAGCAGGAGGAATATTATCAGTACTACCAACAGCAGCCACATCTTCTTCTTGTTGTTGTGGTTGCGGTTGTTGTTCTTGTTCAAGTATAGTATGCGAAGGAATATTTGCAACATTTTCATCCTCTGCAACAGTTGTTGTTGTTGTTGGTTTATTTTCTTCCCCTGGTGAAACACTCATATTGGAATAGTTTATTATTATTGGTGTTGTTGTTGTTGTTGTTATTATTGTTTTTTTTTTTCGTTCAATTTTCTCTGGTTCTTAACTGTCCCTTGTAATGATACTATGATTAAAAGAATGTGGATTATAGATCAACTAATTGCTTGATTGATACAAATCAGTTTGATTAACCCTGATTTAATGTTTCCAATACAAATAAATTTGGTTGTAAAAAAATCCTTAGGGGAAACGTTATCCAACTAGAAAAATTTGTTTTTTTTTTTGTTGTTTGTTAATTTTGAGAGAGAGAGAGAGGGAATTTTTTTGTCGGTTTTTTTGCTTTTTTTTTCTCACTCTCGTTCTCGCACATTGATTGTTGTTTTGACTCAATTCACACGTCCTCTGTGGTCGTGTATAAAGTCCCGGCACGTGACATTATCACGAATATTTGATTAGGTATGTTTTCTTTTTTTTTAATTTAATATCTCTGGGATGAAAATGCTCGTAGTTGATTAATACCGAGCAACCATGCATCTTAATAGCATGACAGGACTTGGAGTGATACACATTTAAGGTATCAAACAAAAAAATTACTGAGCAAAACGAGGGAATTTTTTTTTTTGCCTTTAATCAAAGATTTTATAATTCATGGGAATGACGAGTTAATTTAAATTTTTTGCTGGAGGGTTGGGGAGTAGTTTAAAAATTTACTGAATCAATCATAGGTCTGGTATATTTGGGGTATATTTTCCCTCTGTGCTTTTCTGTCTTTCTCTGACTATCTCTCTCTCCTTCTTTTCCATCATTGGTAGGATATACATTTGAAACTCATACTGGTTGATAAAAAAAAATACAAACAAAAAAAATGAGACGTGAAATTTTAAAATAAAGATTGAACAAGAACAAACAAAAAAAAAATTGATTTTGAAAAGAAGAAAGTGAAAGGAATAAATGTGATTTTATATATATTTACATAAACTGAATTTTAACCAGGAGGAAAGGGAATATAAATATTCCAAAAAGAAAGAAGAAAAAAAAAATGTGTTTAATGCAAATTACAAAAAAAAAAAAAAAAAAAAAAATCATAAAGTAACACAAAGAACCAATTATGCATCTTGGTCTTTTTTTTACCTATTGAGTTTGTGGCACTTTAAAACAAAATTATTATTATTATTATTATTGTAATATTCTTAACAAGGAACTTTGGGTCAAAATGAGAGATACTTATAAAAGAATTGACATTTTTTTTGTATCTGTTACAATCAATTTAGATTATTGATATATAAATTATTGGTATTTTTATTAGATGATTCTAATCATTCGTTGTCAACTTAAATAGAAAGGTAGTGTAGATTTGTTAAAAAGGTTCTTTTTTTCGGTTTATTGATTTCATCTAGTTTTTGTTTTTTGCAATCTGTAAGTTAAAGTGAGAAGTGCCAAATAGAATTAAAAAAAAAAATTAGTGTGTACAATAGAACAAAAAACAAATTCCCTTCGGATAAAAACGATAGTTACCAGTCTATGATTGATTGTAGGTTTATATGTAGTTGGTTGTGAATCCTTTGATGTAAATTAGAAATTAATTAGAATATGTCGATACAAAGAAAAGACACAACTACAAAAAAAGAAAATCAAAATGAAAAAGGGAGCAACCAAATTTCGAACAAAGCACAAGCCCTCCAAGATACTTTTAGGCTTTTTACTGTGCATTTTGTTTTTCTTTTTTTTATGTTTAAGAATTTAATTTTTGGTTTGAATTGTTGTAGTTGAAAATGGGTGTGAGAAACAGCCAGGTTGTAGTAGTCGTCATCGTTATTATTAAAAGATGGTTCCTTTTTGATGTTGTTGTTTGTTTGTTGGTTTATTAACCCTTTGATCATGAGCCAGAATAATAACTGGTCGAAATTGTGAATTGAAAAGATAGATAATATAATATATAAATCTACCATTTTTGTACCCACTGCAAAACTAAAACAACCAACAAATAAAATTTAGAGAAGGAAGAAGATCGATGGAAATGACGGGGATACCTTTTGGTTTTCCTAATTTTTCTTTCCTTCTCTACTGGTGTTTGTATTGTACAAAAATTATAAATTTGATTATACCCGCTACTTGTTCATCATAAAAATCGAATATATCACTATAGTAGTGTATTTCAATTCATTCAAATAAAAGGGCAAGGAATCAAGAAGGAAAATACTATCCCACCTTGGTTTTGATTTTCTATTTCCTTTCCTTGTTTTATTTATTCATTTATTTATTTATTTTTTAGTTTGTCTATTTAAAAGTAATAATTTCAAACGATTATGCATGGATGGTTTTCTTCTTCCTTCTTGATTAAAGCATTGAATGAGCCATACTTTATGTAAGCAAAAGAAAAACAAAAAAAAAAAAACTAAAAAGAGACAAGAGTGAAACTCAATGACAAGGAATAGGACAAAAATCAACATGGCTCGTAGATCCATTAAAAAATGACTGACCTTACTTATTAGCACTCCTATCGGGTTAATTTCATGTATTCCATTCTGCTTTCTTTGCAGTCAGATATCTTTCATTACGCAATTCTAGCTCATTGTTTCAAGTTGATCAGCAATTTAAAAATAAAAATAAAAATAAAAATAAAAATATGCTGTCTGTGTGATGTCTGCTTCTTATAAATATGGGGAGCTCCACTGATAGTAGTGGGTTAAATTGCTAGAAATTAACAATCTCTCCACTTGTTCCATTTGCTTGTTTCCCACAAGTTTACTACAATATTACACTGAATGCGGGCATTCTCATTAGATAATCAATGTAATCTTGACCGGAAGGATTTCCTTCATGTATTCCTATTGTCTCGTAGTCATACTGTAACAATTTTTTTTTTTTTTTTTGATTTTTATTTTTTTTAATTATCACTATCAAATGAAGTACAAATTGATGCACCCCTATCCTGAAATTCTTTTTTTGCTTAATACATGATTTGCATTTACAATATCGTCAGTTGTCAATACCTACATCTACCTTTAATAGTGATGGTATTGCCATTAGTATGAAAGAGTTTTATGGAGAAATTACAGCCCAGCCTGTGTACCAAACTTACTGTTTCTTTTTTATTTGTATAAATATTTTTTCGCTGTAAGTTGGTTTATCGCGATGTGGGTTAAAATTGTGCCCTGATCTACTCGAAACAAAGAATTATTAAGTGGGAAATTATTCCTTACTTCTTGACTCACTGATTATTTAGTTCGCCGCTAAATTTGACTTCACTTAAACTACGAAATGTAGCAAATACTAGTGGCAGCTTTATAGACGAAAACCAAAAAATGGAAACTAGTACATGCCCGTAACTAACAGCAAATCAATAATTTCAGTTTTAGAAAACGATTCAGAATATATTTTTAACGACCCATCACAATAATAACCTTTCCTACATTTACTTTTCCATTCTTTCTCCAAAAAAAAGTAGATGGAAATAATCGCCCGTAGATTGTTTGTGTAATGTTTAAATTTGTTTTTTTGTTAATTATTGTCTATTTAATGCGATTAATATTATTCCATTTTAGATTCTCGGCCTGATACCTCGCAATTTGGTGCTTAACGATGTCACACAATTCTATGTAGTACTCACTCATCACCAACAAGTCAAGTTATTTTTAACATTCTTGTTAATTCAATGTTACTTCTGATAAATAATTTTCGACTATAATTATCATCTTTATAAATGTGTATTAACAATGGAATATCAAACCATGTTAATGTTTCAAAAAACTTTTAATATTAAAGAGTTTATCTCAATATATGACGTAGGATTTTAATTGTTCCAGGTGCACCCCTTAATGAGCAAAAAAAAAAAAAAAAGGAATTGGCACCGCCCTAGACAGAAACAACAAAAAAAAACTAAACAGTAAAGTATGGGAATATACACCAGCTAGATTCTTTATCAAACTATCTCAATTAAACAATTAAAGTGGTGTTTGCCAATAACTATAGTTCATAAGTAAGTTCAAGCTGAAACCTATTAAGCAATATCCTCTTGTTGACTCTAATTATACTCATAAACCTTAAGTTTGCAATTCCGAATATGGAATCGCACGCATGTTAAAAATCGCCTATAAAGATTTTGTTCGCACTAGGGTTATAGCCCTAATTCATATTTGTGCGCACCCAGACTTCAATAGTTAATTAATGAATTCGCAATAAAAAATTGTTGTTTTTTTGCTCCATGTACACGTACACACATACTAAAACATTTTTTCTGCCATACAATTTGTCACTATAACCAATTTTTTTTAGCCACATTCACACTACGCCCACAATCCGAATTTCGCACGATTCGCACAACCAAACTCACAGCACTCGCACACACACACAGACACACAGTGCTTCGCACTCTCACAACTGTACACTCTAACAAAATTAATTTTTCAAAAAAAGGTGAAAGAAATTTTTTTACAAAAGAAGAAACCTTTTACTAGATAAACTAATCAACAGAATATCAACAATGGTCCGTTACGCTGCCACTCCTGCTAACCCAGCCAAGTCTGCTTCTGCCCGTGGTTCTTACTTGAGAGTTTCCTTCAAAAACACCAGAGAAACCGCCCAAGCCATCAATGGTTGGAAATTAGAAAAAGCTCAAAAATACTTGGATCAAGTTTTGGACCACCAAAGAGCTATTCCATTCAGAAGATACGCTTCTTCTATTGGTAGAACCGCTCAAGGTAAAGAATTCGGTGTCACCAAAGCTAGATGGCCAGCTAAATCTGTTAACTTTGTTAAAGATTTATTAAGAAATGCCCAAGCTAACGCTGAAGCTAAAGGTTTAGATTCTTCTAAATTAGTTATTTCTCACATTCAAGTTAACCATGCTCCAAAACAAAGAAGAAGAACTTACAGAGCTCACGGTAGAATTAACGCTTACCAATCCACTCCATCTCACATTGAATTAACTTTGACTGAAGAAGATGAAGTTGTTGAAAAAGCCGTTGAAGAAAAACAAGTTAGATTAAACTCAAGACAAAGAGGTAGATTAGCTTCTCAAAGACGTTTGACTGCTGCTTAAACATGTCTGGTTGTTTGTCCATAATGTATAATATAATATAAAAAATTTTATTATTTACGAAACAAATCCAAAGAATAAACAAGAGGAATTTCTCAATATAAATGTTAAACTATCATTAATAAGACAAGTAGTATTACGGAGCAAATATTACCAAGTGATGGGTGTATTATTGATCAAATGCTACTTTTTATCTTTAGTTCTTCTTTGTCAGTCTCTTAATAATAATAATAATAAATTCTTAATGTATAAAGCTTATTCTAACCTTGTCTTCTAGATATTAATAGTTTTCTGTCCGTCAGTATTACTACCGGATTATCTTATCTAATTTTGCATCTCTACATGCCAGCAGTTGTTGAAATCAGAAAACGATCTGTATAATTCTTGTAATTGCAATGTCGTATTAGGGGTTTCGCTTCTATCCCTACAGTGTTAACCATACCAATCCATGAAAACCCTATATCTACGTCTATTCGGGCCATGTTTCAGTTAATGGTAGTCACTTCTGTATGTCTATGGTTATTCATTGAATCATTAGTAGGCACACGTGATATATATTAACAAATTCCTGTATATAGTCCAACCAATAACATGAATCCAAAATTGGATTTGTCTATTTCTCACCATATAGAAATGAGAGAAAAAAAAAATGAAGAGCGTTTAATTTCAAAGATTCTATTTTACTCTTTCAATAATCCAACCATTAATAACTAATAATAATAATAATAAAAATGGCCGGACCACCACATGCTCATTCATACTTAGGCTGGTGGGGTAACTTGGGTTCCCCAAAGCAAAAATATATTACTCAATATACTATTTCTCCATTTGCTGCTAAACCATTGAAAGGAGCTGCTTATAATGCTGTTTTCAATACTTTTAGAAGAACTAAGAATCAATTCCTTTATGTTGCTATTCCATTTGCTGTTGTTTGGACTATCTGGACTAGAGCTAGAGATTACAATGAATACTTGTACACTAAAGAAGGTAGAGAAGAATTGGAAAGAGTTAACGTTTAAGGATAATTTCTGTATTATGGAATAGTTTATTATTATTCATTTGTTTAACGTTTACATTACATATTCAAAAAGAGTTGAAAATAAAATATAAAAAAAAAAAAGAAGTTATTAAAAACAATTAGATTTATTGAAGATTGTACGTTTTTATCAATTGGAAATAATCGAATTAATGAATAAGTATTTATTCTTAATTTAGATATTTACTCAGTTTTATGAACTCTATTTAGATCTCTTGTAAACTTTACCTAAGAAAGCAGTCAAGACATCTTTTTTCAAACCTCTTGATTCATCAATTTGATCAATTTGCTGTCTCAATTTAGCAACAATTGATTCTTTATAATCATGGTAGATTTGTTCAATACCCATAGATTTGAATAATTCTTTACATCTTTGTTCGGATTCATCATCTTTTTTACCATAATTATCATCTAATAATTTACGTTGTTCTGGAGTAGCATGCAATAAAGCTTGGTTAACAACCCAAGAACATTTGTTATCTTTAATATCAGTACCAATTTTACCAATTTGTTCTGGAGTACCAAAACAATCCAAGAAATCATCTTGAATTTGGAAATATTCACCTAATGGAATCAAAATATCTCTAACTTGTTTCAAATCTTCTTCACTATTAATACCACTCATGTACATGGCTAAAGCAACAGGTAAATAGAATGAGTAATAAGCAGTTTTGAAAATAACAATAAATGAATGTTTATCTAATGAAAATTTATCCAAATCAACAACTTCTTCATCGGCAGTAACCAAATCTAACAATTGGCCCAATTCAGTTTGGAAAGTAACTTCATGGAATAAATCCAATAAATCAACATAATAAGGATCTTGACGGAAATGCTTCTTCAATAAAACATAAATAGCACCTTCCAACATAAAAGAGTCATTAATGGCAATATTACCAACACCTTCAACCAAATACCAACATTTTTGACCTCTTCTAGTTTTAGATTGATCCATCATATCATCAGCAACCAAGAAATAAGCTTGTAATAATTCAATTGCCCAACCTAATAATGCAACTTTTTTATATTGTTCGTCATTTAATTTATCAGCAGTTGTATTGTTTAAAATTGCAAAAGTATCAACAACGGATAATCCTCTATTTAATTTACCACCTGGAGTATTATAGTTTAAGTTTTTAACAAACCAATCAATGGCTTCTTGTGGCATTTTATAAGAAACTAAAACTTCTTTCAATTCTTCAACGGCATCGTCAAAGACTGAAATGAATCTTTCTCTAGCAGCTGCTTTATCAGACATTGTTTATTGGGAATTACTTGTAATTGGATGATATTACTGTGTGTATAGATTAAGAAAAGTTTTTCCTTCAGATTTTTCTTATTCTCTCGAGATCAACCCATGGGAGTCTCAGATGATTTTTATACGACTAAAGGAAAAAAGAAAAAAAACGAAAAGTGGTCTCTCACGCGCGCGCAACAGCGCACGCTCGCACGCACGCGGTTACCAACAGATTCACATTATGAATATGCACTTTCATGTCTATTTTCAAATTAAATATACAAAAGAATCAAAAATAAAAAACAAAGATGATAAGAACTAGGAAAGAAAGCAATACTTTATCATGATTAATTTCTTCTACGTTTACTTTTACCTGGTCTAGAAGAAGATTTACCCTTCATTTTTCTAGTTGAAAACCCACTAATATCAGCAGATGATTGAGCATCATTTTCTCTCTTACCTCTCTTCTTACCGCCAAAACCATATTTGGCATCTTTAGCCAATCTTTTAGAATTTGGTTTTCTTCTTTTATTATCTCTATTATCATTTTCTCTAGTGGCTTCTTCTAAAGCAATTTGGAAATCATCATCATTACTGATTTCATTAGCTCCTCTTTTCTTTTTCAAAGAATTAATTTTTTCCAAAGTTTCCCTCTTTTGTTTAGCTCTTTCTTGTAAAGTAGCATTTTGAACTTGTTTACCAAATTTCTTCAATTGTCTTTGTTTCTTTGCATCTTCACTAGCTTTTTTGTTAGCAGCTTCAGTTAACAACTTATTCTTTAATTTATCCATATGTTCATCACTTTTAACCATTTCAGCAAAATAATCCATTGGTCGAGAAAATGGAACTTTTAATTTCAATAATGTAGTTCTAGCTTGTTTAACAGCATCTAAACCTTGTTTATAAAATGCTAATTCTCTTTCAGTATCATCATAAATATCCTTAATTTGAGTTTCAATTTTATCGGCACTTATTATGGATTGATGTTCAATAAATGAATGTTTACTCCATGGTAATTCAATACGTGCTAATGATTCTCTTAAGGCAGCCATGTTATTTATGGTTAATTTAGTATGTGGAACAATATCAGCATCTGAATCAACTTCAACATCTGATAATGGAATATCTTCTTGTTCTTCTTCTTTGTCGTTTTCCTTTTCTTCGCCTTCTTCTTCTTCTTCGTCATCTTCATCTTCTTCTTCATCATCGTCATCATTGAGATCACTTTCACTGTCACTTGCAGCTAATCTTTCCAAATCTAATTCTTCTTCTTCTTCTTCTTCTTCTTCGTCATCATCTTCAGATTCTTGTTCTTCTTCTTCAATTTCTGCTTTAGATTGTAATTTCTTTAACTTTCTTTGTTCTTTCTTAGACAAAACATCACTTTTATAATCACCATCATCATTCTTTTTGGATTTTTTGGATTTTTTAATTTGTGCAGAAGTTAAAACTACTGGTTCATTTTCTTCTTCTTCTTCGTCTTCAGATTGTTCTTGTTCTATGACTTTTTTGGCAACTGGTTTAGTTTTAGCCTTATCTATAGCATCCAACAATTGTTGATTCTTTAATTGTTTCTTTAAAGTACCTTTAGCCATTATTAATTTGTTTGATGTGATGAAAGGGTTAATAATGGATTTGAATATATGAATATTTTTTTTTTTTTTTTGGTTTTATTTGTGAGATGAGGAAAGAGAAGATTTGGAAAATTTTAATGCTGCGACTTTTTGTTCTCTCTTCACCAATTCTCGGTTTTACCACAACGCTCTATGTACTAAAAAAAAAAAAAGACTGCAAAAAAATATTGATCATCTATTGACGTTTATAATCTATTTCATTTAGAAACTTTTTACCTGATCCATATTTCCACCATCTAGGTAAACAACTATATACATTAGTATCGATTGTTCTATTGATCTCCTTTTCAGCTTGTCGTGGTTGACAAATACATCTTTTCGAACTTACCACATCTCTTGAACTTGGACAACTTAAATAAGGAGCATGATAATATCCAATATCTTCAAAATGATGTATAGAATTCTTATCTGCTAATAAACTCAACCCAATTGTATGTACGGGTGCATCACCCCACCTTTCATAATAAAAACCCCCACTTTTACTCAAATATTTAAAATATGTTTCATATGATTCATTTCTAAAAAAATTCAAGTTTCCAATTTCAAAATTGGACCAGAAATGACATAAATTATAATCTGTTGAACTTTCAATCATTTCAATATAGTGGTTGAGTGAAGTTTCATTGGTAGTTATGAAATCAATAGCATTATTAGGATGTAATAATTCAGGATACTCTTTCATAAATGATTCAACTGTGGGCCATAATGTAGGAATGGTATTTTCATATTCAGTAATGGCTATAACAAATCCATAAACTTTATTATTGACCCGTAATAATTCAAATGGATCATATTGAAAATCACACATATATTCAACATCAGGTTCAACTCTAAAATACCAATCATAATTTAATAATCTTTTTTGTTTATAAAAAAAGCCTGAATTAAAATGACACATATTTCTATATGATCTTACACCTCCATATAATACACTTTCTCGAGAATTAATTAAATTTTCAGTTAATTTAGTTTGATTTATATAACTTGGAGGTTGCCAATCGTCTTCAGGAATTAATTCATAAAATGTTTCACCACTTGCCATTAATGAAGTTTGTTCAATAAATTCATCATCAAATGGTACATCATTTAAAAACACCCATGGATATTTATAATATTTATTAAATCTATCTTCAAGTGATCGAATTGATTCTAATGCTCCTTTAAGTTCTCCATTTCGTACTAGCATAACCATAGTGGCATTCTCTTTACCTATTTGTTTTCTATCTTCATAAGGGAATTGTTTGAATAAATATTGGTTACCAGCTAATTTGGGCTGATTTTTCAAAAGGGGATTATAAATAGTCTGTGAATATGAACTGATATACTTATGAACATAATAATAGTATAAAGATAGTAGAATTCCAATAATTATCAGTGTAATCGTTTTCTGAGTTGTCATATTTCTCGTTTTTATAAAGTTATTATAACGAATGTCAATGAATGAAATGTTTGTATTGATGCAATGTTTGAATAGTTGAAATTATATTTTTGGGGGTGGTTGAAAATTTTTAGTAGTGCGGATTTTTTGTTGTTGTTTTCATATACAAGGCTAATTTAAGGCAACATTAAATGTGATGGGAGGGATCGGTTAATGTATAGACGATGATCATTTGCTGATTTTTTTCTGTTACTTCTTGTTCTGTGTTGCTTCATTGCATTTACTATTGAAACAATCCGCCTCCTTCTCTCTTTCCTCCCCGCGCCTCCAAAAATAGAATTTAAAATTTTTTTGATTGAGCGTACACGACTTTTTTTGTACAAGTAAACAGAGACGCGACACTGGTATGATTTGAAGCATTGATTACTTCATCTGTCTTTAATGGGACAATAATGGAGTAACTATTATGGGGTTTGTGTGTTATGATATGTTAGATCATGTAAATAAAATATCAAATGGTGTAGAAATTGTATTTTTCTAATTGGAGTGATCGTTACTGAGTTTATTGCCATTTTGTTGCAAATTTCTACAGATAATCTTTCAAAGGTTCATTAGTTCTAAATTGTAATACCCACACATACAAACGACAATACAACAAGCTGGTTATAAAACTAGATAAAAAAAAAAGATCTTTAACTGTGGATTACATGAATATATGAGAGTAAACTGTGTACTTAGTTGATTGACCAATCAGCGTTTATGGTAAACTTACACGACCAAACAAAACCTGAGACTATAAAAAGCAAAAAGCCATCATAGGAAAAAAAATCCAACCTAAGTATTAACATATCTTCATTTGGTGATTATGAGCTAATCAGGTTGTTATTTTGAATCTACCAAACGTTTACGAATAGTCAGTTTTTGTATTTACTAATATTTGAATTTTCTGGCAATCAACTTATTTATTATTTAATATATGTATTATCATTTGTTATTGTTGATTTCAAACTTCAACTGTAGACATTCGACAATAAATGTGCCTTTCTCTAAGAACAAAATTGGAAAAACAAAAAAGGTAGTGTACCTATTACCGAATTGAAAGCGAGAAAGAAAGAGAGAACGAAAAAAAAAAAAAAACGCAACGAATCGTAGGGGGAACAGAAAAGGAACAGAAAAATTAACGAATAAAATTGAAGGAAATCCTCGTTACAAAAAATTGCAACTTTTCACACGACTCCCCCTCCATAATTAATAATAATAACAAGCAGAGGGAAGAAAAAAAAAACTGAAGAGAAAAATTCCAAATACTAAAAGCTGACTGGACAATTGAAGTTGATATTTATCCATCAACCTACTCATTAATATAAATCAATAACAAAACATTACTTTGAAACATGCTTCGCAATTTCAA
Organism: Candida tropicalis MYA-3404; assembly: GCF_000006335.3. Classification (NCBI taxonomy): domain Eukaryota; kingdom Fungi; phylum Ascomycota; class Pichiomycetes; order Serinales; family Debaryomycetaceae; genus Candida; species Candida tropicalis. Next base: position 1,151,454 of record NW_003020049.1, on the reverse strand, counting down.
AATACAGCCTCGTACAATGGTACGTGGATTAGCCACTGCAGCTGATCCAGCATCTATCCCAAATAGAGTACATGGAGGATTAAAAGATCAAGATCGTATATTTCAAAATGTCTATGGTAACTATGGCCATGACTTAAAATCAGCACAAAAAATGGGTGATTGGTATAAAACCAAAGAAATCATATTGAAAGGTGATAAATGGATTATCGATGAAATGAAGAAATCTGGTTTAAGAGGTAGAGGTGGTGCAGGTTTCCCATCTGGTTTGAAATGGTCATTCATGAACCCACCTGGTTGGGAAAAGAATGTAGGTCCAAGATATTTGGTTGTCAATGCAGATGAAGGGGAACCAGGTACTTGTAAAGATAGAGAAATTATTAGAAAAGATCCACATAAATTGGTTGAAGGGTGTTTGTTGGCTGGTAGAGCCATGAATGCTACTGCTGCTTATATTTATATTAGAGGAGAATTCTACAATGAAACTGTAATTTTACAAAATGCCATTAACGAAGCTTACAAAGCCGGTTTAATTGGTAAGAACGCTTGTGGATCAGGTTATGATTTTGATGTCTATATTCACCGTGGTATGGGTGCTTATGTCTGTGGTGAAGAAACCGCTTTGATTGAATCTATCGAAGGTAAAGCTGGTAAACCAAGATTAAAGCCTCCTTTCCCAGCTGGTGTTGGTTTATTTGGTAGACCAACCACTGTTGCCAATGTTGAGAGTGTTTCCGTCGCCCCAACTATTTTAAGAAGAGGTGGTGATTGGTTTGCTTCTTTTGGTCGTGAAAGAAACTCTGGTACTAAATTGTTCTGTATTTCTGGTCACGTCAATGAACCATGTACTGTTGAAGAAGAAATGTCTATTCCATTAAAAGAATTGTTAGAAAAGCACTGTGGTGGTATCAAAGGTGGTTGGGATAACTTGTTGGGTGTTATTCCAGGTGGTTCTTCTGTTCCAATTATGCCAAAAGAAACCTGTGACCACGTTTTGATGGATTACGATGCTTTAAGAGATGTTGGTTCCGGTTTAGGTACCGCAGCTGTCATTGTTATGAACAAACAAACTGATATTATAAGAGCCATTCAAAGATTCTCCCATTTCTATAAACATGAATCCTGTGGTCAATGTACTCCATGTCGTGAAGGTACTACTTGGTTGCAAAGAATGATGGATAGATTTTACAAAGGTCAAGCCACTGAAAAAGAAATTGATATGATTTTCGAATTAACCAAAGAAATCGAAGGTCACACCATTTGTGCCTTGGGTGATGCTGCTGCTTGGCCAGTGCAAGGTTTGATCAAATCATTCAGACCAGTTATGGTTGACAGAATTAAACAATTCCAAGAACAACACGCCGGTGATAAGATTGAATATGGTGGTTGGGTTGAAGGTGGTAAAGTAAAAGACGGTGTTGTTGTTGACAACCCAATGCCATCTGCTCATCATTAAACAATATAGAGGATGAGTAAAGATTTAGCCAATTTTTTTCATTTTTCTTATATCTTCTTAATTTTGCATTATATTTATTTGAAGGTAGAGGGGGAATATCCTTCTATAAAAAAAAGTATCAGTACAATTTATCATGACGGTTAGTATTTATTTGTCTATTTTTGAGTTGTAATTATCTAAACTATTCAACAGGGCAACAAAACCTCACACACACACATACATACATATATATTCTTTTATTTTAACCATTCTTTTAACTGATTTATTTATATATTTAATAAAACGAAACAATTTTTTTTTGACACGAATAAATACTGCAAAAGCCTTAAGGGGGTTATGAAATATTCAAGCCGTGAAAATCGATCCGAGACTGATTGTTTTGTGAGACGACGAATCAGAATCACCAAAATGGTAATCATCACGAGAGGGTTTATATTTGTGTTATATTCGAACCATTAGAGTTTATTCCATGGGTACCTTTGCGCATTTAGCTTCGGCAGAACTGGGCATCTTAGGAAGAGTAGGCGCAATTCGTTGAACCGACTTTACTTGATCCATGGATACATCGACGAGCAAGGTCTAATACCAAGCTCTAAAAAAAAAGGAATACATGAATGCCAGCCCTAAATTCTGAATCGGCCCAAAAAATAGGAGGGGAAATTTTTCAAAGGACACACAGGACCGTTTGTCTCTCTGGACAACAGCGACACGTTAACATGTTCTACAAAATTTTTTCTTTTTTTTTTTCCTTTTTCGCTCCCATCATTACAAAGTTGATAAGCAGAAGAATTAAATCACTTTGATAAATCTTTTACTTTGTTGTGTTTGTTTTTCAAATTTGATATTTTGATAGTCGAAGTAACTATAGAAGGTCATTCCTCGTATAAGAATCGACAAACCCACAATTCCCTTCAATCCAACTAAACTCCGATAGAAGAGGCACCAGACAAAGAGATCGCAAAAAAAAAAAATAAAAATAAAAAGAAGTTGAAAAATATATCACACAGTACGCCTTTTTCTTTTTTTTTTGTCAGTCATAAACCATGAAGTTATCCAAATTTATATTCACATTATCATTACTTACAACAGCTTGTGTAGCTGTTGTTGAAAATATTGATGGGTCTGTTGATGATGTTGCAGCACCAGCTGTTGATAAATCTTCTCATAAATTGGGTATTCAAAAACTCGCTGATGAAGATAACGCTCCTGCTGCCAAAGATGCCAAGCAACCATTAGATCCTTATAATAATGGAGGTAAAGTTGCTGAACCATCAGCAGAGAATGAACGTAATGATGAAATGGACGAGTTTCTTATGTCTTTGTCCATGATTGTTGTTTCTGAAATTGGTGATAAAACATTTTTGATTGCAGCATTAATGGCCATGAAAAATTCCAGACTTGTTGTTTTCACATCAGCTTTTGCATCTTTGGCTATTATGACTGTTTTATCCGGTGTCATTGGTAACACATTACCTAACTTGCTTTCCAGAAGAGTTACCCAATTCTTAGCTTCCGGTTTGTTTATAATTTTTGGTTACAAATTGTTGAGAGAAGGTTTGGCCATGAGTAAAGATGTTGGTGTTGATGAGGAAATGGCTGAAGTTGAAGAAGAAATTGTTGCTAAGAGATTAAACAATCAATTGGATGATGCTGAAGCTGGTGGTGCTCCAATTAATAAAGTCAAGAATACTCCATTTTATGTTGAAATTGGTAATCAAATTCAAAACTTGGCTTCATTTATTTTCACTCCTATTTGGATTCAAGTATTTGTTATGACTTTTTTGGGTGAATGGGGTGATAGATCTCAAATTGCAACCATTGCTATGGCTGCTGGATCCAACTATTGGATTGTTATTACGGGTGCCATTATCGGTCATGGTTTCTGTACTGCTTTAGCTTGTATTGGTGGTCAATTATTGGCTAAGAAGATTTCCATGAGAACCGTTACCTTAGGTGGTGCCATTGCATTTTTCATTTTTTCATTAATGTATTTCTACGAAGCATACTATGATCTTGAAGGTTAATTCATTTTAATTTGTTATTTTCAATTTAGATGGCATTCAAAATGGTAGACTAAATGATGATATAGAAGAACTAAACATGAAGTGATTTCACTCATGACAATGTCACATATTATAGAGATGTATATTAGTGTTTATTTAATTCTATTGTATTAGTTATAGTGACTATATTTGTCCTTGACACATGAATTTCAAAACTTGATTAGGATGTAAACTTTTCTTTCCACCAGAGGTTATTTTCAATTCAGCTTGATCACGTTCATGTTCTTTATCTTTCTTTTCTTTAGCTTCTTGTTTACCTTGAGGAGTTTCCATATAATCCAATTCATCAACGGTATGAAATCCATAAAATTGAAATTCATCTCTTAAATCCTGTATTGTTGCAAGACACCAAGTTATCAATTCATCATCTTTTAATAAATTCAAATTTTTATTCTCCATTATTGCTTTTGAATTATTTATCCATTCATCTACTTCAGGAGCAGCTTTCTTTCTTAATAAAGTTGTCAACATATTTTCATGTGCAGTTGTAGGAAATATAGGTGTTGGATAAACATTAGTATTTTTGAGTAAATCTTCATTATTATATAATTGACTTGCTATTGAAGTTAATTGAGTTATTAAAACTTGAAATTGGTTTTGAAAATGCAGATAGGATGGAAGTTTAATTTTATTTGGATGTCGATTATGACTATTGATTTGTTCTGCTAATTTAGCTAATGATTGACGAATTTGATTTAATCTATTCCTTATAGATTCTAAAACATCATATGGAATTTGTGAAAAATCTCCTTGAAAAGGAACACTAGGCGAGTTAGGGTTAAATGGAGTCAGACTCATTTGGTGTTGATAATGGTTGTTGATGGTGTTTTTAAATGTGGAAAAGAAAAGAAAAGACAAAAAAAAAAAAATATAATTAAATTTAATGCGTATTTGTTTTCAAAACGGATGAGAAATATCATCATACTAATATGATACGAGGTAATTGGAATCTAGCAGATGAATTCAAAAAGAATGAAAGGAAGCAAGTTTCTAAAATACAACAACGTCAAAAACATCAACATAAACTAGAGAAATTATCTAAAACTGATCCTATAAAGCTTTACTACAAGATTCAAAGATTAGAACAACAAGATGATAAATCAGAGCAAGACAAGTCATATTTAGAATCCCTAAAAGAAGATTGGTCATTTATAGAAAAGAATAAACTTCATGAAAATAAATTAAAACCATTCCTACAAGATATACAAAAAAAGGAAAAGGAAAAACTCAAACAACAAACCAAACTATGGGGACTGAAATCAGTTTATTTTAATCCAGAATTGAATCCCTTGGGTAAAGTTCCAGTTATAAATAATTTATCCTTTGAACTAAATCATCCACTACAGAATCTAACAATTCCATTAAAGGGTAAGCAAGTTAAATATGAACCTGATCCATTGATTAATGAACTAGGCATAAAGTGTCCATCTGGTGAACCACCAAAGTTTTTTAAACTTATTCAGAATACATCCAAGTCCAAGTTCAAACCAAACCAAAAACCTAAACAAGAAGAACAAGAACCAGAACTAGCTAATACTGAGGTTCAATTGAAGAGTTCAGATGAAGAAAATTCCTCAGATGAAGAACAGCTGCATGCAAAACGAATAAAACTTACCTGACTGGTGATTACTATATATCTATAAATAAAGACTCTATGTACATGTAATAGATAATATAATATAATACAAAAAAAAAAAATAAAAAAATCATCTATCAATCCTAGTTTAATAGGGCAAGTAAATTAAAACAAAACAACCCACAGTAATAAAACAGAAACACCATCACACCCGAATGAAATCATCACACGAAATTAGAACATTATATACAAGAAAGAATTCAAAAAAAAAGAAAGATTAACGAGGCTGATTCAGGATAATCCCCTAACAACTAATTCCCAAGTACCA